>NC_089510.1:22037801-22650228 GCF_036850995.1 Saccopteryx leptura
GAACAATAGAGAGAGAAAAAACTTACTTATCCTGAGTGCATACTGGTTGTTTTATTTTTTAATGTTGCCTTTGAGTACTCCAATCAGTTGAGCAATCACTGTTACAAATGGGAGCAAAGCACCCTAACTGGCTCTCCAGAAGCTCTATACTTGCAAATCACATTTCTACAAAATATCTTTACTTTAAAATTTGGTTTGCATGTGTTGACGTAACAAGATTCTGATCAAAAGATTAGCAACCTTGAAGATATCTCATTAAGTGTCAAAACATGATGATTTTTTTCTAATCTTGCTAACTTCCTTCACATGAATTCAATCTGAAATTGAGTAACATTTTACCCTTTCTGTGAAAGTTTATATGCTATATTCGAGTATACTCAGAGTAACTTCTGTAGATAAGTTTAGCATTATTCCCATATGAAATTTTAAGAAGCTAAAACTGGGAAAATTAAATATCTTCTTTAAGTCACCGAACTTGTTAATGATCAGACAAAACTGAGTCAAACTAGTTCAATTTAATGCAAGTCTCTTTCGTGATTTCTGTGCTTAGTCTCGTCATGAATGCAGAGAGATCGCTGCAATTTTCATGTTGCCTTACTAAATATCGAATAAATGAGAAAATATGAAATGAAAATGAAAACATTAAGACAAATATAAAAATGGCTATAGAGAAAACACAATTGTAATTGAGAAATGTCAAATTATTGATAATCAGATTTATCAGTTTTGACGATTTCGAGGTAACTCAAGATGTTAACTGGAGGCAGGGGCGGATTTAACGGTGGGTGCACCAAGCACACGCCCTGAGCCCCGACTTCTAAAGGGCCCCACAAAACCCCAACTTTACCCTTTTTCTAATGTAAGGGGCCCAATATTTTCTTCTGTGCCCAGGGCCTCATCGGACCTTAATCGGCCTCTGACTGGAGGGTTATATAGTAGGTTAATGTTGTTAATATTTTTTTAACTTTAATTGATCATCAGTTATTTTGTAATCATGCCATCAGTTATTTTGTAATCATGCCTCATTAATAACTACTCATTTTTGCACATCACAGAGTCATTGAGATGTTTGCTCAGCCCTATTACATACTACAGTGTGTAATACATGGTGCAATTCTTTCAGTTGTGGCAACGAAACAATGTGGCTACAGATGAGAACATCAATTAAGAGTTTGAGTTTATCTTGTGCACTGTTCCCCTACGCCACCGAACGGCCCTTACTCACCTTATTACTATGAATAAAACTATTTCATAGTAAGAGACCTGGAAACTTCTATTTAAGTGGTTCTGTCATATTCCACATATTTGGAAAATGACTGATAAATCTAGCTAACTAAATCACATTAAAAGGCCACTTTTATGAGCATTATTTTAAGAACCTTTTTTTGGGGGGAGGGGAATAAGATATTGCAGAGTGAAATGAAAATTCATGATTCAAATTAAAACGATCAGGTAAGCAACCTTTCCCAAAGTTTATGGGGAAAGCATTTTAAAGAACTCAATTTTTCTGTTGGTGTTTTAGACATGTGAGTATTCTCTGAGTTGCCTAAGCATGCTTTCTATTTAGAAGAAAATAATTATTTTATTTATAGGGATTATTTCTCAATCCAGTCTTCCCCTTTGTATTATAAAATTAATAAATTGTATTTATTGAACCTCTACATACCTTTCTATATTATTTTCAAAAGATCTGAGTAATTATCTAATGAATTTAATGAATACATAATCAATCCAAATTATTCCAAAAAATAAAATGTTTTTTTTCCATAAACTCAGGGAGAGGTTGCTTATTTGATCACAGGTTTTCATTTTACTCTTCAGTATTTTTTTCCAAAATAGAAAAAAAAAAGTACTAGAAGTAAGGCTCCTGAAAAGTGACCTTTTGATGTCATGGAATGAGTCAGTGGATCTTGCTTATAAGGTTTATGAGCTCAGGTTAATCTTCAGTAATAAGTCAAATAACCCTAAGAAAATGTAAGTCATTAAGGAAAGTTTACATCATTTAAGCCAGCACTGTTTGTGTTACTTCTGGCTACATTAATATCCTTTTACAACTTCTCAGCTTTTTCCTTAATTTTTTTTTTACAGAGACAGAGAGAGTCAGAGAGAGGGATAGATAGGGACAGACAGACAGGAACGGAGAGAGATGAGAAGCATCAATCATCAGTTTTTTGTTGCGACACCTTAGTTGTTCATTGATTGCTTTCTCATATGTGCCCTGACTGTGGGCCTTCAGCAGTCCGAGCAATCCCTTGCTCGAGCCAGCGACCTTGGGTCCAAGCTGGTGAGCTTTGCTCAAACCAGATGAGCCTGCACTCAAGCTGACAACCTCGGGGTCTCAAACCTGGGTCCTCTGCATCCCAGTCCGACGCTGTATCCACTGCACCACCACCCAGTCAGGCTAATTTTGCATTTTATGGTTGGCTTATACAGTTAACAGAGTAGTCAGCTTAACTGGAAAAAAACAAACAAACAAAAAAAAAACACAAGGGAATTTCAACTTAGTCTTAAAGTGAGATCAATATCAAAATAGTACAATTTGTCTGGAATGAAAATCTTTTTGTCAAAAGCTCAAAGAATAGACATTATTATCTTGTCTATAAATACACGTGGCTCCACATATTTAAGAGGAAAAACCAATAAGATCTTTAAGCGCTGACACTTTCTGAATCTTTTATCTAAGCTTTGGGAGAAAAAAAAAAAGACAACTTGTTGGGAAGACTTAATTCATCCTAAATGACTTAAAATCTGTGAACGTAAAAACTGACTGAAATTTTGGTCTCTATCTCACTGAGATTCAAGCTTAAGATAACTAGGCAGAACCCTGGGTTCTCATCCTCTACTTAGTGATCCTTGCGGAATGCTGTGACTGTGTCTTGACTGGGTTAGTTATCTATGTACGGAAAAGCAAATCGATCATCTCCAGGGCAACGTTGTGGTAGCATGCAAGACGCATTTTCATCCCTGAGAGCTAAGCAAACTTGCTGCAGTAGAACAGCAGAAACATCTGACATCTTGGATCCTCTTTGCATCATAGCTGAGGTCTTCCCCACATCCTCTCTTCATATAATTGATTTTCCAGATGTACTATAAAATTGTTCATTCCAATTACTCATATTCAAATATGGCACCTGGAAATATCTCTCTGTGTAGAAAGCAGTCACATTCCTAACTGATCGTTCAAGGGGTATAACCTTGGACTCTCTCCATGGCTGTCACCTACAAGATTTGTTACAAGTTACTCTAAGTACAAGTGTAAAAATGTCACCGGGACAAACAAGAGTTCGAGTTGCCTATCGCTGCTGAGTCACAGAACCTGAGACCAATAGTATAAAAATATTTTATTCAGATTGCCAGCAAGCTGAGAGAGCAGAAAGCTGAGGATTGCCTTGCACTTTTACGGTGCTAACTCCTTTTCTAGGGTTCAGGGGTTGTTAGTAATGGTGCAAGGGGTAAAATTCATGCAGGTAGGTAACGTAACAGTGTATAGGAGGTGGGGGTTCGGTTGGCAGGATTGTCTTCCAGGCAAGTTCTTCTGATGTTAACACAAGTCCAATTAGCATGGCCTATTTGGTGTCCTTGGTAATATCTTCAAGACAGCTGGGGTCAGGTGTCTCCAAGGAACAGCTGATACCTGGAGCCTCTGAAACCATCTGCCTCCGGAAATTATCTGTAAAAGAAACTCCCTATTGTTCTTGGGAGACAAAATAAAGATTTAAGATCAGTAAACTAAGTTTCTAATTATTTATAAGGCCATAACTTTTCATAGGAAGTTATATGGCTAGGCTTTTACGAACAACTATTGTGATTTAAACATGTCTAATTTTCAGGTCCCTAGGAAGGCTTCCCAGGGCTTTCTGCAAAGATAAACTTTTCACTACATTTCAGAGGGGAAGGCCAGGGAGTCATTAAGAAAGAACAGCAAGCAAATTAACTATTCCTTAATACCTATTGATTACAGCTAAAAGCTCCTCTCACTGAGGGTAAATTCCTAACTTTTGAATAACCCATCAAAATCAAGGTCATCAATATCATATCTTCTAGGGAAACTTCTGTGTTCTACTAGGAAAGTTATTAATCCTGACTCTTCTCAGATTATTTTTACTATGCTTTCCTAAATGAGTAGCCATAACCAAACAGTCAGATATTTATAAGGTACAAGGACTGCGACTATGCAAATCATGGCACAAGGAATCAAGGTTTCAGAATTATGTGAGAGAATAAAAACATGAAATAAATGTTAATGAAATCTGAAATTATTAACCATAATAATTCAGCTAACATTTCTTGAGTACAAAGTGCCAACCTTTATGTTTAGTGTTTTATTTGTGTACTTCATGTTAACATGTGATGCCAGAGAACAAGAAGGACCTCACAGAGAACAAGAAAGATGGTGTAAAGCCAGTGGCCAAGGCCACCATCACAGCAGCCTGGCCCATGCAGGTTCGCATTGGATTCAGACAGTCGGTAAAGAAACAACGGAGCCAAAAACTGATGGGCCATCATCTTTAATCCTAGCTTGCACCTGGCGGGCAAGTAAAAACACACACTGGGCTCCAAAACCCACTCACATTCAGTGCTCACAAAGCCACTGACTTATCCAAGTTTCCTAGAATCAAAGGTTTCTAGTTCACCAGACTTATTTACCTCTGTTCTCCATCTCCTTCCTTCTCCCTGCACAAACTCTGCACAAACTGGCTTCTCACTCAACACTTCACCATCTTGGCTCTTCTCCTGGCCTCCTCCACGTGGTTTTTCTCTGCTCTCTCCTCTAATATTAATCTCAGGAACCGAGAGAGCAAGCTCTCATTTTGCCCCCATTTTATAGTGTAGAAATCAAAACCCTTAATCCAATATACAAAATAGGGAAGTCTCTAATACAAAGTCACTTATCTGAGGCATGATGGGATTGTACCACCCCACATCAAAAAGGGTGGGAAAGGCTTAGTCCTAAAACCAAGCCCCAGGCTACAAGGATCCTGCCTGCCTTCAACCCACCCCCAACACACATTAATATCACCTGGGCGATGGCCTCCACCTGGGCAGCACCATCTTTAACAAAGTGAGCATAATATATTTGATCTGCCCAACAGATGGGCTGGAAAATACAGGCTTAGTCCATTTGAAAAATACAGGTTTATCCTATTAGAGAGATTTATATAAGATTGTCTTTGAATGGCAGAAAGTATTAGGAGGTAGGAGAGCAAAAATCATCTTCAAGGACAGTTCTTTCTGAAAAAAAAAAAAAAAAAGAAAAAACAAAGATCTAGAGCAGGCAGGTCAAAGAGTCCTGGGAGCGTCAAACTGTGAACTGTAGGGTGGTGCTCTGCATAAAATTTCTATCCCACCCTTCCATTATTAAGAGACCTGCACCAGTGCTGGAAAACTGTCACCTTCCAAGAAGCACTCAAATTTCTAGGGTAGGTCCAACCAGGTTGAGGGACGGCCCAGTAGGCTAGCTCAAGGGACTCTGTCTACTGGGCTATGAAACGACACTCTCAAAACAAAAACTAACCAAGAAAATGAACAAATAAACAAGATTTAAGGCCTGAAGCAGAAAAAGGTCAAGTATCTTCTCAAGGTCAAATCCAGGTCAGAATACTAGAGAGGTATTCTGAGAAACTGAGAGAGAGAAAGAGGGAGAGGAAACCACGATGGATGCTTTAGATAAGCCCTGTCCCCTTGACCCTGCCTACCTCTCTTCTCTCACCCCCAGTATCAGAATTTTCCCAGGAAAGCCTGCTTTGTCCAGTTGTGAGTGAGCACATCTCTGGGCGCTCTCTGGCGGGATCTCAACCCCACTTGCGAAGAAGGCTGCCTCTACTGCCCTCTTAGCTTTCCTCATCCGACCTCACCTCATTCCTAGCCTCCCCCGGACACGAAGAGCGCTGGGACGGAGATGAGAGGGCGAAAAGAAAGAGGAGACCCAAGTCATCTCGTTTTTCCTATGCTTTCAGAAAGGTGGTTCACGTTTCCATGAACAGATCATCTCCAAGGTATCACGCAAGTTAAGAAGGGACTTTTTCCCTCCCCCGTCCTCGTCCACGCATCAGTGGAAGGGAGGGAGGAGGCGGCTAAGAAGAGGCAGGCAGGGGGATGGGGGGTGGGGGTGGTGAGAGAAGCACGCTGAGAAAGGGGTGTGGAAGGAAGGAAGAGATGAAGACAAGAAGAGAAGAGCGTTAGGGACGGCGGCGAGCCCCGGTCTCCGCCCGCCCATCAGCGGGCGTTTGGCACCCGCCCTGGCGCGGCGCCCGGGTCCCGCAGCGCGCAGCCGGCTCCGCGGCCCCGAGAGCACCGGGCCGTGCGGCTGTCCACGCGGCCGCTTCCCCACCCGGGTCCGGGGCCACCCTCCCCTCTGGCCCGCCGCGGAGGAGCGCTCGCGGTGAGTGTGCGCCTCCACTCCCATCCAGGAGGAGCGCTCGCGGTGAGTGTGCGCCTCCACTCCCATCCAGGAGCAGCGCTCGCGGTGAGTGTGCGCCTCCACTCCCATCCAGGAGCAGCGCTCGCGGTGAGTGTGCGCCTCCACTCCCATCCAGGAGCAGCGCTCGCGGTGAGTGTGCGCCTCCACTCCCATCCAGGAGCAGCGCTCGCGGTGAGTGTGCGCCTCCACTCCCATCCAGGAGGAGCGCGGGGCAGCGCGCCGGGCGCGCAGGTGGGAAGGGGTGCGGGACCCCGCAGCGCCTGCTCCTGGCGTCGGGGACGACCTGCTGGCTGGAGCCTAAGTCCTTTCCGACACTTTGGGGCGAACGAGCAGCGCTGGAATTGCCCTTCTTCGTTCTGCTCGAAACCTGTGCACCCCTGGAGCTAACTTGCGGGGGGCAGGCGCTGTCCTGGGCCAATCAGGTGGGCCAGGCTGGGAGGGAGAACCCCGGCCCGGGAGCCAAGACCGGAGGTGGCGGTCCCAGGTGGCGGCGCCCCACGTAGGGCACAGGCTGCCGGCGCCCCTGGTTGGAGGGGCTCCTGGGGTGGAGAGAGACGGGGTACAGGCCCGAATTCAGCACTGGAAGTACAGGAGAATCTTCGAGTCCATTCCTCGGATTCTCTTGGGTTCTGGGGAAAGTCATAAGATGCAGGGGTGCTGGGCGGAGGCGCAGACTGGGGAAAGGTTGCCGTTTCCCAACTCCATTTCCTGCGGGTACGAACCACTGAAGTAAACGGGCTGAAGGGCGCTCCCACCACGCTGCCGCGACGTGCCTGGGCTGCTGCAGGTCCTGCCCAACCGAGAAAGGGGCCCTCCTGTTTGGAGGGGCGACTGAGCAAAAGAGAAAAGGGGATCCGAGGAAGGGTCCGTGCTCGGGGTTCCTGTGGGTTCTCCCAGGGGGCTGGGAGAGCGCGTGTTGCCCCCAGTAAGTTAAGACTCCTTAAACGGAGAAGATGGGGGGGGGGGAGGACACACATGCAGAGATCAGCATTTTGAGTGCCCCAAAGGCTGGATTTCGGTTTTGAATTATTTCTATTTGCACTTAAAGGTGGCCCTTGATAAGGTATTGGATGAGAACTTTGGATGAGACGCATTTTGGTAGAAACCTTGAGAAGACTTTGTTTTCTGTATGTAAACTGTTTCGCAGGTACCTTGGTGGTTTATTATAAAATGATTTAAATGAACATTTAAGATAACGTAAAGGGAAAGCTCACCAGCCCCTCCCCTCAATTTTTCTGGAACTTCTATGTAATCAGCCAGAAAAATGAAACACTCAAAGTGGGTTTCACTGTGGCTCCATTTACATCCAAATGTTTGAAATTTGATTTGATCAACAATCCAGCAATCCTTAAATTTGAGTTGCCCGATTTGTCTATGCGTTTGTTGAGGGAAGTGGATTGGAATCTGAGCTGGCTTTCACTGGTGGAGCAGGAGCGTCAGCGGCCAAAGCAACAAAGCTAAGCTGAGGAGTCACTGCCATGGCTCTGGGCTTGCAATTGCTGTTTCTCCTTCCTCTTCTCCTTCCCCAAACTCAGAAGCGGTTGCCAGTATCATCACTTCGTGTCTCCTCCAAAAAGAGTGTAGTGCTTGCTCCCCTCTGATTCAGATCTGTATGTCAAGATCGGTCTCGGTAATTAAAACCACTTCTGCAAATCAAAAGTGGTTTTCTGTGTTTGGGTAGATTGTTCATTAAACTCAGATGTTTCCAGAACAAATGTTATATTTGCTTGGTATTAGGTTAGGAGTTCCCAAATAGGGAAAATAACTTACTTATTTTTGTTCAAGAAACTTGAGTATATTTATCTACACCCCCTTTGGTCATTTAAACCATTTGTCAAGCTTCATACGCTGAGACTTATTATAGAGCTAATGAGCCTAACTTATACCAAGGAGTTGTTCTCTTTCAACAGTATATAAATATCTCTGTGGGAATGAAGATTTAAAGAATAATGCAATTTTTTTTACCATTTTGCCTCATTAGACAAATTTTATAGATGGCTGGGATTGAGCAATAACACATTTATAAAGGCAGTTTTTTCATTGCTTTAAATAAATAAATGCATTACTTAGATCTGTAAAGTTCCTAGGCATTTTGTTCTTATGAAGGCTACCACAAAGCTGCTAATGAAAACAATACAATGTGCCTCTCTTAGAATTTTTTTCTTTTTCATTTAAAATTAAGTGCATATCTCTTTTCAAAGACTTGCAAAAATTATAACTTAATTCTTAATAAGAAATGAGAGGAGTGATCATTTCAATTTTCTTACCTAGTAAATATGGTCACTTTTGACTTTGATTAACTATTACTGAAATCATTTCAAAGATTTTTAAAGGGCACTTTCTAGGCTATTAGTAATAAATGGCTAACGTAAAAGAACATGGACATGGTAATATTTGAAAGACCATAACAAGATTATTTTTTAATTGATAATTTAAAAGGTGGGATGAATTATTTGTGGCAGAGTAAACACAATGCAGTGTGTAGATTCCTAATTGCTCTAACTGGAAGCGCTGACAATCCTTAGATCAGGGTGTCCCCAGAGCCCTGGGGAAGTGTCTGTGGTGATCTGATATAGGGCCACAGCTCTTTGTCCCACAGTGGGAAACCTTGCTTTTCCGTTCCCTTGGCTTTAAATTAAGCAGGCAAGAAATACTCATTTCTGTCCTAGTAGTAAAAAACTCTTTAAGTGCAGTACAGAAACTTGGAATTAGCATCTGTAACAAAAATTATTACTTCCACTTGAAAAAAGTACGTAGAGAAATGTTTCAGAGACTAAGAATGAAAAAAAAAAGTAGGCAAAAATTATATTCAATGAGTATTAAAGAGGGGGTGCTTTCTGATCTGATAATTTGTTTGTTTGGTGGTGTTTCCTTTTCTCAGAGATAATCAATGTCCTTTTAACCCATGGTACGGAGTTTCTGTTTTCTTCCTTGTCCAGTCAGTGGAAAGCGATTAAAGCTTTCGTAGTGAAAAACTGTTTACCAAAATCCTCTTACTACTATGTCAAGATGATCTGTTGAAAGACAAGAGAGTAAGCAAGAAGATTAAGACAGTACAGTACTAGAATCTCCTAGCCTCATCTTTAACCAGAGTGATAACTAGAAATGGTGAGAAGTGGCCAAATTCTGAGTATATTTGGAAGTAGAGGAGATAAGACTTGATAACGGATTAGATATGGTTGCTGATAGATGAAGACTCATGCCTAGATTTATAACCAGAACAACTGGAAGAATGCGGTTGTCACCAACTGATAGAGGAAGACAGAGAAACAGTTAAGTTTGGAGTGCATATCAGATATTCAGGTCCAGGCATTGTAAGGGTAGTGGAGATGGAGCTCAGAGGGAAAGTCAGAGTTGGAGATAAAAATTGACGAGACATCAGTCTACAAATAGTATTGAGAACAATGGGACTTCATGAAATTCTTTTTAAAAGACGATATTTAAAAGATCAGACTGAGAAAAGAGCTCTAGGACAATCCAAAATACAGACACTGGAAAGAGTGGTCGCTAGAAAAGGAAGCTGAGAAGGATCAGTCAGTGAAACGGGAAATCCAGAAGGGTGTCCTGGGAGCCGAAGAAAAAGTATTTTAAAGAGAGGGAGTGACGCTCAGCTCCGGCCAAGGCTGCAGAAACATTAAAGTCTGTGAGGACAAAGAATTACCTTGGAATTTTATTGGACCCCGTAGGAGCTATTTCATTTGAGAGGGTGGTGACAAAAGATGGACTGATAAGGACTGAACAAAGACCGGTGACTGGTGACACAGTGATTCTCATCCTAAGAATTTATCTTAAAGCTATGTGTGCAATTAGGAAAAAGAATGTATGTTTCAAGTTACTCCCTGCCATTTTTTTCTGATACAAGTTTATGATTGAAAACAAATACCTAGAAAACAAGCAAAATAACCTATGTACATCTATTCAATGGAATGCCATTCAGCTGTTACAATGATCAAGGCAGTTTTCTATGTGCTAATATAAAAAGATTTTTAAAGTATACTAAGGAGAAAGGTTGCAATGCCATGTGTGTGGTATGTTTTTTATTAAATAACAAAGAAACGAAGCGCCCTTGGCAGTTCTCACTCCTGCATATTGAGCTGCTCTGCTGCTCCCCTTCCCCCTAGTGCTATCTCTCTGTCCCCAAGCTGACCGCTCTCTGCTCTGGGTCCCACAATTATCCCTCTTCAATCAGAACTTTGCTCAGAAAAATTTTTTTTTCATCACTTGCAACTTTTGTCTCTCCTTTTCATTTAATGACTCCAACATATAAGTTCATTATTAAAATCATATCGCATCCATCCTTAAAATGAGCAAACAGAAAAGCCACCCATGGATTTATAGGGGAAGCATTAACTCCCTCTACGGTTGGTCTTTTATTCATTTCTCATTTTCTCAGTCAGCTTCTAGAAAAAAATAACTTCTATTTCTTGTCACAGTCTTCTCCCATCCCCTTGACTCCTCTCCTCCCCCACTGTACTTTGGCTTTTAATTCCACTACCCTGGGGAACCCTTTTGGCAACAGTCATCAAATTATTAAATCAGCGACTGCCTGTCATTGAAAGCTTAGCTTACTTACTTATGATAGGAGCACTTGACAAAGTTAACCATTAACCACTTATGCTTTCTTTTTATATAAACTCAAATATGTCTTTCTTCTTCCTGAAGAAAGTCAGTAATGGCACTCTTCTACTCCACTTTCTATATCTTTCCATTTTATTTCTCCATTCATTTGGTGATCCTCTTCCTCAGTCCATCTGTAACTCTTTTCTCCATTCACTCCATTTTTAAAAATTCTTTCAGTCAAAGGTCCTTCTGAAAATATAAAACCAAAACCAAACAGACAAACTTGGTATCTCTCCCCAGGGGGAAAAAAAATGCACATAGGTACAAATAGTTGCAGATAATTTTTGTCAACTAACAGAGTCATTGAAGCCCACCTATGGAAATTAGGAATTCTTCTTAAACCTTCTTATAACATATTGTCATCAAATAGTGTGGTTTCATTTAAATGAGATCATGGATCATAGTTATTCCAGATGTGAGTATGACCCTCAGTTCTAACATTGCCTAAGAATGGTCTTCTTCTGTTGTATCCAATTCCCCACACATACTATCTTCGTGATTTTTTCCACACATTCATAGCACATTAATTGTTTTTTATATAATCTCTCTTTAAATGGAGTCACATTTTAAAATGTAAATAAATAAAAATAAAACTTTATTACTGTTATTTAGGTAAAAATCAATATTACTACCAAAAATAGGAGGCAATATTAAAAAAAAAGAATATAGAAAAAATAGTCATATTATTAAATTTTAATCAGATGTTTATTGTCAGGTAAGAGCCTTGAGCCTGAGGCTAATTTTCCTCAGGATTATAAGAAAGATAGCAAAAGTTAAAAACAAATTTTCAGCTAACAGAAGCCTACCCCAAAGGGTTAATCCAAACAGAAAGGAAGGAAATAAGTTCCTCATATGTAGTACATCGGTTTTTTAATGTCATGACCTAATGCAAGTGAAGTCATGTTGAGTAGCAGCAGTGGGCCTTGGACTTGGGGAAATCTGCCCCCATTTCTGCTTTTCCAGCTCAAACTTCCTTATTAAACTACAGACCCTGGAGATCACCATATGGACAGATAAATGATCTCCAGGCCCCGTAAAAAGGTTCACAATAAAACTTATCTTCCTCCCCTAAATATTAAGCATCTTATATTCCATATCCCAACACAGAAACTCTCAAATTCCTGTTTAAAATTTTTCACCATATACAGCCAAATTCAGTCAAGGTATACCCTGATGAGTTTCTTGAATCTATTTTTCTGACCATTAACTTACTTTTAACTCAATATGCCTGGCCTGGACTTCTTTTTTTTATTTATTTTTATTTTTTTATTTATTCATTTTTAGAGAGGAGAGAGGGAGAGAGAGAGACGGGGAGGAGCTGGAAGCATCAACTCCCATATGTGCCTTGACCAGGCAAGCCCAGTATTTCAAACCAGCGACCTCAGCATTTCCAGGTCGACGCTTTATCCACTGCGCCACCACAGGTCAGGCCCTGGCCTGGACTTTTAAAGATATCTTCAACATCATCTCCCTGGACCTAGCCTTCCGCCCATGAATCATTTTCCCCATACTCTCACCAAATTAATTTTAGAGGTTAGTTCTGTCCCCTGCTTGAATTCCTTTGGTAGCCCCTTTTCCTTCTGAGAACCAGCTAAGCCATGTAGGTCACTCTTCCAGCCCTCCTTTTCCTCCTCCTCTATCTGGGTATCTGCTCCAACTTACTTCCCGCCACTCTACCTTGCCCACCGGACAACCGTGCTTCAGCTATAGAGAACTACTGTATTCTCCTTTGTAAGTGACAAGTGAGGTTTTCCTCCTGTTCTTCACTTATCTATGGATGTCCCTCCTTCCACCTGGCAAATGTGTAGTCATTTGGAAAAGTTCAGATTTATTTGTTTTCCTTTCTAGACCCCTTTTCTTAAACCAAAATCAACTCACTCCTGTATTCTAGTAATGAACCTTTTGTAAGCTTTCATGCTGCATTCTCCAAGCCATTTGTATTTTATTTCTTTACATACGTCTTTCTCTCCAATTAGCCTGTGAGTCCTGGAGGCAAGAATTAAGTTTTTTTCATCCGTTTCACCACAAGCACAAATGGTACCAAATGGAAACTTCTCTGACTCTCATGTTGTCTCAGATAAAAGTACCAGCAAACAAGCCCTGGCACTGAACACTTCACAAATGCCGTTAGCTGGGAGAGGTTTTCTAAAAATCATTTCAAAAGCTTCTTGTTCTTTATTTATTGGAGGCTGTCTCTGTGGCATTGTACTCTTTCAAACTTTCATAAAATTAAAAGGCAAACTCAGAGAAGCTTCCAGCTTAATCTTCTGTGCCCACAGACTCCAAGACAGATAATTATTTTTATATATAATAAAACCTCAAGTGAATAAAATATTAACCTCATTCAATAACCCACATTAATGTTCAATACCTTTAATTTCTTTTTAAATTTTTCTTAAGTGAAAAGCAGGGAGGCAGAGAGACAGACTCCTACATGTACCCCTACCAGGATCCACATAGCAATCCCCATATGGCCAGATGCTCTGCCCATCTGAACCCTTTGCTCTGTTGCTTGGTAACTGAGTCACTTCAGCACCTGAGGTGAGATCATGGAGCCATCCTCAGCACCAGGGGCCAACTTGCTCCAACCATACCATGGCTGCGGGAAGGGAAGAGAGAGAGAGAAGGGAGAATGGGGTGGGTGGAGAAGCAGATGATCACTTCTCCTGTGTGCCCTGGCTGGGAATTGAACCCAGGACATCCACATACTGGGCTGACACTCTACCACTGAGCCAACCAGCCAAAGACCAGTACCTTTAATTTTTATACAATATAAATTGACATTGCTATAGTTGTTTCTACTTGTTTTTGGAAATGGACAATATGTGGTCCATTTTCTTATTATAATCTTTCATCTATTTCAAAACAGTGTCAACTAATACTGAACAAAAATATTAAATCAAGAGTTATTAATATTTACTCATTTTTGCAAATGTTTAACTTTTTACTTTATTCAAGATACAGAGGTCTTTGACCACAGTTTAATTTCAGTCTTTCCTCTCTTGTGTTATTTCTCTATCTTGCAATTAATATATAGCTGTTTATTAATAGTGTATAATCTTAAAGTAAGAACTAATCAAAATCTTTGAGACTGGTGTTCTTTGTAAGTAGAAAACAGTATTATATTGAAATAGTCAAAGTTATGTGCAAATACCTAGACATCAATAGCCCTAATTTTAAAATTATACTAGGTCTTATAATAATTTGGTTTTTTAAGACATTTGTGATATTTTGAAAAGTATATAAATTATGATTTTGCTTTCTAATGACCATAACAAGCAATGTTTCTGACTATTGCATTCATAGCTAAGATAATTTCAGAAAAAAACTAACTTGACTTAGTTATGTGGTATGAGTAGCAGTAAGTAGTTAATCGCTTATTATCCTACCTTCTTATTCAATAACATTTGAAATAATGAGTTCCATATTTGGAATGTGGTCATTTGAACATCTTATCTGCATATTATTAAATGCAGCCACTGCAACACAGCACTCATAACTCAAAGCATCTTTTAGCTCTTCTTTGGAATCTTGGCAGCTGTGCTTGCAAGAAAAGAACCCTTCAATCTTTTTAATTCTAGTTGAAATAAAAGCACTAGAGCTCTCTGTCCTTACCTTTCACAACTAAAGCCTAGACTGTGGAATTTGGAGACTTTGTTTTCAAAAAAGGATTTCAGATCCTCACAGAACCATTCTTCCTCCAGTTCATCTGTGAATCTTTCTTCCCCCTCTTTCCTGATTGGGTTCAGCCAGCCACCATTAGTCCTAGAAGCTATCAGAAGAGAGAAATTAATATTCTTTCCTTCATAGGCATAATCCTGGAAAGGCTTTCAAATGCATGGGTTTTAATCCTGACAGACTTCATTTCTGTTCTAAAGTTTACCAAGATTTACCTCAAATCTATACAAGTTGCTTTTCTATGCTTATCTTCACACTAAAAGCTGTTGCAACCTTGCATTAAACATTGCTACCTCAGGACCTAAGCAGAAAAACATTTGTCAAGGTTGTTGCACTGTTCAAAAAGTATGTAAGTGCATTGCACTGTTTTAAAATTGTAGGGAGACAACAATTCTGCAGTGCCTAAAGAAGGTCACAGTAAAGCCAGCCTCACATGTTGGCACATTTGTTTTCTCCGAAAACCGTATAATTTGATATGATGCAAAATGTAGAAATTATTCTGAAACAGGAGGAGAAAAGTGCTTTCTGAATGAAAAAAATGTATGATTATAGCATACGAAAGTGGTATTGGACCTCACTAAATGAAAAGTAGAAGAAATGCACCTGCCCTAAATACAAACTGCTTGAATAACTGGAAGAGTAATTGACAAAATTAGAAGTACATATTCATAATCAATGAGTACAATCATAATGGTTTGACAACAAGAGCTGTTTAATAGTTTTCCCATTTGCATTCCAATGTATTATTACATTTTATCTTCACAACCAGACAGGAATTATTATCTCCATTTGGCAGAAGAGGGATGTGATTCCCAGAAACTAAATGGTTTGTTTTATAGCTGAGGGCTCATAAATCCTGGAGCGAGGGACACAAATGTACATTTAAGCACAGTTCAATTATCTGACAACTATAGAATATGTTGCCCTAAGACCCTAAAGTATTTGAGAAAAAGCTGTCTCTTCCTCTGAATCCATTTTTTAAGATGCATTTTACTATTTTCATTGTTAGGTTTAAAATAAAAGTGAATTGCTATGTTTACACTTAAAACTAAAAATGTATTTTTTTCAAATGCTCCCAAATACAAAAATGTGATTTTATTCTAGTAACATTTTCATTATCATTGAAAAAATAAATATATAACATGATTTAAGGAATAAAATAAAATAAAATAAAAACTATAATTCTATCATAATATTCTCACAAGAACCTAGTATATCTTTTTTACATTTTTTTGTGGAATTAATAGCAAAAATTATATATCTCAATTTATTTTTCACTTGATTACCTATTAGGTTGAATTTTTAGAACTTTTATGATTATTTGAATTTCTGGCCTAGAATAATCTATCTGTGCTTTTTACTCATATTACTACAGAAATGTTTGTTTTTACAAAGCTGTGTCTGTCATATATTGCACATTTTCCCTTTTGTGATGTCTTTGAACTTGTTCCACGGTAGTTATTGATGGCATGTAAGTTTAAATTTTATTTGGTTCAACATTTCATTTTTTTTCTTTACTCTGATTTAGTTCTTCGATCAAGCTGTAATTCATTTTCATATACCATGTATGATAGTGTGCTCTCTTGATCTTTTTTTTGTCAAGAGTCACTTATTTTTATTCATTTATCTTTATTTAACTTGCTAAATTCTTGTTAATATAAATCAATTTTTAGTTGATTTCCTTGGCTTCTTAAAGTAGACAATAATACGTTTTAAATCTAAAAATTTTGTCTGTTTAATTTTTTAAGCAAACAATAGAATATCACTACATTTATAGAGCTAGTCTATTAGAAGTACATGTTATTCTCAATAGCACAAACCATTAAATTCTACTGCTTCTCTTTGATTCAAAAGTTATTTTGAAGGAACTGCTTTCAGTGACAAGATTTTCGGTTGCTGTGTTTAAATATTTTCGGTTGTTGCTTATTTTTATTATTTTATTGTGAATAGAAAATGTGTCCAGCGTGATTTATAATTGAGAAGCTTAAGTAAGGTTTCCTTTTTGGTTTAAAGATGTTTAATTTGTGTAAAATTCCACTACACTCTTTGAAAAACAGTGATGCATATGACACTAAATTGCAACATTCTATTTATCACTTGTATATATTTATATTATTTTATATGATTGATTTATTACTGATTTCTAGAGGTTCATAGAAGCCTTCCTCTACAATTATATGTGTTTTCCAATTGGACATCTGCCACGTGGTTTATTTGTATATTGTGGTGTTTTATTATTGCATACTTAAAGATATATAATTGTCTGGTTTTCTTATGTGAAATTTATATCACCCTTTTTAAGTTGAATTTGTCTTGTCTGATATTAGCCTTTTTATCCTTTCTTTCTTCAGGTTTGCCTGAAGTTAGTTGATCTCTGTCATTTTATATATGTATTTTTCATACAAGCAAAATTTTATTAACTTTTATTTTTCCTTAATCTGTATATTCAAGGAAAATATATTCCCCTCACCTTATTTTTTTAATTAGTTACTATAAATATCAGGTTACCTTTTACCTGGACCAAACAATTTTCAGTGTTTTCTTCTTTGTTTCTTTTCTATTTTGTCATTGTTTATGGGTATTAATTGGTAAGTTTTTGATTTGTTTATTCTTTTGGGGAAATATTCATGTTTATTTAATTTGGAATTGTAGCATATTAGAGCTGATACGAATTCCATTAGAAAGTGGTATAAGCCTTGTTTAAATTCTTTATCTTTTCCAAGACCCTGTAGTTTCATAGAAAGTGGAGAGAATAAATAATCCCCAAGGAAACTTCTTTCATCAAGATGTCATAATTTATTTCATTTGATGTTAATGTCCTTGCCACAATAATTTACATCAGCAGTGTTCAATACCAAGCTGGCCAGACACCTGGATGTTGGTATGCCTTCCAGGACTCTAAATAGACAGCAAGCATAAGAATAATTTCTTTTATTCCTACCCAAATTTTCCTTATCTGACATTCCTTGCCCCACATTAAGAATATGACATGTCGCCCTGGCCGGTTGGCTCAGCGGTAGAGCGTCGGCCTAGCGTGCGGAGGACCCGGGTTCGATTCCCGGCCAGGGCACATAGGAGAAGCGCCCATTTGCTTCTCCACCCCTCCGCCGCGCTTTCCTCTCTGTCTCTCTCTTCCCCTCCCGCAGCCGAGGCTCCATTGGAGCAAAGATGGCCCGGGCGCTGGGGATGGCTCTGTGGCCTCTGCCCCAGGCGCTAGAGTGGCTCTGGTCGCAACATGGCGACGCCCAGGATGGGCAGAGCATCGCCCCCTGGTGGGCAGAGCGTCGCCCCCTGGTGGGCGTGCCGGGTGGATCCCGGTCGGGCGCATGCGGGAGTCTGTCTGACTGTCTCTCCCTGTTTCCAGCTTCAGAAAAATGAAAAAAAAAAAAACAAAAAAAAAAAAAAAAAAAAAAAGAATATGACATGTCAAATCTGCTAGCACTATTTTTACTTACTTCTAGATAGATAATTTTATTGAAGAAGGTAAAATTGAAAGTTATTATATTTCCATTCTCTATGCTTTGCATAAAACTGATTCACACTATTTTGCAAAAATCCCTGAAGTTTTGGCCAATAAGATATTCGATATCATTGGCTTCTAGCAATACTTCAGTTGTTTTCTATTGGTTTATAAATTATTCCAATATAAACTCAAATAGGTGAACAATTGCATGCAATATTGTGAAGAAATTCTTCAAATTGTGATTTTAGACCCTGTTTATATATTCTGTAAAGACTGAATAGAAAATTTACGCAGAAGTTATTAGTTTAAGAAGCAGCCAAGAGTGTATACATTGAACTCTTTATCTAAGATAGATCTTCCATTTTGTCTTATAAGCTCAAAATATTAAAACTTTGTCTTGTTTTCCCCCAAATAATATGACTTTCTTTGAGTGTACTAATCTTTCATAGACTAGGTTACTACAATAGTATATAATCTTGATTTCAGGCAGTTTATTAACTTATTTCTTCTCATAGTTCAATACAGCTCCTCTTAGATTCTTCGTACTTCTTAGATTCTAACCAGGAAATATTTTTAACTATATGTGAATCATGGTTACAAAATTTTGAATTATTTAATAGTCTGGCTCATTGGCTTCTCTAAAAAATTACCCATAAATATTGCCTTGAAGATCAGTTGTTTTCAGGGTATTCAATAGAGTACTGTTGTAAAAAGGAATATTCCTATAGACAAGCACTTAAATTATTTGAATGTGATAGTTCTTAGCACAACTACACACTGAAATTAATAATTTTGAAAAGGAGCAAAAAAGGGCTTTGACCTTGGCCAATTGGTTCAGTGGATTGTCAGCCTAGTACGTGAGTGTCTGGGGTTCAAAACCCAGTCAGGGCACACAGGAGAAGTGACTGTCTGATTCTCTTCCCCTCCCTCTCCTCCTTCTCTCTCTTCTCCCCTCTCACAGCCAGTGGCTCAATTGATTTGAGCATCAGCCCCACATGGGGGTGGCTGGGTGGATCCCAGTCAAGTTGCAGCAAGAGTGTTTCTCTCTATCTCCTGTCCTCTCACTTAAAAAAGAATAAAGAGGAGAAGAAGGAGGAGAAGGAGAAGGAGAAGGAGAAAAAGAAGAAAAGAAGAAGAAGAAAGAGGAGAAGAAGGAGGAGGAAGAGAAGGAGGAGAAGGAGGAGGAAGAGAAGAACAGGAGGAGGAGGGGAGGAGGAGGAGGAGGAGGGGAGGAGGAGGAGGAGGAGGAGGAGGAGGAAGAAGAAGAAGAAGAAGAAGAAGAAGAAGAAGAAGAAGAAGAAGAAGAAGAAGAAGAAGAAGAAAGAGGAGAAGAAGGAGGAGGAGGAAGAGAAGAACAGGAGGAGGAGGGAAGAAGAAGGAGGAAGTGGAGAAGAAGGAGGAGGAAGAGAAGAACAGGAGGAGGAGGGAAGAAGAAGGAGGAAGAGGAGGAGAAGAAGAAGAAGAAGGAGGAGGAGGAGGAAGAGAAGGAGAAGGAGGAAGAGGAGGAGGAAGAGGAGGAGAAGGAGGGGACGGGAAGGAAAGAGCTATGAACAAAGTAGGGAAAAAAGAAATTAATGAGTTTTGTTTTGTAATTGTGGGAACCTTTAAAGTATAAAAGACATGACAATAGTACTTCAAGTGTCAACAGATGAAAACTCAGCTCTGAAAGATATATAATATCAGAGAGAAAAGATTAATGTTAAAATTATAGAAAGATAACTCTAAAGAATCTGGATGAAAGTGTTTTGGCTAGTGGTATTCTGGTAAGCAGCACCTTGGAGAGAGAGAGAGCAAGAGTGTCAGCTGGTAGAGTTTGCTGTATAGATACTCTGACCTGATCAATTTCAAACTATCAAGGTGCCCAGTGATTCCCATAAGCCAGTGGGAACCAACTCTAACATATCCCTGGAATAATCTTTATAACATGTTTTTGAAATGGTTACCAAGTTACATAAGATCTAACTGATAAAGGTAAAGGGTATCTTATGCCTGGTGGCATGTTTTTCACCCTTAAAATAATGAATGAGTTGATGTGCAAATCAAGGTGATTGAGACCATCAGGTTAGAAACTCATGGGTTTGAATCCAAGCTTTATCAATAGTGTCTGGTTTTAGCAAAATTACCTATTTATCCGAGCCTTAATATTTTCACCTGTAAAATTCTGAATAACGAAGGCTATTTTACAATCATCTTTTAGTGATTAAACGACAATAAGTACTAGTGTTGGTATATAAATAGATGAATATTATTTTTCTTTTATCTGAACTCTTCATTTTCTTCTTCTTGCTCTTACTCATTAGAAAGTATTCAAATGAGGTCAGGATTGGTATAATTAATTAATAAGGAGATGATCATGCCTCAGTCGTTTATACATCTCTGTAGCTACCTGAAAATTGCTTTTATACAGAGGCTAAGTTCTTGAGAAATGCAGATACCATGGGAAGAATTTAGACAGAATCACCTACATTTGTTTCTCTTTCCATCCTTGAGGTTTCAAAAAAATTAAGCACAAAACTTTGAAGAAACCACGGGGTAAAGGCACAATGATAATCTTCATGGCTTGATTATGTTGCTTATCATTTTGTAACCTATGACCAAAGAAAAGGAAGACAAGAGTATGGAATGGGTATTGAGTGTGCCAACTTGTGGTGTTTGCCACAAAAATGCAATTCTGGAAAAGTAGAACTAGTATGTTATGAGAATTCTCAGAAGAAAATAACTTTTGGCTATATTAAACAAGTTAAACTTAAAAGCTTGACATTTAAAATGGTATTTGCAGGATTTTGATGGATGGAACCAGTCAGATTTAGAACACTTTGGGTGAATCAAAAAAAATGAGCTGACATGGGAATCTAAGAGACTAATATTTTTAATTTTAAAATGCATGGCCTAATATTATTACAAATGCAAAATAAACCTAAAGTAAGATCAAGAGAGTATTAAAGAAGTACCTTGCTACCATATTAACAAATGAGAGTATGTTTATTTCCTGTGTAATTAACACATTGAAGATGCATACACTATACTAGCTGTTTATTATGTGTCCATTTCGTTCTCAGATCAATACTAAAAAGAAAACATCATCGCGTTCTATAGAGGAGGAAACTGCTGCCCAGTTATACATGGATGATCTGAGGTTATAAAACTGAGCACTAGAGAGAAGACATTGAAAGTTTTTGACCAGAGACAAAAGATGATGGAAACTGTAAATTTCTATAGTTATTTTATAATTGCTAATTAAAATTCTTAACGTATTTTATATATCAACGGTAAAATTAGAGGTTTTGATTATTACAGACATGGGTGGGGTCGTTAATTTTATGGCAAACAGTATTGTCTTAGAGCTTTCTCTAGGAAAGCAAAAGTGACCTCTTTAGCATTTCACTTTTCTCCCTCTTTGCAGTAAGTATATCATTGAAGGAGTTTTTGCCCTTTCTGATATATAAACAAAAGTTGTCTAGATAACTACCTCAGGGTTTTTATTCATCTTTTCATTGAGGAATAAGTTATCCCATCTACTTTGGTGCAAAGCATTGATTTGGATTGATCTTTCAGTTTCATTTGCAGAAAACTAAACCTTAAGGCCATTTGAAACATGACAAGAAAACGTGATTAAGTAAAGGACAACATTTGCAAACATATTAGTCTAGTTGAAAGAAAGAACATAATTAAGTGTGTAGGAAGGTATAATTCCCCTGTAATTGTTCTCACCGAAATCATTAGTGACCTCCAAATTGATAAATCCAAAATAGAATCTTCAATCCTCATCTTATCTTATTACTTGGCAGTATCTGCTATAATTTACTGAAACAACTTCTGTTTTTGAGGTATGATTGACATACAAAAGCTATACATATTTAAAGTGTACAACTTGATAAATTTGGAGATAAGTACACATTTAAAACCTCCACCATCTATGCCATAAACATCCATCACTACCAAAAGTTTTCCCTTGCACTCTTTATTTCTTACTTTTTTGCAATAAAAATGCTTAACATAAAGCCACCCTGGTAGAAAATGTTTAAGTATGCAATATAGTATTATTAAATATAGGCACCATGCTGTACAATAGATGTCTAGGATGTATTCATCTTGCATAACTGAGACTTTGCACCCTTTGACTGATATCTTCCCATTTCCTCTTCCTCTAGACCCTGGCAACCCATTCTGTTCTCTACTTCTCTGAGTTTGACTATTTCATATAAAAAGGAATTGTGTACTGTTTGCCTTTTTGTGTCTGACTGTTTTTACTTAAGATAATGTTCTCCAGATTCATCTACGTTGCTGCAAATGGCAGGATTTTCTTCTTTTTAAGGCTGAATAATATTCCATTATGTATGTATATATAATGTTCTTTATACATTCCTGTGTCAAATATCTTTTCAAGATCATTATTTTAATTCCTTTTGATAACCCCAGTAATGACATTTCTGGATTATATGGCAGTTCTATTTTTAATATTTTTAAGAATCTTCATATTGTTTTCCCCAGTGACTGCATCAATTCACCATTCCACCAACATCATACAAGGTTTCTTTTTTCTTCACACCTTCCACAAATTTGTTGCCATTTATCTTTTTGATAATACCCATCCTAACAGATGTCAAGTGGTTACGATTTGTACAATAGTTTCCTAATGATGAGCAATGTAGAGCACTTTTTACATATACTTCTTGGTCAGTTGTATGTTTTCTTTGGAGAAATATCTGTTTAGTTCCTTTGTCCATTTTTTAAGCAGGGTTTTTTTTTTTGTGGGGGGGTTGTTGTTGTTTTGGTTTTTTTTATTTCTTGCTATTAAATTGTAGGAGTTCCATATATTTTTTAATATTAATCTTTTAGCAGATAAATGACTTGCAAATGTAGTTGTAGAAGTTCCCTATATGATTTTTACATTAATCTTTTATCAGATATATGGCATACAAATATTTTCTCCCATTCCATAAATTGCCTTTTTTTATTCTTTTAATTGTTTCCTTTGCTGTGCAGAAGCTTTTTAGTTTGATATAGTTCCACTTGTCTATTTTTGCTTTTGTTGACTGTACTTTTGTTGTCATTGACAAGATCAATGTTAAGAATCTTTTCCTGCCTGACCAGGTGGTGGCATGGTAAATAGAGCATCAGACTGAGACACAGAGGACCCAGGTACGAGACCCTGAGGTTGCCAAGCTTGAGCATGGTCTCATCTGGTTTAAGCAAGGCTCAGGAGCTTGAGCCCAAAGTTGCTGGCTCGAGCAAAGGGTCACTTGGTCTTCTTGCACTCTCTCTGTCTCTGTCACTATATATATATATATATATATATATATATATATATATATATATATATATATATATACATACACACATACATATATTTTTTCTTTATGTTTTCTTCTAGGAATATTACAGTTTAAATTCACTTTTAGTTAATATTTGTGTATGGAATATGATAAAGGTCTAATTTTATTTTTGCATGTGTATATCCAGTTTGCCCAACACCATTTATTGAAAGATTATCTCTTCTGCATTGTGTATTGACATTTTTCTCAAAGTCAGTTGACAATATAAAAAATGGATTTTATTTCTGGGCTATTTTGTTTCATTGACCTGTATGTCTGTTTTTTATATATATTTTATTTTATTTTATTTTATTACAGAGTCAGAGAGAGGGATAGATAAGGACAGACAGATAGGAACGGAGAGAGATGAGAAGCATCAATTATTAGTTTTTCGTTGTGACACCTTAGTTCATTGATTGCTTTCTCATATGTGCCTTGACTGCGGGCCTTCAGCAGACTGAGTAGCCCCTTGCTCGAGCCAGCGACCTTGGGTCCAAGCTGGTGAGCTTTTTGCTCAAACCAGATAAGCCCACGCTCAAGTTGGCGATCTTGAGATCGCAAACCTGGGTCCTCCACGTCCCAGTCCAACACTCTATTCACTGCGCCACCGCCTGGTCAGGCTATATGTCTGTTTTTATGCCAGTACAATACTGTTTGATTACTGTAGTTTTGTAATATATTTTGAAATCAGGAAGTGTGATACCTCCATCTTTGTTCTTCTCGTTCACAATTGCTTTGGCTGTCCGCACAATCCCAAAACTCAAAGGTCGCCGACATGTAAAGCCCAAGGTCACTGGCTTGAGTAAAGGGAAACACTGGTTCACCCCGGACAAAGCACATGTGAGAAGCAATCAACATACAACTAAAGTGAAAGCGACTCTGAGTTGATGCTTCCTACCCTCTCTCCCTTCCTGTCTCTCTCTCAAAAAAAAAAAAAAGTGTGTTGGTTAATTTCCATGTATATTTGTGAGTTTTCTCATTTTCCTTTTGTTATTCTAGTTTTATTCCACTGTGGTTGGAAATGTACTTGGAAGTAATTCAGTCTTCTTAAATTTGTTGAGATTTGTTTTGTGCGTAGCTATGTTACCTATCCTGGAGAATGCTCTATATGCATTTAAGAAGAACGGAAGAATGTGTCTCTGCTCCTGTTGTATGAAATGTTTTACATATGTCTGTTAGATTCATTTATTCTGTAGTGTTATTCAAGTCTGTTGTTTTTTCTTTTTTTTGTCTGGATGATTCATCCATTATTGGTAGTGGGGTATTGAAGTCTCCTCCTATTATTTTATTGTCTATTTCTTTCTTCAACTCTATTAATGTTTGTTTTATGTATTAGGTATTCCAATGTTGAGTGCATATTTATAATTATATTCTCTTGGTGACTTAAAAATTTAATGATAATTTCTCTGGATATTTTTTTCTAGAACAGTTTTTGACTTAAGGTCTTTCTTTCTGATTTAAGTGTAGCTACCCATATACTCTTTCGGTTACCATTTGAATGGATTAACTTTTTCTAACCTTTTATTTTCATGCTATGTATATCCTTTAATCTAAAGTAAGCCTCTTATAGACAGCATATAGTTAGAAATTGGGGGGTTTTTTGTTCATTTAACCACACTATATCTTTTTTTTTTTTTTTTTTTTTTTTTTTACAGAGGCAGAGATAGACAGGGACAGACAGACAGGAACGGAGAGAGATGAGAAACATCAATCATTAGTTTTTTGTTGCCCATTCCGACTTCTTAGTTGTTCATTGATTGCTTTCTCATATGTGCTTTGACCACGGGCCTACAGCAGACCGAGTAACCCCTTGCTGGAGCCAGCGACCTTGGGTCCAAGCTGGTGAGCTTTTTGCTCAAGCCAGATGAGCCCGCGCTCAAGCTGGCGACCTCGGGGTCTCAAACCTGGGTCCTTCCACATCCCAGTCCGACGCTCTATCCACTGCACCACCACCTGGTCAGGCAGCCACACTATATCTTTGATTGGTGAGATTAAAAGGTTTATATTTTAAAGTAATTATTGATAGGAAAGGACTTACTATTGCCATTTTGTTCACTGTTTTCTATCAGTTTTGCAATTCTTTTGTTCCCCTTTCCCTCCTGTACTGTCTTCCTTTATGATTTGATTGAGTTTTTGTCATAATATATTTGATACTTTTCTCTTTGTCATTACTGTATCTACTGTAGGATTTCTCTTTAATGTTACCATGAGTCTTACACAAAATTTCTTGTAACATTCCACTATACACTGATAACAACGTAACTTCAAATGTATAGAAAACCTCTACATTTTCTCTACCCGCCCTCACTTTATGTTGTTGATGTCAGAATTTAGTTTGTTTTAGTTTGTGTATCTGGTTACAGTTATCCTTAGCACTTTTGTCTTCAGAAACTAGTTCTTAAAATTCTCTAATTAGTTCCTACAGCAAAACTCTCTTGACTTTTGACTATTCTTTCTATATCTATATATTTTGTTAATTTGTTTTGGTTTGGATGGTACTTGAAGTCTATTCACTGTGACAAAATCAAGGTAGTAAAAGAGTGAGAAAATCAAGTACATTTAACCTTTTGTAAAGATTCTTTACAGTCTGACCTCTACATTTTGAATTTCATTTCTAAACCATACTCACACAGTGTCCTGAATTTCTTTTTCTTTCCTTTTTTTTTTTTTTGTACTTTCCTTTTTTTTTTTTTTTTTTTCTGAAGCTGGAAATGGGGAGAGACCGTCAGACAAGACTCCCGCATGCGCCGACCGGGATCCACCCGGCATGCCCACCAGGGGCGACACTCTGCCCACCAAGGGGCGATGCTCTGCCCCTCCGGGGGGTCGCTCTGTTGCAACCAGAGCCACTCCAGCGCCTGGGGCAGAGGCCAAGGAGCCATCCCCAGCGCCCGGGCCATCCTTGCTCCAATGGAGCCTTGGCTATGGGAGGGGAAGAGAGAGACAGAGAGGAAGGAGAGGGGGAGGGGTGGAGAAGCAAATGGGCGCTTTTCCTGTGTGCCCTGGCCGGGAATCGAACCTGGGGCTTCCGCACGCCAGGCCGACGCTCTACCACTGAGCCAACCGGCCAGGGCCTGTGTACTTTTCTGAAATTGAAAATGGAGGCAGTCAGACAGACTCTCGCATGCGCCCGACTGGGATCCACCTGGCACGCCCACCAGGGGGCGACACTCTGCCCGCCAGGGGGGCGACGCTCTGCCCCTCCTGGGCGTCACTCTTTTGCGACCAGAGCCACTCTAGCGCCTGGGGCAGAGGCCAAGGAGCCATCCCCAGCGCCCGGGCCATCTTTGCTTCATTGGAGCCTCGCTGCAGGAGGGGAAGAGAGAGACAGAGAGGAGGAGAGGGGGAGGGGTGGAGAAGCAGATGGGCGCTTCTCCTGTGTTCCCTGGCCAGGAATCGAACCCGGGACTTCTGCACACCAGGCCGACGCTCTACCACTGAGGCAACTAGCCAGAGCCTGTCTTCTTGCTTTTGTCATCACAGATAGATGGGAAGAATAATGGCAATTGAGCCTTTTTTATAAAGGCACTAATTCCATTCATGAAGGTTCCATTCTCATGACCTGAACACTCCCAAAGGCCTTCTAAATATATCACATTGCAGATAAAGTTCAACATAATGAATTTGGCGCGGAGTGGGGGGGGCAAACATTCTGGTTATAGCACAGGGTAATTTTGGAATCCTTTCATAAGTCCTGCAGGAACTTAACTGGCCTCAAGAACTAGAACCTTCCTACACTTACGTATTGGGTTCTTGCCTTCTATCTTCAGCTTTTTCTGAAATTCCAGGAAACAGGAAAATATCCTCTGACATCCTGTTACATATAGAACAACAGAAAGAGTTTTCTTCCAATTTCTTACTGTTACAAACAGTTCAATGAATTGTCTCGTGTGCATAATATTTTTCTTCATTTAATCTATTTTTGCATGGTAAATACTTAGAAATGGGATTACTAGTCGGTGATATGAACATTTTCAGGCTGTGTTGCTTATTTCCAAGATTTTTAAAAAAAGAATTTAACCAGTTTTCACTGTAAATTTGTATAATTGTGTTCATTTCCTCACAACTCGATACACACATATGTGTTTTTTAAATACTTTTATTTTAATTTATTATGTTAACATGGTTTCAAGTGTCCCATTCAATATAACACCCTCTACACACCACATGCTGCACCACCATGCCCCATGCAAAGTCTCCACCCTCATTTCCGGTCTTTGTCACACTCCCCCGACCTCCACCCCTTCTTTCCCTCTGCGAATTGCTACCCTGTTGTCTGTATCTGTGGTATGTATTTATGGTTTTGGCTAATCCCTTCACTTTCTTTGATCCCGTCCCCTCTTCCCTCTGACAGCTATCCATCTGTTCCCTGTGACCTGCCTCTGTTTCTACTTTGTTCTTCAGTTTATTGTGTTCATTAGATTTCACATATAAGTGAAATTACATGATATTTGTCTTTCTCTGCCTGGTTTATTTCACTTAGCATAATCATCTCCAGGCCTATCCATGCTGTCACAAAAAGTAAGATTTCTTTCTTTTTTATGGCAGCATAGTATTCCATTTTGTTTATGTACCACAGCTTTTTTATCCATTCGTTCACTGATGGACACTTAGGCTGTTTCCAGATCTTAGCTATTGCAAATAATGGTGCAATGAATATGAGGGTGCATATCTTCTTCTGCATTAGCGTTTTAGGATTCTTAGGATATGTTTCCAGAGATAGGGTAGCTGGGTCAGGCAGTTCCATTTTTAAATTTTTGAGGAAATACCAGGTTGTGTTCCACAGTGGCTGCACAATCTGCTAGCAGTGCAGCAGGGTTCCATTTTCTCTACATCCTCACCAGCACTTGTTAGTTGTTGATTTGGTAATAAAAGCCATTCTGGCAGGTGTGCGGTAGTCATCTCATTGTGGTTTTAATTTGCATTTCTCTGATGATTAGTGACTCAGCATTTTTTCATATGCTTATTGGCCATCTGTATGTCCTCTTTGGAGAATTACCGGTATCTATTCAGGTCCTTAACCCATTTTATTAATTGAATGGTTTAACTTCTTAATGTTAAATTTTATAAGTTCTTTATAAATTTTGGTTATTAACCCCTTATCAGATGAATCAGTGAATATGTTTTTCCATAGAGTAGGTTGTCTTTTTATTTTAATAATGATGTATTTTGCTGTGCAAAAGCTTTTTAGCTTGGTAAGTACCATTTGTTTATTTTGTCCTTTTCCGTTTGCCTGCGGAGATACATCAGCAAAAATATTGCTTCTAGAGATGTCAGAGAGTCTACTGCCTGTGTATTTTCTAGAATTTTTATGGTTTCATGACCCACATTTAAGTCTTGACCCATTTTGAGTTTATTTTTGTGAGTGGTATAAATTGGTGCATGAATATTTACAACGGTTATATTCTCTTGTTGGATTGCTCCCTTTATTATAATGTAGTGACCTTCTATGCCCCTTTGTTTTAAAAAGTTTTGCTAATTTAGTACATATTTTTTAATTTATCTTTTTTTAAAAAAAGACCTTTTCTGTCACTTTAAACCTTTAAAAATTGGCTATTTGTTGAGGAGTGGAAGGAAGGGCTACAGTTCTATCAAAACATCAGAGTAAGAGTATATAATTTGTTTCACTTTTTAATCTTTTTCAGGAAAGGCTAAGAAGAGAGGGTGAGACTAAATTGGACTCTGAGCTTTCACTAACTTCTCAGAAGAGCAGGAGCATGAGGAGGCAGAGTGGTGATGAAAACCAATAATTAAATCTTCCACAATATGGTGAGCATTCCCAGATTTAACTGATACAGAAAGGTAACTTAAGAATTAGGGAGAAAAAATTTTAAAAAAATATGGTCAGTAAAAGAAATAAAAACAAAAGTGTAAGTACTGTTTCCAGGAATGGCCACTTCCATTGACTGATTCACTCCCATTGACTGATTCACTCCCATTGATTGATTGATTCACTAATGGACAGTTGTAGTTAAAGGTGAGAGGAAACTGAGACCCAAGGACCTGCTGGAAGAAGATAGGCTAGAAACGTAAAAATGTTGCCAAGGGGACATGTGAGTGAGTAAACATGAATTAAGAATAAAGTGAATTTAGAGAAGTATTTCTAGAAAATGAAAAAATGGCATAAAAAATATATTAGGATAAAAAACCTGCTGAATATTAAATTTAACAGATAATCAGCACTTGATAGTTCAATTTTTCTTTCTTTATTATTTAGAGAAATGATAATTATCCCTGACAGAATGATACATTGGTTTTAGCTGTTATGTTTTCGTGTATCTAGAGTTATTTGAAATAATAGGCAAAGTAATGTTTTAAGCATAGCCACAATTTATATTGCTCAGGCTGCTAATTGCCCAGTTACCCGTACAGTACACAACCTATACAACCCATAGACATGTTTCTGATTCTAAGTGTAAATAAGAAAACAAATTACATAATAAATGGTGATCCTGGTAAAAGCAGTGGATTTGGAGTCCATAAGATCCTTGTTTAGATCGCACACATATCTTTTAGTTTCTCGCTAGATGGTGTTATTCAAATTAACCTCTCTGAATCCCAGTGTCCTTATTAGTAAAACAGGGAAAATAATATTCATCTTCAAAACTTAAATATTGATTGAGTTAATCAAAGAATGTTTTCTAGAATTTCAAGTTTTATCAAAATGCACATGTTTTAAAAGACTAATGCAACCACAAGGGAATCATGTTGCCACATATACAGATTTTAATCTTTTTAAAGAGATAGTATTGCATACTATGGTATGTAGCTATAGTTCCAAAGCTAGAAGTACCTATTTAATAAATAAACTATTATTTTGGTTTAAAAAATAGCCATAATGTTACTATGACCAAAAAAAAATATTGTTTATATTAATTTGTAAATACATATATTAGATTTAGAAATCCTATTGGTCCCCATTATCCTTAATATTTTTTAAAAGATATTTCTTTACCTAGTGAATTGATTCTCTGTTGTCATGGAGAATATCCACAGTTTCTAAGCTGTAGTAGACTGCTAGTTTGACTAATATAGAGAGCAGAAATATCCTAATTCACAATCGAACTGCCTTTTGACCCTGCTATCCCACTTTTAGGAACATACCCTAAGAACACCATAGCACTCTTCCAAAAGAAGAAATGCCCCCCCCCCATGTTTATGGCAGCATTGTTCACAATAGCAAAGATCTGGAAACAGCCCAAGTGTCCATCAGTGAATGAGTGGATTAAAAAGCTTTGGTACATATATACTATGGAATACTACTCAGCCATAAGAAATGATGACATCGGATCATTTACAATAACATGGATGGACCTTGATAACATTATACTGAGTGAAATAAGTAAATCAGGAAAAACTAAGAACTATATGATTCCATACATAGGTGGGACATAAAAATGAGACTCAGAGACATGGACAAGAATGTGATGGTAATGGGGGGGGGGGAGGAGAGAGAGGAGGTGGGGGAGGGGAACAAAAAAAACAGATAGAAGGTGATGGAAGACAATTTGACTTTGGGTGAGGGGTATGCAGCATAATCAAATGTCAAAGTAATCTGGAGATGTTTTCTCGGAACATATGTACCCTAATTTATCAATGTCACCCCATTAAAATTAATAATAAAAAAAAAGATCTTCTTGTCCATGCATACTATACACAGTCTACCCTGCAGCTCATCCTCCTTTGTAGGTCCTCTAGATGTTGAATGATCTAGGAGTCTTCCGTCAACCCTCTTCCTTTATTTATTCACACCTAGTTTATCTCAACAGTTTCCATGGCTTAAAAACATTTACATAAGCAGAAGTTTTCAGATTTCAGATTTCTAGCCCCAGTCCTGAATTGCCCATAACCTCTAGACTTAGATATCAAGTGGCTCTGCCACATTTTCCACTGTATGGGTAATCTATATCTCAGAATAAACATGTCTCAAATCAACTTTTCAATGCTCCATCTAAACTTGTTCTTCTACCAGAAATCTTCCTAATTTTTCTTATTAATGACACTAAACTTCTGGTTGCTTAGGTCAAAATTATGAGTGTTATTCTTGATCCCTCTTTTTTCCTCTCATCCCCATCCAATCCATCTGCAAGTCCTATTGGTCCTACTCTAGTGTAAATCCCTTATCATGCCCTATAAATGCTACATGACTGTATCCCTGGCCACTGTTTCAAGTTCATCTATGTAAAACAGGTTTTTTTCACCTATCACTCTTCATAGCACAAAGCCTTCCTTGAAATTAGATTTATACTTATTTTTTTATCTATTTGTTGTATCTCTTCCTTATTATAGAAGGGCTTCTGTTTTATTCTCAGATTGCTAGCTGGCACATTGTAGGCACTCAATAATACTTCTTCATGCATTAACTCATAGCTATAATATAAATGGCCTTGGGATTGACGAGAATCAGATTGACAGCTATACATGAGCGTCAATGTGTTAGATGCCATAAACACATTCTTTTTTATGAAATAGATTCGTGGTGTTCATTTTAAACACAGAGAACCAAAAATATGTTGCTTCAAAGAAATAATTCTACCTATTTTCAACTCAACTTAATTCTATAAGAATGAAAGCTCTCAGAAACGAAGGAAGGGAAGGTCATATTGTTTATTTTTGAAGAATCAATTTCTCCATTCATCATGCCTTACCTCTTGGATTTTTATACTTAGGAACATATTTTTTCTTTCATCCCAGAGTCAAAAATAATATTCAGACTTGATCATAGTGATCATAAGAAATATTACACTGTCAAATCATTTCAAATTGTGCAGCAGCCAAAGCTCATAAAAATATGTCATGGTAATAAATCTGTTTTGCTACTTTTCACAATGTTTTTTTTTTCCCTAACAACTTTCAGACAATAGATATAATAAATTAATTTTCCAGTGTGAATTGCATATCCTTCATGGAAAAGTAGTACATATTTCAGATATCAAAGTTATTTTTTATATATTTAAAGAATTCTAAATAATACTCCTCTGAGTTATTCTGATCTGCCTGTTAATGAAGTTTATAGTCTACTATAGCATTTATGGCCTAGGCCAGCAACAAATTAATTTCCAGGAAATATGGGAAAAATGTGTTTTTGTAAAATCCCTGGTTTCTCTCTCCTGAAATACTTGGATAATTACTAAAGTATGTGACATCGTTTTGAGCTCAAATTTAATCTTCCAATCATGGATCTTGTTCCTCCTCCCATATTCTGTATGTCAGTTGATGATATCTTCTCTTCTCCAGTCTCTCAAGCTAGAATAATCACTCCTTAATGCCTGCCTCACCTTCATTTGCCAAATCAAATGAGTCACTATATCCTCTCAGTTCTGCCTAAGAATATCTCTGGCATCTATTTACTTCTCACCATCATGACCTGTTTTAAAGATTTGCTCATTCAACTTTCATAAAGGTTCATTCACCTGGCTTCTCACTATATATATCATCTCTTTGCCATAAAACCAGAGGGAAGTCAGCTCAGAATCATGTGCCAAAGTCATGAAAGGCAGTAGGATTTACGAATGGTTAGTTGCCTTGCTAATATACACTAACCTGCTGAGATGCTCCTTGAGGCAGAAGATTCTACAAAAAAAAAAAAAAAAAAAAGTGTAAGTTGTCATACCAGTAAGACAGGGCTTTAAGTCATGTCTCTGCTTCTACCAGTGGTGTTATCTTGGATGAATTTATCTCTCTGAAATGATATTTAACTCTGAGAAAATAATTTATACCTCATAGGGTTGTAGTGAAAACTAAATAAGACCATGTGTATTGAAAGATATTTTCAGATATGTGTTGGAATGTCCGTTCTCTTGCATTCTCCTACCAGTTCTAGACACCGTCATGTTACACAGAACACTCCTGTGGGAACTTTCTTAGCCCTCTTGTACTGATTGATATCGTCTGGGTACTAAAGACTTTGTTATTTCTAAACCAGGAGAGAAGAACCTGAATATAATTCTATTCTAAGGAAACCATTTGCTTCTGCAAATCTTTGTGCCAGAATACTTGAAAACTATTTCTCTTCATGTTGTTTTCTTGCTTTAACATACATCAATGATTGCCTCTGAGTTACAAATAGAAATACAGATTTCTTAGCCTTCCTACTCTACTCTGGCATATTTATATAAAAAAAAAAGAAAAAGAAAAAGAAAAACTCAGCTTTGAGACTCATTTTTTTTAGCTACTTGGCTTTCTCATAAAGTTTATGGCCTTTACTGTTTAGTGCTCTGCATGGCCAATCTGTCCAAATAGCATGCCATTTCCTCCTTGTAGGTCCACTCAACTACTTACATTTTCAGATAAAAGTCTGCTATAAAGCTTTGTCAACCTTTGCTGCATCATAGGAAGTCTGTTTTTTCCAGGTCAGTGTTCCCATTACACTTCTTTGAAACTATTTTATTTTTAAATTATAGTTGAAATACAATAATATTAGTTTCAAGTGTACAACCCCATAATTAGACATTTGTATATATGACTAAGTGATCACCTTGATAAATCTAGTTCTTTCCTGACACCATACATAGTTATTACAATATCATTGACTCTACTCTCTATGCTGTACTTTAAATCCCCATGACTATTCCGTCACTGCCACTTTGGACTTCTAAATCGCTTCACCGTTTTCACCTATCTCCCCCAGCACCCTCTCATCTGGCAACTGTCAAAACATTCTCGCCCTGGCCGGTTGGCTCAGTGGTAAAGCGTCGGCCTGGGCGTGCAAGAGTCCCGGGTTCGATTCCCGGCCAGGGCACATAGGAGAAGCGCCCATCTGCTTCTCCACCCCTCCCCCTCTCCTTCCTCTCTGTTTCTCTCTTCCCCTCCCACAGCCAAGGCTCCATTGGAGCAAAAAGATGGCCCGGGCGCTGGGGATGGCTCCTTGGCCTTTGCCCCAGGCGCTAGAGTGGCTCTGGTCACGACAGAGCGACGCCCCAGATGGGCAGAGCATCGCCCCCTGGTGGGCGTGCCCGGTGGAATCCCGGTGGGGCGCATGCGGGAGTCTGTCTGACTGCCTCCCCGTTTCCAGCTTCAGAAAAACACACACACAAAAAAAAATTCTCTGTTTTTATGAGTCTGTTTGTTTATTTTGTTATTTAGATTCCACATATAAGTGAAATCATCTAGCATTTGTCTTTCTCTGACTTATTTCACAGTAAAATACCCTCTAGATGCATCCATGTTGTTGGACCTAGCAAGATTTTATTCTTTTTTATGGCTGAATCATATCCCATTATATATATATATATATATGCACCACTTCTTTATCTATTTATTTATTGATGAACATTTAGGTTGTTTCCATTGGCTATTGTAAATAATGCTGCAGTTAACACATGGATGTATATGTCTTTTTGATTCAGGGTTTGGGGTTTATTTGAATAAATACCTGGAGATGGAGTTGCTGGGCCTGTCTTTGTCTCTTGTTAAAGCCTTCATTTTAAAGTCTGTTGTGTCTGGTATAAATATTGTCACCTCCAACATTTTTTGTTTGTTTCCATTTTATGAAAAATATCTTTTTCCATCCCATTACTTTCAGTATGTGTGTGTCTTTTGATCTAAAGTGAGTCTCTTTTTTTTTTTTAATAATTTGGGTGGTTTTTTTTGTTTTTTTTTTGTTTTAGATTTTATTTATTCATTTTTATTAGAGAGAGAGGAAAGAGACAGAGAGAACAGGGGGAGGAGCAGGAAGTATCAACTCCCACATGTGCCTTGATCAGGCAAGCCCAGGGTTTCAAACTGGCGACCTCAGCATTCCAGGTCAACACTTCATCAACTGCACCACCACAGGTCAGTAAAATGAGTCCCTTATAGACAGTATATGTAAGGGTCTTGTTTTGCTATCCATTCAGCCACCGTATACCTTTTGATTAGAGCATATAACTCATTTGCATTTAAATTGAATATTGATATGTATGTATTTATTGTCATTTATTATTCATTTCTAATCTTTTTTTTTTCTTCTTCTTAAAGAAGACCCCTTAACATTTTATATAATACTGGTTTTGTAGTGATGAACTCCTTTAGCTTTTTTTAATCTGGGAAGCTCTTTATCTATCTTTGGGTTCTAAATAATAGCTTTGCTGGGCAGAGTAATTTTGGTTTATAGGTCCTTGTTTTTCATAATTTTGAATGTTTTTTGCCAATTATTTCTGGCTTACAAAGTTTCTGTTGAGAAAGCTGACAGTCGATGGGAGCTTCCTTATAGGTAACTGATTTTATCTTGCTACTTTTAAGATTCTCTGGGTTTTTTTAGACTTTGTCATCTTTTTATTAAATTATTTTTATTTATTTATTCATTTTTTAGAGCAGAGAGACAGACAGAGAGAGAGAGAGATAGAAAGAGAAGGGGGGAGGAGCAGGAAGCATCAACTCCCATATGTGTCTTGACCGGGCATGCCCAGGGTTTTGAACCGGTGACCTCAGCATTCCAGGTCGATGTTTGATCCACTGCGCCACCACAGGTCAGGCAGACTTTGGCATCTTAATTACAATGTGTCTTGGTGTGGGGCTCTTTGAGTTCATCTTGTTTGGGAATCTGCGATTCCTGGCTTTGCATGCCTATGGTTCTTTCATCAGGTTAGGGAAGTTTTCAGTCACTATGTTTTTTTTCAGTCACTATTTTTTAAAATAGATTTTCATTAAGCATTCTTATAGTCAGTGTTTTGAACTCTGCATCTGGGAGATTGCTTGTCTACATTTTGTTTAGTTCTTCCTCTGAAGTTGTGTTCTGTTCTTTCATTTGGGACATGTTTGTTTTTCTCCTCATTTTGGCTGCCTCCTTGTGTTTGTTTCTATGTCTTGGGTAGAGCTGCCTTATGTAGCAGGTGTCCTGTAGGACCCAGTGGCACCCGTGTGGGCTGTGTGTACTGTCTTGTTGCAGTTGATCCTTGACTGATGTTGGTGCCTCAGTGGAAGAGCTTTATCCTTTCCCCCCCTGCCAGCTGTTCCGCTGTGAGGAACTGTGGAGGAACTGCTTTTTTTCAGGGGCTAACCTCATGGAGCAGAACTCACTTCAGAGGGCCTAGTACCCAGCAAGTCCGCTCCTTGATTATGTCACTCATGTAGATGGTTAGATGGTGGCGTGGTGTTGTATGAAGCTGTCCACTCGGTGCACTGGCTCTGGGGCTGTCTGGGAAGTACAGGCCAAGGTCAGCCACCATCTCTGCCCTTCCCCAGGGCTTCCCGGCATGAGCTACAAAGCAATATGTACATGCTACTTGTCCTTGGTTTGGAAGTGCCCACCTGGTTAGGAGAGGCCAACCTGTATACCAAGATTATCTGCCTCTAGTTCTAGAGCTGGGGCCACTTAGCAAAGGGTGTGGGGTGCACCGAGGCCAGCTGCTGCTTGTTTGAGAGATTTTAGGAAAATCAGTAACATGAGCCAAGATAAGCAGTTTGTATGGAAAAGCCATTAGAAAGAACTTGTGTGGGTCTGTATGGTGGGTAGGTTGTGGTCTCAGGGAATCTCCAGGGCTGGCCAACAACATTAGCCAGGGTAGTGCAGACTCATATATGGCACCTGCCTGTTGGCTCTGTGGGGAGAAGGTTCAGCAAAGGAACTATGGCCTTTGCCAGCACTTCTATCTGGGAGAATGCTGGCTTTTTAGCCATGATCTCAGCTGGACAATTCAGTTCCTGTGTGTCCCTGGCACCTTTGGAGCTACTGCTCTTACACCAGATTTTAGAGCTAGTGATTCCTAGTAAGTCTGTGCAGGGGCCATTTAAGAAGAATGCCTGGAAAAAAATAAAAAATAAAAAAGAAGAATGCCTGGGACTCCAGCAGCCCACCATCACAGCCACAATCTCCACTGGTTTTTACAGCCAGGAGTTACAGGGATTTTTCTTTCAGCACTGGAACCCTGGGCTGTGGGTCCTGGTATGGGGCTAAGACCTCTCACCTCAGGGGAAAATTCCACAGGTGAGATATTCCTCCTGATTCTTATCTGCCACATGTGGGTATGGGACCCACCTGTTCCGTGTCGCTACCCCTCCTACCAGTCTCAATGTGGTTTCTTCTCTATACCCTTGGTTATAGGACTTCTGTTCAGCTAGATTTCAGGCAGGTCTCAATAATGATTGTTCTGTAGTTTAGTTGTGCTTTTGATGTCATTGTGAAAGGAGCTGAGTACCGGCATTTACCTACACCACTATCTTGTTAGGAAGTCCCCATTATACTTTGATATGTCTCTATAAACATGTATCTTGTCATGTTGGAACTATTAGTATACTGTTTGTGTTATGCACTCATGTAAATTTCTTGAATGGATAACAGTACCATGGTACCTAGAATGTGCTTGAAGTTCCGTAAACCTTTAATGGATAATGAAGATGTTATTATCATTTTTATTATTGAAATTTTTTTCTTTTCTTAATTTTCTTTGTTAAACTATGCTGTTATTTCAGATTCTATACTATAAGCAAATATGATTAATATGCAATTGCTATTTTCATATAACTAAGAACATCAAGATGTAAAAACCTAGATGCATTCTCTGGTATGTGTACATATCTTAGTTGCATGAAAATAACATTCTACAGTTGAGATTTCAAAGCTGAAAAATTTCAAAGCCTTGTTTAAAAAAAACCAGAAAAATTAATCATAATTTATTAAATATAAATTTATTGATCATAAGTTATTAAATAAATTGGAAAACAACAAAAATAGTTTAAATAAATTAAAACAAACATTCATTCCCAAAGTTCTTTAATATTACAGTTGGCACCCAGCTATTGTATCAGATTTACCGTTAGGACAGCCAGGTCAGAGATGACCATGCATACCTAAAATCTGCATTCTTCTCTCCTGTGGCAACTTAATAAACTTCTGTGGTTCCCTGCACAGGATCTTCAGCACTGAGGTCAAGGTCAGAGAAAGAAGAGCATTTAAACATCTAGCCAATAAGCTTACTTTACAGTAGATCTAGACTAGAAGGTTTGAAGATTTTTATACATATTTCCATCTGGGAATGGGGATAGCAATTGTACTGGCCCTTTCCATATTTGTGATGTGTTTTACATTACTTACATTATTTTAAGATTATTTTATGAATTCTTTCCCATCTCTTAAAAAAACCTGATAGGTTATTGTATGTCTATACATTCTTCAGTTTGTGCATGAGAATTTCCAAAACCCGCTTTGTAAAATAACTGGTAAAATGGGAAATTTGTACTTTTTGACATAAGAGCTGAGGGTAACATTCAAGTTTTATCAGTTAAGCTCTAAAAATATTAATCTCATGCTTGGGGAAAGATGGGAATATTTTTAGGCTTTTTTATTACTTGAAGAAGAATTTTATAACAAATTCAGTTTAGGTATAAATACAGTTCTTAATTATTTGTAAAAGTGATGAAAGAAAAATGAAATCTACAGATAATTCTAACTTTTTTTTTAAATAAAGCGCATTGAGCCTTTGTTCCCAGTGAGCTTCTTCACATGGCTCAGATGTGAGGATTAATTTGTGTGGATTCTATCTTTTTAAATTTGTCACCTCACCCACAGAACAGGAGCTGATCAGTGGTAAATTAGACACTAAGTATAGAATGGGATGAAAAAAGTGAAATCATAAACCAAAGGACTTGAATCAAACACAAAATTCATATTTAAACCTTGAAAATTAAACATGAACTAAATCTTCATTTTGTTTTATCTTAAAGAACTAAATACAAAACATATCCCATGTGAATTTTTAAAAAAATCATCTCTTGTCATTTGAAAACATAGATAAATACATTTTGATTAAACTTTTTGGATCAAGCAGTACAAATAACTCCTAACTTCCTAAAAAAGCCTTCCTAAAAAAACAACACAAACAAAAACGCCTTCTTTGCTTCCCTTCTGTGGTTTTCAAGTTCTGTTTATCAACAGAAAACCATTTGCAGTTAGGGTTCCATTTCAAAAGTAGACAAGTAATGTTTTTATTTGTTGTGTCAAGTCAGCATGCAAAAAATCAAGTCAACAAGATCTGTTCTGATGCTTTCTTTGGTTCTGAGTCTGTCTTTAGAAAGGAACACCACCCAACCAGAACAAACACAGCAGCAACCACAGATGGCTTCTTTTACAAACTCACCAATAGTTCTTGCTTTGCAAAACCTCAGTTTTGTCTCCAAAAACTCTGATATTGGGGTTGGGTGACTTCATGAGAATGAGCTACTGATTTATAAAAGGATATTTATTTTCATTTTCATTTATTATCATTTGTATGTAATATGCAGACTCAGAAATCCAGCCCTGAAATGGTCAAATGAGGCTTAAGTGGTGATACATTGGATATACGTAAAGAAATCACCAAGGGTTGAAGCATCATCCATATATGCCCAGATTTCCTCCCCGTTCGGGACACATACAAGAATCAACCAATGGATGAAAAATAAGTGAATCGCAATCGGTGCTTCTTCTCTCTTTAAAATCAATAAATAATATTTTAAAATAATCATCTTTCTCAATAAGCTGAAACTTCAATCCTCCATTTATGAGAAAGAATGCAGACCACTACCCCTCACTATCCCTCTCTTGGGATTTCCCATTTCCTGAGGCATCCATTGATGACATTTCCAAATGTTGAAGCTTGAGTGGGACTGAGAAGCACTGCATCTAGGTTTCCACACTCGATTTTCATTCACCGAGCATGTGATTAATACTCTTTGTTGCTTCAAGTAAATACGACACACCCTTATTCTCATGGAAACAGTAAATAGGTCTCCATTTAGAAAGGAGATCATTTATTTAAATTGTTTGTGAAAATAATGGTAACCTTGCTATTTAATCAAAGGTGCATTCGATTTGTAAATAGTTTAGAAATTACTGATATCTTCAGTTAAACCCAGTAATTAATGATAAAAACCAATAATTGCTATTACTAGAACCAAAATTAATAACTTATTAATAATTAATAAATTATAACTATAATCCCAATGAAATGACTATTAATCTTTGTTTAAAATTTTTAGCCCAAAAATAGTCTTTAGTCTGACATATACAGTAGTATTTCTATAATTTAAGCAAACAACCTTTAGTCTTATACACAAAATAGTCTATATAGAGGCTTTAAAACAGAAGATACATTGTCATAGCCCTTTTTACTGAATTAAGACACAAAGAAAAATTTTAAGTCTATACAAAAAAAAAACAGTAAAAAATTTATGAAGCTACTAAGATCCTTTTCTGCCATCTCAGCCTGACATTTCTTAAGTTATTTTGGCTAATGCTTTTATTCAAACCAGTTTTCTTGTCTTTACATTTTGAATGTTTTAATTTGTTTCTAAAATATAACAGGCAGAGAAACAACACAAAAATCATTTTTTCATTTTATGAAAAATAAACTTTAAAGACTTCAAATATGGAATTATTTGGTATCTCTAATATATGACTGCATATTTTAAAGCTTATCTTACAAATGAAATTCATGGGTGAAAGTTTTGTTATTTAATGACTTCACCTATTTGGTAATAATAATGCTCCTTTTTATTACTTTGAAATAATTAATAGATTCATAAGAAATTGCAAAATAATAAAAAGAGTCCCCTAGTACTTTTTACCCAGTTAACTTGTTAAGATGAGCTTACATAGTTCTATGCCATTTTATCAAATATGTAGGTTCATGTAACTATCACAAAAATACAAAACTATTCCATCACTATAGAGAGCTTCTTCATGATATTTTCTCTCACAACTCCTAGCTCTGATAACCACTACTGTTGTTCATTACTATAATTTTGTCAATTTGAGGTTTATGTAAATAAAATTATATAATATGGGAAAATTTAATAAAGTTTTTTTTTACTCAACATAATGTCCAAGTTATTGTTTGTTCTTTTTCATTGCTATGATTGCTTTTGGTTATGAAGCATTATACATTTAAATTGTTCCAAAATTATTCTTTTGCAAGCAACTTTCCAGTGTTCCCAGCACCAATTATTGAAGAGGCCTCCTATTCTCCACTGTATGTTTTAAGCTCCTTTGTAGAAAATTATTTTCCCATATACATGAAATTTTAGTTCTGGGCTATCAACTTTGTTCCGTTGGTCTGTGTGTCTGTTTTTCTACCAATAACACTCTGTTTTCAATACTGTTGCTTTGTAGTTATATTTAAAGTCCAGGGAGTGTGATACTTCTGACCATTCTTTTATTCTTGGGATAGTTTTGGCTACTCATGGTCTTTTGTGTTCCTATAAAAATTTAATGATTTTTTTTCTGTTTCTTTGAATAAATGGTATTCAGATTTTGATAGGGATTGTATTAAATCCGTACATTGTTTTGGATAATATGGTCATTTAAACTATATATGTTTTGTCAATCATACACAAAAATTAACTTAAAGGAATCAGAAACCTAGACATCAGGCCTGAAACAGTAAATTACATAGTAGAAAATATAGGTACTAAATTTATCAACCTTGGTCTTAGAAAGGATTTTATGAATTTGACCTCAATGACAAGGGAAATAAAAGCAAAAATAACTGAATAGGACTCCATCAAACTAAACAGCATCTGTACAGCAAAAGAAACCATCAACAAAACTAAAAAATACCAACTAAATGGGAGAAAATATTTGCAAACAACACCTCTGATAAGGGCTTAATATTGAAAATAAATAAATAATTCATACAACTCATCAAAGTAAAAACAATCCAATTTAAAATGGGCAAGGAACCTGAACAGGTACTTCTCTCAAAAACACATACAGAAAGGGCGACAAGATGGCGATGGAGTAGGCAGCCATACCAACTTCCACCTCCCAGAACCAAAGTGGATTACAACTTAATTTGAAAAACCATCATCTGGAAAAACCAACTTTGGACTAAATTAAGAGGAGTCTTTAACCAAGGAGCACTGAAAAAGCCACACTGAGGAAAAGCGGAAACACGGAGAGGGCTGCCCAGCTCCCGGGAGGAAATGGCAGCCCAGAGAGACTCACGTGGCTGGAAATGAGTTTAGCAGAGAGGGGAGTGTCCTGGATCACAGGAACAAAGCCCCAGCCTGCAGCCCCAGAGCCTAGAAGAGGCGTATGGACAGTATTTAGCTATGAAACAAGGCAGGATACTGTTTGTGAGAAAAAGACTGATTTCTCAGACCCAGGATTCTTAAAGGGACCACACAGAAACCCTCTTTTACAACCACTCACTTGGGGCTCCAGGGGACAGGGAGAGATGAGAGATCCAGAGTAGCAGGAAGAGAGTGTAATCTAGGAGGCACAGGGAGAAACAATTTGAGGGACAGCCACCCTAACCCCTGGGTGTCACCCCCCCAAATCTAAAGTGAATATTTCCCCTGGAACCAGCAACACTAGCAAAAGGAAGCAAGACGCCAGTCAAATAAGCTCTCCTGCGGCACTCAGAGCTGAGTCAGAGTCGCTTAGAAGGAAGGAGTCTTCAGGAATACAGTATTGAGTGCTAAGTTCTGAGCTGCACTGCCCCAACCCACATTGCTGAGGGCTCGCTGGAGGGCAGGAAGTGGTGCAATGCATAAGCGCAGTACCATCAGTGAGGACGAAAGCTGGACTGCCATGACTGAGGCCCAGCATGAGCTCAGTCTCACCTGGTGGGGTCAGAGGAGATGCACGAAAATGGTCAGACCCAGCTGCAGGCCAAGTGAGCAAGAGCGGTCCCACCTGTAATCCCACCCACAGGGGAAAGGTGAGAGCCTGGAAACGGCAGAGTCCCGCACCTGAGTGCAGGCACGCAGCCCCACCTGGCACGCAGATCCGGGGCTTGCAGCCTATTAAACAAGAACAGATCCACCTGCGGGGGTAAAGTGAAAGCCCAGGAACAGGCGGAGACCCACAGCTGAGTGCAGAAGAACAACCCACCTGGCCTGCAGAGCTGGGGCCTGCAGCTCGGCGCACGAGCACAGCTCTGACCACATGGGGGGGGCAAAACCTGGTGAGCAGAAAGAGACCTGTGGCTGAGTGCCAGCATGCAGCCTTGCCTTGCCCACAGAGCAGGAACTTGTGGCCCAACACCTGAGCGCAACTCCACCCATGGGGCCAGGCGAAAGCCAGAAAATAAGCAGAGACCAGCAACTGAGCAAAAGTGTGCAGCCCTGCCCATGGTGCCAAGGCTTGAGGCCCCAGGCATGGCACACAGCCCCACCCGCAGGCACAGGGCGAAGGCTGCTGCAGGCCGAGGCTTGTAGACTCTGGCATGTGAACACAGCCCCTCCCGTGGAGGAGAGGCAGAACCCACAGTAACAGCTGCAGTGGTCCAGCACTGGCGATACCCATAACCAAACCGCCAAGACAGTGGCAGAGGAGGTGGTGGGCTTGCAGATAGACCACACCTAGGGAACACTGAAGCCACACCCATTGGACTCCAGTGGTCACACCCTTCTTATACACAGACAAAATAGGAAGGCAGAGAAACACAACCCAAATGAATCAAGAGAAATCCCTAGGAAAAGACTTGAATACATCAGATATAAGCAAATTACCAGATGCGGAGTTTAAAAAATGATTGTTAGGATGCTCAAAGATCTTAGAACAACAATAGATGGTCATAATGAACACCTAAATAGATAGCAAGTATAAAAAAGGACATTGAAGTCATAAAAAAGAATCAGTCAGAAATGACAGATACAATATCAGAAATGAAGAACACAATGGAAGGAATTAAAAGCAGGATGAATGAAGCTGAGGATTGAATCAGTAAGTTAGAGGACAAGATAAATGAAGGCATGGAAGCAGAGCAGAAAAAAGAAAAGAGACTCAAAATGTCTGAAGAAACTCTAAGAGAGCTCTGTGACAACATGAAAAGAAATAACATCTGCATCATAGGGGTCTTTCAAGAAGAAGAGAAAGAACAAGGGATAGAAACTTTGTTCAATCAAATCATAGCTGAATACTTCCCTAAATCAATGCAGGAAAAAGTCATACAAGGTCAAGAAGCACAGAGAATTCCATTAAAGAGAAACCCAAAGAAATCTATATCAAGACACATCATAATTAAAATACCAAAGATAAGAGATAAAGAGAAAATATTAAAAGCTGCTAGAGAAAAAAAAGCTATCACCTACAAAGGAGCCCCCATAAGGATGACATCCGACTTCTCAACAGAAACACTTGAGGCCAGAAGGGAATGGCAAGAGATATTCAAAGTAATGCAGAACAAGAGCTTACAACAAAGACTACTTTATCCAGCAAGGCTATCGTTTAAAATTGAAGGAGAAATAAAAAGCTTCCCAGAAAAAAAAACTCAAGTCATTACAACCAAACCAATGTTGCAAGGAATGTTAAGGGGCCTGTTTTAAACAGAACAAAGGGGGAAAATTATAGCAAAAGAGAAATACAGCTTTAAAGAATAAAATGGCAACAAACAACTACATATCAATAATATCCTTAAAAGTAAATGGATTAAATAATGAAATCAAAAGACATAGAGTAGCTGCGTGGATAAGAAAACAGGGCCCATATAAAAGATGCACATGGACTGAAGGTAAAAGGATGGAAAAAATATTTCATGCAAATGGAAATGAAAGAAAAGCTGGGGTAGCAATACTTATATCAGACAAAATGGACTTTAAAACAAAGGCTATAGTAAGATATAAAGAAGGTCACTACATAATGAAAAAGGGAGCAATCCAACAGGAAGATATAACCATCATAAATATCTACACACCTAATACAGGAAAACTTAAATATATAAAGCAGACTTTGATGGATATAAAGGGCGAGATCAACAGCAATACTATAATAGTAGGGAATTTCAATACCCCATTAACATCACTAAATAGATCCTCAGGAAATAAAATTAACAAAGAAACAGCAGACTAAAAGGACACACTAGATCAACTGGATTTAATAGATATCTTCAGAACCTTTCACACTAAAGCAGCAGAATATACATTCTTTTCAAGTGCTCATGGTACATTCTCTAGGATAGACCACATGTTAGGTCACAAAAGCAGTCTCAACAAATTTAAGATGATTGAAATCATATCAAGCATTTTCTTTGATCACAATGGTATAAAACTAGAAATCAACCACAACAGAAAAACTGAATAATACTCAAAAACTTGGAAACTAAATAGCATGTTATTAAATAACAAATTGGGTTAACAATGAGATCAAAGAAGAAATAAAAAAAATTCCTAGAAACAAATGTTAATGAGAATACAACAATTCCAAATTTATGGGACACAGCAAAAGCAGTACTGAGAGGGAAGTTCATAGCATTAAAAGTATACCATAAGAAGCTACACAAAGCTTAAATAAACAACCCTGCATCTAAAAGAACTAGAAAAAGAACAGCAAGTAAAGCCCTGAGGTAGTAGAAGGAAGGAAATAATAAAGATCAGAGCTCAAATAAATGACATAGAGGCTAAGAAACAATACAGAGGATCAATGAAATCAGGAACTGGTTCTTTGAAAAGATAAACAAGATCAATGAACCTTTAACCAGACTCACCATGAAAAAAAGAGAGGAGACTCAAATAAATAAATTTAGAAATGAGAGTGGAGAAATAATAACCAACACAACAGAAATACAAAGTGCTGTAAGAAAATACTATGAAGAACTGTACACCAAAAAATTAGACAACCTGGATGAAATGGACAAATTCCTTGAAACATATATTCTTTTAAAAATCAATCTGGAAGAATCAAAAAACCTAAACAGACCAATTACAATAAATGAGATTGAAACAGTTACAAAAAAATTCCCAACAAACAAGAGCCCTGGGCCAGATAGCTTCACAAGTGAATTCTACCAAATATTCAAAGAGGAACTAACTCCTATACTTCTCAAGGTATTTCAAAAAATTCAAGAGGAAGGAAGACTTCCAAGCTCCTTTTATGAGGCAAGCATAATTCTGATTCCAAAACCAGGCAAAGATAACACAAAAAAAGAAAATTATAGGCCAATATTCCTGATGAATTTAGATGCCAAAATCTTCAACAAAATATTAGCAAACCAGATCCAGCAATATATGAAAAAAATTATACACAATGATCAAGAGGAATTTATTCTGGGGAGGCAAGGCTGGTACAATATTTGCAAATCAATCAATGTGATTCATCATATAAACAAAAGGAAGGAGAAAAACCACATGATAATTTCAATAGATGCAGAAAAGTATTTGATAAAATCTAGCACCCATTCATGATCAAAACTCTCAGCAAAGTGGGAATACAGGGAACATACCTCAACATGATAAAGGCCATCTATTGACAAACCCACAGCCAACATCATACTCAATAGGCAAAAATTAAAAGGAATCCCCTTAAGATTAGGAAAAGGCAGGGGTGCCCCCTTTCACCACTCTTATTCAACATAGTTCTGGAAGTCCTAGCCACAGCAATCAGACAAGAAGAAGAAATAAAAGGCATCCAAATTGGAAAAGAAGAAGTAAAAATATTATTTGCAGATAATATGATATTGTATATAGAACACCCTAAAATCTCAGTCAAAAAACTACTGGACCTGATAAATGAATTCAGCAAGGTGGCAGGATATAAAATTAATACTCAGAAATCAGAGGCATTTTGTTTATTTATTTATTTCTGAAGTTGGAAACAGGAAGGCAGTCAGACAGACTCTCACATGCACCTGACCAGGATCCACCCGGCATGCCTACCAGGGTGTGATGCTCTGCCCATCTGAGGCATCGCTCTGTTGCAACCAGAGCCATTCTAGCACCTGAGGCAGAGGCCACAGAGCCATCGTCAGTGCCCAGGCCAACTTTGCTCCAATGCAGCCTTGGCTGCAGGAGGGGAAGAGAGAGACAGAGAGGAAGGAGAGGGGGAGGCGTGGAGAAGCAGATGGGTGCTTCTCCTGTGTGCCCTGGCCGGGAATCGAACCTGGGACTCCTGCACACCAGGCTGATGCTCTACCACTGAGCCAACCGGCCAGGGCCAATCAGAGGCATTTTTATACACCAACAATGAACTATCAGAAAGAGAAATTAAAGAAACAATCCCCTTTACTATTACAACCAGAAAAATAAAGTACCTAGGAATAAATTTAACCAAGGAGATTAAAGACTTGTACTCGGAAAATTATTCAACATTAATAAAAGAAATCAGGGAAGATACAAACAAATGGAAGCATACACTGTGTTCATGGTTAGGAAGAATAAACATTATTAAAATGTCTATATTACCCAAAGCAATTTATAAATTCAATGCAATACCAATTAAAATATAATGACATACTTCAAATATAGAGAAAAAATATTCCAAAAATTTATAAGGTACCAAAAGAGAACACGAATAGCCTCAGCAATCTTAAAAAAGAAGAATAAAGTGGAGGTATCACACTTCCTGATATCAAGTTATACTACAAGGCCATTGTACTCAGAACAGCTTAGTAGTGGCATAAGAACAGGCACATAGATCAATGGAACAGAACAGAGAACCCAGAAATAAACCCACACCTTTACGGACAACTGATATTTGACAAAGGAGGTAAGAGCATACACTGGAGTAAAGACAGCCTCTCAATAAATGGTGTTGGGAAAATTGGACAGCTACCTGCAAAAAAAATGAAACTAGACCACCAACTTACACCATTCACAAAAATAAACTCAAAATGGATGAAAGACTTAAATGTAAGCCATGGAACCATAAGCATCTTAGAAGAAAACATAGGCAGTTAGCTCTCCAACATCTCTCACAGCAATATAGTTGCTTATTTATTTCCATGGGCAATTGAAATAAAAGACAGGATAAATAAATGGGACTATTTCAAACTAAAAAGCATTTGCACAGCTAAAGACCATAAGAACAGGATAAAAAGACAAACTACCCAATGGGAGAACATATTTGACAATATGTCTGATAAGGGGTTAAAAACCAAAATTTATAAAGAACTTGTAAAACTCAACACCAGGAGGAAAAACAACACAATCAAAAAATGGGCAAAAGAAATAAATAAACACTTCTCCACAGAGGACATACAGATGGCCAATAGGCATATCAAAAAATGCTCAACATCACTAATCACTAGAGAAATGCAAATTAAAACCATAATGAGATATCACCTCACAGAAGTCAGAATGGTACTCATCACCAAACAACACAAAATAAGTGCTGGCGAGGATGTGGACAAAAGAGAACCCTCCTACACTGCTTGTGGGAATGCAGACTGGTATGGAAATTCCTCAAAAAATTAAAAATCGAACTGCCTTTTGACCGAGCTATCCCATTTTTAGGAATATACCCCAAGAACACCATAGCACTGTTTCTAAAGAAGAAATGCACCCCCATGTTTATGGCAGCATTGTTCACAATAGCGAAGATCTGGAAAGAGCCCAAGTGTCCGTCATTGGATGAGTGGATTAAAAAACTTTGGTACATATATACAATGGAATACCATGGGGCCATGAAAAAGAAGGAAATCTTACCTTTTGCGACAACATGGATGGACCTGGAAACTATTATGTTCAGTGAAATAAGCCAGGCAGATAAAGAAAAATATCATATGATCTCAAGTCATTTGAGGAATCCAATGAACAATGAGAACTGAGAAACCGAGTTGAGACAGAGGAGAGATCAAAGGGACCAGAGGAAAAGAGGACAGAGGGAAAGCGATGATAGGATGGGATAAACCTGAAGGAAAGGGGGGAGGACTCTGGGGAGGGGGCAAAGGAGATGTTGAGGGGAATACGGGGATGGGGGATGCATTTAGGGCAACACTAGAATCTATGTAAACACAATAAATTAAAATCAATAAATAAACCCACATACAAATGGCTAACAGAAATGAAAAGATGTTCAATTTAAGTGTCTATTTAGGAAATGCATATCAAAACTACAATGAGATACCGCCTCACACTTGTTAGAATGGCTATTATCAGTAATACAAGTAATAATTTTTAGAGAAGTTGTGGAGAAAAAGGAACCCTCATTAACTCTTGGTGGGAATGTAAACTGGTCTAGCCACTATGGAATATAGTATTGAGGTTTTTAAAAATATTAAGAATAGGGTTACCATTTGACCAAGCAAACCCATTTCTAGGTATCTACCTGAGAATTGTGAAAAAAATTTATTCATAAAGATATATACATATATGCCCTTATGTTCATTGCAGCATTATTCACAGTGGCCAAAACATAGGAACAACAGGTGTACAATAGATGATTAGGTAAAGAATATTGATACATATATATGTATAATAGAATACTAGGCCTGACCAGTGGTGGCGCAGTGGATAAAGTTGAGGTCGCTGGTTCGAAACCCTGAGCTTCCCTGGTCAAGGCACATATGGGAGTTGATGCTTCCAGCTCCTCCCCCCTTCTCTCTCTCTGTCTCTCCTCTGTCTCTCTCTCTGTCTCTCCCTCTCCTCTCTAAAATGAATAAATTAAAAAAATAAAAATAAAAATGAATAAATAAAACATAAAAATATAAAAATATATAATAGAATACTACTCAGCCATAAAAAAGATGAAGTACTGATATTTGTGACAACATGGGTGAATCTTGAGAGTATTGTGCTAAGTGAAATTAGATGGAAAAAGTAAAGAAATATATTATTTCACTGTAGTGTGAAATATAAAACTGAAAGCAACAAATGAACAAACAAAAATTCATGGACACAGGTAATAGAATGTTGGTTAGCAGAGGGAAAAGAGAATAAGTAGAATATAGTAAAGTGCCTGACCTGTGGTGACAGAGCGTTGATCTGGAACTTTGAGCTCTCCAGTTCAAACCCCTGGGCTTGCCTGATCAAGGCACATATGAGAGTTTATTCTTCCTTCTTCTCCTGTGTTCTCTCTCTCTTTCTCTCTAACTCTCCTCTCTCTCTAAAAATGAATAAATAAAATCTTTAAAAAAATAAAGAGTGTAGTAATGGGTAAAGGTGGTCTAATATGGAAGGAGATCTGACTTTGATTGCTAAACAAGCAATGCAGAATATAGTTGATATATTATAGAATTGCCCACTTGAGACCTATATAATTTTATTAACCATTGTCACTCTAATAAATTTAATATAAAAAAATTTAAATGTAAAAGGAAAAATTGTTCAATATTGCTTAATAGTGGACTTGAATGAAAACCAGTTGAACTGTCCACATATATTATGGAAATAATAGATAATAAAAGGAAATAAAATAAGGGTAAATTTACCTTCTTAAAATCTAACATTCTCTTTGATGGGAAATTCTAGAAAGGACCTAATCTTTTTTTAAGTATGGTGGGTGGCTTGTTATATGCAATAATCTGAGTGGATCTGAAAGATTTCTTTTTCTGGGTTCACCTTACTTCCTAATTCCCCTCATTAAACAATTCTTTTAATTATAACCATCAATAAAAACTCTACTTACAATTACACTGTATGCTTGAAAAGAAAGACCTGGAGAAATTGAAATGTTAAACCATTAGCCTACTAATTATAAGAGCAAATATATGTCTGTGCAAGGGAATTTGAGAACTCAAATAACTTGCTTAAAGAAAATTAGGAAAAAATACAGATACCTCACTCAGTGTATATTTTATCTGGAAACCAAAACCATGAATATTTATAATGCCTTGGCCTAAATTGATAATTCAGCGGAAAGAAAAAAGATTCTAAACCAAACATGAAAATAACAAAAGTAGAAGAATATGAACATTTAATTTTTACTAAAAATGAGGTTGCTAACGATTCCCTTTTTCAGATGTGACCACTTATGCAAAGTATGTATGTGAACAGTCTTATCTTGGGTAAATATAAGGCAAATGGGAAATCAGTAACAAAGCTTCTTCCTTTCTTTTGTACTTCTAAATTTTTACCTCTTTCTGGACTGCAAGTCAAATGACTTTTATAGTTTCTCCAATTTCTCACTTTTACTATTTTTAAAATGATTTACAAATGAGAAACAAGGACTCTTACGATTAATACTGTACTAGTTTTAATGGAGGTCGGAGAATGAGCTGCAACTTGAGAAATGGGTTATGTTTGAATAGACTGAGAATATATGTAGATAAAGGCCCATAGGTAGGAATTAACAGGACATTTTTGTGAACAACGGTCAGATTACTCATTCTAGAGCAGTTTTTCTTTGAAGAGGTTAAGCTGGAACATGTATGGAGCTCAGTGTACAATTTTAAACCATTCAAAACCCATATCATTGGTTATCAAATCACCTTGAAGAAAAGTAGCTATTGCTTAAGACTGGAAACACTTCCAGACAGAGAAAGCCTGGTGATCCATTAAGTAACTGCTAAATCATTTGGCTTACATGTGAAAGGTCTACTTGAATCAGAAATGTTGACAAAATGACTTCTAACAAGACAGTGAAAGAACAAAAGAGGACTTCTGCCCTCTGCTGAAACAGACATTTTTGCTCAGTTCTGTTTCACCTAAAAATGCAGGATGAGGTAAAGGCTGTTGTTTTAGGCTTGCTCCTGTGTCTCTGAGTAGATAAGAGAGATTGTGTTTTCAGATCCACTCTTTTATATTGATCTTGCTCTTCACATATGCACACACATATGTGCACACATACACAGGCACATAGTTTTGTGGGTTTTTTTCATAAACAGGAATAGAGAGAAAAACAAAAACAAGAAAAATTATTTGTAGGCTGTTTCCAGCCTTCACTGAAAATTATGTGTTACTAGTCAGTTTATATCTTACTCTATTTCTTTGCTTGAATTTGAGTCTCACCTATTGAATAGGGTCATATTATAGTTGAGAAAAGAAATATTCAGTTTCTTAATGCACGAAACACAGTAGGAAGTTTGTTACTTATTTTATTTTCGAGTAGAAATATGTAATTAACACCCCCAAAAACTTATGTGTAGATAGATAGAGTATAAATATTTTTTAGTAGAAAGTGGAAAATGAGGTTGGATTTGTGCTTTTTAAATATGCATGTGATAATCACATAGGACCTTTTGAAATCATATATGTTATGACAGTTCTTGGCTACCTATATATTTAAATAATATTTCAACAAAGTAGTTCCTTTTTTTAATTTAAAACTATGCTGGAATTTAAAAATCGTGATATTACCTGCAATCTAGTTGTAAATATAGTGCATAGTATTAATTATTGTTAATAGTCAAAATCTTATTTTTCACAATAAATATTTTTCAAAATTCTCAATGAAAATATTCACAGTGAGTTACATTTAATCTTATTTTGCTTCTAATTTTACTTTGACAATATACTGTATTTATTCCTTCTTAATCTCTTACTAACCATATAACTTTCTTAAAACAGTATTCTTATACGTAAAGTGAAAGAATATAACTACTTAATTTAAGAATATTATAAAGATTAGATGAGATGAGCTTAAACTGTTTAGTACAGCGCTTAGTACAAAGTAAGCAATCAGGAAATGTTAAAGCCCTGGCAGGATAGCTCGATTGGTTGGAGCTTCATCCTCGAGCACAGAGGTTGCCAGTTTGATTCCCTGGTAAGGGCACATACAAGAGCAGCTCAATGTTCCTGTTTCTCTCTCTCCCTGCCTCTCACACACAAAAAAGAGAGAGAGAGAGAGAGAGAACAAAAATGAAAGAAAGAAAAGAAAAGAAAAGAAAAGAAAAGAAAAGAAAAGAAAAGAAAGAAAGAAAGAAAGAAAGAAAGAGAAAAGGGAAGAAAAGAGAAGGGAGGGAAGGAAGGAGGGAGGGAGAGAGGGAGGGAGGGAAGAGGAGAGGGAGGGAGGGAGGGAGGGAGGGGGGGAGGGAGGGAGGGAGGTAAAGAAAGAAAGAAAGAAAGAAAGAAAGAAAGAAAGAAAGAAAGAAAAGAAAAGAGAAAGAGAAAGAAATGTTAACACCTATAATTCATATTATTTTAGAAGAAATTGAAGGAGATGTATTTATCAAATTGTGAATGACTAAATTCATAATATCAAAAAAATTACATTTTTTATTCTACCACCTGCCATTTCCCAATTATAGTGGAAAATTTTTATTTTTAGATTTACTGTGTTCCAGGAAAATTTTGAGGTTACCAAGCCACAAAAAAAGAACATCTTATATTCCTCCAAATTAGAACAAATTTTCTGACTGACCTTATTAGGTTAAAAAATTTATATATTTACATTTGAGATTCAATAAGGAAAATGTTAGGCAGTTACAAGGTCTTATCTGATAATCCAGGCTATAGTAATATTGAATGTTTTTTGTTTGTTTCCTTTAAATGAGCCTATGTTTGATGATTTATCACCTATCATTTGATTATTAACTAACTGGAAAACTTATGGCACTCAGTAATTGCCAGCCTGCTGAGTCTGACAAGTAAAGTTCTGATATGAAAATGAGATTAATAATTTAACTGTGATTTAGACATGAGAATGTTTGTATTTAAATTACAATTCTTACTATAAAGACTTTTGTTGAAAAAATATAATTTGGATTTTATTAAACTAATAAAAGTATCTTAAATTTTTATTAAAATATTTTATGACTTTCTTAACACATTCAAATCTCTCAAGCATTTCATATACCTAACAAGAAAGATTCGCAAATCTGGTAAACCACAATCTCTTAAATAACTTATAAATCTGAAAAGTCTAAATTTCTAAAGTATTAAAGTATCAAATATTTAAATAGACATCTATTTTTATAGTTGACAATTTTAAATCATAAGTACAAAATGTACATCTCTTAATTATTCCATCTTAAAAATTTTAAGTTCAAATAAATAATTCTGAAAAACTCAAACTAAAGACCTTAAGTTTAATATCAACCAAATGTTCTTAAACACATATTAAAAAGATAAATGCAACATGACAGATTTTCTAATGTCAAATTATCTTCAACATTTACAAACTTAGTGAAGAAAAAACACATTGTCATGAGAATTATAAAACTTGTTCCTAAACTTAACACAAAGGTATTATAAGCATTATTTCCATATTGTGATTTAGAGAGCTAGTTGCTACCTACAAGGGAAAGAATGTCAAACAGGCCAGATTTAAGGTGTCTGTAAGCAAAGACACCAGCATATAGGAATCTGGCTTCATCTTCAGGATGATTTAGTCAGCACCTTTTGTGTCAAGTTTCCTTTTTTATTTTTATTTACAAAATTAATTTTAATGGGGTGACTGATTAAGAGTACATAGGTTTCATTTCTATATCATTTGAACTGTTGATTGTGTTGTGTGTCCATCACCCGAAGTCAAACACTGTCACCACATACTTGTCCCTCTTTACTCCCCTCCTCCATGCCCTTCCCCTATTATCCCCTTGCTCCAGTGCCTATCTGCTTCTCTCCCCTCCCCCTCTCCTTCTTCTCTATCTCTCTCTTCCCCTCACACAGCCAAGGCTCCATTGGAGCAAAGTTGGCCTGGGTGCTGAGGATGGCTCCATGGCTTCTGCCCCAGGTGCTAGAATGGCTCCTGTTGCAACAAAGCATCACCTCAGATGGGCAAAGCATTGCCCCCTAGTGGGCATGCCAGGGGGATCCCAGTTGGGCACATGCAAGAGTCTGTCTCTCTGCCTCCCTGCTTCTCACTTCAGAAAAATATAATAACAATAATAATAATAATAACAACAACAACAATAATGAATGTTATATCTTATCCAATGCCATTTTTACATCTATTGATAGGATCACATGATTTTTGTTTTTTGTTTTGTTGATATGGTTTATTATATTAATCAATTTACATATTTTGAGTCATCCTTGTGCTCCTGGAATAAATCCCACTTGATCATGATGTATTATTTTTTTTAATGTATTGTTGTATTCAACTTGCTAATATTTCATTTAGGATTTTTGCATATCCCTCTGAACACTGCAAATAATCTGCTCACTATTTGGTTGGTTTCTAGACTCTTTTTATATTTTACTTTCTTATCTGTCAGACCAACCATCACTTAGGATAATTTTATTGACACACTGCTGCTTCTCAATAAATGGCACCCATTTAACTCTTTTCATGAAGGAATACCCATAAAAATAGCCTCCAGTCTCCAGTTAGTCATTATACCTTGCCCCTCAAAATTCTTTGTTTCATTCATTAAGGCATAATTATTTCAGGGAATGTTTCACCTCAGTCAAGTTCACGTTTCTATCGAACCAATCAACACATATTTTATTGTCCCACAAAATATCTTCTCTTCTTTCTCCAGTTTTGTAGAAACCTAAAGGACAAGAATCACATTAAACTCATAAGAGGGTTGCAACCCCATCCTTGGTATCACCTTTCTTGTTTCTAGTCAGACTCTATCAAGAGCTCTGTGTCTTTAATTCTGTGATTGGTGATAAACAATCAGTGATAACATTCTATTTAACTTAGAAAGTAAGACAAAGAGTGTATGATGTTGCATTGATAAAAAAAAGTATTGAAACATATTCAAAGAATAAATATATTTATTTAAACATAAAAAAATAGAAATGCTACACTAGCCAAAGTTAGTTTAATTCTGTTATTGGCATTTTGCCCAGAAGATTTAAGTGCCTATATCTCTTGCATTCAATATTTCAGTTTCCAATTATTATTAAAACTTTCAGAGACATGGACAAGAATGTGGTGGTAACAGGGAGTGGGGTGGAGGGGTGGGGAAGGGGCGAGGAAGGAGAGGGAGGGAGTGGGGGGAGGGTAGGGGCACAAAGAAAACCAGATAGAAGGTGATGGAGGACAATTTGACTTTGAGTGAGGGGTATGCAGCATAATCAAAGGTCAAAATAATCTGGAGATGTTTTCTCGGAACATATGTACCCTGATTTATCAATGTCACTGCATTAAAATTAATAAAAATAAGATTAAAAAAACTTTCTGCTTTAATATTCAGATCCACTGTAATCTTTACTTGCTTTATAATAACACAAAGAAAATAAGACATTGTGGAAAGAACTTGAGCTACAAAGTTATAAACTCAAATTCCAACTCTTTTTACTTCACTTTTCTGACCATCATTTTCTTATTTTGAACAAGGGAGGGTGGAATCTGACTTGAAATGAGATGACATTTGTTTTTTAGTCTTATTTTATTTAGAAATTTAATTTAATGGGGTGACATTGATCAATAAAAGTATATAGGTTTCAGGTGAAAATCTCTATAACATTTGAATTGTTGATTGTGTTGTGTGCCCATCACCCATTACAGATGACATTTGTAATGTTACCCAATACAGTTATTGGCACAAAATAGATGTTTCAGAAATACTAGTACTTTTTTTATGGCATTGTTTTTTTTTGTTCAAAACCCCAGGCGAGCCCAGGGTTTTGAACTGGCGACCTCAGCATTTCCAGGTTGACGCTTTATCCACTGTGCCACTCCAGGTCAGGTGGCATTGTTTTTCAACTTAGATTTACTTATGCTGTATATTGTAAATAAAGTGTTGCATATTTAAATGCAACATTTTTAAATAAAAATTATATTTTTGAACATCTTTGTTTTTGGCTTTGTTTTGTTTTCCTCTATACTGAAATGAAGGGCAATTGGTTTGCATCTGAATCTTTTGGGAAGAGTTGTATATTTCAGTATATTTTTGTGATGGAGCTAGTATAACAATTGTTTAATAAAGAATGATATGTTACCATCACTTATCAGGATCATCTTTGTCAAAGAGTTTTCTGAGTAATTGATTAAATCTCTGAGAAGGAGAAGGTTTACTAACATACTTTGAAAAGAAGTATGTTATCATTACCTTTCTTATAGTACTATTGGTTATTAGACTGTTGGCATTTGTTATCTGAAAAAGCTTCTTCCAACTTGCAACTTTTACTAAAGGGGAAACTAAAACTCTGAGAGATATGACATAACTCTCCATTTCTATGGCAAATCAGAAATTGAACCTAGATTTCCTGAATCCCATTTGACTGTATTTAAGCCATAGATGCTTACTTTATACAGTTTCCTTAACTAGAATTTTTTTAAGCAATCATTCATTAGACATCATTTTTACTCCAGTTCTTATTAAACATAAATTTTCTCCTTTTGATGTCCATTTACTCAGATAGGTGGCTCAAGCTTCAAATGTATTTTCAGATTACATTATATTATACTTAATTGGTTTAGTAAACATTTAACCAGAGGTCCCCAAACTTTTTACACAGGGGGCCAGTTCACTGTCCCTCAGACCGTTGGAGGGCCAGACTATAAAAAAAACTATGAACAAAGCCCTATGCATACTGCACATATCTTATTTTAAAGTAAAAAAAAAAAATGAGAACAAATACAATATTTAAAATAAAAAATCAACAAACTGACCAGTATTTCAATGGGAACTATGCTCCTCTTACCGACCACCAATGAAAGACGTGCCCCTTCCGGAAGTGTGGCGGGGGCCGGATAAATGGCCTCAGGGGGCCGCATGCGGCCCACGGGCTGTAGTTTGGGGACCCCTGCATTTAACTGACTTATTCTAAAAGATGATGAAACAAAGAAACAAATGAAAAGCGCTGAGCCATCTTATTTTCTCATTTTTATATTTAAAGAAATCAAGAGGCATTTTTTGTTTGTTTCGAGCAGTGAATGGTACTTAGGCACCATTGACTCTGAATATTCTGCACAGTAACCATATAAAGCAATCTACTGTCTCATCGGAGCTCCCTTCTCAGACTGCTCCCATAGCCGACCTGAGTGACTGAGGATATGGGACCCTGGAGATCCAGGCCCAGCTAATTAATCAAATTCTTTCTTTTCTGTATTTGAATTGGGACACAAAATTGTAGTTAAAATGTATTTGACGGGAAGTTATGAAGTATTAGGGCTAAAGCAATATTTATATTCATGTTGTAGAGCAATGATTAAGGTAGTGTGATTATTGCAATATAGTTCAGTTCTCTAACATTCTAGTTTGTACTAGCAAAAATGATTTTATATAAAAATTTTATTTTTTTAATTAAAAATATGAAATCAGTACCTAGCATGTACTAAGCTGGTTGTATATATAACTACTGAGATATGATAGCTCAAAAATATAATTTTTTATTTATTCTTTTGAAATATAATTACTTTCTTGCTGAAATTATTCTTATAAGAGATGTTATTTACTAATAACTGGGGGAAATTCAAATTATATTGAAAGAGTAGATGTTGTGTTATTTGAGAGCCTGGTACAATACTTACTTCTAAAACAAAGCTTTTGCTTCCTCTGTGTGTTTTTCCTCGCTGAGAAATATAGTCAGTCCCTTTACTAAGGAACTATTTCCCTTCTTCTTCTGAAATGGTAACAAGATTCTGCTGTGAGAATTAAAACATGGAATAAACATAATATACTTCCTCTAGGAAGTAAGAACATGACATACAATTGTTTGTAACAGAACTAATTTTTATTTGCTCTGGTCCTCTTTTAGCCTTATGAATTTTCCATTCCTTAAAATTTATATAAATCACACAGGTAAGCATTGTCCTTTGACAGTGCTGGCCTAGCCCAATGATATAATAAAAAAACTAAAGCAGCTTATTTTCTTCTTTTTTTTTAACTTTTGTATTGCGTTTACTGGGTGTACATAGGTCAACAAAATTATATAGATTTAAAGTGTACAAGTCTACAATACATCGTCTGCACGGTGTACTGTGTGTTCTCCATCCAAAGTCTAGACCCCTTTCTGCACCATTGACCCCCTCTTTACCCTGTTCCACCTGCCCCCAAACCGCCCCCCACACCTTCCCTCTGGAACTCACTACACTGTTGTCTGTGTTCATAATGTTTTTTTATTAATCCTTTCAGCTGGATCACCCTGTCCCCCGGCTCCCCCTTCCTCTGACAGATGCCAGCCTTTTCTTTGTACCTGTGAGTCATTTCCATTTTGTTTGTTTCTTTTGTTCATTAGTTTCCACATATAAGTGAAATCATGTGGTATTTGTCTTTTTTATGGTTTCTATATTCTTTCTATGCTTACTATCTCTTTGTGAAAGTTCTCATTGAGATCATTTATTCTTCCCCTGAGGTCACTGAGCACCCTTACAACCATTGTTTTAAATTCTGAATCAGGTATCTTGGTTACTTCTAATTTAGTCAATTATTTTTCTGGAGAGTTCTCTTGTTCTTTCATTTGGGACATGTTTGCCTCTCCATTTGTGTGTGTGTGTGTGTGTGTGTGTGTGTGTGTGTGTGTGTGTGTCTCTGTGTGTCTGTATACTAAGTAAATCTGCTGTGATTTCCAAACTTGGGGTGGTTTTAAGATTTAGCTGTCGTGTGGGGCTCAGTGGTGCAATCTTTAAGGTCACCTGAGCTAGGTGTTCCAGGAACATCTCTTATGTGTGTTATGTGCACCTTCCAGTAGTAGTTTAGTCTTGAATGCAGTTGGGCCTTTCATGGGTAGGGTTAGCGCTCAGACTGGCTGACTGTAAGGACAGACCTTAATTACAGTGTATTAGCCACTAGTAGGGGTTCACCTCGAGTTATTTGCAGCAGGGTCTCTGGTGTCTGCCGTGATCTCCCTTTGAGTGTGCCATTTGTGTGGTTAGTTTTGTTGAGCTCTGGTGGGTCTCAAGCCCAAAACCGATTGTGGTGAGTCTGGGTGCACTTGGGCAAGGTCCCAGTGCAGGTCAATGTCAGACACTGCCTATGCTCACCTTGTGCTGCCTGTCTGGGATTACCGTGCAATTTGCTGTTTGTGGTGGCATCTGCTGGGCCTGAGTGTTCAGGGGAGGGGCCTAGCTGTATGCAAGGGTCGGATTCCTCCAACCCTTAAGGAAGGAGCAAATTAGTAAAAAGGCCAAAGTGTTCTGAGGTCCACTTCCACCTGTCAACCAATTCACCACCCCCGGAGGTTGCCTGGGCTTCCTCAAGAGCCCTCGGTAGACAGACTGTAGAGTTGGCCTTGGCTGACCAAAATGCACAGACTCTTCCACAGGTATGATGAGCTCAATAAGCAGGGCAACTGGGTCAGGAGTACAGGGTTAGTGACTCTCCTGCTTGGGGGCAGCGTAGTCAGGCAGTCAGTAGGGTGAATTGGGACTTTCCTCCAGAGTTCTATTACTCAGTCTCTGCCTGAGCCTCTAACCCTACCTCCCCCAGGAGTGCATCACAGATTCAAGTTGGGTGCAGCCAGCTGGCCCCTCTGCAAGTACAAGCTCTGCAGGGTGGGGCCTCTGGGCAACAGAGGGACAGGTCAAATGAGTCTTGCATTGGAGAAGTGGTGTGGATTGAGCTCCCAAGTGGGTAAGAATGGCCCCCCTGCAGCCATAACCACACAACCCACTGCCTAAGTTTCAGACAAAAAACCCCCAGGGAGATGAGCTCTGAAGGCCCTAGCTCTGAACAGTGCTTTCACCCCCTTAGAAGACTGAGCTCAGCAGGGCAGAAGCCACCAGGAGTTGAAGGACAGGCTAAGTGAGTCGACAGTTGGGGGTGATTGGGTGTTGGTTGTGCATACAAGGTGGGGAAGAATGGCTCCATTCCAAAACTATGCAGCTCAATTACTGTCTGAGTGTCCCAAGAGCTTCTCCCGAAAAGGCACACCAAAGTTCCCTGTTGGGTGCATTCTTCAGAGATCTCTTCAGGACTTGAGCTCAGCAGGGTGGTGTCCCCAGTAGTTGGAGTGCCTAGCCACTGCACTCCCCTGGCTGGTGATATAAGAGGAGAAGTACTGGCTCTGTGAAGATGGCATCTGGCTTCCTAGCAGACTTCCTTTTCTCCCAGGCAGACTGAATCCGTGTACATTTTTTCTATCAGATGTTACGCAGGTTCCTCTTTCCAGCTCTGGTGCTCTGGGTTAGGGATCCCATGTGGAATACAACATATCTTGGAGAAATAATTCGGTTCTGGAAATATTAAATTTGAGATGCATATCAGACATCCATGCAAAGATTTTAAGTGGATACTTGTGTTTATAAATATGAGATCTTGAGAGAAGATCTGGATATATAAATTTAGAATCAGGACACATACATACATGGTAAAAAAAAAAAAAAAAAAAAAAAAAAAAAAAAAAAAAAAAAGCTATAAGTTTAATTTCCAAGGATGTGAGTATACATCACATAAAAAAGAAAGACATCCAAGAACTGAACTCGGGACAGACATTTCAGTAGAAAAATGGGGAAACACAATATAAATATGACTTGTACAAAAGCATTTTTTTATTATAGCACAGTTTTAGTTAAAGTACACTCACACTGGCAGAATAGAAAAAATAAAATTTTCTATTGTTTACTTTGTTTTTATATGCCATTATGTTTAAAAATTATGTCAAGTTACCTATTCTAAACCCCTGTCCTTATAATGGGACTGTGTTTTGAGATAAGTCTTTTAAAGAGATAATGAAAGCAAAATGAGGTCATATGGGTGGGCCTAACTACAGTATGGTGGATATCCTTATAAGAAAAGAAGATGACAACAAGTACACACAGTAGAAAGAACATGCAAAGACACAAAAGAAAGATAGTAATCTACAAGTCAAGGAGAGAGTCATTATAAGAAACCAACCCAGATGACACCTTGACCTTGGACTTCTAGCCTCCAGAACCATGAGAAAATACATTTTTGTTCAAACCACCCAGTCTGTGGTGCTTTCTTTAGGGCAACCCTAGAAAACTACTATAAAATCATAAAAAAATTTATAGTGCCTGAGATTTTTCTTGACCTCTAAAGGAATGTTTTTACTAAATCCAACTTTCTATTATCAATGAATATACTCAGATAAGTGTGAAGTATGAAATTAAGGCAGCTGCCTAAATAAATGTGTATTAGATATGATTGTTCCTTTAAAAAATGTAATTTACATAGACTCACCAAAAATGGGAGAAAAGGGTTGTCTTTCTAGTATTCTAAGAGAATAACTATTTGCATAGTACTATGGTTAGTTTCCTCCATCACTGGTTTTCAAGTCAGGAATGACCTTTCTAGTGATTCTTTTATATATTTCCAAGTGGGCTAATTTCAAAAATATCCAATAATTAGAGTTAAATATAACAAAAGGAGCAGCAAGACCTCTACAAAATAATTGTCAAACACTACTAAGATAAAGGAAAGTTTTAAATAAATGGAGTGATATAAAAATAAGTTTAAGTAGAAACAGGTTGTCTGACCAGGCAGTGGCACAGTGGATAGAGCATAGGACTAGGATGCGGAGGACCCAGGTTTGAGACCCTGAGGTCACCAACTTGAGCGTGGGCTCATCTAGCCTGAGCAAAAAGCTCACTGGCTTAGACCCAAGGTCGCTGGCTCGAACAAGGTGTTAGTCTGCTGAAGGCCCGTGGACAAGGCACATATGAGAAAGCAATCAATGAACAACTAAGGTGTTGAAACGAAAAACTGATGATTGATGCTTCTCATCCCTCTCCATTCCTATCTGTCCCTATTTATCCTCTCTCTGACTCTCTCTCTGTCTCGGTAAAAACAAAAACAAAACAAAACAACAAAAAAAAAACAGGTTTTTATAGAAATGGATTCTAAGATTTATCTGTAAATGCAAGATAATCTTAAAGAATAAAAACAAAAATGAATGGCTCAAAATACATATAAAGACTTATAGAACTATAGTTATTAATATCAATGTTGTTATAAGAGCAGAAAAATAGAAATATAGAACAGAACAGAGATTCTGGCAAGATATTCAGACATACAGAGTCACCTAATTCATAATCAAGATGGTTATTCTTGTTGTTACATCTCATTGAGTCAGCTGCAGCTCTTTCCACCCTGATGAGTGAGTGATGCCCCCCATGCCCTGTCATTAAGAGCGTGGGTCAACTACTGTAGACTCAGCCTGTGTCTTTTATGGAATCAGTCATCTACTATTCGGTCTCCCCCTTTTCCTGCTGCCTTCTACTTTATATATATTTTTACATTTTGAATTATATTTACATGTTTTATATTTTATATCAAGATGTTGCTGCAATGCAACAGAAAATATTCTTTTTGAGACTTATTATGCATTAATTTCATTGGTTAAAAAAACTGAATCATGATCCTTACTCTTTCTTTATCATGCACAAAACTTGAATCACAGTCCTAACTGAAAAAGCTGGCAATAAATTATCTACAGGAGAATATACCTTCATGACTTAAGAGTGGGCTAAGATTTCTTAAACAGGACAGAAAGAAACAAAACAAGAAAGATAAATATGAACTTGATTCCAGTTAAGAATATTTAAAAACCAAAAGATTAAGAAAGTTAAAGTGAAGCCATAGTTCACTAGATAGTTGCAATACATCTATCTGATGAAAAGTTTGTGTCTTGAATATATAAAGAAATTCTAAAAATTACTAAGAGATAGACAATGCAGTTTAACAGAAAATGAGAAATGAACCAACATTTCAGAAAATAGCATAATTAATAGGAATACCTAATCCCACGTGTTTCCATTTTTAGAAAATTCAAATACCAGTAAGCTAATCTACAGGGATGCAAGTTAGAATAATGGTTTCCTTTAGTGGGGATGGAAGTGATAAAGTCTGGGAGGAGGTATGAGGGAAACTTCCCAGGTGATCTATAGCCTGATCTGAGAAATGTTCACTTAATAAAAATTATAAAGCTGTACACTGATGATTTGTGCACTTTTCCATATTGTTTTATTCTTCAATAAAAATGTCTTTAAAAAGCTAAGAAAAGTAAATTGAAGCCACTTATATTAATTGTTGTCCTGGACTCATCAAACATGTCCTACTCAAAACTTGACTTTTTTTTTCTTCTTTTTTCCACTGTCTTTTGATTTCTAAAACATACACATTTTCTTTTCCTTTTGGATATATAAGTTGAGATCATTGGTAGTAATAAAAATTCTGCGTGGTTTACACAAAGTAATAAGTGCTATAAAATAAATTGTAAAAAAAAGTTAGATTGCTCCCATGACAATTCTGACTGTCATAAAAACACTTTTTAAATGAATTTCTTCTAAAGAATTTTATTACTGACTGTTTTTGAGTGAGTAGGCAAATGTAAATTCTATTCACAAAGGACTTAGAAGTTAACTTTTCCATTTTAAAGACTTTTTATTTAGCAAAAATGGAAACTGTCACTCCAATCTTCCCTCTGAGAAATTAGCACAAAGACAGCATTTCTTAAGGCTTAAAAATAAAGTGTTTAAAAGCTAAACTGTGGATTTAAAGATGCACATATTGGGTGATAAACTACAACTAAGCAAGGATTTGATATCTGTGGAAGACAAAATAATGGTTATTGTTGGAGGGAGAATAAGGGCAATGATTAGGATCAGGAATGAAATGGGGGTATCTGGGATGGCTGGCAAGGTCCATTTTTTGACCTGGATGATAGTTACAAGAGTGTTCACCTTGAAACAACTTATTGAAGTATACATTTGTTTGTGTTTCATTTTACAACAAAAGGGGGAAATTTTTTTAACTGATATTCTCATTTCAAAAAATATATAAAACGAGACTCAGGCACATAGATAAAAGTAAAGTGGTTACCAAGGGGAGGGGAGTAAAGAAGAACAAATATATGGTGACAAAAAATAATTTAACTTTGATGGGCACAGAACACAATCAATAGTTCAAATGCTGTAGAATTATCTGAAACCTATGAACTCTTATTTTCAATGTCACCCCCATTAAATTTAATTTTATGAATTAAAATATATATATGATATATATATGATTCAGAGAGAAAATACCAAAGACTAAGAGTGAATGCTAACTTTTTAAAATTTGTCTTCCATAACTAACTTCTCCAAATTGGTCTTTTATAGTTAAAATTCATTGAAACTGTTTACTTGTAAGGTCTTATGAAACTTACCTGTTCTTCTTATCTGTATTGATATTAAACTGCACATTTGGTAAAAAGCAATCACTTTCATGAAACTAGAAATAATAGCAAGCAAGCAAGTCATTATAAGAATGTTATGTCGATTTTTTTTCACATTCAATTCAATTCAATGGAATAAAAATCTATTCTGTTGACAATATGCTGATAATGTTGGTTGTTGAACTGAATTGTTCATTTTAATTTATAGAAATGAAGAGTTAATGACATTTTAATCAAATGATTTGAACAGAACAGAAAAACCTTGAAATTGAAGTAGCTATGTTTTCATAATAAAAAATAGTAAGTTGTATAAAAAAAATGATTTGGAATATCTTTTTAAGCTATAGCAAATTTACCACATGTTTTTAAAGTAAAAACAATAATAGTAACCATTTACTCTAGAAACATTTTTTCCATGTCTACTATGAGCATGCTAACTACTCTAAGTTTAAGAGGTGTGCAGAAAAAAATGAATAAGTAAAATAAATGTTAAATAGATCAAAGGCAAGAGAAAAATCATAACACTAAATTTAAATATAGGTAAATAGTAATGTGGTTTCTGAATAGAGATGGACTGTCTTAACATAAAAGCAGTGGAAGAAAAAGCAAAGAAATAGAATACTTTCAAAGATTTTTTAAAACTAATTATATATTAAGGTATAAATTAGTATAAGGTTTTTGAAGCAATTGAAAAGGTGCTTTGAGTTTGTTCTTTCAAATTTGTATTCATACACTTTGAATCAATATTCCCATTTCAAGTACCTATCCCAGAAAAATAATCAAAAATTGGTAAAAATACATTTTGAAATGTATCCAAAAGTATTATCCCAAAAGTTTGAGAACATAATAACATAATTGGCAACATTTTTATTGAGATATTGCTCATCATAGATATTTCCCAAGTTATTCTTTTTTTTTAAGTTATACAATGTAATTTATTTTTGAAGTTCACAATGTTATGATGGATATACATCTATACTGTGATATAACTTCCACAATCAAATTAATTAACACATCCATTACCTCAGCTATTTTTTGTGTGTATGGGGGGGATAAAAACAATATATACTCCCCTAGAAAATTTCAAGTAGACAATATAATATTATACATATTAATTATAATCACTATGCTATGCATTAGATCTCCAGAAATTACCTTACCATAGAAAGTCTGTACCTTTTGACAAACATGTTGCCACACCCGTAAACCTCTACCTTCCTGGTCACCACCATTTTACTCTCTGGTTTGTATGAGTTTGAATTTAGATTCTCTAGATAAGTGAGCTCATATAGTATTTGTCTTTGGCTTATTTCACATAGCATAATTATTCTTTCAAATGTTGATTTTATTGCTATGAATCTGTCATAAAAGAATCTGGCAAAAGTAACTCAATAAATACCATTTTGAGGAAACAAAAAGAGTTAGATTGATGACTACTGAATGAAAATGCTAGTGAATCTTGTGTTTTGCAAAAAAATAACCGCACTGTTACAGTATTGTTACAAAACAATAGTAGTAACCACTGTTACAATAGTAGTAATTATTGTTACAAACTTTTTATGCAGCTAGCAAGCAGCATCTGGTCAAGAAAGTCTTTTCAAGATTTTATACACAGAGAAATCTTATTTATTTAAGATATGTTCTTTTTAGAATCCCGCAATTGGGATAAATGTTACTGCAGTATTTTAAGTATGATGATGTAATTAGTTTCCAAGAACTACCTGATAACCTAAATGTATTTGCAGACTATAATATAGTTGCTGTAGTCTAAATAAAATTATATTTTGAGAGTGAATTCTAGAAATATTTAGAGTCAGGTCCATTTCCCTCCTCAAATCCTTCTCCTTATGCCCTGCTCTCAGTAGGTTTTATCTGAACTGCACTTAACAGACGCTCAATCCTTGTCTACTGAATAAACGAGTGAATAAACATGTGTGGGGGCTTGTGAAGCTATAAGATGTTAATGCTCATTTGCTCAAGCAAAGAAACTTGTTATTTTTCAGTTAAATTGACATACCTACTAAAAAGATATTAGTCTTATAGAAATTCTTATTTCAAAATCTTTTGTTTTTCTTTGTGGAGTAAAATCTTTCTTAAATAAATTACACTGGAATTTTGCAACAAAAAGGTAAAAAAAAAACTATTATTGTACATTAAAAGTTTTCACATAGATTTCTTACCTTATTATAAGGTATAAGACAGGGGTCCCCCAACTTTTTACACAGGGGGCCAGTTCACTGTCCCTCAGACCGTTGGAAGGCTGGACTATAAAAAAACTATGAACAAATCCCTAAGCACACTGCACAGATCTTATTTTAAAGTAAAAAAACAAAACGGGAACAAATACAATATTTAAAATAAAAAACAAGTAAATTTAAATCAAGAAACTGACCAGTATTTCAATGGGAACTATGGGCCTGCTTTTGGCTAATGAGATGGTCAATGTGCTCCTTTCATTGACCACCAATGAAAGAGGTGCCCCTTCCGGAAGTGCAGCGGGGGCCGGATAAATGGCCTCAGGGGGCCGCATGTGGCCCGCGGGCCGTAGTTTGGGGACCCCTGGTATAAGATATTATGAATGTTCCCCCAAATCCACTTTTCTTTTGCTTCTGGGTATGAGAAAGGCTATTATTTCCTACCCCTTAAAGTCAATCATGGCCATATAAGCAGTTCTGACAACAGAATGTGAGGAGAGATGATTGTCACCGGCAGGGAATAATGGTGCCCCACTCTCTGTGACCATTCTTTCCCTTCTCTGCGAAGGAAATGCAGTGTGGTGTGGAGTGACCACTTGGAAAAGAGCACCTCATTGACCCTGTTGCATGCGTAAACGTCTCTCTCTACATACAAGGTCTGTCTTCAAGACCATGCAAACATTCACTAACAGTAAAATAAATAAATAAATACATAAATAAATAAATATAAAAAGATAGTTATGGTACCTATCATCTCCTTGATTTAAAAGCAGAACGATTCAGTAACTTTTTATCATCCAGCCATAGTTTCCCTTTCTTCCCTCCTTTAAGAATCTTACTAGGGACACTTGGTAGAAAATCAAAGGCCCTGGCAATACAGAATCAGTCTCTATGAGAAAGATTAAGTTCAGCTGTAAGACAGTAAGAAAAATAAGATTTACTTAAATATGATAGAAGTTCATTTTGCTTTCACGTGAAAGAATCTGAACTTGAAATTTAAGGCTTATATGGCAGATCCCCAGTGTCTTCAGATATGCAGGTTCCTGTCTTTCTGTTCTACCTTTTTCAGGCTGTGGTTTTATTGTCAAGGTCACCTCTTCCAAGATAGCTACTGTAACTCCACCCATTGCGTTGGCATCCAGGCCAGCAGTAGGAAAAAGAGGAAAATGACAAGAGCGTCTTACTCATTTTTCTTTAAGCAGTTTCTATGATTCTTCCATGAAATTCCCCACATTCCCTGTTACATCTCATTGCCCAGTACTTGATCACATAAAACCAATGACCTACAAATGTGGCTTGGAAATGTAATATTTTAGCTAAAATTAAGAGGGGGATGAATATTAGATGGCAACTATTATACAATCTGGGCCAGGCCCTTTACCTAAAATTTGAGCCTATGTTGGTTATAATAATTTTCTATAAAATTATTATTTTTTAATATTCCTTTCACCCTTTAAAATTTAACTTCTATTCCTATTCATTCACTATATACATATTGATGTTTGGGGTTTTTTTCCTACAGAGACAGAGAGAGTGTCAGAGAGGACAGACAAGGACAGACAGATAGAAACGGAGAGATGAGAAGCATCAATCATCAGCTTTTCATTGCGCGTTGCAACACCTTAGTTGTTCATTGATTGCCCCCCCACCCCGTACGTGCCCTGACCATGGACCTTCAGCAGAGACCGAGAAACCCCTTGCTCAAGCCAGCAACCCCGGGCTCAAGCTGGTGAGCTTTGCTCAAACCAGATTAGCCCATGCCCACGCTGGAGACCTCGGGGTCTCGAACCTGGGTCTTCCGCATCCCAGTCCGACACTCTATCCACTGCACCACCACCTGGTCAGGCTTGATGTTATTTTTTATGCATTATATTCTTTTTTCTTTTCTTGACAAATACAATGATCCTTTTTAATTCCAAGTCCTGTTGGCACCTAATACAATTTCAAACTCCTCAAAATTGAAAGAGTTCTTTTCTTCTTGCTTCCCTGCCTTTCTGATTATAGCTTTTCTTGTGTTTTCATTTACTATCTCCACACACTATCCTCCCTAGCTCAATATTTGATTTTTGGTCTAATTTTGCATATTATATATAACACTGGCTTTTCAATTGTTACTGATAAAGTAAGCTTATTTTTTTAATATTTGAAAATGATCCACAATAGTAAATATCTATCGCTGGGATGCTTGGAAGAATAATTATACTTAAGAATTGTCCAATAGAACATATGAGAACATAATTCTGTTTCTTGCATTAACAGCCTAAGACAAAATAGAAAAGGGCAGAGCACCCAGTGTGTAAGTACATATTGATTGGATTTAACTTACACTCTTTAATGTGAGAAGAAAATGGATTATCACAAGACTTGGATATTTGATGGAAATTTTCCACAAAGGCAAGGTATTAAATAATATTCATTTAATTTATGTGCAAGGCATTCTGGAAGGTTATGAGCATTTTAACTTGAAATATATTATTTACTCTTTGCTTTTTCAAAAAGCAGATATATTCATTTCATGTTTTGAAGCATGGGCTTATATGAGTATCTTTCACATGATACAACCACATTTACATATTTATATTCCTTTACATTACCACAATGAAAGTATCTAAGTGGCTAAAGTTGGTGTTGATAGATCTGCATGAAGTTGATTGAGTCTTTGAAGTTACGTTCATGATTCTCTTTAAAGGTACTTGCAGCAGAAGATTTAGTACTGACTCTCAGGTTTAACAGGGATTTTGGATTACCAGATACTTTACCTTAGACAGTAGGTCAAGTTAGGATAAGTATATACACGACTCTTCTTAAAACAGTATTGTTCATATATCTCACTTGTCAGCACAGCCTTGGGCAGGTGCTTCTTCTATATGGTCCCATAGCACCTTATTTTAGTCTTTATCAGAATACTTAAAATATTCTAATTATTAGTTTATATGTGTCCCTTATTCTATAGACCTCTTTTGCTGATATATTGACCATTAATTTTTTTATTCTATTTGTAAACCTCAAATGGTATATTATATTTGGAATCTCAATTGCCACATTTTATAAAACGACTTGTTCTTTGAATAAAGAAAGAAAAAAAAATGAATGTGAGCCTTTGTAGTGAAAATTTATTCTGATTTTTCTTTCTAAACATTTATGTTATTTGTACACATACCAATTAAGATTTGAAAATACCTCAACTGAATTATTGCATTTATTCCTCCTGAAAAGGTATCTAATGACTAATTAAATTTCTTTCATATATCAATAATGATATATAAATTTGGGGGGTTCTTTTTTTTCCCTTGAGTGAACTTTGCTAATTTGTGACTTTCAGGGAATTTATTTTATCTAAATTGTCTGAATTTATTGACATTATTATTCTTTTTTTTTTTTTTAAATAAATTTTTATTAATGGTAATGGGATGACATTAATAAATCAGGGTACATATATTCAAAGAAAACATGTCTAGGTTACCTTGTCATTAAATTATGTTGCATACCCCTCGCCCAAAGTCAGATTGTCCTTCGCCACCCTCTATCTAGTTCTCTGTGCCCCTCCCCCTCCCCCTAACTCTCCCCCTGTCCTCCCTCCCCCCACCCCTGGTAACCACCACACACTTGTCCATGTCTCTTAGTCTCATTTTTATGTTCCACCAATGTATGGAATCATGTAGTTCTTGTTTTTTTCTGATTTACTTATTTCACTCCTTATAATGTTATCAAGATCCCACCATTTTGCTGTAAATGATCTGATGTCATCATTTCTTATGGCTGAGTAGTATTCCATAGTGTATATGTGCCACATCTTCTTTATCCAGTCTTCTATTGAAGGGCTTTTTGGTTGTTTCCATGTCTTGGCCACTGTGAACAGTGCTGCAATGAACATGGGGCTACATGTGTCTTCACGTATCAATGTTTCTGAGGTTTTGGGGTATATACCCAGTAGAGGGATTGCTGGGTCATAAGGTAGTTCTATTTGCAGTTTTTTGAGGAACCACCATACTTTCCTCCATAATGGTTGTACTACTTTACAGTCCCACCAACAGTGAATGAGGGTTCCTTTTTCTCCACAGCCTCTCCAACATTTGCTATTACCCGTCTTGTTGATAATAGCTAATCTAACAGGGGTGAGGTGGTATCTCATTGTAGTTTTGATTTGCATTTCCCTAATAACTAATGAAGCTGAGCATCTTTTCATATATCTGTTGGCCATTTGTATCTCTTCCTGGGAGAAGTGTCTATTCATGTCTTCTTCCCATTTTTTTATTGGATTGTTTGTTTGTTTGTTGTTGAGTTTTATGAGTTCTTTGTAAATTTTGGAAATTAGGCCCTTATCTGAGCTGTTGTTTGAAAATATCATTTCCCATTTAGTTGGCTGTCTGTTTATTTTTATATCAGTTTCTCTTGCTGAGCAAAAACTTTTTATTCTGATGTAGTCCCATTCATTTATCTTTGCCTTCACTTCTCTTGCCATTGTAGTCAAGTTCATAAAATGTTCTTTAAAACCCAGGTCCATGAGTTTAGTACCTATGTCTTCTTCTATGTACTTTATTGTTTCAGGTCTTATATTTAGGTCTTTGATCCATTTTGAATTAATTTTAGTACACGGGGACAGGCTGTAGTCGAGTTTCATTCTTTTGCATGTGGCTTTCCAGTTTTCCCAACACCATTTGTTGAAGAGGCTTTCTTTTCTCCATTGTGTGTTGTTGGCCCCTTTATCAAAGATTATTTGACCATATATATGTGGTTTTATTTCTGGGCTTTCTATTCTGTTCCATTGGTCTGAGTGTCTATTTTTATGCCAATACCATGCTGTTTTGATTATTGTGGCCCTATAATATAGTTTAAAGTCAGGTATTGTAATGCCCCCAGCTTCATTCTTTTTCCTTAGGATTGTTTTGGCTATTCAGGGTTTTTTATAGTTCCATATAAATCTGATGATTTTTTGTTCCATTTCTTTAAAAAATCTCATAGGGATTTTGATGGGAATTGCATTAAATTTGTATATTGCTTTGGGTAATATGGCCATTTTGATTATATTTATTCTTCCTATCCAAGAACAAGGAATATTTTTCCATCTCATTGTATCTTTTTCGATTTCCCTTAACAATGCTTTGTAATTTTCATTATATAGGTCCTTTACATTCTTTGTTATGTTTATTCCTAGGTATTTTATTTTTTTTGTTGCAATCGTGAAGGGGATTATTTTTTTGAGTTCGTTTTCTAATATTTCATTGTTGGCATAGAGAAAGGCTATGGACTTCTGTATGTTAATTTTGTATCCTGCGACCTTACTGTATTGGTTTATTGTTTCTAATAATCTTTTTGTGGAGTCCTTCGGGTTTTCGATGTATAGGATCATATCATCAGCAAAAAGTGATACCTTTACTTCTTCTTTTCCAATATGGATGCCTTTTATTTCTTTGTCTTGTCTGATTGCTCTGGCCAGAACTTCTAGCACCACGTTAAATAAGAGTGGAGAGAGTGGACAACCCTGTCTTGTTCCTGATTTAAGGTAGAAAGTCCTCAGTTTTATGCCGTTTAAAATGATGTTGGCTGATGGTTTATCATATATGGCCTTTATCATGTTGAGATATTTTCCTTCTATACCCATTTTGTTGAGAGTCTTAAACATAAAATTGTGTTGTATTTTATCAAAAGCCTTTTCTGCATCTATTGATAAGATCATGTGGTTTTTGTTCTTTGTTTTGTTGATATGGTGTATTACGTTAACCGTTTTGCGTATGTTGAACCATCCTTGAGATTCTGGGATGAATCCCACTTGATCATGATGTATTATTTTTTTAATATGTTGTTGTATTCGGTTTGCCAGTATTTTGTTTAGAATTTTAGCATCTGTATTCATTAGAGATATTGGTCTGTAGTTTTCTTTCTTTGTGCCATCCTTGCCAGGTTTTGGTATGAGGGTTATGTTGGCCTCATAAAATGTGTTTGGAAGTATTGCTTCTTCTTCAATTTTTTGGAAGACTTTGAGTAGAATAGGAACCAAGTCTTCTTTGAATGTTTGATAGAATTCACTAGTATAACCGTCTGGGCCTGGACTTTTATTTTTGGGGAGGTTTTTAATAGTTTTTTCTATTTCCTCCCTGCTGATTGGTCTGTTTAGGCTTTCTGCTTCTTCATGACTCAGTCTAGGAAGGTTGTATTGTTCTAGGAATTTATCCATTTCTTCTAGATTGTTGTATTTGGTGGCATATAATTTTTCATAGTATTCTACAATAATTCTTTGTATATCTATGATGTCTGTGGTGATCTCTCCTCTTTCATTTTGGATTTTATTTATTTGAGTCCTGTGCCTTTTTTCCTTGGTGAGTCTTGCCAAGGGTTTGTCAATTTTGTTGATCTTTTCAAAGAACCAGCTCCTTGTTTTATTGATTTTTTCTATAGTTTTTCTGTTCTCTATTTCATTTATTTCTGCTCTGATTTTTATTATCTCCTTTCTTCAGCTAGTTTTGGGTTGTCTTTGTTCTTCTTTTTCTAGTTCCTTAAGGTGTGAAGTTAAGTGGTTTACTTCGGCTCTCTCTTGTTTGTTCATATAGGCCTGAAGTGATATGAACTTTCCTCTTATTACTGCTTTTGCTGCATCCCAGAGATTCTGCTATGTCGTATTTTCATTTTCATTTGTCTGTATGTATCTTTTGATCTCTGCGCTTATTTCTTCTTTGACCCATTCATTTTTTAGAAGTATGTTGTTTAGTTTCCACATTTTTGTGGGTTTTTCCCCCTCTTTTTTGCAGTTGAATTCTAGTTTCAAGGCTTTATGATCAGAAAATATGCTTGGTACAATTTCAATTTTTCTAAATTTGCTGATATTGTCTTTGTGGCCCAACATATGGTCAATTCTTGAGAATGTTCCATGTACACTAGAGAAAAATGTATACTCTGTCACTTTGGGATGAAGTGTCCTGTAGATGTCTATCATATCCAGGTGTTCTAGTATTTCGTTTAAGGCCACTATATCTTTATTGATTCTCTGTTTGGATGACCGATCTAGAGCCGTCAGCGGAGTATTGAGGTCTCCAAGTATGATTGTATTTTTGTTAGTTTTTGTTTTAAGGTCAATAAGTTGCTGTCTTATATATTTTGGTGCTCCTTGGTTTGGTGCATATATATTAAGGATTGTTATGTCTTCTTGATTCAGGGTCTTCTTAATCATTATGAAGTGACCATTTTTGTCTCTGAGTACTTTTTCTGTCTTGTAGTCAGCATTATCAGATATGAGTATTGCTACACCTGCTTTTTTTGGGGTGTTGTTTGCTTGGAGTATTGTTTTCCAGCCTTTCACTTTGAATTTGTTTTTATCCTTGTTGCTTAGATGTGTTTCTTGTAGGCAGCATATAGTTGGATTTTCTTTTTTAATCCATTCTGCTACTCTGTGTCTTTTTATTGGTAAGTTTAATCCATTTACATTTAGTGTAATTATTGACACTTGTGGGTTCCCTACTGCCATTTTATAAATTGCTTTCTGTTAGTTTTGTATCTAGTTTGATTCTTCTCTTTCGTTTTTCTATCATTTGTTTTTGTTTGTTTGTGTTCCATACTTCTTTCCTCTGTTGCTACCTTTTTTAAGTCAAGTGTTTTTGTGGTGGTTTTTTCTAGGGTGGTTACCATTAAGTAATGAAAAGGGTACCTACCATATTCATTGTAGTACCCTATCTTATAAGTATTTCTGCACTTCATCGTCCTTTGCTACTGTTAATCTCCATCCTCTCCCCCCTTTTTTTCCTTTGTTGTCACAGTTTAAGTTTGGTTTTATTGTGTTCTTGGTGGAGCTGTTACTTGTGGTGTTGTTTTCTTTTGTTCTTTGAATCTGGTTGGAAAACTCCCTTTAGTATTTCCTGGAGTGGGGGCTTTCTCATGATAAATTCTCTCATCTTTTCTGAATTTGTGAATGTTTTTATATCTCCTTCATACTTGAAGGATAGCTTTGATGGGTATAGTATTCGTGGCTGAAAGTTCCTCTCTTTCAGGGCTTTAAATATTGGGGTCCACTCTCTTCTAGCTTGTAGAGTTTCTGCTGAGAAATCTGATGATAATCTAATAGGCCTTCCTTTATATGTTGTACTCTTCTTTTCCCTGGCTGCCTTGAAAATTTTTTCTTTGTCATTGGTTTGTGTCAACTTTATTATGATGTGCCTTGGAGTGGGTTTGTTGGGGTTAAGAAAACTCGGTGTTCTGTTTGCTTCTTGAATTTGAGGCTTTAGTTCTTTCCACAGGCTTGGGAAGTTCTCATCTATTATTTGTTTGAGTATATTCTCCATTCCATTTTCTTTCTCTTCTCCCTCTGATATACCTATTATTCTTATGTTATTCTTTCTGATGGAGTCAGATAATTCCTGTAGGGCTTTCTCGTTTTTTATTATTTTTGAGTCTCTTTCTTCTTCTCTCTGTTGTGCCTCAAGTTGTTTGTCTTCTATTTCACTAATCCTATCTTCAATCTGGGTTGTTCTGCTAGCTAAGCTTGTTACCTCGTTTTTCAGCTCGTGAATTGAGTTTTTCATTTCTGTTTGATTTGTTTTTATAGTTTCAATTTCCTTGGTAATATATTCTTTGTGTTCATTGAGTTGTTTTCTGATCTCCCTATATTGCCTTTCTGTGTTTTCTTGTATATCTCTGAGTATTTTTAAGATTTCTATTTTAAATTCTCTGTCATTTAGCTCCAAGGCTTCCAATATGTTAAGTCTTTTCTCCATAGATTTTTCCACATCTATTTGTGTTACCTCTCTTTCTTTTGTATCCATAATATTCAATTTCCTCTTTCTTATTGGCATCTGATGGTGGTCTTGTTGATAGCACTAATTAGAATTAATAAAGAGTAAAAAGTAAAAAAAAAAAAAAAAAAAAAAAAAAAAAAACACCAAAGGGTAAAACACCCCACAAAAAAAAGCAGTAATAATTTATTATTTCCCCCTTTTTTTTCTTTCTTCTCCTTCCCTCCTCTCCCCTCAGGGAAATATCGTGCCTATAATGGAGGGCCTGGTTTGCGGTGAAGAGTTCAAGGGGCAAAAAAAAAGGGGAGTAGGGACCTACTAAATGCAAAAAAAAAAAAAAAAAAGGAAGAAAATCTTAGACAAGCATAAGTTGATCTGCCTGCGGGTGATGGTCAACTAAGAGATATAATGAGAGGGATAAGAGGGAACCAGAAAAAAGGACAAAAAAAGAATAATAAAGAAGAAAAAAATAAAAATAATAAGTAAAAATCTGTTGTATTAAGTGGAGCGAAGACCAAATACAATGGAGACCTTGGGTTGGGAGGACCCAATATGCCACAAAAATAAACTAACAAGAAAAAAACAAAAACAAAAGTGAAAAAGAAAAATAAAGCCAAAAAAAGCCTTGAGTCCCAAATTAACTAATTTGTTCGTGATTGAGGATTAAATGGGAGGAAAGTAAAACGAGAAAAGAAAAAACGAATAGAAAGGAAAAAATAAGAAAAAGAGAAAAACGAAGGAAGAAATAAAAAAGGAAGAGAAAAAAACAAAATAAAGCAAAAACAACAACAACAAAAAAAAAAAAAAAAAAAGAGGAGAGAGTGAGAGTTAAGTGTCCTGGAGTATAACCCCAAAGGAGGGTGAGGATGAAGAAGAGAAATAAAATGTAACACTTATGGGTAGTGTAGTTCAAGAAAAGGGAAGCATAAGATGGGCAGAGAATAGAAGGACCGAGGTGGAGGAAATAAAGGCAATAGGATAGAAGAAACAAACAACAACAACAACAACAAAAAAAAAAATTAGTGGAACAAGTTGTAAAGTCTGTGGATTTTTCTTGATTTTGAGAGGTTAACTTCTTCCTTTTTCTTTTCTCTCCCTCTTCCTGGTCGGTGACTCTGTACCCCAGGCTCTGCCCCTGTGTCACATTTAGGTAGGGATTTGCAGTTGATGGGATTCTATGGCAATGTCATATAATTGGCTTTAGTCTTGCTGGTAGTCAAGGCTTGTTGGCTTTTAGGGTCCAACGATGAGAGAGTTTGCTTTCGTGGATTCTCTCTCCTAGTTCCCCCTTCCTGAATTAGCAGCCTGGTGATCCAGCTATAAGGCTGCCACTGCTTCTGCCTGGGGAGTAAGAGGCTCAAAGAGCTGGGAAATCCCCACTCTATCCTCACTCAGTGCAAGGCTTTGGGAAGGGCTCTGGCAGTCAGGGCCTCCAGTGTAATCAGGCGGGGGTGGGAGTCAATTGTTGTCAAGGTGACTGTTCAGCGCCTAGCATTCAGTTGGACCTCTCAACCCAGGCTTTCCACACTTTGTAGCCTGTTTTGGCTGGTAAGAAGAGGCACTAGTCTCTGCTTGCGACTAGTGTAGTATAGATCTTATTATCTGCCAAGTCCTTCTTGTTAGCGTTTATCCCTGAATATGGAGGCTCTATCAATCAGAAGTTGCCCCGCCCCTTTAGCAAGAGGCACTAAAAAATATCACACCTCTTGTCTTGGGTCGCTGAACTGAGAGAGATCTTATCAATTAGAACCGAGGGTGCGCAGATTTCACGGGTTAAGTTAATTTTAGTAATTGGGTCGCAGCTGTGCTCCCGAAGGTATTTCAGGCTGCCTGCGCCCGCCCCTCCCCCAACGCTTGATTGTTAGCTTGAATGGCTGGGTGAGGTGCCCCGCCCGCGGAGAGAATCTCCCAAGTAGGGAATACCACCCTGGGGCCTCTCCCGCTCCCCGTGCGTGGGCCGCTGGGAACGTTAGCGGTGCTCGGTCTGCAATGCTCGGTCTGCAACCAGACCGGGCACGCGCCAGCGGCTGCTCGCGTCTCCGGAGTGTGGGCGGTGCTTGCTCTGCAATCGACCCGGGTGCTGCTCGCGGCGGCTGGAGGCGGCGGCTGGCAGTGGCGCCTCGCGGCGGCGGCTGGCGGCGGCTGCTCGCGGCTGCTGCTCGCGGCTCCTGCTCGCGGCTCCCGACTGCGGGATGACTTACCACAGGCGCACTTCCTCGCGGCTTGAATGAACGTCCCTGCCGTAGCTTCCTCCACACCCTCGTCTCTCAGATTCAAGTGATAACAGTCCTTTCGCTTTCAGTTTGTGTAGAACTCCGTAATGCTCCGAAGATAAATTTTCCTGTTTCTAGTTGATAAATTTGTTGAGATTTGGGGGAGATCTGTCGGACGCGCTGCTCACGGCGCCATTTCCGTGACGTCACTCCTATTATTCTTAATATACTCTTAATGTCCTTTTATTTTTTTTCTTAATGTCCTTTTAATATCTTTATGATTTGTTTAGAAAACCTTCTTTCATTTCTCCTATTGCTGATTTGTTTTTAATCTTTTATTTTCTTAGCTTATTCTAGAATTTCTTTACTTTTGTTGGTCTTTTAAAAAGACCAGCTTTAACTTTGTTAATTTTCTTTATATTTTTCTATTTTTTCATTGATTTCTGTTCTTATCTTTATTATCTCTTTCCTTCAATTTGAATGTAGTTTGTTCTCTTTCTAGTTTATTGTGATGCAACCTTAAAGAAATGGCTTTTGACAAGATAACTTCTTATCACTTTACTTCTATTTATTTATGTCTTCTTCTATATCTAATATAAACAATAAGCTCTCAGTTTTCTTCTAAGAACTGTTTAGTTGTCTCCAGAAAATTTGATATATAGTATTTTTATTAGCATTCAGTACAAAATAATTTTTATTTTCCTCACAATTCCTTATTTGGTCCACAAATAATTAGATCTATGTTGTTCCATTCAAATGCTTAGGGTTTTACTATGCATATTTTGTGTATACTGCAGTTGTTTGATGTTCTGAAAGTATAAATTAGACCACAATAGAAAATTGTGTTGTTTAGATGTTCTATATTCTTACTCTTTGTGTGTGTGGAGGGGGTCTTATTGTTCTATCACTTACTGGAAAAGGGTTTTTAAAAATATATATATGTTGACTATGTCTCTTTTTAATTCTTTAATTCTATGGGCTCAAGAGCACAAGTATAGTTTGTGGCCCATAGAAAGCACTACAGAAACAGTAGCTACTTCTAACCGAGATTCTTCATTTACTCAATCAGCTTACAGTTTCCATTTCAGCCCTACAACAATATTAAAGTCATTCCATAGATGATTGCTAATGATGTGCTAACAGTCAAATCCAGGATCCCTTTAACTACAATTTATTCTGGTATATTTCTGCTGCATTTGACATTACTGATCATCATGTTTAAAATCTCTTCTTTTGGTTTCTGTGATAGTGTATTCTCTTTATTTTGTCATCTTTCTCCCCAGTCCACTTATGCTTTACAATTAGAGGTGTTCCCTCACAAGATCCTGCATTAAAAACACTTCTCACTTTATACTTTCTTCCTTGGTTACTTTTGTCTATTGCCACATTCTCAACCACCACCTCTGGGTATATGTACCCACATCTTTAGCTCTGAACTTTCTCCTGAATTTAAGATTCAGATGGTCACTGTCTGATGAACACTTCAAAGTAAAATTCCAGGACCCCAAATTATATGTCTGTACACATTCGTTACCTCAAGATGTGTATATTTTTTACATAACCACGCTTTTAGTCATTCAAGCTGAAAATATTAACATTTTGAGGACGGCAATAACATATGATAGTTAGGACTACTGATACAGAATTCTTTGTGTTCAAAGCTGGCTCTGTGAGATTCATTTCCCCAAACTATGTAGGTGGGACAGTGATAGTCCCAAATCTTATCGTTTAGAGTAGGCATCCCCAAACTACAGCCCACGGGCCGCATGCAGCCCCCTGAGGCCATTTATCCACCACCCCTCACCGCACTTCCTGAAGGGGCACCTCTTTCATTGGTGGTCAGTGAGAGGAGCACTGTATATGGCGGCCCTCCCACGGTCTGAGGGACAGTGAAGTGGCCCCCTGTGTAAAAAGTTTGGGGACCCCTGGGAGGGTTAAAGGAGACCATGACTATCATACAATTAGTGTACCATAAATTACCAATCTTATTATATTCGAATTCTCTCTGCTTCCTACACCTATTCAGGCCAGAGCCTGGCAAGATGAGCTCTTTTATTTTTATTTTTTTAGTAAATACACATTATCACTGTCACTATTAGTACTTTAGTATCCACTTTTAAAATTAAAGTCATATCATTTGACAGCTATAGCTACCAAAACAAATCTAATGTCTTCTTCAATTTTGTAGTTAGAGGAAAAAAACCTAATATCTAAAACTGAAGAATAGTTTGAAAAATGTTTTAGTTACACCAGGAAAGTGATAGCTTGCTTTAGTTCACTTTAAAAGGCTTTCAGGCCATATAAATATTAAAGAGATAAACATGAGATATAAAAAGTACATTAGTAAGTGCGTTTAAGACACAGCCATAGGGATATTTCATGCTGTTTTGATAATGTGATTTTCTTAGTGCAATAATTAAATCTACACTGAGATGTGATGTGAGACCACTATGGTTTGGGAAGGATTATGAGTTTTACAGATTACATAAGAATGACTCAGTAACCTAACTGATGAAATAAGTACACATTTTACATCACAGTACCTCAACTGAATACCAATATCATTTAAATAAGAAAAGATACCAAGTTTTAACCTGCTTGTGTTCCATCAGAAAACATTCTTTAACTCAGCAGACATTTAAAAACTTTTTTGAGTTTGTTAAATAAAACGTATCATTAACACATTTCCTTTGTTTCATTACGGAAATACCTATTATGTTGATCTTGATCCCTGAGAACAGTGGCTTTCAGCCTGGCTACATGTTATAATCACCAAAGTAGTGTTTAAAAATCCCAATGTCCTTACCCCACCCCAGATTCATTAAATCAGGATTTCTGGGGCTGAGACACAGCCATCAATATTTTTTATGTACTCAAGTGATTTCAAAATGGCAGCCAGCAAATTGAGAATAGCTGTCTTTTCACTACTGAGGAAACTTTACTCCTGTGACTGGTTACTGATCTGCAATTTAAGAAACATTCTACATAAATCACAAAAAGAAGTAGTTTTTGTAAATTACCAGAAAATGGTAGCTGTCCAGATGACACTGATGATTAGATTAGAGGTGGTATTAGAGTGGTAATTCTCAAAACTGAAGGAGTAGGCAGGGTAGTTCTAGGGATAGCAGAAACCAAAAGAAACTGACCTTTAGTGGATTTCTATGAATAGGGAAAGAATATAGGTTTAAAGCCTTAAAAACCTGTATCAAATCCTAATTGTGACCACTTAAGTAGTATATATGTGAAAAAAAAAAAATCACTAAACATCTTTGAGTGTCCATGTAAGTTGTGAGGATATTATAAAAATCATATAAACAAGCTCTATATGGCATCTTGCATGGTTTCCATTACCAGAGTAGGTCCTCAACAAAGGTTATTTCCAATTTTCCTTTTCTCCAATCCCCATGCATTCCTTCTTTCTTATTCCCTAATTGAATTTATTCAATTTAAATTAATCCACCAATGATTAGAGTTAGCCATTTGAAATCTGTCCTAACAGACTGTGGTAGACTGGTTTCTATGACTATCCTATTACTCTAGTCCTCAAATAGCCTGTGATCTGGAAATTCAGATGAAAATGAGTTGGACCCTTCTTCAGAATTCCCAAATGGTGTTTCTTAGAACTCTCGTGTCTCTCAAAATATATTTGGTGTGCCACGCACATAGAAATGTCTATAGTCAAGGAAAATCAATACACTGCAGTCTCCTCTTCCAGATGCCCAGGAAAAAAAGTAGCACACTGAAGCTTCAGAGAAATTTTGCAGTAGAGATGGGCCTTTGACCCCAGATTATCCCAATTTCATCTGACCACCCATCCCCACAGAAATACCCATTCATAGCTTTAGTAGTTCAAGTCCAAAAAATATAATTTAAGAAATACTGCCGAATGATATTATTGATGACTAGTCAAAAGCCAGAAAACTAATTTTAACTCGCCCCTCCTTGTCTTTGAAGAGAACTCATCCCCAGCCAACTCCAATCAAGGAAGGAAACCTAAAAGCTGTGGGGGAGGTTTTTAAAGTGAATTCTGAGAGGAAATGTTAAAATGGAGACTTAAAGTGAAAGTGTCATCAGGATTGTGGCTACTTTTTGTGCAGTTTAATTATTTTTTTATAACTTTAATGTATTCTAATGTAAACATGGTATCTGGTATCTTACCCAAGAAGGTAACTTCAATGAATGAAAAAAATAATTATAGAACTGAATTCACTGATTTCTCATTTTGTAATCTAAAAGTAGCAAATATAAGAGACTATATAAAATAGAGGAGAGGGATCTAAAAAGGAATGCAATGTTTATATACAAATACTGGTGAAATGTTTTAGAGTTGCCAGATAAAATACAGGACACCAAGTTAAATTTGAATTTCAGATAAACAGCAAATATTTTTGTCAGCATAAGCTTTCTAGACATACTAAAAAAAATTATTTATTGCTTATCTGCACTTCAAATTTAACTGAGTTTTCTATTTTTTATTTGCTAATCCTGGCAATCCAAATGTGCTAAATATCTAAATTGCTTCAAAACTGACATACATAGAATACAAATAAAGAAAACAGGTAAGTTTTCAGTTTTTAAATATTGACATACCACAAAAGAAAGAGAGAAAGGCAACTTCAATATCCTGCAAACAGATGAGAAATATTAGAATCTCTCTAGGAATTCAAATTGCTGCTTTGGCAACTAGTTAGAACAGCAATATTTAAGAGGGAAATGGAAAACTAATAGGCAAATTTTAATTAAATTTTTCAAAAATTGCTTTAGGAAATGCAGATTGATAGTGCAAGAAATAGCTATAAAGACTATGGCAAGTTGCAATTTTTAAAAATGCCACACACCTCTAAACAGCTTTTATTTAAATAAATGTATAATTTCTGCAGCATAAAATTAAAGATAAGCCAAAAGAGAGATTCAGATGCAAAGAGAATAGATGAAATTCACGATAGTTAGGTCAAGATATGAAAATTATACTGTCAAAGTTTTCTTCTAAAAATAATAAAAGAAACTAAATGGTTATATGTGTCATGAATTAATTCATTACAAACATAATAGATTTTTTTTTATACTTAAATTAGCAAGATATGAAGTCATCAGAAATTCTTTTAAAAACTAAATTATGTCAATGGCATTGACTGGCATTTTATGTATTTATATTCCTCAGGTTTATATGAACAAAATTTCTATAGTGCCTAACTAATGGAAGGGAAAAGATAAACACAGAATACAAGTGACAATTTACTTTGTTCTTACTTGGGAAGATTATTTTATAATAATTAAAATTAAATTGGTTTCCAGTAGCTCTTAAGCAAATGCTGACAACCAGCACTTGACAGCAAATGCTGACAACCCAGCCCGGCCCCAGATGTTCTCCCTCCAGTCTTACAATTTAACCTAATGGTTTTCATGTGCAATAAGTATTACTTTAATAACACCAAATATTACATTTTGTTTGTTAATTTTTATAAATTCTAATAGATCAAATAATTGTGGATGATTTCATTGTTTTCATTAGTTTAATCAAAGTTAATTAAAATATTGATTTTATAGTCTGATAATTATAATTCACTAAGCTTTTTAATAAATAAAAAACAAGCAAGTAATCTCAGGCAAAGATAAGCGACTGTGCCGTGGCACTCTAGTGTGCCTCTAGTGTGCCGTGAGTATAGATACATTTAGAAACTATATTATTAACTATATGTATAATATGTACTGTGTTAGAGTGTCATTTTGTGTCATTTTGGTAGGTGGTGTGCCCCAGGATTTTATAAATGTAAAAAATGTGCCGCGGCTAAAAAGGGTTGAAAATCACTGGAAAACTTTCTAACCAAATAGATATGCCAAATGTAAATTATTGGCCTTTTATTCATTGGAACATCCTGTTTTCTCAATTAGTTTTTCACAGCAGATTATTTAATGAAAAGTCAAATTTACCCTTAGAATATTTTCATTGGCTTCAAACATTGGGAGCATGTGTATAAAACTAACATATAGTGGCTCCTCAATAAAGATTGCTTTGGGACAATAATCATAATCAGTTGTACTATTTCAAAAAAAGTATTGCGTTATGGAAGAGAAAGTTCCTGCCACAACTATGTCTAAAAAACTTTTTAAACACAGTGCATCCGTAAAGTCATGGTGCATTTTTGACTGGTCACAGGAAAGCAACAAAAGATGATAGAAATATGAAATCTGCACCAAATTAAAGGAAAACCCTCCCAGTTTCTGTAGGATGATGTGGCAGCATATGTGCATGTGCAGATGATGACATAACACCATGTATACAGCGGAGCAGCTCACGGCCATGCCAGTCGAGATGTGAAGGGTACAGAGGAAAGTTCAATGTGTTCTGTGGCTCGCTAATTTTGAATCTGTGACCAAAGTGCAACGTGAATATCAGCGCATTTATAATGAAGTGCCACCACATAGGAATAACATTACTCGGTGGGATAAGCAGTTGAAGGAACCTGGCAGTTTGGTGGAGAAACCCTGTTCTGGTAGGCCATCAGTCAGTGACGAGTCTGTAGAGGCGATTCGGAATAGCTACCTAAGGAGCCCTAAAAAATCTGTGCATGAGTCCACATCGAACTGCACTGAATAGGTATGAAACTGGGAGAGTTTTCCTTTTATTTGGTGCAGATTTCACATTTCTATCGTCTTTTGTTGCTTTCCTGTGACCGGTCAAAAGTACACCATGACTTTATGGACACACTTTATATATTAGGGTATTAGGCAAGAAGGAGGAGCTGAGTTAACATAATAGTCTAAATGTGAAGAATTTTAAAAAAAGAAAGAAAAAATCAGTTGGCCTTACTACATCTTATTTATCATTAAAGTGACACCCGAAGAGAAGAAATCAGTGATGCTTTTGCTGTGTGTTGTGTACTCATTTCACGGTGATATTAAACTATGGCCTTTACTCTGCTAGGTTGCAAACCCCAGTCTGTGCTTTTTAGTATTTCTGTTGGCCTCAAAGTGTTACCTACAACATTGGGTCATGTATGGCCAGTAGCCGCGGCCACAATCACAGCCGCCTGGCCCTTGCAGGTTCACATTCAATCTGGACAGATGGTAATGAAACAATGGAGCCAAGAACTGGTGGGCCATTACCTTTAATCCTAGTTTGCACCTGGCAGGCAAGAAATACCCACAGTGGGAAACCACTTCCCTTTCCATTCAGTGCTCCCAAAGCCACTGACTCATCTGAGTATTCCTAGAATCAAAGGTTTCTACCTCACCAGCCTTATTCACCTCTGTTACACATCTCCTTCTCTCTGCACAAACTGGCTTCTTCTTCAGCACTCCACCATTTTGGCTGCCTCTCCTCTGCAGTGCTGATGGCAGGATCTGAGCAAGGCTGCCCCCGATCTGCCTCATTTTATAGTGTAGAAATTAAAGCCTTTAAGCCAGTATACAAATAAGGAAGTCTCTGATACAAAGCCACTCATCTGAGGCATAAATGGGATTCCTCATAAGAGTGCACCACCCCACATCATGCAACAGTCAAGGGTGTGGGGAAAAGCTCAGTTTTGAGAAGATCTTAGTACTAAAAGGGTGGAAAAGGCTTAGTCTTAAAACTAAACCTTAAGCTATAAGGACCTTGCCAGCCTACAGTCTGTCTCCCACACCCAAAGCAAACTATAAGTGAGCAAACATATACATCATATTTACAAACTTATTTGACTAACAGGTCATGTCTAGGAAACCCACAATTTTGTAGTTCAGAACTAAGAAAATTTTTTTAATTTTTTAAAGATTTTATTTATTTAAGAGAGGGGAGAGAAAGAAAGAAAGAAAGAAAGAAAGAAAGAAAGAAAGAAAGAAAGAAAGAAAGAAAGAAAGAAGAAAGAAAGAAAGAAAGAAAGAAAGAAAGAAAGAAAGAAAGAAAGAAAGAGAAAGAAAGAAAGAAAGAAAAGAGAGAGAGAGAGGAAGGAAGGAAGGAAGGAAGGAAGGAAGGAAGGAAGGAAGGAAGGAAGGAAGGAAGGAAGGAAGGAAGGAAGGAGAAAGAAAGAAAGAGAGAGAGAGAGAGAGAAAGAAAGAAAGAAAGAAAGAAAGAAAGAAAGAAAGAAAGAAAGAAAGAAAGAAAGAAAGAAAGAAAGAAAGAAAGAAGAGGCAAGAGGAACAGGAAGCATCAACTACCATATGTGCCTTGATCGGGCAAGCCCAGGGTTTTAAACCAGTGACCTCAGTGTCCCAGGTCACCACTTTATCTACTGTGCCACCACAGGCCAGGCAGAACTAAAAATTTTATAACGCTTCATTCTCCATGGAGTTGAAAGAATTCAAGGGAAGCGTCTGTTTTCATCCCAGGGCCAGAGATCTTAATTTTCTCTAAATTAATACTTTTATTTTTTCCACACCTCTCTAGCAATAAGTTGCTTTATCTTTACGACTGAGTTGTAAATCCTCTGAAAGCAAAATCTGTAATTTAGTTTCCACAGCCCCAGGGCACCAAACTTCATACTTGGTAGAAACTCATAAAACATTTAGACATTCATACCAAGGAATCAATGCGTCTTTCCTCTTTAGCACCAGGACCTTTCTCCAGTCCGGTCCGGTTTTCTGGGTATTCCTTTCCCTCTTTGCTGCATGACCCAGAAACTCAATCCAATTTCTTTTTCTCAACACCTGCACAAACCCCTTGAGGTTCTTTTCCCCTTATGTGGATTGCAGAGTGAAACACAATTATCACAGTTCTCCACTTACTTCCCCTACTTAAAGCTTTAGATTAACTCTTCACAGAGAAGCAAGACTGGGAGGATGGGAGGGCAGCCAAAACGTCTGGCACTATATAGAAAGCTATTTATTAGAGTAATTTCCTCTGGAACTGCCTTGAAATAGTCTTACAAATCCAAAGTGCCCCAGAGAGGAAACAACCACATTTAAAAGACTTTGGAGCAACATGTATACCAATTGCCAAAATTATTATGGCCTAAGAGTTTCATCTGATCTAGTTTTCTTTTCGCCTTGGAAGAATGCCAAGGTATTCAACTTCTTTCAAGGATCTTCTTTTTTTTTTTTTTTTTTTTTTTCTTTTCATTTTTTCTGAAGCTGGAAACAGGGAGAGACAGTCAGACAAACTCCTGCATGCGCCCGACCGGGATCCACCCGGCACGCCCACCAGGGGCGGTGCTCTGCCCCCCAGGGGGCGATGCTCTGCCCATCCTGGGCGTCGCCATATTGCGACCAGAGCCACTCTAGCGCCTGAGGCAGAGGCCACAGAGCCATGCCCAGCGCCCGGGCCATCTTTGCTCCAATGGAGCCTTGGCTGCGGGAGGGGAAGAGAGAGACAGAGAGGAAAGCGCGGCGGAGGGGTGGAGAAGCAAATGGGCGCTTCTCCTATGTGCCCTGGCCGGGAATCGAACCCGGGTCCTCCGCACGCTAGGCCGACGCTCTACCGCTGAGCCAACCGGCCAGGGCTCAAGGATCTTCTAAGGACAAATATTAAAATACTATAAAATCGTTTACAAATATTAGAGTGTAAATGTTAAGTATAGCCCTTATCACCCTTACTTGGAGTTCTCTCATCTTCAACTGGGTATACATTAGGTCAAAGTAAGATACTTTTAAGGCCCTAATGTCATTTGCTTACCCTGGCCATAAACATATCAATAAAATTATCAACATGGAGTAATCAATCTACTCAATCTACTTTGTCAATACTGCTTAGTGTTTAGATTTTTTTGACATAGTTTGGGGGATTTTTTTGACATAGTTACCCTTGTCTGAACTTCCTTGCCATTCACCCCTTCCTCCTTGCCACACCTTGACTCCATCCTGCTGGCAACATCTAAGCACAGCTTACTCTAAAACCAATTAAAACTCCTCCTCAGAGCATCAATAGCACAGGGAAATACTGAGCCAATCAACTATGGGATGAAGCAGCCATGGAACGGAAGGTTATATAACACTGGCACCAGAACTTCATGTTGGTTAGCGTGCAAGCAGAGCAAGTTAGTAAAGAAAAGAGCAGAGATAAATGAAAAAGAAAGAGACCACTCAAATCTGGAAAATAAATAATATGATCCCCCTTTTCCTCTCTCTTTCTAGTCCCCAGAATGGCCCAGCTAAACCTTCTTGATCTCATGAAATATTGTCATTCATCTAGTAACTCCCTTATCTTAAGCTGACGTAATCAGATTTCTTTTTTCATACAATCATGCTCTTCATAAACCCTGAATAATTAAAGTAAGAACATATGAATTCAATTAATGACATGTATTTGCAGAAACTTTGAATTAATGACATGTTTTTATGTAAATAATATGCTACATTGTGTGATCTTTAAAAAAATTGTTTCAATCTCACCAGTTGGCTCAGTGGTAGAGTGTTGGCCTGGTGTGTGAATGTCCTAGGTTTGATTCCCAGCCAGGGCACATAGGAGAAGCACCCATCTGCTTCTCCACCCTTCCCCCTCTCCTTTCTTTTTGTCTCTTCCCCTCCTGCAGCCAAGGCTCCCTTGGAACAAAGTTGGCACAGACACTGAGGATGCCTCAGGTGCTAGAATGGCTCTGGTTGCAACGGAGCAATGCCCTAGGTGGACAGAGCACTGCCCCCAAGTGGCTTGATGTGTGGGTCCAGGTTGGGTGCATGCAGGAGTCTGTCTCTCTGCCTCCCTGCTTCTCACTTCAGAAAAAAAAAAAGATATTACAAAGCTTTTTAGTAGACAGTTCTTATTCTTTTTTTGCACCATATACTTACTTTTTTCATATACATAACAAAAGTAAACTTCAGTCCAAAGGAGGTAGCTAATGTCATATTATAAAATAGGAAATTGTAAATTGTAAAATTGAATTGAACTATACAAAATCACAGAAAGATACTGGAGAGGATCCCATTCCAGACCTTTCATACAGACAAAAAGCATATTGATCATATGCTGCCTTCTTAAAGGTGAAGTCAATAGACATATGCCAAGGACGCTAGTTAATAATTACATCTTTAGTAGAATAACTGGAAATATATCCTATAAGTAATAAGTTTTACAAGGCCAAAGATTTTGAGGATACTGAACAAGTACAGAATTAAGACAAATACCAAGTATTACACCCATAAAACATACATTTTAGACAGCTAATGCAATATAAAATTTATCCAGGAAAGATGAAGACAAGGAATATTCATTTTCCCATAAAGTATTCTGCGGGTTAATGCCAAAAGGTTACTAAGTAGGGAGCCACATCAGTTGAAACTGCTAACATTTAACTCTTTCCCTTAGCAGACCTGTGACTCAGAAATGAAAGAAAAGGTCATCCTTCTCCACTATCCACCTACAACCTTCCTGTGCTCCCAAATCTTTGCATCTTTCACTTGCTTATACATTACAAGTCAAGAAACATTTGCCAAGAAATCTAAGATGGTAGCAAAGTAGGTGAAATATATACTCACTTCCTCCCTGGACCAAACCAGAATTACAACTAAATTATAAACAATCATCTTGAATAACCAAATGAAGATTAGCTGAAGAGAGTCTTGTAACCAAGGATTTACAGAAGAAGACACATGGAGGCTGGTTGGAAGGATGGAGACATTTAAAGGGCTGCTACTCATTCTACGGAAGTGTCTGACATTCTAGATGTATATCTCAGTGGTGGGATACGGGGGTGGGGGGAATTTCTCCCTAAGAAGTATGGTATCTAAAACCTAAGCCACGCTCCCCAGCTGAGAGCATCAGAACCAAGAAATAATGCTTACATAATATCTGTCTGTGAAAGCAGCAGGGTATCTGTCTGTCAGGAAGAGACAAGTATCCACTAGAAACACAGGAACCCCTCTTAAAGGACCAATGCACAAAATTTCATTCGCAGCTACTTACCCTGGGTTCTGGAAGAGAGAAGGGTAAACCAGACTAGAGTCACATAAGGAGAGTCTGGGGTTTATGGCTCTGTGGAAAGAACTGAAGGGACATCTGCCAAGATCTCAGTGCTGAGTCATTCTCCCATACCACAGAAGCCATCTTCATTGGACAGAACAATCCTCTTCATGCATCATGAGCCTGGGGAAAAGCAATAGCCCCACTCTCTGGACTCTCTCTCCCCTCATCCTGTGGAGCTTATGCCCTGTTGATAAGTCAACTGCCTAGGTCAGACTGCAGAGGTCTAGGCAGACTCAAGAGTTGTTGGTGACAGAGTTGTATGGTTTTGAAGCCGGAGCTATTGCTCCCCACTTTCCCATGAACCTGATTGGTGCCTCCCCCTCATGGGAGATCTGCTAAACCCACTCTCTGGGCCACCAGACCCCAACATCCTGACTCCCAGTGGCCCTGCCCTTGGTGAGTGGTCTCAGGCCCAACACTGGCATGAAGTTGGAACCTGCATCTGGTGAACACCACTCACTCCTACCTGGTGACTCACTGAGATCCTAACTCATACAATTCAAGTTCAAGTCACAGGAAGCCTCTGACATTGGTGTTCACCAAAGGTCCTCTCAAGAGGCCTCAAAGTCAACACACCCACAGTGGCCAGCTTCAGACAACATCAAACAGGATCCAACTAGCTTTATAAGTGGCATATCCAAAATATCTCAGCAGGCACCAGACCCAGCTAAGGCAAATTCCACTCCATGTGATCTGCACCTGCACATCAGCTTGCACACTGAGGTACGGGTTGTTTCTCACAGTCAACCAGCCTGAAGACCAAACCAACAGGAACAAGCCAACAAAAATAAAGACTCAATGACAAAAGGGGGACCCACATAACCAACATAAAGGATATTCCTGGAGTATCCAGCTCAAGTGATCAAGGAGACAGTGCCACTGGGTTTCAGAGAACACTTACTACATAAGGCCGCCCTACAAAAACTGGAAGTAATAACAGACATACCTAATACATATAAAAAGAAAAAAAAAACACAAAGAGGCAGTCAAAATGAGGAAATAAAGAAATATGCCCCAAATGAAAGAACAGAAGAAATCTTCAGAAAAAAAAGCTAAATTAAGTAGAAGCAAGCAATTTACCAGATGTTGACTTCAAAAAAATGATTATAAGAATGTTTAAGGAACTTTGTGGTAACTTCAAGAAATAGATAGCAAGCATCTTTTAAACGGACATAGAAACCAGAATAAAGAACAGTCAGATATGAAGAATGCAATATCTGAAGTGAAAAATACACAGAAGGATAAACAATACATTAGATGAAGCAAAAGATCAAATTGGCAGTAGGAGAAGGAAAAAGACATACAAGTCTAGGAAGTGCAGAGAGTCCCAAACAAGATGAACCCCAAAAGGCCCAAACCAAGATATGTCTTAATTAAAATGACAAAGATTAAAATTAAAGATAAAGAGAAAATTAATTAAAATTAAATTAATTAAAGACAAAGAGAAAAGTCTTAAAGTCAGGAACTGAAAGACAGTTACCTACAAGGGAGCTTCCATTAGAGGATCCACAGAAACATTTTCCAACAGAAACATTTCAGACCAGGAGGGATTATCATGAAATATTTAAAGTGATGAAAAGCAAGGAGTTACAACCAAGACTACTTTACACAGCAAGGCTGTCATTTAAAATTGAAGGAGAAATAAACAGTTTCCCAAACTAGAAAAGAAATAAAGGAATTCATCACCACCAAACCAGTATTACAAGAAATGTTAAAAAGTCTTTCAAAAGAAGGAGGAGGAAAAGGAGAACAAGAACAAGGAGAATGAGAACAGAGGAACATAATTATAAAGAATAAAACAGCAATAAATACAGCCTGTCAATAAGTTTAAATGTAAATTGCTTAAATGATCCAACCAAAGACATAAGGTAGCTAAATGTATAAGAAAACAGACCCATATATATGATGTCCACAAGAGACCCACCTCAGAATGAAAGATACACACAGACTAAAAGTAAAGGGATGAGAAATCAATAATTCATCCAAATGAAAAAGTTGGGGTAACAATACTTATATCTGACAAAATAGGCTTTAAAACAAAGGTTATAATAAGAGGCAAAAAAGGACATTATGTAATGATAAAGGAATCTATCCAACAAGAGGATATAACCCTTATAAACATTTATGTACCCAGCACAGGAGCACTTAAATATATAAAGCAAACCTTGATGAACATTAAGTGAGAGATTGACAGTAATACAGTCATAGTAGGGGATTTAACATCCCAATCACATCAATCGATAGATCCTCCAGACAGAAAATCAACTAGGAAATAGTAGACTTAAATGACAGAGTAGATTAGATAGACTTAATTGATATCTTCAGGCATTTCACCTAAAAAGCACTATAATACACATTCTCTTTTAGTGCACATACAACATTTTCTAAGATTACATGTTTGGACACAAAACAAGTCTCAGTAGCTTTAAGAAAATTGAAATCATATTCAACATCTTCTCTGACCACAGTAGTATGAAACTAGAAATACATCACAAGAAAAAAAACCCTGAAAAAACACACAAAGACATGGAGGCTAAATAACATAGCTAAAAAATAATTTGGTTAACAAAAAGATCAAGGAAGAAATGAAAAGATATCTTGAAACATGAAAATGAGAATGTTGAGCCTAATTCGGAGAGACCCGAAACATCGAAGACAGGAACAAGGTCCGTCGTTTACACATCAAAGCTTTATTTGTCTAGCTTGGCCAAGCAGCGGCAAACTCCAACAGTTGTCTGAGGGAGAGCGCGCGCTGGCCCTTTGTTCTACTTAGTTTTTATAGGTTTGTAAGTGGGAAGTACAGAAGCAAAAATTGCAATTAGGAGTCCCTTACCACTATTAGTTATAGTCATATGTCCTTTAACATGATAGGACCACGTTCAATTTGTAAGCTATACATCCTTTTGGGGAAAACAAAATTTACAAGCCAACACAATGGTAGAAAGATGTCTCTTTACATATTAAAAGGCATTCCTATATTATCTAGTGTTCATCTGCTATCTCTCTGTCCTGAGTCACACGTGTTAACCACACGCATTTACATAGGAGAAGTAGTTTTGGTGGGGACAAATGCCCACAAATGGCTCATTGCTATGAGAAAAGGTTTATTTTGGCTTTTCTCTCCCTGTACCTGGCTAGCCATTCACCCCTTTCCCCACAGGTGTGGTGGAATGTCTGGGGATCCATATTTCCCTCCCCTTTGCATTTACAACACAATGCCAAGAGCCATCCTGGTTATGCCAATCACACAGTACAGAGACTATTCTCACAATTTCTCTGCACACCTTAACTCAAATCAACAAAATGTTTCTCAAGCCTCCCAAAATATTAATATTAATTCTGTAGCTTTTGGTACTTTACAACACCTGCAGGTGAAGTGGCTCAGTGGCTCCTCAGAGAACAAAACAACCAAAAATCTATGAGATACAGCACAAACAGTCCTAAAAATGGAAATTCATAGTATTATGGGCCTACCTCAAGAAACTAGAAAAATCTCAAATAATCTAACTTAAACCTTAAAGGAACTATAAAAGAACAACAAACAAAGCTCAAAGTGAGTAGAATAAAGGAAATAATAAAGATCGGAGCAGAAAGAAGCAAAATAAGATCTAAAAAAATACAAGCCTGACCAGGTGGTGGTGCAGTGGATAGAGCATCGGACTAGGATGTGGAGGACCCAGGTTCGAGACCCGTAGGTCGCCAGCTTTAGCACACGCAGGCTTATCTGGTTTGAGCAAGGCTCACCAGCTTGATCCCAGGGTCACTGGCTCAAACAAGGAGTCACTCGGTCTTCTGTAGCCCCCCAGCCAAGACACATATGAGAAAGCAATCAATGAGCTGCCAGCCTTTCCCTCCCTTTGAGCAGGGAGCAGCAACAAAGAATTGATGTTTCTTGTCTCTCTCCTTTCCTGTCTGTCTGTCCCTATCGGTCCCTCTCTCTCTGACTCTGTCTCTGTCACACATAAAATAAATAAATAAATAAAAATAAAACAACAAAACCAAGTACTGGTTCTTTGACAGGATAAACATAATTGGAAAACTTTTAATCAGACTCGTCAAGAAAAAAGAGAGAACCTAAATAAATAAAATTAGAAATGAAAAGGAGTGATAACAGTTAACACCAGAAAAAATACAAAGGATTGTAAGAAAATATTACAAACAACTATTTAACAACAAATTGGACAGTCTGAATAAAATGGATAAATTCCTGGAAACAGTCTTCCAAAACTGAATCAGGAAGAATAAAAAAATCTAAATAGGCTGATTACAACTAACGCTATTGAAGCAGTAATCAAAAACCTCCCAACAAACGAAAGTTCTGTACTGGATGGCTGCACAGGTGAATTTTACCACACATTTAAGGAACCTGTTCTCAAACTATTCCAAAAAATTCAAGAGTAGAGAAAACTCCTAAGCTCATTTTATGCGGCCAGCATTATCCTAATTCCAAAACCAAATAAAGACACTACAAAGAAAGAAAATTGTAGGCCTGTATTCCTGATGACTATAGATGCTCAAGTCCTCAAGAAAAATATTAGCAAATTGGGACCAGAGATATAGTTAAAAAGGTCGCACACCATCATCAAATGGGATTTATTTCAGGGATTCAAGCAAAGACTTGAAGGAGTTGATGGAGTTAATTAGCCAAGAATATTTCAAGCAGAGAGAACAGAAAGCGCAGTTGGTTCTAACTTGCACATGCATCAGAATTCCTTGGAGGGTGTGTTAATACAGGGATTTCTGGGCTCTATTCCCAAAGTTTCTGATTTGGTGTCAGAGGAGAAAGCGAGATTTTGCTTTTCTAAAAGTTCCCAATTCATGTTGATGGTCCAGGAACTACACTCTGAAAATCAATGAGCTAAACAAAAAAAGAAAAAAATTTAAAAAGAAACAAACAAACAAAAAACCCAAGATAGGATGTGCCAGACGTACTCAAGCATCTCCCTGAGCTGGAGCCATTCCGAAAGAATTTAACCCTGAAGGACTATCTTCAAAGACTGGGCTGTGCAACGGAACACCATGGGTTAAGGAAGAATTTTCATGATGGACTAGAGAAGGTTAGAACTCTGCCCTAAAATCCTCACTTAGTTCATTACATTCACTCCTTTTAAGACATTTTCTCCTCCACTTGTAATCTAAACCTGTTTCCCAACTGGTATCCTCATCGTTTAACTTCAGCTACTTTTCGACTAATGTCCTTAATTCCTTTGCTACCTTGTGTTTCTCTGACAAATTACGTAATCCAACAATATTTATTTTCCACCTTATACAAAGGCTACTGAGCATTTCCAAAGGAAAAAAATGCTACCTAGTAGAGATTGGAGCTCATACAGCTCCAAACAATACACGGAATTTTTTTCTACCATTGATCACCTCTTTTCCTACCCTCTATAGCAGTGGTAGTCAACCTGATCCCTACCGCCCACTAGTGGGCATTCCAGCTTTTGTGGTGGGCGGTAGCAGAGCAACCAAAGTATAAATAAAAAGAATGATTTAACTATACTAAGTTGTTTTATAAAGATTTATTCTGGCCTGACCAGGCGGTGGTGCAGTGGATAGAGCATTGGACTGGGATGCAGAGGACCCAGGTTCGAGACCCCAAGGTTGCCAGCTTGAGCACGGGCTCATCTGGTTTGAGCAAAAGCCCACCAGCTTGAACCCAAGGTCACTGGCTCCACCAAGGGTTTACTCGGTCTGCTGAAGGCCCACGGTCAAGGCATGTATGAGAAAGCAATCAATGAACAACTAAGGTGTTGCAATGCGCAATGAAAAACTAATGATTGATGCATCTCATCTCTCTCTGTTCCTGTCTGTCTGTCCCTGTCTATCCCTCTCTCTGACTCACTCTCTGTCTCTGTAAAAAATAAATAAATAAAATTTAAAAAAAAGTAAATTCTTAAAAAAAAAAAAGATTTATTCTGCCAAACTTAGCGAAAATCCGACATAAAGTACTTGGTAAGTAATCATTATTAAATGTTTTAACTTGCTGTAACTCTGCTTTATAAATTTTATAAAGTAAAGTTACTTCTGTACTTTATAAATCACCATTACTGTGGAACCGGTGGGCAGTTAGAAAATTTTACTACTAACAGAGATACAAAAGTGGGCGGTGGGTATAAAAAGGTTGACCACCCCTGGTCTATAGCATCTGTGCCAAGTGTTCATCTTACCCTTCATGATCCCTGCCTCCTCCCCTTCAACAGACAACACAGTCTCCTCTGCAAAGAGAAAACAGGAGTCTATGACCCATGAAAACTCCAAGTTCCTGCCATTTTCCACTGCCCTTCCCACCACCAAACATACATGCTCACATATTCACTAACTACAAACCTATTTCCTTCACTTGGGAGTTTCCCCTGGTCACAAATGAGACTATACAATCAACATACTTAAAAAAGTGTTTGGCACAAACTAATATACTCAATAAGCTTGTTTGATCGGTTTTATTTCTTTTTAAAAATAGGTAACAACAGCATAGTAAGTGTAAAATTTTAGAGTCTCTTTCCAAACATTATCTCCCTAGCCATACATTTCTATTCTCTGGAAGCAACTACAGTTACCAGATTCTGTGTATCCTTCCAGAGATATTTTATGTACAAATAAGCAAGTTTATTTATAAATATTCTTTATGTTACATGAATATTAGCATACTATACACTTTCTGCACCCTGCTCTTTTTGTATTTTAAAATGTTTTGAAAATATTTTTATATAAGAATATAAATTTCTTATTTGTTGTATATATGATATATACAATAATTTATTTATCTTTCCTTATTTTCTTATTCACCCATGGAAATATACTTATAAGATAAATTATTAGAAGTACAGCCCTGGCCGGTTGGCTCAGTGGTAGAGCGTCGGCCTGGTGTGCAGAAGTCCCGGGTTCGATTTCCGGCCAGGGCACACAGGAGAAGCGCCCATCTGCTTCTGCACCTCTCCCCCTCTTTTTCCTCTAGGTCTCTCTCTTCCCCTTCTGCAGCTGAGGCTCCATTGGAACAAAGATGGCCCAGGTGCTGGGGATGGCTCCTTGGCCTCTGCCCCAGGCACTAGAGTGGCTCTGGTCGCAACAGAGCGACGCCCGGATGGGCAGAGCATCGCCCCCTGGTGGGCAGAGTGTCGCCCCCTGGTGGGCGTGCCGGGTGGATCCTGGTCGGGCGCATGCGGGAGTCTGACTGTCTCTCCCTGTTTCCAGCTTCAGAAAAATACAAAAAAAAAAATTATTAGAAGTACAATGATTTTCAAAGATTACTGTCATAGTGTGTCCCTGGGGTTGTAACAGTGTGTGTCACTAGTGTGTAATGGATGCATGCTTTCCCTCACTCTCAATTAACACGGAGTGGTTTGCTTTCACTCACCAAAAAATTTTGAGTGACTCTACTAAACAAAATTTTATCCTAGGCCCAAGGATTAAAGTCTCTGCTCTTATATAGATTACATACTGAGTATTTCGAAAGAAAAAAGCATGACAGGTGGCTAATCGTATTGCTAAGGCTAAGAAGCCATTCACCATTGGTGAAGACTTGATCCTTCCAGCCACTAAAGACATTTGTCATGAACTTCTAGGAGAGGCTGCGGTTAAAAAGATAGCACAGATACCTCTTTCGGCTACCACCGTCACATGGCACATTGAGGAAATAGCAGAAGACATTGAATCACAGTTGTTGGAAAGGATTAATAAATCACTGTGGTACGCTCTCCAGGTTGACGAATCTACAGATATTGACAATAAGGCAATGCTACTTGTTTACGTGCATTATCTTTATCAAGAGGATATGTTATGTGCACTATCATTGCCAACCAAAACCACAGCCGCAGAACTATTTAAATCACTGGATGACTATATATCAGGAAAACTGAAATGGTCTTTTTGTGTTGGCATATGCACAGATGGAGCTGCTGCCATGACCAGAAGGATGTCTGGTTTAACTACTCGGATTAAGGAGGTTGCACCTGAATGTGAGTCTACGCATTGTGTCATTCACAGGGAAATGCTGGCTAGCTGAAATATACCACTGGAACTTAACAGCGTATTGAATGATGTCGTTAAAGTTATTAACCACATCAAAGCACACACCCCTTCACTTGCGCCTGTTTGAGCAGCTTTGTGAGGAAATGAATGCAGAGCACAGACACCTTCTCTTATACACAGAAATAAGATGGTTATCCCGAGGGAGGTCCCTGGCCAGAGTGTTTGAATTACGAGAGTCGCTGCAGAGATTTCTCCAGGAAAAGAGTCACTGCTAGCAGCACATTCCAGTGACGAGGAATGGGTCGCAAAACTCGCTTACTTGTATGACATATTTAACCTCCTCAGTGAACTCAATCGGTCACTTCAGGGGAAAATGGCAACTGTCTTCAAGTTGGCAGATAAAGTAGCTGCATTTAAAGCCAAACTAAATTTGTGGGGACGACGTGTGAACAGGGGTATATTTGACACGTTTCAAACATTCACGGAAATTTTGGAAGAGACTGAGCCCAAGCCTTCATTGTCCCAGCTGGTGCACCATCACCTGTATTTGCTTTTAAAAGAGTCACCTGTATTTGTTTTTAAAAGAGTTTAAACGCTACTTCCCAACCACAAAAGATCCACGAATTGCCAAGGAATGGATCCGTGATCCATTTGTCAACAAACCAGGTGAATCCAGTGTGTCTATGCAAGAGGATCAACTATTGGAGATTGCAAATGACGGCGGCCTTAAAAATATGTTCAAGACTACAACTCTGCCGGTGTTCTGGATTAAAGTCATGGCAGAATGCCCCGAGATCACTACAAAAGCTCTAAAAACCCTGTTGCCATTTCTGACATCCTATTTGTGTGAAGCAGGATTTTCTGCAGTGACAGCAACCAAAACAAAATTACGGAATAGACTGGACATAAGCAACACACTTCGGGTGTCATTGTCTCCCATTACCCCTAGATGGGACCGTCTCGTTGCAGAGAAACAAGCTCAGGGCTCCCGCTGATTTAGCGTTATGGTTGTTGAGAGATAGGCTACTATCTCTCATTCTATATAAACACTATAATAAATAACCCTTAACTTACAATATTTATAACAATGTGAGTTGTATTTTTCATGTACTTTATATTTATTTTTGTGTTGTATCTTATTTTTAAGGCATGTTTAAATGTTACCATAGTGACTGGAAAGTGTTTGCAGGCAGAGAGGATGTTACTCATGTTGTTGGTGCGATGTTAAGAGGACACTTCTAATAAAGTTGCATATGAGTACACAGTGGATTCATGTTTATTTTTATTGTCGTAGGTTCATGATTGGTAGCGAGCCTGAACCTATCATATTACATATTGATGTCAGACATGAAACGTTGTCAGAATAACAAATTTAAGTACAGCCTGAATAATGAGGACATGCTCGTTCGTTCCTCCTTTAACTTAGCCCAATAAATATCGTAAGTTCGACAATAAAAATATCACAGTTTTTACACCGGTCACATAATTTTATTTCGTGCATTTATTCGTCCCACCCTAAAGGCTGGTCCGTGAAAATATTTTCTGACATTAAACCGGTCCGTGGCCCAAAAAGGTTGGGAACCACTATTCTACAGCATTAAATAAAGCCAATCAAATGAAATAAAAATAGAAAATATCCATCTTATTTAAAACCATAGCTATTTAATATTTTGTATTTATGTGAAACCAGTCTATAGTTAGACTAAATATGTCTCAGTCAAGCACTGATTGTTTTAACCAAGTTAAAAGTTAAGTTTTTTTATATTTTAGGTATTAGTATTGATTAACCAGCAGACTGGAAGACCAGAGCTCTAAATAATGGTTATATAACATCTGCCTTCTGTTCAGTACTGAATATTCTGTAATAGCATTAGTTGAAGATGACAAATAAATTACACAATTTGATCTGACAGCTATTAAACACTCACACTATGTTACTAGACTACTGCTTTGTATACCAGCTCTACCAACCAGAGTGCTAAACAAATGTCAATATTAACCATTTGTTTTATTTACAATACTCAACTAATCAGTTGGTGCTTACCAAACCAGAGATGTAAATATGTACTTTATAAAGCTTAAATCAGAGGGTTAAAAGAAAGAACATGGATTAAAAATTGAAAGAAGAGGAAGAAAAATGTTTCTAATTTAACATATTTACAAAAGAACATAGACTAAAGTAGAAGAGCATACATCATGTTCAAGGGAAATAGCTTTAATTCCATTAATTACATTTGCATAAAATGTAAGTACCACTCCAATGCCTTTCAAGTTCTGGTTAAAATGAAGAGAGAGAGAGAGAAGGAGAAATTGTCATACTTGAAATTGTTTAAACCTTGACAGCTTAGCTTGGTTTATTAGTTATTATGCATCAAAAAAAAATAGAAGTTGTTTCATCATGTACCATCAATAAAATTAAACATCTTTTAACCTCACAATATAGTATTCATTGAATTTTAACACATCCTAAGCATGTGATTATTTTTTTAAATAATTCATCATGATATTTCTATTTATGGTTAGGTAAACTTGGTTATTGTATCTACAAATTTTGAGATAGAGTATCTAATATTTTATTTTGGATTAAGAATAAGAAATTAAAGGTCTAAATTAATATATTTATCAGATTATTAATACTAACTTTAGAATTTTTAAAATAATTTTTATTTTAACTTTTCAGTTACAGTTGACATACAATATTATATTTGTTGCCAGTGAACAACAACATAGTGATTCGACATTAGGTAACTTACCAACTGATCACCCTGATAAATCTAGTACCCATATGACACCATGCATAGTTATGGTTAATTATTGTTATTACATATTGTTAACTACACTCCCCAGGTTATACTTTACAACTCTATAATGTTTTGTAGCTAACACTTTGTACTTCTTAATCTCTTCCCCTTCTTCTCTCAACCTCCAAACCCTTCCCATCTGGCAACCGTCCAAATGCTTTCTGTATCTATGAGTTTTTTTTGTTTTGTTTTGATATTCATTGATTTCATTTTTTTAAATTTCCCACATAAGTGCAACCATGTGGTACTGTCCTTCTCTATCTAATTTATTTCACTTAACTTAATAAGTCCATTCAAGTTGTTGCAGATGGTGAAATGGCATGCATTTTTATGTCTGAGTAATATTCCACTTTAAATAGGTACCACTTTTTCTTTATTCATTCATCTCTAGATGGACATTTAGGTCCCTTCTATATCTTGGTTATTGTAAATAATGTTGCAATGAACATATAGATGTATATGTCTTTTTGAATTAGTGTTTTGGGAATTTGGGGATAAATACCCAGAAGTGGTATTGCTGGGTCCTTTTTTGTCTCTTGTTATAGCCTTTGCTTTAAAGTCTATTTTATCTGGTAAATGTATTGCTACCCTAGTTCTTTCTGTTTGTTTGTTTCCATTTTCATAAAATATCTATTCTCATCCCTTAGAAATAACTTTTGAAAAATATTTTTACTTCTAGCTTATATGTAAATTTCATATTTTTAGTACTTTTCCAGTAAAAGTAATTTTCAGATTCTTTAGTTCCTGGTGTTAATTATATTTAATGTCATTATGGAATGAACAATTTGTCTTACTGAATACTCAAGAGAAGTCTTAGAAAAGAACAATGAAAGATCATGAACATGTTCTTTCAAAATTTCCATCTCTAACTTGCTAACATATTACCTGTCCTCTATTTTAATTCAAATTTTGAGAGAATATGTATGTCCTCAGTTGTGGTTATTGTATGTTGTTTCATCCCACTATCTTCTTATAGAGGATTTAGAACACTTGGTATTAGACCAGTGGTCCCCAACATTTTTTGGGCCACAGACTGGTTTAATGTCAGAAAATATTTTCACGGACTGGCCTTTAGGACTGGGCAGATAAATGCACAAAATAAAATTATGCAACTGGCTTAAAAACTGTGGTATTTTTAAATATAATTGTCATACTTATGAGACAAGCGTCAAGAGTGAGTCTTAGACAGATGTAACAGAGGGAATCTGGTCATTTTTAAAAAATAAAACATCATTCAGACTTAAATATAAATAAAACAGAAATAATGTAAGTTATTTATTCTTTCTCTGTGGACCGGTATCAAATGGCCCACGGCCCGGTACCGGTCCGTGGCCCGGGGGTTGAGGACCACTGTATTAGACAATGACAGAACTATGAAATGTTGACTGAAGTAAAAATAAAAGTAACACTTTTTACCCTGTTAGACCTATTATGATAATCCTAAAGGTAGAGATTGCTAGCTCCATATTTCCGATGACAAATATAAATATTGAGTTTATTAGGTGCCAGGCACCTAAGGGTTTTATATTTAATGTTTAGCAACAGTTTATAAGGTTTGATTCTTATTGTTTTCACATTACAGATAATGAAGCTGAGTCTTTGAAAATTAAAATGTCTTTCCTGAGCCCACACTAGCAAATGGGGAATACAGGCTTTAGTTCTTTTCAACTCGAGCATTGTGGGTTTCATTCACAATACTCAATGAACTGAAATCTCAGTCTCAGGCATGAATATCAGTTCCTACGGCCTTCCCAACCCCATTCTTCCCACACACACCCCCATCCCACCTCTGCCTCACAAGTGCTCAGCTTCATCGCTCTTCTGGTTTCAGCCCCAGTCGCAGGAACTAGTACAGAATGCTCTGCCGAGTTTATGCACATGTATTTGCATCTTTTTCCATAGCAAGAGCTTCTCTAAATAGTTTCAGTGCTCATTGAATGTACTGCAGTTTTTCCTAAGATGTTCACTGTGGCGATTTATTATTTTCCCAACTGGAGCAGACGACTCTGCTCCTGTCTCTTGAAAACAATAACCAGAATCAGTCATTCAAGCTATGTGTGAATACCTGTATGTAAATTTTATTTAAAGCACTCTGATCTTTCTAAATACTTATAAAATGTGGTTCATGTTAGTTATGCTTTAATGCTCAAAGCTGATTGAAGTAATGATTTTAATGAAAATTTTGCTAAATAGTTTTGAAATTTGGTTATAGCTTCTTTGGTTATTAATTTCCAATTCCTACTTAGCAACGTGTCTCCATGTATCCATCTAGGGGACTGGTCGGGGTAACCGTCATCCAAAATATTCCTGGAATGAAGGTATTTAATGAAGATATTAAAGTTTACATTAGTGCTGGAAAAGTTAGGAAAACAAGGTCCGGAAAGTAAATATTTAACTTAAAGTCAAACTCCAGTTGTTGCCTAAAGTTAAGGAAGCAGACACTGAAGCATCTCAAACTAAAGCCTGAAGAGACTTGTTCTCAAAGGCCTCCCTGGAGTTCTCTCCTACATTGCAGTTCTCGAAAATATCTGAGAAGCCTGACCTGTGGTGGCGCAGTGGATAAAGCGTCAACCTGGAAACGCTGAGGTTGCCGGTTCAAAACCCTGGGCTTGCCTGGTCAAGGCACAGATGGGAGTTGATGCTTCCTGCTCCTCCCCCCCTTCTCTCTCTCTCTCTCTCTTTCTCTCCTCTCTATAATGAATAAATAAATAAATAAATAAATAAATAAATAAATAAATATCTGAGAAATTTTCCAAAAGCACATAGAAGCTTCTGTCAGTGTCTGCCCGGGCATCTATCTGCAACCATATTCTGAGGGTCATCAACTCTCCTCCTCTTCTGCCTCTCACATAGTGTGGGAATTCCTCGTTATCCAACTAAATCCAGAATCTTTAGAGAAGGGGATGCTGGGAAATAGAATTCCTTACATTTGCCCTACAATAGAATATTTATTTTTTTCTAGCCGTATATAATAAGGTATGGAAAGGGAAGAATCAAAGTTTGCAAGCCTAATTTAGAAGAAATATATAAGATTTGCTAGATAGGAAAACAAAGCTATTTCTCATCACTGATCTGGGAAGAGAACAAAGACTTTCAAAGCAAAGATGGCTTGAGGGTAAAGAACAGATTAAGAGTATGGCTGTAAAACTCTTTATTAAGATTTCAAAAATGTTTAAGAGAGTGCCAAGTAAAGTGTCTTCTAAGAATCTGAAGGGTTATCACCCCATAGCCCTAATATTCTGTGCAAGGTAGACGGAAGTCTGACTAGATCACTTATGCAGGTAATATTTGGGGGCATACTGTAACATCCAATCAGGTTCATAAGGAAACATGGAGCTTTTCAGAGAATTTTTTAACATGGATCAAAGGGGAAAGACACAGTTCAAAATAAAAACATTTTCTATAGGCAGAAAAAAGGCCAAAAAAGTCAACTTAACTGTAAATCCAGATTATTTCTCATAGAAATAATAGGACTTCTCTGAGATCAGGGTCAAGAGCCCAGAGAGAGGCTTCAAGAACCAAAGAGTACAGTGGATTGCACAACCGAATAAGGGAACAGAAGTCAGCCTATTAGGAAGGTGCATTTCTCACCTACCAAGTAGACAACTCTGACATTTGTCTGGGTGAATTCAGATCAGTGGCCAACATGTACCTCTATTTTTCTCATCCTTTTGAGAGGAGATGTCTATCGCAATTATCCTGTCTCTCACTGATGATTATATGTTGGGAACTGGAGAACAGATAACTTGTTATTTTATAGTTCACAGGTCTTTGAATTAAGTGGCACTGCAGCCTCTACATGCCTCATTTGCTTCTTAATCTCATGCAAAACACAAAATTATGGATTCTGAGACTGTGCCATGATTGAATGAGTTTCACGTGTCCAAAAGAGTGGGTGAATATTTTTTAAGTACGAGAGAAATAGAAATTGTTGCAGCCGGTGGACAATCCAAGAGAATAGTAATCCGAAAGGTGAGAAGGGGGCTAGGTTAGACATCTGGAAATGACAGTCACAACACCTAAATTGGATATGGGCAGAGTTGAAGGAAGATCAGACAGGAAAGAATGGGTATACAAAGCCAAAAAGGTAGTTGAGTTAACAAATCTTAGTAGGATGTCTCAAGAATCAGAGTTCAAGAGAATTAAGGATTAGATTCAGCAGTCAATGATAAAATAAAGAAAATGTATATATATACATGGAAAGTGAACAATGCTCCTTTGACTTTAGAAGTGCCATAAAGCCTTTGTGATGAGCCACATTGCTCTCTCCAAGCAAGTCTTCACTGGCCTGAAGGAGTTAGAGCAATTCTTGACATTTTCATACACTAGCCCTTGAATCACTTCATAACTTTGAAACTCTGCAATCCCAGGCTCTGAACATAACTGCAATCTCTCTCTCTCTCTCTCTCTCTCTCTCTCTTTCTCTCTCTCTTTCCATCCTTGAACATTACCTGAGCCTACATTATGTCCATTCTTTACCTCATCAAGACCTTGAATTACCCAACCCTGGCCTGTTTCCTCACTGAATTTTCCTCTCTGATCTGTTCCTTTCTGAAACTACCATTGACCCAGGATTGCCAACAACATTTTCTCTTATCTTTGACCCCAATTCCTCATTTAATCCTGAATCAGTTCAATTATCTTTGTCTCTTGGTTAGAATCCCTAATTTTAGAACACTGATGGAACGTAACAAAACTTAGATCAATTTTATGCCAATGACCTTTCTAAGGTTCTAATTTTAGCTACATCCTTAAGAGTTCTCTGTGATTTCTTTGCTTATGCTTCCTCCCTAGAGCAAGCACACCACTCTCCTCAAGCCGGATCAGTCTACCTGCACAGCTCACTCTGCCAAAACCCAGATCCTATCCTTTTACTTACATTCTTAAACATTTTAAAGACTGCTTTTTTGCCTAGAAAAAAGAAAAGATCTAGTGCACTCTTGATAGCGTGTCAAGCCCTTCTTTGTCTTCCTAGTAAACTTTCATTGCTCACCTCAAACCTGGGTGTTGATGTGCCTTTGCAGTACTCACATCGGACACTTACTTCATGTATCTGAGTGCAGTCCTGCCTCTTTATGCCTCTTCTCTTGCCCATACTTTCTCTTCTACCTGGAAAAGCTTTCATTGTTTCACCATAGTATGATTAATTCTCTCTCACCAGTATTTCTAAGACACGTTATACATATCTCTATAATGCCTTTAATTACATTGTATGACTGTATTTTAGGTACGTGTTTAGCTGTTTCATAAACATATTGGTATCTTAAAGACAAAAGCAATGTGTTATTTTGCTGTTTTGTTTGGCAATAGGTTTGTTTGCTTGTTTTGTGGGGGTGGGGTGATTTTTTTTTTTTATACCTAGCAGATTAATCAGCACATAAGTAGCACTCACTAAAATAGTTCTTAAAGAAATAAATGGGAACAAAGAATTATAAACGGAGGTACACCTCACAATAAGTTAGTAAAAAAAATTGGAGGGGGGGACACTATGAATACATTTTTACAATTACAGTTTGTACATCAATTTACACATTTAGACCTGGTCATTATCTTAAACATTCCCAGAAAGAAATGAATACTTCACATCCATACCAAAATTATAGCTAAACTACAGAACAACAGTCATTCAGAAACACTTAAAATCTGGCTGAATAGGGTAGGAGAGGCAAGACTTGGACAGGCTGGTCCCATATGTAGTTGTGACTGTTAAAAATTAGTAGGCGGGATACCTTAGCTGTGCATATCACCCCCCCACACCCCCGCGGAGTAAGGGATGCCAACCTTATACGAGGCCTCCCAACCCAGAGCCAGGAGAAGTCCCCGTAACTTCTGACTGTAAAAGCCAATGAGGATAAAGGCAAAAGAAGACAGAGGCTACTGGATTCCCAAGCAGTTCCCCTGAAAGGTCGCTGCTTGCACTTAAGCAGACTCACTCCCTCGGAGCTCCAGAGCTGAGGCAGCAGCTTGGAAGGAATCAGGAACACATTTGGAAGAACTGAATTGTCTTGCAGAAGCCACTGTTCCTTTTCTGAGACCCTCTCCACAGAGCCAGCAAGCAGGCACAATAATTGAGTATCCAACAACCTTGTTCACACACTTTCTCCCACTCTGGTGATTCCTTGAGACCCCATCTCACACAACTTGTGGGCCCACTCAAGTAATTTCCAGTGGGTTTTTCATACAAATGGCCTCTCTTGCCTCATGCTTTAGACTTTCTTAAAATCTCTCCAACAAGCAGCATCTGGCCTCTGCAAACCCCATACCTCTTGTTAAGCATCCCTTGTTCTGACACTAGTAACTGCAGGCTTTGGTTCGTAGTTTGGCCTATCCTGAGCACCTCCAAGCCCAGAACATGTGAGCTCTCTGCAGATTTCTATATAGCTCTTTCCAAGTAGTCCCAGGCAGAACACAGGCAGTGGCTGACCTTGAACATGCCAAGAAGCCTCAGAACCAGTGCATCCAGTGGACAGCTTCTGACCATGCTGGATTACAACCCTACCACCTCCACAAACAACACACTCAAGGGGAAGACTCAGTGAGAACCAAAGCCCCACTGAAGCAATACCTGCCCAGCAGCTCCTCCACAATAGTTGCAGCTGGTCCTTGCAGCCAACTGGCCTGGAGGTCAGTCTCTCCCAATGACACTAACAGCAATCAAGGCTCAGCTACCACAGACAGTGCATACAGCCCACACAAGATTGCACCTGGAGTGACCAGCTCAGGGGCCTGGGGAAGCTGCACCACTGGGCCCTAAAGGACATCTACACAAGGCCATTCTACCAAGTTCAGGAGATGTAACAGCTCTACCTAATACATAGAAACATGGGGAAGAAACCAAAGTGCCACAAAAAAAGAGTTCCTAAATAAAAGAACAGGAGAAATCTCTAGAAAAAGAACTAAATGAAGCCCATCCTGGCTGGGTAGCTCAGTTAGTTCAAGCATCGACTTCTTTCACCAAGGTTGCAGGTTTGATCCCCAGTTGGGACACATGCAAGAATCAACCAATGGATGTGTAAATAAGGGGAACAGCAAATCGATATTTCTCTTTCTCTCTCACTCTCTCTCTCTTAAAATATTTTTTTAATTATTTAAAAAATAAATAAGTGTAATGGAGGCAAGCAAACTACCAGAGACAGCGTTCAGTGATTATAAGGATGCTCAAAGAACTTCAGCAGCTTGTTAAAGGACATACAAACCATTATTAAAAATAGTCAAAGCCTGACCTGTGATGGCACCATGGATAAAGCGTCGACCTGGAAGTGCTGAGGTCGCTGGTTCAAAACCCTGGGCTTCCCTGGTCATTCAACTTCCATATGGGAGTTGATGCTTCCAGCTCCTCCCCCCTTCTTTCTCTCTGTATCTCTCCTCTCTAAAAATGAATAAATAAAATTTTTAAAAAAAGAAAAAAAATAGTCAAAAGTGAAAGACTACATTAACTGAAGTGAAGAATAATTTACAGAGAATCGACAGTACAGCACATCAAGTCAAGAATCAAATCAGCAATTTGAAATATAAGGAAGCAGAAAACACCTAATCAGAACAACAAAGATAAATAAATAATAAGATAATGTAAGGATCCTCCAGACAACTTAAAGAGTACCAATATTTGCAGCATGGGGATGCCCAGAGGAAAAGAAAGAGAGCAAGATATTTGAAAACCTATTTGAAAAAATGACAGAAAACTTCCCTAACTTGGTGAAGAAAAGACATATAAGTCCAGGAAACACAGAGTCCCCAACAAGATGAACTCAAAGAGGCCCACACCAAGACATATCATAATTAAAATGTAAAAGGTTAAAGACAAAGAGAGAATCTTAAAAGTAGCAAAAGAAAAACAGGTCGTTAACTACAAGGGAGCTCTCATAAAATTGTCAACTGATTTCTCAACAGAAACTCTGCAGGCCATAAAGGATTGGAAAGACATACTCAAAATTATGAAAAGCAAGATTACTTTACCAAGATTACTCTACCCAGCAGTTATTATTTAGAATTGAAGGACATATAAAGATGTTCCAGACAAGAAAAAGCTAAAGAACTGTATCACCTAAACCAATATAATGTTAAAGGGTCTTCTTTAAGAAGAAGAAGAAAGAGGAGAAATATAAAAATATGAACAATAAAATGGCAATAAATGCATATCTATTAACAAATGATGCCCATCAGTAAAAGAGTAGCTAAAGAGCTGTGGTACATTTACACAAATGGAATACTAGTCAGCTATTAAAAAAAAAACCAAGATATTACATTTTGTGACAGCATAGATGGACCTGAAGAGTATTATGCTAAGTGAAATAAGCCAATCAGAAAACGACAAATGCCGTATGACTTCAATTATATATGGAATCTAATAAAAATAAATAAACAAAATAGAAACAGTCTCACAGGTACAGAGACCAGACTGACAGTTAGAGGCTGGGTGAAAAAGGTGAAAGTATTAAGCAAAGGAAAAAAAACTCATAGACACAAACAAAGAGTATGGGGATTACAAAATGGGAAGGGTGGGAGGAGGTAGGAGAGGGTGAAGGAGGTATAAATGGTGGTGGAAAGAGACTTGGGGTGATGAACACACAGTACAATATACAATATACAGATAATATATAGTATCACAGAATTGTATACCTGAGACCCGTAGAATTTTATTAACCAGGGTCATCCCAATAAATTTAATTAAAAATATAAAATAAAATAAAATGATTAAATCTAAAATAAAATAAAGAAATGGACTTACAGATACAGAGAACATGTTTTCATTTGCCAGATGGGAGAGGAGGTTGGGGGAATGGGTGAAAAGGTGAAGGGATTAAGAAGTACAAGTTGGTTGTTACCAAATAGCCATGGAAAAATAAAGTACAGCATAGGGAACAGAGTCAATAATATTATAACTCTTTATGGTGCCAGGGGAGTATGAAATTTATGGGGATGATCATTTAGTAATCACTGAGGTGTACACCTGAAACTAATATATGTCAACTATAAATGAAAAAATAAAAAAATGATTTAAAAAATAAACAGTTCATTCTGTTGGATACTTGCCTTGATTTGAACATAATTCTTATTCTGTAACATAATCCGAAAAAATAGTTACTTTATAGTCCTCGATACTGGAACAGAGTTATTAAGTAAAGTAACAAATCTCTCACAGACAGTAAAATGGTGAGTAACTGGATGGGTTTGTTCTATCTGTCCGTTATATTGTTATTGTAGAGAAGTTCATAAAATCTTTGCCCTTTAGTTTTCTTATCTATGAAATGGGAGAAAATCACTGTGCCTACCTTATAGATTCGTACTGATAATTAAGTATATATTGCAGTTAACATAGTCCTTGGAGAAGTAAACACTTAAAAAAACAAGTATTATTATTCTAATACATGCAGCCAACATTGTAGATTCTCATAAGGTCTTGATAGAATTGAATGTTACTTTCTTGCCTTTTTACAATGTGTAAAACTATGTGTGTGTAACCCCACTTCAATTCTTTATAATCTAAAGTAAATTAAAGTAGGAATTTATAGTTTAACCTGAATGGAAAATATAATTGGACAGTATGACAAACAGACAACTAAATATAAATCAACATTAGTTTTTTTTTCGCCTGTCTGTAAAGCAGAAGAGTCAAATGTATCATGTAATTAGATCAATAAAATGGCAAATATTCATGCTGAGTAAATCCTGAAAACTTTTTCTCTGAATGTTATTATCAAAAAGGCTATATATAACTAATGGGATTGCAGGCTCTACTTAAAGAGTAATCTTGACTATTACCCACTGAAGATATTCAAAATACAGAATGCAATCTATGTTCTAAGAGTAGGAGAAACTTGTGTGACATAGCTTAAGTTCAGTAACTCAGAGGTGGTCCCTAGCATCATGAGGACTCACAATGGGAACTATAGAAGTAAAGAAAAGTGAACAAATCTGATTAGAGGTTACATTTGAATTAATAATGGTTCGTGATTTATTAAATTTTTCATTGTAAGTGTCAGGGAAAATAAGACAAAAAAGATAAACCCCCTTGTGATTGGCTGTATTTGTTTTCCTAGTTTCTTTGTTTTCTATCAACATACTATCACAGAAGATTAATTTTCCAAATTTAATAATAAAAAAATTTATTATAAACTGCAGTAGAATTTATATGACATGTTTTGATATCTTTCTTAGTACTAAGTATAATTTTATTAAACCTAATTTAAATGGTATTGTGTGATGCTTACAAAAATCAGTTGAATTATCAAATAATTCACTTTCTTATTTAAGTTGGTCCATTTTCTTACAGAACTGCTTTTTTGTTATGGAAACCCAGAAATATTCTTAGCTTCTCTTTTTTAATATTCTATTCAAAATCTAATTTGAGGATTATCTTTTCAAGAGGATTTTGTGCCAAAACTGTTTATCCGGCAAATTAAAGTGAAAAGTTATTTTTGCTTATAATGGAAAATGTCAGCACTTTTAAATAAATTCTGAGAACACTAAATACTGTTGCAAAAGAATTAACCAATTAAGAAAATATTTAGCCCTTTTCACTGACTATGTAGTGCAAATTTTATGATGAGAGAATGGGGGTAAAATTAGAAAGAAGGTAGAAATTAATTAAATCTGCCATGTTTCTAAGAGATGTCTGTCTAAATGGCTTTGGAGTAAGCATTTTACCATTGACCACTGACCTCCCACCCCCACACAAGAGCGTTTCCAGGGAACATAGCTAAAGACTGTGAGGTCCGCTGATATTGAAAGCACATATCAAGGGTTTTCATGACAGTTCCAATGGTGCCAATGAGCACACCATTATGCCTCATGACTTATGATCCAAGATTGATTTAGGCAATGTGGTCATATGGCATAACTCTCACAATGGACTGAAAAGAGTAGAAATGAGGGGATAAAGACACCTAGAGCAGCAGGCCCAAGAGCTGTCCTAAAACTACAACAAAAATGGAAACTGTCAGAAAAGAAAATCTGGAGTAAGATCATTTATTTTAGACGAACCAAGAAATGTTAGAAATGTGAGAGAGACGCTGAAGAAGTTGCACATGAGAAACGTCAGAGCTGCTCTCAATGGAGAGGAACTCACAGATGCTGTAGCAGTGAAAGGATTAAATGGCTGAGAAACAACCATATTGATCACCCGCCACAAACCCGCCTTTCTGGACAATAGCACCAGCATCAGCTGGGATCTTGTTAGAAATGCAGATCTGTTCCAGAGAGGGGGACCTAATCATTTGTGCTTAACAAGCCCCCCTGGTGCTTCTGAAGCAAACTAAATTCCAGAAACACTGATTTAGACTCACGGATAGTTAAGCTTCTCTTCTTTATCTATGATTGTCTTACTTGGCCTTTAAAAATAAACAAATGTTGATATATGTTATTACATAGATATACAACTCCTTTTCAATTACACATAGCAGTAATACTCATTTTCTGGGAATCAAGAATTCAAATTTCTCCTGTCACTCAACTTGCTGAGGAACAAACCATCAGAACGTACCTTCAATGAATATAAAAAAATAAAAATTAAATTTAGTACTGGTAAGCAAAATACAAGTAGAATATTAAATACACTGCGCTCCAATGTTTTATAATATACACATACACTTCATAGAAAACACTTGCTATAAAAATATCAAGTATTTAAAAGTATTGTTCTATTAGTTCCAACAAATAAAACATAACCATTTAAAGTAAAAATTATTTATCTTAACATTAACATCCTGAATTTAAAAAAATGGATAAAGTAAAAATTATTTAAGGAATATGGAGGTGCAATTATTATTAGTTATAACTAAGAAAAGTTATAGATAGTTATATATATAGTTATAAATATATATTATATATAGCCATAACTAAGAATAAAGTTTCAGATTTCCATCTTTTCTCTCTTCGTAAGATATAGGTAGCTACTAAAGAATTATTAAAGAAAAAGAGAAGGGTAGATGCAAAAAATTATTTTATAAAAATGATTATTCTTATGTGGTTACACTTCAATAGCTTTTATTTGACTTGTAATTAAATAATGGCATGGACTAATAAAACTCATAACCCATGTTTGGAGGGTTTTCTTTCAAAAGCCAGATCACATGATTATTATAATGGTGACTTATAAAAAGATTAATTTCCATTTCAGGTTGTGTGCCAGTATGAGCTCTTCTTATGGTCAAGTTCATTTTGTTAAATGTGTTATTTGGTCATAGATGTTATTGCAATAATGGACAGTGTTGTCCAGTTATTTGACTGTAACTAATTTTATTTCATTTTAAAGTGAATAAACTACTTCTCTCCATAAAAACTACTAAACACTCTGACATTTTTCTAACTTCATAAAATAATCATGGAATACTAGAGAGATACTAAAAATATATTATTTTTGTTTATTTTCCTTTTTATAACCTTTAGATCATGGCATAAAATGCATTAAAATCTCCTTTAGTCTCCATAAATCCAATAATAATGTTCTCAATGTAACTTTGAATTAAGTACAAAATTGTTTATGATTTTAAATACTGCCCTTAAAATTATATTTTCTTATATAATGCACAAATAAATATTAATGACATGTACTTTTAAACTTTTCTGCTGCAAAGAGAATATCATAGCTAGAATTAATATACATTTTTATTGCAATTCTATAATGTAGAGATTTTACGAAGAAATAGTTTAGATTATTCATAAAAATGCTTTATTTGAGCTGTTTTTTCAAAAATGTTTTGAAAGCGATTGTTTGCTATGTTCTCATTGGTTTCTTAAATTAAATGAGAAAAAAAAATCTGCCGTTTCAACTCATTTTTATTTAACCCATAGAATATTCTGAGAAAACATACACCTATGTGTATTTTTTAATTATCCTGAAAGGAAGAGAAAAATCTTTGAAAAGCCTTCTCTTAACTGTTTCTCCCCTCCTTTGTTACAGGTACTCATTTTTTCAGCTCTATTAATCTTTCTAAAAAGATGGATTTCTTAAACTCATCTGATCAAAATATGACCTCAGAAGAACTATTAGACAGAATGCCATCCAAGATTCTGGTGTCTCTCACCCTCTCTGGGCTGGCGCTGATGACAACAACCATCAACTCTCTTGTGATCGCTGCAATTATCGTCACCCGCAAGCTTCACCACCCAGCCAACTATTTAATTTGCTCCCTGGCTGTTACCGACTTCCTTGTAGCTGTCCTGGTGATGCCTTTCAGCATTGTGTATATTGTGAGAGAGAGCTGGATTATGGGGCAAGTGGTCTGTGACATTTGGCTGAGCATTGACATTACATGCTGCACGTGCTCCATCTTGCATCTCTCCGCTATAGCTTTGGATCGGTATCGGGCAATCACAGATGCGGTCGAATACTCCAGGAAAAGGACTCCCAAGCGAGCTGGCATTATGATCACAGTAGTTTGGATTATATCTGTTTTTATCTCTATGCCTCCTCTGTTCTGGAGGCACCAAGGAACTAGTCGAGATGATGAGTGCATCATCAAACACAATCACATTGTTTCCACGATTTACTCAACATTTGGAGCTTTCTACATCCCACTGGCATTGATTTTGATCCTCTACTACAAAATATATAAAGCAGCAAAGACATTATACCACAAGAGACAAGCAAGTAGGATTGTCAAGGAGATGAATGGTCAAGTCCTTTTGGACAGTGATGAGAAAAGCACTAAACTGGTCTCCACACCCTACACGCTAGAAAAGTCTTTCTCGGATCCATCAACAGACTTTGACAAAATTCATAGCACAGTGAAAAGTTTCAGGTCTGAATTCAAGCATGAGAAATCTTGGAGAAGGCAAAAGATCTCAGGCACAAAAGAACGCAAAGCAGCCACAACCCTGGGATTAATTTTGGGTGCATTTGTAATATGTTGGCTTCCTTTTTTTGTAAAAGAATTGGTTGTTAATGTCTGTGAAGAGTGTAAAATTTCTGAAGAAATGTCAAATTTTTTGACATGGCTTGGATATCTCAATTCCCTTATAAATCCATTGATTTATACAATCTTTAATGAAGATTTCAAGAAAGCATTCCAAAGACTTGTGCGATGCCGATGTTAGCTTAAAAATTTTTTACTATTAAAAGGTTAGGGGGTTTTATTGAGGTGGAGTAACTAAATGATTGCTAAATGACAAAACATTTAAATTTGTATAAGGAAATAAATTAAAACTAGTAAGATATGAATATGAAATGTATTGATCTAAAAATTGTTTGTTTTTCTTTTTCTTTTTATGAAGCAAATGAGATGCAGGGAGGCAGAGAGATAGACTCCTACATGCATCTCGACTGGGATCCACCCAGCAACTGCATCTGGGACTGATGTTCTGCCCATCTGAAGCAGCTGCTTTGTTGCTTGGCAACTGAGATATTTTAGAGCCTGAGGTGAGGGCTTGGAGCCATCCTCAGCACCCAAGGCCAACTTGCTCATTTGAGTGATGGCTGCAAGAGGGGAAGACAGAAAGAAAGAGGAGAAGGAGAGGTGGAGAAGCAGATAGTCACTTCTCCTGTGTACCCTGACTGGAAATCAAACCTGGGATTTCCACACGCTTGGCCAACACTCCTCCACTGAGCCAACCGGCCATGGGCCAAGATGTTTCTTTTGACCGTCATTCTAGAGTACTCAGAATTAGAAAATAATTTATTGTTTATACATAGTATTTTGCTTATCCAATGTTCCTAAAAGGCTAACTAAAGTATATATACATATATAATTAATAACGGTAGTTTTACAGATTTATGTCTTATAAAAATTATAGAAAAACATTCAATTAACAATGTACTGTCTTCCATAATTTTTATGGAATCCTACTACTCTATTATATAATTCTACTATTTTATTAAAAAGATACAATTCACCACAAAGCATACATTTCTCCTACTTAGTCACTCTTGTTCTCTGTCCATCTTACCCTGGACAATAAGGAAGGTGGAAGGAACTGACAAGGAGTCTTACTATGACTGGAATAAATGTGAGTCAGAGATTGATAATGTCTTACATTTAGATTGTAAAAAGTAGTCATAAAGTAAGTTGGGTAATTCAAAATAATTTTAGATACTAATCTTGTGCATATTTAACATATTTTTTGTTTAATATGAATTCCTAGAGGAATATTTTCTTAACCATCTATTATCAATATTTGAAACCAAAGCCTTACCCTAGTAGCAATAACTCAAAGGGAAGGGCCAGGGTGGAGGGTGTTATACTAACACATGTTTATTTAAGAATCAAATTTAAGGCACTAAGTACCCTAAGCTACTCACCAGTTATTATACTTCTAGTGTCTTTTTAAGAATATAAAATATATTTAATTTCTGTTCATATTAATAAGGTCAGTTGCTAACTATAATGTTCATGATACCTTGCATTTCAGCAGCTCCATACTTTCAATTTAAGCATTACTTCCCTTTTATTAGAGAGAACATGATAGAAACTCTTAGAACTTTCTGGTTTTCCAACAAATAGAAATGCATAGGCAAAAACTCATTATTACAATAAATATATGTTTATATAAAAATAATTATATATAAATATATATATAATATATATATCCAAATTAGTCATTCTACTAGTGCAGTGAGCCAAAGCAATTTTATAATTATCTCTTTCATATATATAGAAAAAAATCACAGAAAATGTTTTGGAAGACCTGCCATCAGCCAAGATCATTTGAAAAATGAATATATTCCTTTTTTTAAAGCTGCACCATTATGTGTATTCTAAAATTCTTCATGGGGTGCATAAAGTACATTACATTTTTTATGTCTCTATAATACATTACTCTCAATCTAACAAATATTTATAGAATTCTTATTTTATATAAGGCAATGAGATGTTCTATATAGAAAATTCAAGAAATAATATAATAGTTTTTTCCTTAACATGTTTACAACCTAAAAGATAGAATGAAAAAATTGAACACAATAATAGCAAAGAGAAAAACATAATCTAACATGGAATCTCTTTACATAATCAAAATTGCTCAAATCAAACAATGATCACTTCTGGTTGAAAAAATTAGAAAAGTTCATAAAGGATATATCAAAAATATTATTAAATAAACATAACTTAGGTAAGAAAAATGGAAGAGCAAACTCTAGATGGTGGTAACATCAGGGGTTCAGACTGCATCCTGCAAGTATTTGGTGGGGTATGTTCATGAAACATCAATAAGTTGGGCAACCAATTTTTTTTATTTTATTATTAATTTTAATGGAGTGACATAGATCAATCAGGGTGCATAGGTTCAGAGAAAACATCTCCAGGTTATTTTGACATTTGATTATGTTGCATACCCATCACCCAAAGTCAAATTGTCTTCCGTCACCTTCTATCTGGTTTTCTCTGTGTCCTTCCCCTCCCCCCACCTTCTCCCTCTCTTTCCTCCTCCCAACCCTGTAACCACCACACTCTTGTTCATGTCCCTGAGTTTCACTTTTATGTCCCACCTATGTATGGAATCATATAGTTCTTAGTTTTTTCTGATTTACTTATTTCACTTCGTATAATTTTATCAAGGTCCATCCATGTTGTTGTAAATGATACGATGTCATCATTTCTTATGGCTGAACAGTATTCCATAGTATATATGTACCACATCTTCTTTATCCAGTCATCTATTGAAGGGCTTTTTGGTTGTTTCCATGTCTTGGCCACTGTGAACAATGCTGCAATGAACATGGGGCTGCATGTGTCTTTACATACCAGTGTTTTTGAGTCTTGGGGGATTATACCTAGTAGAGGGATTGCTGGGTCATATGGTAGTTCTATTTTTAATTTTTTGAGAAACCACTATACTTTCTTCCATAGTGGTTGTACTACTTTACATTCCCAAGTTGGGCAACTATTTAAAACAGGAGGAAAACAAGAGATTAAAAGGGAAACTGACTGTTGTTATGGTTGACTCCGAATGGCAGAAAATGTTTACTGTCAATTGGCTGCTGTCTGCCAATGAGTAGTCACTGATACTTTTAGTAGAAAAATTTTAAGTTTAAGGAAATTCTAAAAAAAAAAAATTATATATATGGATTCAAGCAAATAGGATAGTTGGAAATAATTATTTCTTGTTAGAAAGTAAATCAATAAGCCAGGCAAGAGGTGATGAAGTCAACTGAAATGAGAAACTCAAGAGAAGGGGACTGCTGGTGAATTACGACCTCTGTTTTGGGCACACTAAGCACATAAAGACATGTCAGAGCTCACAGGCACTACTTAGCATTCTGGCCCAAGCAAAACTAACAAAAACATGAGGTTGATGTAAAGTACTTTTGTCTTCTGCTGGTCTCTTTATCTTTTAGCAACCTGATGCTGTGTTGACAATTTAAAGCCTGCTCTAGTCCCTGTCATTCTCTGCTTATTTCTTTTTCCCCTTCTCACCAAAATTTAATTATGATTTATTCATCAAAGGACTTGATAAAACTAAAATAATCTGTTAAATTGGTTTATTTATATCCACCTCAGAAATTTATATATTTATGTAGGGGAACTCTAAGAGACACTATATTTATATGGGGGAACTCTAAGAGACACAGCCCATCAACCCAAAGGAACAAATCTCAGTCAGGGTTAATAATCATCCAAATATACAGACTTCCCTCTACTCTGAGTTGAACCAAGGTTCAAATCTAAGAATACAATACTGTAAATGACAAAGGAGCCAAATCTCCCATCAGAGCCCTGGAATGAATGCAGTTTATTATTTCTGTGTGCATAGAGCATTTTTTAATCCAAAGGGGCTGTAACACATTACAGTAATTATCACTTGATCTATGTGGTTCCCCACATGCTGGGGGTACAGGCCATGTTACCCCTCATGAACAAATAGATATAAGTGAATTCCTTTTAATATCTTTAAACATAGGTAACATAGGACTAATAATAGGCAATTTGCACTTTCTTTGAAATTTACTAAAAACAGATTGCACATAAAATGGTATACTTCCCTGAATATTTAAGATTTATGCAATGAAATAAAATTTCAATAAAAATTTTCCAAGTTACTAGAAGTTGAGGATTTTTACAAGAAAATATATATTTCATACCAATAACAAATGTAATAATATAATAATGTATATAATTTAACTGATAAGTAGAGGAAGAATGTATAAATATCAAAGAAGTGGTTAAATATTAGATCAGGAAGGTTAATTTCCTACTACAATTTTAAATATATCAGCAACAGAAAAGTAGAAATTTTATTTTTGCTTTGTTTCTTCTAAAGATTTTCAAATGAAGAACATTTAAAAGGCAAGGTCAAAAGAGCAAAGAAAGACAGGAAGTCAAACTGCTGGATACTAATGAAATTTAATACAGCATACTTATGTATATATTAGGTTTAATACTAGGTTTAAAAATCCACTACCACTTATGAAATACAGCCTTTACTATAAAACTGGTGTGAGATGGTGGATTTCCTATCTTAATAGTTTGTTTTATTTCACGATAAACCCATGAGATCAAATTCATAGCATCAACAGCACATTCAGTTACTGGCAGTTGAAGGATTGATACTTATGTAGGACCATTTCTTATTTTGAATCTCCAAAACCAGTCTTCTTCCCCTTTCTGGTGGACTTTCATTCCTCTCCCCAACCTCACGTGTGCTAAGATGTGCATATTCCCTGCTTGCAAATAAAGAAAGGTTTCTTTGGGGCCCACATCCACATTCTTGCTTATATTGGTTCTGTCAGTTCCAAACTAAAAAATTCCCTTAGCAAAGCATGATCCCCATATGCCCAGGGTCAGTCTTAAACTTGTCCCTCTTTATCCAAGAGTTTTGTGTCAAAAAGCAATGGAACGTCTGACCTTTGGTGGCGCAGTGGATTAAGCGCCAACCTGGAAATGCTGAGGTTGCCGGTTTGAAACCCTGGGCTTGCCTGGTCAAGGCACATATGGGAGTTGATGCTTCCAGCTCCTCCCCCCTTCTCTCTCTCTGTCTTTCCTCTCTCTCTCTCTTTCTCTTTCTCTCTCTCTCTCTCTGTCTCTCCCTCTCCTCTCTAAAATGAATAAATAAATAAATAAAAATTAAAAAAATACTAGAAAAAAAAGAAATGAAACGTTAACTGGAAGCCAATTACTAGAAAAAGTATTGACTTGTTCCACCAAATATTATAAAAGTGGGGGTGGTCATCTACTTCTTGCTGACATGTTTTTCTCTACTTGAAGTAATGAACAGTTTCCTTGCGAATTTATACAAGACCTATTTTAACTTACAGTCAGAGAATTAGGTTTCCTGTATTGCAATAGAAAAAATACTTGAAGGATTTTTCCTTAAAGTTCTTCAAAAATAATCCTGCTCAATTCAAAATGTGTCTGCTTAATTTGTTTCAGAAAATATGTGTTTCTAATACACTCCTAGTAACTACAATGAATGTATTTAGTCTTCTATTTTGCCAGAAAATATTTCTCAGTATAAGTTAATAATTCTGTCATGAATAAAGTAAATGTTTTCTTGTGACATTGTGATTATTTTTCTTGGGTTTGTGAATCAATATGCTTTTTCCCCTTATTTAAAATGAGAAGCCTCTTGTGGAAAATATTTTCCAACATTGTAAGAAATGTTTAGTTATTAATATAGAATATTTTCTCTGTACAAAACATGATAGCACTTAAAATCTATTCAGGGAAAAATAAAAATTTTTCAAACATTTTCCACTCCTGGTTGGGCCAGAAATTATGGAGAATTTGTATCTCTGCAAAGACAATAAAATGAACTTAACAATTTGTACAGACACTACCAAGCTTCCTGTGTTATTCTTCCTATGCTCTACAATATACTTGTCATTATAGTACATCAATATTGCTAAATCATATGTATTAATATTTGTTCCTAAAAATTACACTTATGATTTCCTTAAATTTTATATATTGCTGGATCTACTTATTTGGGGATTCACTACCCCAAGCCAATTAATCAAGATTTTTTTTTTTTTTAGTGAGTGAGAGAGAGAGAAGAGAGAAAGAGAGAGTAATATGGAAAGAGAGAGAGATGAAAAGCATCAGCTCATAGATGCATCACTTTAGTTCATTGATTGCTTCTTATGTGTGCCTTGATCAGGAGGCTTAAGCCAGCAACCTTGGGCTCAAGCCAATGACCTTGGGTTCAAGTCAACAACCACGGGAACATTTTGATCATGCTCAAGCTGGCAACCCCATGCTCAAGCTGGTGAGCCTCCACTGAAGCCAGACAAGCCCACGCTTAAGGCAATGAACTCAGGGTTTTGAACCTAGGACCTTAGCGTCCCAGATAGACATTCTATCTACTCTGCCAATATCAGTCAGGCTAATCAAAGAAATTTTTACTTCTCCCTACCCTTGCCCCCCCACCTCACCCCCTACACACACGCAGGCCATTTATTTGTGTTGATTTGACTAAGATTCTAGTGAGTCTGTGACACTTGCAGCACATGAGCACATGTATGTAGGTGTGTTTCACTTTGCAGATGTTAAGGACTGAATTGAGAGGGAAAAAGAGATCTCCTTAGCACGGCACACTCTTAACTTTAAGATGGAAGACAAGGGTAATTCTGCAACAGGAAGTAGGAGGAGTAATTCAAATCTCAGATTTTTAAAACTGGTGTGCAGAAGAATCGCCTGAGATGCTGGTTACACAGGAAGATTCCAAGACTCTGAGTCAGAGTGGTGTCCAAGAATCTGAGTCTTCAGTAAGGTTTTCAGTTTTCTAATAAAGGTGGAGCTTAGATATTTTCTCAAGACCACAGAAAGGTCTTAGCTAGTCATTTAGGTGTTTTGTGGGGCACAGTTCTAGTAATGGAAAATGAAATTTCACCACCATTTCACTAATAAAGTCCCATTCAAAATCCAGAAAACTACTTGCTACTACATGAAAAGTGTGCCTAGTGCAAAACAGAACAGAAGTAAAAATCACATCAATATTGATGAGTGTATTATAAAACAATCAGAAAGGAAAAAAAACTATTAAAATTTATTATCAACATATTATTTAAGTTTTGCTAGGGCAATGAATAAATGCTTTTCATCACATAGAAAGCAGTAATCTTTGAAACCAGAAAAGGCTAAATGAGAGTCCTGATTCTACCAACCTTTAATTTAGTGCTGAACAAGTATTATCTATGCTGCTTTCTTCAGATTAGAGTTCAAAGATTAAGGAGAAAGTATAATACGAAGCAAATGCTCTTGAAAAAAAACACAAAAGAACTAATAAATATAAATTAGCATTATTATTGCTTTTATTCCTTATGGTAGGTCTGAAATGAGCCAGAGGACACTTGATATAGTACCTGGTCTTCTGCATCCTACACTGCCTATTTCTCAGTCTAGAGTCAAGTTGTGGATGGCCTCCTGTTTCTTGCTCTCCCTGTAAAATCTATCTTTGGTGAACAGTAACTCCTAACAGTTCTATCCATAACTACAAGAATGCCACCCTGAACATCTCCCTATTGTTTATTACATTGCATTCAAATATTCTTGCTTAGCTTTAGGGGTGTGTGTGTGTGTATGTGTGTGTGTGTGTGTGTGTGTGTGTGTGTGTGTGTGAGAGAGAGAGAGAGAGAGAGAGAGAGAGAGAGAGAGAAGAACAGAGTAAGAAAGAGAGGTGAAAAGCATCAGTTCTTCGTTGTGGCACCTTAGTGGTTCGTTGATTGTTTTCTCATATGTGCCTTGACTGAGGGCTACTGGGGTTCCTTGCTCAAGTTGGCGACCTTGGAGTTTTGAACCTGGGTACTCTGAGTCCCTGTCTGTTATTCTATCCACTGCACCACTGCTTGATCAGGCAGCGTTAGGGTTTTCATGTTAATAAGAAAAAAATACCTCTCTCTGGGAGCTTTTCCTTCTCACTCAGCACCAACAATGCTCTAGGGCACAATCCGGTTCCTCTCTGCATCATCTTCACGAGTGTTTTGCTCATCCTTGTCTTCAGTGCTCTTTTCACTTCTGGTATTTTCCCCCCATCTAAAATGATTCCCACCTCTTTTATTTTCTCCAGCACATAATATTTAAGAAAGTTTAAATTCTACTTTTTTCTTAAGACAGAATTCATATTCATTTTCAATATTGTCCTCAGTGATTCAGTAATTCCTTATCTGTTATTAATAGTAGTAATTCCTTCATGAGTGTTTGGTTTCATACCAACTAAAAACAATAATGTAAGTTACTCAAATAACACATATTTATTTATTTACATTCTTTCCATATCCATCTTAAATATTTTTGAATACTTATCTCCTTATCGAAGTGAGCCTGGTCCATTTTACTCTGTCCTGGTAACTTAAATATAGTTATAGTTGATTTATCTTTATTACTAAACTTAAGAAAAAGAAATTCAAGTGAATTATAATCACAAGAAAACTAAAAAGTAATAATTATTTTGATAAAAATAGAAAACTGAAAAGGACATCATAAGAAGAACCAGTCATAAATGAAGAATACAGTAACTGAAATGAAGAATAATTTACAAGGAGTCAACAGTGGAGTTGATGAAGTCAAAAGTCAAATCAGCAAATTTTAATATATGGAAACACCCAATCAGAACAACTAAAAGAAAAAAAAATTTTTTTAATGATGATAGCATAAAGAACCTCCAGTACAACTTTAAGCATACCAACATTTGCATCATGGAGTTGCCAGAAAGAGAAGAGAGACAGCAAGAAATCGAAAACCTATTTGAAAAAATGACAGACAACTTTCATAACATGGTGCAGGAAACAGACACACAAGTCCAGAAAGCACAGAGAGTCCCAAACAAGATGAACCCAAAGAGGCCCACACCAAGACATATCATAATTAAAATGCAAAAGGTTAAAGAGAAAGAATCTTAAAAGCAGCAAGAGAAAAGCAGTTAGTTAACTACAGGGAGCTCCCATAAGACTGTCAGCTGAATTCGGAACAGAAACGTGGCAGACCAGAAAAGATTAGAAAGAAATATTCAAAATGATGAAAAGCAAACCACCATTCAGTTTTAAATTTCTAGTAATTTTTTTATTTCTGAAAGTGTTGGGATTTTTGTGCATCTATTTATAATTTAGTCATGATTTTATGCCTTTTTATATTTTGAAACATTTTAAACAAACTTATTTTTATTTTTTCTGTCTGACAATTCCTATGTTTGAAGATATTTGAACTTTTATGGTGTTTTTCTTGCTCTAATTCATCGTGCTTTATTTTGTGGTGTGTTTATTGACTTTTTTCCTCTTTACTTTGAGCTCTTATTTTCACTTGAACTCTATCATTGGAAATTCTTTGAAGCCTGCTATGAAGTGAATTTCTTTGTGAAAGAATTAAAATAATATTTGCTTCTGTTAGACATCTGTGGACATTATCAAATGCTGTAGCAATTTTTAAACTAAATTATTGACTTGAGTTTTTTTGCTTCTCTTTTGTGGATGTTTCCTAATACCAGGGGATGCATATTAAGGGTATAAACTTAAGTGGAAGCCAGATTGTGGTTATGAATTTTCAGAAATCTTTTCTCACCTCCAATTTCAATCAAGGTTCAATGTTCAAATTTCAAGATGGACAATTTCTTTTATTTTTTTCTTTCTTTTTATTTCCAGTTCTAGATTAGTATCAGGGTGTTTTTCTAGTTTGTTCTTAAAATGGGAGTATAACATTCTGGATACTGGTTTTATTTTAAAGGGGTCACCTGATATCATACTTAATTTGAGGAGGGTAAGGGCTGTCACTCATCCTTGAAACCTTAAAAATTAATGCTTGAGATCATTTGAGTTCAGTAATGCTATTAAGGCAAAAAGCCAACCTCAGTGCTTTACTTATCTCTCAGATAACTTACTTTAGACCTAAATATGTATAGTATTTACTTTTATTTTTAAATATTTGAATGCATTTAAGATTATTAAAGTATTCTTGCTCAGCACATTTAGCTTTTCTCAACAATTGGATCACTTCAGGTACTTAGTTGACCAGGTTACCAGTAGTGGAAGCAAAATTGCTTTAAATTTGCTTCCTCTTCTGCATTCATTGCAATTATTGCAACCCTTCACTCAATTTCACTGTAATTTATTTTCCCCTTGCTATTTCTTATACTACAATTTATTTATTACATCTACAATTATTGTTCTTGAGTTTTCAATATAACCTTTTAATTCTAATCCATTTGGTTTTTAACTTTTTAAAAATAGATTATTTGTTATTATGTTATTATATAGCAAAAACAACTCATGGGGACTCTGCCTCTATAGTTTGAGTTATGCTTACTTTCAGACTTTTGAATATTATGAACCAAAAGTCTATCTACCTTTCTTCCTGTTTTCTTCCTTTCTGTTTCTTTCATTTTACTCAATTATAATTCATAAATGCCATTTGACTTATTTTAACTTGGATCACATTTATCATAAGGTGTTACTACCCAATTCAACAGTATTGATTCACCTGCCATCTTATATGTTACTAGCTGGTCTTTTCTTCCTATATATGAACAAACACGGAAGTGTTGGGATTTTTACACATCTATTTATATTTTACTCATGATTTTTTGCCTTTTCATATTTTGAAACATTTTAAACAAACTTTTTTTTATTTTTTTTCTGTCTGACAATTCTTTAATAATTTTTTATTAATTTTAATAGGGTGACATTAATAAATCAGGGTACATATGTTCAAAGAAAATATCTCCAGGTTATCTTGTCATTCAATTATGTTGTATGCCCGTCACCCAAAGTCAAATTGTCCTCTGTCACCTTCTATCTGCTTTTTTTTGTGCCTCTCCCCTCCCTCACTCTCCTCTCTCCCCCCCCCACCACACTCTTGTCCATGTCTCTTAGTCTCGTTTTTATGTCTCACCTATGTATGGAATCATGCAGTTCTTAGTTTTTTCTGATTTACTTATTTCACTTCATATAATGTTATCGAGATCCATCTATTTTGTGGTAAATGATCTGATGTCATTATTTCTTATGGATGAGTAGTATTCCATAGTATATATGTACCACATCTTCTTTATCCAGTCATCTGTTGAAGGGCTTTTTGGTTGTTTCCATGTCTTGGCCACGGTGAACAATAATGTAATGAACACAGGGCTGCATGTGTCTTTAAGTACCAACGTTTCTGAGTTTTGGGGGTATATAGCCAGTAGAGGGATTGCTGGGTCATATCGTAGTTCTATTTTTAGTTTTTTGAGGAACAACCGTACTTTCTTCCATAATGGTAGTATTACTTTACATTCCCACCAACAGTGGATGAGGGTTCCTTTTTCTTCACAGCCTCTCCAACATTTGTTATTACCTGTCTTGTTGATAATAGCTAATCTAAAGGTGTGAGGTGGTATCTCATTGCAGTTTTGATTTGCATTTCTCTAATAACTAATGAAGATGAGCATCTGTTCATATATCTGTTGGCCATTTGTATTTCTTCCTGGGAGAAGTGTCTGTTCGTGTCCTCTTCCCATTTTTTTATTGGATTGTTTGTTTGTCTATTGTTGAGTTTTATGAGTTCTTTGTATAATTTGGATATTAGGCCCTTATCTGAGCTGTTGCTTGAAAATATCATTTCCCATTTAGTTGGCTGTCTGTTTATTTTGTTGTCAAATTCTCTTGCTGTGCAAAAACTTCTTAGTCTGATGTGGTCCCATTCATTTATCTTTGCCTTCACTTCTCTTGCCTTTGGACTCAAATTCATAAAATGCTCTTTAAAACCAAGGTCCATGAGTTTAGTACCTATGCTTTTGTCTATGTATTTTATTGTTTCAGGTCTTATATTTAGGTCTTTGATCCATTTTGAATTAATTTTAGTACAAGGGGACAAACTGTAGTAGAGTTTCACTCTTTAGCATGTGGCTTTCCAGTTTTCCCAGCACCATTTGTTGAAGAGGCGTTCTTTTCTCCATTGTGTGTTGTTGGCACCTTTATCGAAAATTATTTGACCATATCTATGTGGTTTTATTTCTGGGTTTTCTATTCTGTTCCATTGGTCTGAGAGTCTATTTTCCTGCCAAAACCATGCTGTTTTGATTGTTGTGACTCTAAAATATAGTTTTAAGTCAGGTATTGTAATGCCCCCAGCTTCGTTCTTTTTCTTTAGGATTGCTTCGGCTATTTGGAGTTTTTTATAGTTTCATATAAATCTGATAATTTTTTGTTCCATTTTTTTTTAAATGTCATTGGAAATTTGATAGGAATTGCATTAAATTTGTATATTGCTTTGGGTGATATGGCCATCTTGATTATATTTATTCTTCCTATCCAAGAGCAAGGAATATTCTTCCATCTCATTGTATCTTTTTCGATTTCCCTTAACAATGGTTTATCGTTTTCATTATATAAGTCCTTTACATTCTTTGTTATGTTTATTCCTAGGTATTTTATTTTTTTGTTGTTGCAGTCGTGAAGGGGATTATATTTTTGAGTTCATTCTCAAATGTTTCATTGTTGGCATTTAGAAAGGCTATGGACTTTTGTATATTAATTTTGTATCCTGCGACCTTACTGTATTGGCTTATTGTTTCTAGTAGTCTTTTTGTAGATTCTTTGGGGTTTTCGATGTATAGGATCATATCATCTGCAAAAAGTGAAACCTTTCCTTCTTCTTTTCTGATATGGATGCCTTTTATTTCTTTGTCTTGTCTGATTGCCCGGACTAGACCTTCTAGCACCACATTAAATAAGAGTGGAGAGAGTGGACAACCCTGTCTTGTTCCTGATTTAAGGGGGAAAGTCCTCAGTTTTATGCCATTTAATATGTTAGCTGATGGTTTAACATAAATGGCCTTTATCATGTTGAGATATTTTCCTTCTATACCCATTTTGTTGAGTGTTTTACACATAAAATTGCGTTGTATTTTATCAAATGCCTTTTCTGCATGTATTGATAGGATCATGTGGTTTTTGTTCTTTGTTTTGTTGATATGGTGTATTATGAATAACCGTTTTACATATGTTGAACCATCCTTGAGATTCTGGGATGAATCCCACTTGATCATGATGTATTATTTTTTAATATGTTCTTGTATTCAATTTGCTAGTATTTTGTTTAGTATTTTAGCATCTGTATTCATTAGAGATATTGGTCTGTAGTTTTCTTTTTTTGTGCCGTCCTTGCCAGGTTTCGGTATGAGGGTTATGTTGGCCTCATAAAATGTGTTTGGAAGTATTGCTTCTTCTTCAATTTTTTGGAAGACTTTGAGTAGAATAGGAACCAAGTCTTCTTTGAATGTTTGGTAGAATTCACTAGTATAGCCATCTGGGCCTGGACTTTTATTTTGGGGGAGGTTTTTAATAGTTTTTTCTATGCCCTCCCTGCTAATTGGTCTGTTTAGGCTTTCTGCTTCTTCATGACTCAGTCTAGGAAGGTTGTATTGTTCTAGGAATTTATCCATTTCTTCCAGATTGTTGAATTTGGTGGCATATAGTTTTTCATAGTATTCAATAATAATTCTTTGTATATCTTTGATATCTGTGGTAATTTCTCCTCTTTCATTTTGGATTTTGTTTATATGAGTCCTTTCTCTTTTTTCATTGGTGAGCCTTGCCAAGGGTTTGTCAATTTTGTTGATCTTTTCAAAGAACCAGCTCCTTGTTCTATTATTTTTTTCTATAGTTTTTCTGTTCTCTATTTCATTTATTTCTGCTCTGATTTTTATTATGTCCTTTCTTCGGCTGGTTTTGGGTTGTCTTTGTTCTTTTTCTAGTTCCTTAAGGTGTGAAGTTAAGTGGTTTACTTGGGCTCTCTCTTGTTTGTTCATATAGGCCTGAAGTGATATGAACTTCCCCCTTATTACTGCTTTTGCTGCATCCCAGAGATTCTGATATGTCATATTGTCATTTTCATTTCTCTGTATATATCTTTTGATCTCTGTGCTTATTTCTTCTTTGACCCACTCATTGTTTAAAAGTATGTTTTTAGTTTCCACATTTTTGTGGGGCTTTTTCCCTCTTTTTTGTAGTTGAATTCAAGTTTCAAGGCTTTATAATCAAAAAATATGCTTGGTACAATTTCAATTTTTCTGAATTTGCTGATGTTATTTTTTGTGGCCCAACATATGGTCAATTCTTGAGAATGTCCCATGTACACTAGAGAAAAATGTATACTCTGTTACTTTGGGATAAAATGTCCTATAGATGTCTATCATATCTAATTGCTTTAGTGTTTCGTTTAAAGCCAATATTTCTTTATTGATTTTCTGTTTGGATGAACGATCTAGAGCCATCAACAGCGTATTGAGGTCTTCAAGTATGATTGTATTTTTGTCAGTTTTTGTTTTTAGGTCAGTAAGCAGCTGTCTTATATATTTTGGTGCTCCTTGGTTTGGTGCATATATATTAAGATGTGTTATGTCTTCTCAATTCAGTGTCCTCTTAATCATTATGAAATGACCATTTTTGTCTCTGATTATTTTTGCTGTCTTGTAGTTAGCATTGTTAGATATGAGTGATGCTACACCTGCTTTTTTGGGGGGGATGTTATTTGCTTGGAGTATTGTTTTCCAGCCTTTCACTTTGAATTTGTTTTTATCCTTGTTGCTTAGATGTGTTTCTTGTAGGCAGAAAATCTTGTTGGATTTTTTTTAATCCATTCTGCTACTCTGTGTCTTTTTATTGGTAAGTTTTATTCGTTTATATTTAGTGTAATTATTGACACTTGAGGGTTCCCTATTGTCCTCAAATATATTTTATATATTGCTTTCTGTTAGTTTTGTATCTTGTTTGATTTCTCTCTTTTGTTTTTCTATCATTTGTTTTTGTTTGGTTGTAATCCATACTTCTTACCTCTGTTACTACCTCTTTTAAGTCATGTGCTTCTGTGATGGTTTTTTCAGGGGTGGTTACCATTAAGTAATGATAAGGGTACCTACCATGTTAATTGTAGTATACTATCTTATGAGTGCTTCTGCACTCCAACATCCTTTGCTACTGTCAATCTTCGTCCTCTACCCTTTTTTGTTTTTGTTGTCACAGTTTAAATTTGGTTTTATTGTGTTCTTGGTGGAGCTTTTACTTGTGGTTTTGTTTTGTTTTGTTTTTTGTATCTGGTTGAAAAACCCCCTTTAGTATTTCCTGAAGTGGGGGTTTTCTGATGATAAATTCCTTCATCTTTTCTGTATCTGTGAATGTTTTTGTTTCTCCTTCGTATTTGAAGGATAGCTTTGATGGGTATAGTATTCTTGGCTAGAAGTTCCTCTCTTTCAGAACTTTAAATATTGGGGTCCATGCTCTTTTAGCTTATAGAGTTTCTGCTGAGAAATGATAATCTAATAGGCCTTCCTTTATATGTTGTATTCTTCTTTTCCCTGTCTGCCTTGAGAATTTTTTTTTCTCGTTGGTTTGTGCCAATTTCATTATAATGTGCCTTGGAGTAGGTTTATTGGGGTTAAGATAACTCAGTGTCCTGTGTGCTTCTTGATTTCAAGGTTTTAGTTCTTTCCACAGGCTTGGGAAGTTCTCGTCTATTATTTTTTTGAATATGTTCTCCATTCCATTTTCTCTCTCTTCTCCCTCTGATATACCTATTATTTTTATGTTATTCTTTTTCTTTTTCATGGAGTTAGACAATTCCTGTAGGGCTTTCTCATTTTTTAAAATTTGTGAGTCTCTCTCTTCTTCTCTCTGTTGTGCCTCAAGTTGCTTGTCTTCTATGTCACTAATCCTCTCTTCTATTTGGCCTGTTCTATTAGCTAAGCTTGTTACCTCATTTTTCAGTTCATGAATTGAGTTTTTTATTTCTGTTTAATTTGTTTTCATAGTTTCAATTTCCTTGGTAATATATTCTTTGTGTTCATTGAGTTGTTTTTTGAGCTCGCTAAATTGCCTTTCTGTGTTTTCTTTTATATCTCTGAGTGTTTTTAGGATTTCTATTTTAAATTCTCTGTCATTTAACTCCAAGGTTTCCAATCTATTAAATTTTTTTTATAGATTTTCCTCATCTATCTGTGCTACATCTCTGTCTTTTGTATCCATGATATTTGATTTCCTTTTCCTTAATGTCATCTGAGGGTAGTTTTGTTAATACCACTAATGAGAATTAATAAAGAATAAAAAGTAAAAATAAAAAATTGTTATTATTTCTTTTTTTCATTTCTTTCCTTCTTTGATAAAATACCATGAAAAACTGAAAATTATATTGTGCTAAATGGAACAAAAACTACCTATAAAAGAGGGCCTGAGTTGGAGAGAAGTGATAAAGGGGCAAAAGAGGAGGTAGGGAACCACAAAATGCATAAAAGAAAAAAATTTGGATCAAGAATAAAATAATTTGCTTATAAATGATGGTGGACTGAAGATATAGTGAAAGGGATAAGAGGGAAACAAGAAAAAGAAAAAAATTATTGTATTAAGTGGAACAAAAACTACATAGAATGGAGAGCCGGGGTTGGGGGGAATGCTAATGAGTTAAAAAGCGAAGTAAAAAGCACACAAAGTGCCACAAAGAAAAAATTTGAATCCAAAATAAAATAATTTATTTGTGAGTGAGGATCGAATGAGAGGAAAAGTAAAGGAGAAAAGAAGAAACTAAGAGAGAGGGAGGAAATAAAAGGCGAGAGTTAAGGGTTTTGGAGTGTAACCCTCATAGAGAGAAAGAAAAAAAATAAATAATGGGAAATATAATATTTATGGGTAATGTAGTTCAAGATGAAGAGAAAAGAATAAGATGAGCAGAGGATAAAAGGACCAAGGTGGAAAAAGAAGAAAAAATAAGGATAAGAAGATGAAAGAAACAAAAAAAGTGGAAAAAGTTATAAAGACTGTGGATTTTTCTTGATTTTGAGAGGTTCTCTTCTTCCTTTTTCCTTCCTCTCCCTCTTCCTGGTCATTGGCTCTGTACCCCAGGCTCTGTCCCTGTGGCATGCTTAGGTAGAGATTTGCAGTTGATGTGTCTCTATGGCAATGTCATATACTAGGCCTCAGTTTTGTTGGTAGTTGGGGCTTGTTAGCATTTGCAGGTTCCAACAATGGGAGAGTCTGTTTTCCCAGAGCCTCTCTCCTAGTCTCTCCTTCCTGAATTAGCAGCCTGATGATCCAGCTATGAAGTTGCCACTGCCTCTGCCTGAAGATTAAGAGGCTCAAAGAGCTGGCAAATCCCCACTCTATCCCCACTCAGTGCAGGGCTCTGGGTAAGGCTCTGTCAGTCAGAGTCGCCAGCATAATCAGGTGGGGCTGGGAGCCAATTGCTCTCAAGGTGTCTTTCTATGAGCCTCCAGGCATGTCTAGTATGCCTCAGCACTCTGTGGGACCACTCTCCCAGGCTTTTTGTACTTTGTAACCTGTATTGGCTGGGAAGAAGATGCCTTAGTCGCTGCCTGCAGAACAGGAGGTCTTAAAAGCTGCCAAGTCCCTCTTCTTAGCACACATCCCTGAGTATGAAAGCTCTGCCAATCAGAGCCACCAGCTTAAGCAGGTAAAGGGGCATGTTGACTTCTGTTCAGGTTCCTTTCTAAGGTTCCCCAGGTATATGTAGTTAAATTTGCCTTAGCATTCCATGGGATTGTTTCCTACAGGCTTCTTCCTTGTTAAAAAGCCTACAGCCTAGCCTGTATAACTTCTGCAGTGTTCTCTGAGGTTTGTTCCATAGGAATGTGTTTCTCACCCTGTATCGGCTAACAGGAAGTTGCCTCCACCCCTATGTGCAGAGCAAGAGGTCCTAAAAAATATCACATCTTAGATCACTGATCTGAGAGAGACCTTGTCAACTAGAGCCGCATAAGCCAGTTGAGTGGTGAGCAAACTGTGGGTTAAGCTAATTTCAGCGATTGAATCTGGGAATCTGCTCCAGAGACAGTCTGCAAACTGCCTGCACACCCCTTCCCTAGCACTTCCATATTTTTTCTTCCCCGGGATGTTAGCCTGAATGGCTGGCTGAGGCACCCCGCCCACCCAAAGAAGTCCGGGTGTAGGGAAGTTTGCTTTTGTGCACTCCTCATGCGCTGTTGTTGAGGGAGCAGGGACCACACCAAGACTCTGGTCGAAGCCCACGCAGAAGCCTCTGACCCTGCCCCTCTGTCCTGGAACACAGGCGCCCACCCCTGGGGCACTAGGAGGAACCTCTTGCACACTGTCCGTGCTCACCCACCAGGGTATCGGGGGTAATGATGGCGAATGATCACCTGCCTTTGCCGGGGTCTAGCACCAGCGTTAGCTCGCATGGGCTGATCCGCCGCGGATACACTCTTTCCTCGGCTTGTACGTCTGTGCCCCAGCCCAGCTCCTTCCACACCCCCAGCCCCCACTCTCTCTTAGTTCCAAGTGAAAGCAGCCCTTTCTCAGGTCAGTGAGGAAAGTGGAGTGTTCCGTTCTCCGTCTTATTTCCTTCAGGGTTGATTATATATTTAGTCAACTTTTCGCCCAATCATACCTTCTTGTTCAGTGCGTTGGACTTCCAGACACTCCGGGGATAGATTTTTCTGTCTCTAGTTGTAGAACTTGTTGAAATTTTGGGGAGAGGTATCGGGAGCGCTCCTCACAGCGCTATTTCTCTGGCATCACTTGTGACAATTCTTATATCTAAAGAAAATTGAGCTTTTATGTTGTTTTTGTTTGTTCTCATTTATGGTGCCTTATTTCTCTGTATGTTTATTGATTTTTTTTCCCCCTCTTTACTTTGAGCTATCATTTTCATTTGAACCTTGTGGAAATTCTTTGAGGCCTACAATGAAATGAATTTCCTCAGGGAGGAAGGAGCATAGCATTTGCTTCTGGGTTGGCAGGCTGGGATGGCAGAGCTGGAGCCCTGCTATGAAAGAGTGTTGCGTTTGCTGGAGATACGGTATCTGAGTTCTTTTTTAGATTCTGTCATAAGAGGATTCTTGGATTGGCCATCACTCCAGTGCTGCACAGTTCCAATAAAAACAGTAAGCCTATTGCCACATCTCATCTCTGATGAATTCTCAAGGAAGGCTTGTATTATTGTAGGTCACTCTTTGATTTTTTTTCTCAGGGATACCTACTTAACTTCTCAGTCCACATATTTCCAAATTAGATAACATTAGTGAGAAAGTTCAGGATACTGTATACTTGGTTTTCCCAATAGTTCTTCTGGAAGGTGAAGGCAAATTAAGGCGGTATAACACCATGTAATAGTATTTTCTGTGTCCTGCTTTTACCCTATTTCTTTATGGTATTGGGTGGTGATCCTTTATTTGTTTTGGTGCTTCTAGTAAGATTTACCCACCCCCACTTTTTGTAGGTTTTGTAATTATTTATTTGATTATTGACTTAGTTATTGGAGAATCTTGCTTTATTTCACCATCCTTAGCCATGTAAAACTTACTTAAAAATACCCTCCCGGGTTTGATTCCCACCAGAGCACACAGGAGAAGCGCCCATCTGCTTCTCCACTCCTCCCCCTCTCCTTCCTCTCTGTCTCTCTCTTCCCCTCCCGCAGCTGAGGCTCCACTGAAGCAAAGTTGGCCCCAGGCACTGAGGATGGCTCTATGGCCTCTGCCTCAGGTGCTAGAATGGCTCTGGTTGCAACAGAGCAATGCCCCAGATGGGCAGAGCATCGCCCCCTGGTGGGCATTCCAGGTGGATCCCAGTCAGGCACATGCGGGAGTCTGTCTGACTGCCTCCCCATTTCCAACTTCAGAAAAATACATAAATAAATAAATAAATAAATAAATAAATAAATAAATAAATAAATAAATAAATAATACTCTCCAGGCCCTGGCCAGTGGCTCAGTGGATATAGTGTTGGTCCAGCAATGTGGATGTCAGGGGTTCAATTCTCTGTCAGGGCACACAGGGGAAGCAACTATCTGCTTCTCCCCCACCCCTTCTCTTCTTCTTCCCCTCCCCCAGCCAGTGGCTAGATTGGTTCGTGCATGTCCCCGGGTGCTGAAGACAGCTCTGTTGAAGCACATCAGGCACTGAAACTATCTCGGTACTTGAGCATTGGTTCAAGATGGGGTTGCAGAGTAGGTCCCAGTCAGGGCACATGCGAGAGTCTGCCTCACTATCTCCCCTCTTCTCATTTAAAAAAAAATAACTTCCAGCAATAAAAATTATTCTTTTTATAAATAGCTTTATTTTTATAATTAGGTTTCAATAATACATATCTTTGCAGGATAATGTACATATAACAAGAGTAGTTAGTCTGTATAAATTATGGTTACCTGTAGAAAAAAAAAACACAAGTAGGAATGAAATACACGATCATTATATTTTTTTTGGAGGGGGTGTAATTATGGGTGCCAGACTTATGTAATAACCCACTAGGAGAAGTTCTCATATCCAGAGTCAGTGAAGAAGATCTAGAAATGCCAGAGAAATAAAGTGCTACCAAAAATAAATTTGACAACCTTTTCAACCTAGCACTTATTTTTATTTTTTTTAAAAGGAGGCACAAAAAATTCCTCATGTCAAGAAAATCTTTATGTGTTGACTTCAATATAACCTAGCCTTTGCGTTCATAATCAGGTGCTGCTACGATCCTAAGGTTCTGCACTACTATTTGCTGCCCTCTGCTGGCTAATTTAAAACTCACAGATTGTGAGTGTGAACACACGAAACAGTGTACAAAGACGTTTTGTAGAATTGAGCATCTTAAAACTGTCCTGCTATCCAGTGTCACCTAATAAATTTAATTTAAAAATAAAATAATACAGAAAATATTAGAATTGTGGGAAAAGAAACAAAAGTTTTGTACTACCAAAATGTATGAAAGACCTAAACTTGGGAGAGGCTTTGGAGTTTTCAGTCTGTAAGTCAATTGAAAAGCCGTACAAGAACTTGATGTTTACAACAGAGCTCTATGGTTGCAGTGGCCCCTCCCTGTAACTGCCTTTTTCTCTCTATAAACGAGGCTACCTTTTTCTTCTTGGCCCTTTTTTATGTACATGGCTCATCATGTCTCCAAGGAACTGGATTGCAATCCTTTCTTTTTCTGGAAAAAAAAATACTTTTATTAACAGAATACTTAGTCAACTTTTGTTTATGGTGGACAATTCCAGTATAAATGTACATTAGTGATCTTGATACAAAGGTGCTCATGAATTCTGAAAGTATTTTTATTTCTGTTGCATAAATGCCATGTGACTGGGAGCTATTATTTATTATATAATTGAGAAATAGAGAACTATAATGAAGCTTTTAGCATTAAAAGAAAAAATATGCTAAAGGTAGAAGTTATGTCAGTTTGGTTTTGATCCTTAAAAATACAGTGTAGTTGAACGTATGGGTCAATATGTGAAACATTACATGATACCGTTTCTCCCTGCATTTTCTTTATAAGCTGAGTCTCCTTGTCCAGAGAAATTCTTTTGTGATAAATGCTAAATATTGGCTTTCGAGTTCAGAAGCTTTGATGCAAGTATAACATTGGAAAAAAAAATTTAAGATCTTTATCTCATTCAGTCCCTCTAATGATAAATTTGCAAAGTATCTGCATGAGTAATAGAAAACCCATAATGTATTGAAGAAATTCTGAAAGTGAAAGATTCTGAGTCTGCTTTTCTTCTGGGACTGTGATCTAACAGTTCCCACAGGATTTTCTATTATAGAAGAGTGCAGTAGCAATATCTTAAAGATAGTTGCATAAGATATGGGGGCAGAAATGAGACTGATGCAGCCCCAGTGAATATTCTATGGCCTGTGGTAACATGGCGGTGCTCCCCAAAGATCTCAAAAAGAAGGCCAAAGTTAGAGAAAAGAAAGGCAGGAGGGAGGAAGAGAGAAAGAGAAAGAGATCCAGCAGCCCTAAGTGCCCTTAGGCTCAGAAGAAGACATAGAGCAGATCACATCTTTGTTGCAATCACATCTTGATGTTGATGTCAACATGGAAAGAGAATGTACGAGCGTCATATAAAATGAGTAACATTCAAAGGTTACCACACAGCCTTGAGACAGAGCAAACAAGAGAAGTAGATGAACTTTCCCAAACCTGGGAGGAAACAGCGTTGTTGACAGCAGATTCTGAATCTGAGTAAAACATGAAACACTCAGAAATCCCTGGAACAATAGAGCTTATTGGAAACAATTAAGGTTTATCCTTCAGAGAGAATATGGTCTTAAGACAAATATTTCATCCAGATATAAGAAAAACAAAGTTGTATTTTTCACACCAGCATTTGTGGTTGGGGGGGAAAAACCAGTGAAAGATTTAAGAGAAGTTTCTGAAAAAAAAAAATCGCATATCCTAGGTGAGACTTGGCATTAGTCGATGCCTTCACTAACATCTTACTGTCTGTTCACGGGTGGTGTGCACAATGTCTCTTGTTCTGTCTCTAGCGCTTTCTTCAGTTTGGATAACTTCACCCAACTGAAAACAAAAGCAGCAGGAGGACAGGTATTTTATCAGTTTTATTATTTGTCTCCAGTACCTATGATACATGCTGGTTCATGATACATGCTTAATAAATATTCATTAAAATGAAATGTGTTTTTTTTTAATTAGATGCCAAAACTCAGATAAGAAACCTATATTTTGTGAGAAATGTAGAATTATGACCAATGTAGAATTATCACCCTTTTCTTCTCAGTAATACTTAATTATTATAGCTAAACTTAACTAGTGGCAGGTACTAGGGCCCAACTTGGCAAATTTAAGAGACTTACCACTTGTTAACACAAAGGCAGATATTATCCTTTCTTAGAATTGAATTTTAATTGTCACAATTTACTCTTCCCGCTTTTGGATGTCCCTCTCATCTTCAGTCTCTCAGGAATGGGACAGCGGGCAGATATATATTCACTAAACAGAAGAAGAAGAGGAAAAGTTCCAAATTAACTTCAGGTAATAGCTTATATTTCAAACAAACATTGTTGTTTGCTGCCCCTTGCTGGTAGGATAATAAAATTGCTAAGTCACATTTTAATAGTATCATTCTTGGCACTGAAATTCTATTTTACAGGAAATAGTTCCTCTACCACAAATGGTATATAAGTTACACAAGTCAATTGTCTCAGGTATTGAATCCACACGAGAAGAGTCACTTAATTAAAGACGGTTGTTTTCTGTCCTTCGCTTTGGATAACTGAGAGAAAGTTAAGTAGAAAAATAATAAAAACTAACTCCATATATATTATATGCTCTCCCTTGCTTGAAAACTTGAAAGTTATCATTGGCAACACACACTGTCCGTTGATTTCCTTGAAGGGACAAACTTATTTTATTCATTTTTGAGGAAATATCTCCCAAATGCCCACATCGGAATAACCATGGTTTGTCTTCCAGTCATTTTTTTTTTTCAGATAAAAGTTGCATTCCATGAAAAGCAGCAGCTAACTCAGGTTGCAGTCGAAACTAGAGCTCAAGTGCTTTTGTCAAGATAATCATCATAATACTTCACAATCCAGCCAAAGAGCTGAAATGTGACAAAGGAGCAGGCCTGCACGGCTGGGGAAATTTGTTAGTGGGTGCTTTAGGAAAAATAATTCTGAGAGCGCCCAGTGCAAGGGTTGGGCCCCTGAACGGAGAGCCAGCAGTTCTGCCCTGGTTTCTGTTAATGGCGAATGAGCCTAGGGATTTCAGTGATTAGAATAATTTTCTTCTACCTCTAGTGCCAGGCCGGTTGGCCACGGCTGACTTTAATTTGGACGTGAAATGGCCACGACTTTACCAAGGAGGTGACTCAGAACTGTATGTTAACAAGCTAACGTGTGGTTTACACGGCTCTGTCTTCAGTAAACAGCACAGGTTCTGGGGCTAGGCTGAGACAAGCAGCCCAAGGCAATGTTCAGAGGATCTGGTTCTTGGCAAACAAGTAGACAGGATGACAGATAAGCAAATAATGCTGAAAATCTAGTCGAAAAGGTGAGGCAAAGTTGAAAATGGAAAGTGAACAATGAGGTCAGAAGTCAGGATCGGGGAGAACAGGCTGAAGGAGAAGGCAACTGAAGAATCAATGTGCATAAAAGCTGAAGAAAATAAAACCCCCAACAGCAGAAGAGTTCCGGAAACCCCTCTCTGTGGCATCAGGTTTGTGGGGCTTAGAGGCAGCTCTTCAAAGGGATCGTACAGAGCCAGGGAGGACAGGTAGGCCAAGAATAAAACTCCGAAGTCATCTGGAAGTAGGATCTGAAAAAGAGGTCCGAAGAAGGGAGCCAACAGTCAGGTAGTAATTTCCAGCAAAGTCTTAGCAAATCCGGTGTTGTTTCAAGTAGGCATAGTATCCCGCCCTGCTCAAAGAGGCAGATGCCAAGGTCTCTCCTCTTTCCCGTACAGAAAGCTACTGGAAAGAATAATGCTATCTCCTCTAACTCTTTTTAGCCAGTACACTCAAACTTTAACCCCACATTCCACTGCCCATCTGGAAAACCCTTTACACTTACTTATTTTAATCCCCACTTTGCTAAGTATTCATCAAACTTCTTCTCAAAAGTCTCTTGCTAAGACAGACTTTCCTGATCTCTCTAATGAAACAATGCTCAATATGACACTGTCACCTTCCCCGGTGTTATCCTGTCTTTAATTTTATCATCGAAAACTTCAGGTACAGGAAAGTAAACAGAACAGCTTCGACAGTCATTAAACTCATGGAGAAATTTGATTTATCTGGATCCACACCCATTTTTCCCTTGCATACTATTTCAAAGTGTTTCTCAGACAGCCTACCTTTTTATCCATAAATATTTCATATGTATCGCCACAAAAGGACTCCTCTGGTTAAACAACCATTGTCACAACTGAAAACAAGATAATTGTTCTTGGTATATATTACATGAAATATTTTTCATCCATAAAAATGAGAAATTCAACCATTTGCAACAACATCTGATGGACCTTGAAAGCATTATGCTAAGTAAAATAAGTAAAGAAAGACAAATACTATATGATCTAGAATTTTAAAAAAACTCGGAAAAGGTATCAAACTTATGGTTACCAGAGGCAGGAAGTAAAAGGAAGGGGAATTGGAGAAATGTGGTTAAGAGGTACAAGCTTCCAGTTATAATGTAAATCAGTGCCAGGAATGTAATGTACAACATAGTGACTATGCCGAACACTGCTCTATAATACAAAAGGAAAGTTATTAAGAAAGTAAATCCTAAGAGTTCTCATCACAAGAGAAAAAATTTTTTTCTTTCTTCTTTTTAAAATTGTATCTATATGAGAAGATGAATGTTAGCTGAACCACCTGTGGTAATCTGTTCACAATCAGATGCTCCTCAACTTAAGACAGGGTTTTATATCCCAATAGACCAATCATTAGTTGAAAATACTGTAAGCTGGCCTGACCTGTGGTGGCGCAGTGGATAAAGCGTCGACCTGGAAATGCTGAGGTCGCCAGTTTGAAACCCTGGGCTTGCCTGGTCAAGGCACATATGGGAGTTGATGCTTCCAGCTCCTCCCCCCTTCTCTCTCTCTGTCTCTCCCTCTCCTCTCTAAAAAAATGAATAAATAAAAAAAAAATTAAAAAAAAAATTAAAAAAAAAAAAAAAAAAAAAGAAAATACTGTAAGCTGAGAATGCATATAATACACATAACCTACTGAGTGTCATAGCTTAATCTAGCCTACCTTAGGTATGCTCAGAATGCTTAAGTTAGCCTACAGTTGGGCAAAATCGTCCTGTTGCTGATGGCCAGTACCACAAGAGAGTATGAGATCACAGATTGTTAGCCGAGGAAAAGATCAAAATACAAAATTTGAAGTATTGTTCTTGCTAAATATATATAGCATTTGCACCATCACAAAGTTGAAAATTTATAAGTCAAATGATTGTGAGTTAGGGACTATCTGCAAACCAAACGTAAATCAAACCATCATGCTATGCACCTTAAACTTATGTCATGATATATATCAAGTATTTCTTAATAAAACTGGAAAAGATTTCTTTTAATAATTAGCATGTCTATATGAAAGACTAAGCAGGCCCTGACCGGTTGGCTCAGTGGTAGAGCGTCGGCCCAGCGTGTGGAAGTCCTGGGTTCAATTCCCTGCCAGGGCACACAGGAGAAGCGCCCATCTGCTTCTCCACCCCTCCCCCTCTCCTTTCTCTCTGACTCTATCTTCCCTCCTGCAGCCAAGGTTCCATTGGAGCAATGCTGGGCCAGGTGCCATGGCCTCCTCCTCAGGTGCTAGAATGGCTCCCACCACAACGGAGCAACACCCCAGCTGGGCAGAGCATCACCACTGGTGGGCATGCCGGGTGGATCCCGGTCAAGCGCATGCGGGAGTCAGTCTTTCTGCCTCCCCGCTTCTTACTTTGGAAAAAAAGAAAGAAAAAAAAGAAAGACTAAGCAAAAGGTACCAGCCTGCAACTTGAGGAATGAGGGAAATATGTATTGTTTATCAAAGATTTACAGGAACCTTGTGACCAAATTCACATTAACTAGCACAGTCCTCCTCAGACCCCTGCTGGCCCCCAAATGATCAATCACCTCTTGCCCTTTCCATTTCCTCTTCCCGTGACATAAATACCTGAACTCTGAACTTTTTAAAGATGGACTTGTGGTACCACGAAGTGTTCAATCTTCTTGGTTCGTGGCTTATCAATCAATAAATCTTTCCTCACTCCTACTCCACCCCACCCTACCCCAAAAAATGGAAAAGGTAAAAAAAATTTAATATAGCAAATATCCAGTCAGTATTCAAATTATTAATCTACTCATGAATATCATTCCAAGTGTGAATCAGTATTCAAATAAGATACACAACTTGTTTATAAGTTTCTTCATTCCCTTTTAATCTAGAAGTTTTCTCTTTCACCATCCCCTCGTTTTTCCTGACATCTCTTTATTAAAAATAATACTTCATAATTTGTCTATAGAGTTTCCCACAGTCTAGATTTTGCTAATGAGTTTTATTACTACTTTATTCTTGTCTATGTATTTCCTGTGAAGTGGTGGTTAGATCATGAGGTTTTCTCTGTGAAACTTTCACAGACAGTGTGGTGTTCCTCCAACCGAAAGTACACTATCTGCTTTTGTGATATAGGCAGACATTGGTGGGTATTAACTCCTTAGGAGTTGCAAAATGATAAATTCCAATTCTAGTGTTCCATCTTAATTTATTAACTAACCTATGTCTATAAGGAGAAACATTCCCTCATCAATATTTTGGTTATCCAGCAATAGAGTTTATATTGGAAAGACAGGATATATGGTTGATTTGGTCCCCATTTACAAATTAAATTTCAAAATAATGACTTCACTAGCATCCCATAACAAGTACGTGAGTAATATCCCCCCACAGCCCACCCTTACAAACTCAATAGTTTAACACAATAAAGCATTTCCGCTTGTGACTAAGATGGGGAAACAAGACCCACATTACCCTCTCCTGCCTAAAATAATATTTTAAAAATGCAAAATATATGGAAGAACAATTTTCAAGACATTGAGCATTAGGAAACAAAAGACAGTTATCTCTGAGAGACGGGAAACAAATAGATAAGCTCAATGAATGTCTCACTATACTGAATTTATTCTGTTGAGGTATGTTCTCTCCATTCTCAATTTGCTGAGAGGTATTTTTTTTTTTTATCAAAAATGGATACTGGATTTTAGAAGGAGCTGCAGTCACATTGTAATAGACAGAGATACAGGCAAGGGAATAATAGAGGCTGTTTTTGAAATCTAACTTAGGATCATTATTAACTTATGGGCTTAATCATAGTTAACATAATTCAGTCAGTTGCAGTTGTACTTATTGATATTCAAATTGTACATATTAGGACAGTAGGGGCTGGTATTTACTCAGAACGCTGTGCCTCATCCTCTAAGTCTGGAAACTACATGCCCCAGAATGATCTTTCCTAAGTGGTTTTGGGGTCAGTTTGTCAATGACAGGAACTTGCAAAACTTGAAATTTAAAAGTAGAAGCAGAAGTCATTATTCTTAGGAGTTTGACCAGATTCAGTCGTTTTACAGAACTGCTTGACAGCTTCTACACTCTGCTAGAATTCCTGCCTCTCAAACCACTTCAATTTCCGACCGAAGATATTAGTAATGTAATCCACTGACTTCTCTTCCAGCTTTTCCACGTTCATGTAAATTCAAATTCTTATAATAGAGCTGTTTATTCCAATAAGAGTTGGTGTGGCTCTTTTGTTTGTGTCTGGGCTGATAAAGAGTTTCTTTGAGATGGCTCCTGAGACATGATGCTATAACTTTGTGCAGTCTTTGATAACTTACTCTGGTATAAGAAGGTATTTTAAAGTTATTTTGTACTATTCCTGCCCAAGATCTGGAATCAACCATTTCTTCATGGACATTCTGAGGTTTTGTTTGTTTGTTTTATTTTGTTTGTTTGTCCCCTGGAATACTCCTTTCTGTCTGAGCACATAATTTATTAATTATAGCTTCTATAACTATCTGATATCAAATCATATATTTATTTGCTCATTGTCCCCTCCATTAGAATGTAAATCCAGCGTGAGCAACAACTTGGCTTTGTTTCCTACTGTAGACCTAACACATTCATAATCACTAAAATTATTTCTTTTTTCCTTTATCTAAGGATTTCTTAAATTTCTGTTTAATAACTAATACCTTGGCCCCTTCAATGCAGAAATAACTTCTCCACCAGAAATATTCTTACAGTGTTTATAAAATATATCCCACAGATTCTTGATGCCTTCGGTGTTCTTAAATTATATGCAATAAAGAAAATATTAACAACGTAAATAAGTATAAACCTTTTATGTTAAAGTTTCTATGCAAGTTGACAATTGTCAGGTTTTTGTTTTTGTCTCTATTATACTGAAATTAAATTCAACACTTCCAACTTAAAAAAAAAAAAATACTCAGAAGAGTATGTGTGATGTGCCAGGCATTTTTCTTGCAGGAACAAGCTTTGGAGCACACACACTAAGAGTCCACTAGCCTGGGAAAACTGAGTGTCGCTTTAACAAACATTTGCTGCAACGCAGCTGTTATGTGACACCTAGTAACTTTGTGGTTTCTGTTGACACACAAAAAATAAATAGTGAACTTAGAAAAGTATCACCACAGTAGTCACTTTTTATATGAGCAAACTGGTGCCAAACATTTGATGCTAACCACAGAGTGAAAAAGTCAGTATGCAGATTGATAGATGGTAAAAATTGAAATGTAAATATTCATAATCACACCACTACAAGCCGCATGATTTTCATAAAATGTCTCCAATTTTCTTATTGGTAGGCTGAGTACCTATAATTGGAGAAAGGGGTCAGTCTAAAGAAATATAATCTTTCTACTCTAATCTTCAGTGATTTGAATGGACTGAAATAGAGAAGTAGCTAGAAATATTTTGGTGTTCTAACAATTCTTACTACAGCTAAACAGAAGAGTGTGCCTAGAGGGACCCTAATAAACACTGAGATTATATTTGGAAAAAGTGTTACCAAGACACATCAGGTTTTAAAAACAATTTTTATCTTTATACTTTAAATATATTTTCTTTGGTCTTCTTTATAAATTTGCTTGTACAAGCTGCAAAGATATTTTGAATTATTGGTGTCTGAGTATTTCAGTTTTAGTGTTTTGTAAAGGAGAAGCATGCTGACAGTGAAAAATGTTAACTCTAAATAAGTCAGAAATCACTCACAGATTTTCTGAAGTCAATAAAAGTAAAAAGGCCCTGGCCGGTTGGCTCAGTGGTAGAGTGTCGGCCTGGCGTGCAGAAGTCCCGGGTTCGATTCCCAGCCAGGGCACACAGGAGAAGTGCCCATCTGCTTCTCCACCCCTCCCCCTCTCCTTCCTCTCTGTCTCTCTCTTCCCCTCCCGCAGCAGAGGCTCCACTGGAGCAAAGATGGCCCAGGCGCTGGGGATGGCTCCTTGGCCTCTGCCCCAGGTGGCAGAGCGAAGCCCCGGAAGGGCAGAGCATCGCCCCCTGGTGGGCGAGCCAGGTGAATCCCGGTCGGGCGCATGCGGGAGTCTGTCTGACTGTCTCTCCCCATTTCTAGCTTCAGAAAAAATACAAAAAAATAAAAATAAAAGTAAAAAGGAGCAAACTAATCAGCACTTCCAAACCAATATCCAAGTTGTGATCTACTATGGCAAAATGAGTCTGTTTGGTAAAATATGAATGGGTTAGAGAGATAGTAGTTAGTAGTTAGCATTTGTATTCTTTTTGTATACTTTAAATACAAAAACATGTCATGTCAATCCAAGGAAGCCTATAATAAAAAGAATATATTAATTTATAATTTTTTAAATATCAATTTTTAAAACCCTAAATTTGTCTTCCTGCAAGCCTTGATGGCTCAAGAAATAGAGCAGAGCATTGTGGGTAACAGGAGTACAACTCCCATGGCAGCATTTGGAAAATGATCAGATCACAAGGCTTCTGAGCTGGGCTTTCCACTTAAATAAATAACACACACAGACACTCATTTTTTCCTGTAAGTCCAGGTTCTTCTGAAAGCAGACACCAAGACTGAGTTAAAAATGTAGAGGTGTAGTGGAGCTAACATCTGTACAAGGTAAAGAGCAGAAGGAGCCAAAGTGGGCAGAGAAAACCTCCAGTCCACAGTGTAAATTGACACCTGTGAGAGTAAAAGGGAAAGGACGAAAGATGGGCGGCAAGCACCCCAGACTAGTCGCAGCTCTGAGGAAGTCTCAGTCAGCCCAGTGGGAGCACTGGTGTAAAGACCGCTCACAAGTGAGTTTAGAATTAGGAGGAAATTGCCATGCCCTGGTACCCATGATGTGCTCAGTCTCTCCAGGGAGCTGCTTAGAGAGAGCTTAATTAGTCTTGATTTGAACACCCAATCACATCCTGAAGGCATGTTGGAGGCTGTCAGCTCATTGCATTACTCTCGGCCACTTCTCTCTTGAGGGCAGATCTATGTGGCACATGACTGCCACATCTTCTGTTCAACTTATAGCGATCCATAAAGCTGTCTTTCTCTTTAGTGGTAAGACAGATGGTTTTACAATGTCAAATATAATATGTGATATCTTGAAAATATGTCATGTGCACTACTTGATCTTTCAGTTATGGTGAAAATAAGATGTGTTCAAGATAAAAATACACTAAAAGATTTCAGAGAGATGCACCAAGACATCTATAACTGAACAAGAACTAAAATGATATCAGGCTTCTCAACAGCAACAAGGGAAGCAAGGGGACAGTCGAGTACTCATTTGAAAGTGCTGAGGGAACTGGGAATTAGAATTTTAGATCTAGGTGATTATTTATTTATTTATTGTATTTTTCTGAAGTTGGAAACGGGGAGGCAGACAGACTCCCGCATGCGCCCTACCGGGATCCACCCGGCATGCCCACCAGGGGGCAACACTCTACCCATCTGGGGCGTTGCTCTGTTGCAACCAGAGCTATTCTAGCACCTGAGGCAGAGGCCATGGAGCCATTCTCAGCACCTGGGCCAACTTTTGCTCCAATGGAGTCTTGGTTGCGGGAGGGGAAGAGAGAGACAGAGAGGAAGGAGAGGGGGAGGAGTGGAGAAGCAGATGGGCACTTGTCCTGTGTGCCCTGACTGGGAATCGAACCCAGGACTCCTGCATGCCAGGCCAATGCTCTACCACTGAGCCAACCAGCCAGGGCAGATCTAGGTGATCTTTTAAGTGTGAGAGTGAGATGGAGAGGCTCCCAGGCATACAAGGTCCTAGACGTTTTATTACACATAGTATTTATCAAAAATACTTTTGGAAGAAGCTTTCCAGAAAGAAAAGAAATGAACAATTAATAATATGTACTGTTTTTATATAATCATTATCTCTCAAAAAAGAAAGAGAAAACAAGAAAAAAAGAGGGGAAAAAGAAAAGGATGCATCAAAAAAGATTCTGGTTGAAGGGTGTTAGACTGGTGGAAATTGAGAAGAAGGCTAAGATGTTCACCTTCTTTGAAGGACAAAACAATGTTGTTTTAGGTTGCATTTTCCCAGAATCAGAACCTGAGCCAAAGATTTGAGTGCAAGTATTTGATTTTGTTGGTGACTCTAAACAACACCAATAGGGAAATGCAGAAGTGAGATAGGGATGGGGAGAAAGACAATACAGAATATGTTAAGGAGCAGGTTATCACTTAGCTAATAAGGTTAAGTCCCACTGGGAAACTCTAAAGGACCAGAACATGCCTCAAATTTGTCCCATTCAAGGAGATAAAAAGCTGGGGTGTTTACCCACCCACTCTTTCCTTCACTGATTAAAGACTGTTCTTATGGGCATTAGCTCCCTGGATATTTCTATCTGCTCTACAAATGGGCAAACACCCTCCTGAGACCCAGAAAATCTTCTGGCTCAGGGTCGCAGTGCTTGCAGAAAGAAGTGATTGGCACGCATGCAAAACATAACTGTACAGGGTACATGGGTTGAGCACCAACAGCAACTGTACGGTGGGCTGGGCACTTTGCACTTCCCAGATCTACTTATGCCCCACGTTAAATTCTGTGATTTACTGACCAGTCACACTTTTAAATAAAATGAAATTTAAAGGAAATGCTATTAATAGGAAGCTAATGGGACAAACTTCCACCTTGGCTGTAGTTGGTTTCAAGCAACCATAGATCGGTTAGAGAACAGTGAAAAAGGGATCAGACCCCTCACGGATGAGGGTCTGAGTTTTGTTAAAGTGAAGCTAACTAAGTTAGCAGAAGTGTCACCCAAGGCTAAGTGGATCATAAAAGGACTGCTAACAAGGTGAGATGGTGAACAGCAGTCAGAAACCAGCTTGCTACTGGCAGATCTGATCTCCAACCGCAGCAGTAGTTGGATTAGCTTTGGAAGGAGGAATCAAGGTTGTAAAGCAAATATGTAATCTCTACCTCCGTCACCATGTCTACTTTTTTAGGAGCCCATTATGAGCATTGGAATGGTCAAGCACAGAAGCCAGCTAGCCTCTCTTGATGAGTTATTGTGAACACTTTGTTGTTCAGTTCCCCTTCACTCTATGCTCATTCCAAACTTCCACCCATATGTCTCTTCCTCAGGCTTCTTTGATTCTATTTTTTCAGTTTTGTTCTTTCTAAGCTTCTGACCCACAAGATAAGCCACATGGCACTTCTCAAGATCTTATGTACAGTCTTTCAGACTACTTTTCTGTCTACGCAAAGGTGATAATCTAGTGTGCTCCCTCCGGGAGCGTTTCTCGTCATCACTGCTTTTCGGGGACAAACCTGAGTAAGTCCAAAGATAGGGTAGCATTATTAGTTCCTTTTTAGCTCACTCTCTAACATATTTAGCCAGCTCATCTGTAGAACAAAGCATAAAAGAATGTTTGAAAAATTCCCGTGTGTTTAGAGATTTGAAATAGCATACTACTAAACAACCTTTCCTTAAACAGAAAGAAAAAAATGGGGGAAACATGTGAAATACTTAGAACTAAAAGTCAATGTACTGTATATCAAGTCTAAGGAACATTACTAAAGCAATGTTTAATGGAAACATTATTGCTTTGGATGTGTTTATTAAAAAACTAGAACAATTAAAAACAAATCGAGCTGAGAGTTCAAGTAAAAAAAAATAGAGAAGGAACAACAGAGTAAAGCTGGTGGGTGGGGGGAAAGAAGAAAATAATAAAGATAGTGACAGAGTCAATAAAATGACAAAAACAAATAAATAAAGCCAAAGGGAGAGTTCAACAAAACAAAAGAGCTGGGAAATGCAAAGAAGATAGACAAATAAATATGCATATAACATATAACTCAGAACCCCCACTGTTGGTATTGTGCCCAGAGATAATCTTACACAGGCCCATAAAGGAACAGATACAAGATAAGTTTCTCTCAGCACTATTTATGAAAGTGGGCATTCAAAGGCACCATAGTTGTCAATCACTGAGATAACATACAGACAAAATGTGATGATGTATATTATAGAATACTATAAAATAGAAATAATGAAGTGAACGTAATCAAAGCTGCATGGATAGCTCTTGAAAACATGCTCAGTAAGAAAAAACATGCATAGTGCAATAGCATTTGTATAAATTAAAAACACCTGAATACAAAAGGAACACTGGAGTGTTTTAGAGATATAGACATTTTCTAAGAAATAAAATACATTAGCATAGACCCTGGGGGGGGAGAGACATATAAATTGGAATTGGATCTAAAGAGGAAATAAAATAAAATTAAATAGAATAAAAACTAGAGAAGGAATGTGCTAATGATATGTATCATAAACCAAAAAAGACTATTTAGTAGAAATTAGTCTCATATATAATAAAACACAGAATAATCCGAGTTATTGACTAGCCTATTTGTCTCTGAAGTTAAAAAATTGTATGTTTCTATTAATCACTAATTGTGTGTCATGAAAATTGAATTTTCTATAATGTAAAGATGACATTCTTTCATAGAGTCAAGACATGTCTTTTTGAAAGATTTTGAGATTTTTATTATTTTTATTTTATTGATTGATTTCAGAGAAAGAAACTGGTTTGTTACACCACTTATTTATGCATTCATTAGTTGTTTCTATTATGTGCCCTGACCAGGGACTAAACTTGCAAGGTTGGTGTATATGGATGATGCTCCCACTAACTGAGCTACCTTGCCAGAACCTTGAGATTAATTTTCTGATTTAGGTTTCCTTTGGGCCTTATTATGCTTTTTCTGTGAACTTACTTTGCCTATAATATTCCTAGTTCCTAAAAAATTCAAATATTTATCCAACTTAAAACTCTACATGATATTAAAATATCCTAAAAATAATAAAAATGCATTATCTGATCCTAAACTCCTAGTTTTATATCTACATTTCTAATGTTCTAATTCATTTTTTTCACTTTAAAATATTTTAATGATCTTTTTGGTGGATCAGTGGACTAAGATAAAACTTGAATTCTTTTATTTTTTTTTAAGTGAGAGGGAGAGATTGAGAGACAGACTCCTGCATGCACCCCAACCTGGATCTACCCAGCAACCCTTATCCCGGGCCGATGCTCAAATCAACCAAACTATCCTAGGCGCTTGGGGTGGATATTCAAACCAGTTGAGCCACTGGCTATGGAAGGGAAAGAGAGAGAGAAGGGGAAGAGGGTGGGGGAGAGAAGCATGTGGTCACCTCTCATGTGTGACCTGACCAGGGATTGAACCTGGGAAGTTCACAAACTGGGCCAACACTCTATCCACTCCCCAACCAGTCAGGGCCAAAACTTTCATTTCTAAGAACTCAAATTACCTAATGTGTTTTTGTTTTATAAATGCATGCATAAAATAAATGACATTAAATAATTACACTTTGAAACTGTGCCGGGCAGAACCAAAACAACATTCTAGTGGGCTTTCGAACACTTAGAAAACCCACAGTCGATGGGGCAGAAATGTGCCTTTTTGACACTTACGTCATCAATTTTGATCTATCGTCTCTGTGATTTACTTCTCGTGTCTACTTTTCTTGGCGGACAAATCATCTCCAGAGACAGGTCTCCTCTTTCTTCTTGGCTGCATCGCTTTACTAAGGCAATCCAAAGAATTATAAGACCACTGGTTTCTTGTTTGCTGATTGTCTTGGCCCACATCTTCCATTAGATTTAACTTATTAAGGGTGTGGTAGATCTTACGCTTATTAGCCAATGTTAAGAGATGAGAATTCAGCTGAAAGTCTGGACTCTCTCCCTCTGAGCTCCAGCTCTGAGGCAGCAGCTTGAAAGGCACCAGAGACATTTGGGAGGAACTAAAGAAGACAAGTACAGAGGGCCAGCTTTCTCTCAGACAGAAGTGCTGGTAGAGGCTGTTGTCCCTTTTCTAATCATTTTTAAAGTCAATGTACCTTAAGACATTTTTAGGTCAGGTCAAAATATTAATTTAATTATATTATGAACTGTACATTACATTTAAAGTATACATGTTATAACTATAAAGATCTTAATGGATATTAATTTATCTGTTTTGAACACTTTCAGAGCATAACTAAATTTGTATATTTTTCTATTGTTTTGAATACTGATGATAGCTTTGTCCTAAGCCAAATATAGATCTGTACAAAAATAAATATACCTGAGTTTGATGATCAATTTTGGAGTAGAAATAGAATAAATTTTTCTTTAGACAAAAATATTGCTTCAAAAAACGTTGGCTCCAGGATCACAGAGTATCAAGATTAGAATTAGGCATGAAGATAGTTCAGGAACATCATTTGCTAAAATAAAATTTACATGATTTAGTAGTAGACTGAAAATATAGCTGGTAATTAATTAATATTTTTGAATGAATGAAGTGCCAAGACAAGTTATATCAGAATACCATTTTCTTTTAAATACCCTTCATAAAACTCATCTGAAGAAGTAACGGGAAGATACAGAAGGCAGGGCCTGGAAGATGGTACAAATAGCACTGATGAAAAGTTTAAATATGTCCTACTAATGTTCATGTTGCCTATAATAGCTCTGGTTGAAGAGGTGCCGGGTGGTGTTTTATGTCCTCAAGGATACAGACTAGCTGACTTTTGGAGTTGTTGTAGATCAGATGCCAATACACATATGTATGCATTCATGTTAGCAGATGGACTACTGAGAATTTATTCTGGTTAGTTTCACTTTCAACCTCTCAGAGTGCAGTGGTCAGATCTGGTGATGGGTGTTGTAGAACTGACAACAAAGGTTCAAATTTACATTCATTTAAATCTCTTTAACAAAAAACAGCATCCTATACCAAGTCATTTACAAAATGCCATTCAGAGTCTTATGTTAATTATGTATATCTCATTCCCGTGGGGTTTATGTTGCCCAGATTTTATTTAACAATATTTTTCCTGTGGTCGACTTCTCTGACTGATTTTGAGAACATAATTTGTCTCCTGCCCCACGTGGTGCTTGTAGAGAATCTCTCCTGCTGTATTTCACATGAGTCACTTCTGTTTCTTAATTATGTACTCCCCAGGATTTTGTGTTCTGTTTTTTCAGCTGCAATGAGCCTTTACAATTCCTCAGGTGTGAGTCATATGGTTTTACATAACTGATTTAATTTCCAAATTCCTCTTTGATCTTTGAGATCCTCAAGGCCAGAAGCTGTGACTTACCCATGTTTGTATCTCTGGTATCTAGAGCAGAGCCTGAAATAGGGAAGGCACTCAGTAACTGTTGAAGTAAACAGAAAAAGAAACAGATTCGGGACTTGAATCTAGGAAAAATGTATTCTCATCATCAAATGCATTCCAGGCTCTATGTCATATTTTATGCCCAAGTTATTTTATGAGAGATGTTGTGAATATATATATATATATATATATATATATATATTTCATTCCCAATATATATTCATTCCCAAACTTACAAAATAAGAATTATTATTTAAAAACAAACAGTAAATCTGGTGCTAATAGACTTTGAGTAATTTTCCCAAATAAAACAATATTAGGATAAGTAGTAAAAAAATTATCTTTGAAAAAGTATCAGCTCATATATCTAAATCCAGCTGATAAAGAATTTCTCCCAATTCTAACATGGTGTCAAACATGATAGACAGGAATATTTGGGGGAGATTTGCCTGGTTAGAACAAGAAATTGTTGGATCTTACCTAAGGGCATTCTGGTCCTCTGATTGGCATGTACCCACCAAAAAAAGAGAAATGGGAAGGATCAAGAAGGACGTTAGAAGTAATATACATAGTTCTCTCTGATGTAACATTCAAGAAGTCATTGAAAAGATTCAAGATTAGAAGTTCTGATTTCTCCAAGTGTCCATCAGTGGACAATTAGATTAAAAAGCTTTGGCCTGACCTGTGGTGGTGCAGTGGATAAAGCGTTGACCTGGAATGCTGAGGTCACCGGTTCAAAACCCTGGGCTTGCCTGGTCAAGGCATATATGGGAGTTGATGCTTCCTGCTTCTCCCCCCTTTCTCTCTCTCTCTCTCTCTCTCTCTCTCTCTCTCACTCTAACTCTCTCTCCTCTCTAAAATGAATAAATAAATAAATAAAATTAAAAAAAAAGAAAGCTGTGGTACTCGCCTGACCAGGCGGTGGCGCAGTGGATAGAGCATCGAACTGGGATGCAGAGGACCCAGGTCCAAGGCCCCGAGGTCACCAGTTTGAGCGCAGGCTCATCTGGTTTGAGCAAGAAGCCCACTAGCTTGAACCCAAGGTTGCTGGCTCCAGCAAGGGGTTACTTGGTCTGCTGAAGGCCCGCGGTCAAGGCACATATGAGAAAGCAATCAATGAACAACTAAGGTGTTGCAACGCGCAATGAAAAACTAATGATTGATGCTTCTCATCTCTCTTCGTTCCTGTCTGTCTGTCCCTGTCTATCCCTCTCTCTGACTCACTCTCTGTCTCTGTAAAAAATAAATTAAAAAAAAAAGCTGTGCTACATATACATAATGGAATACTATGGGGCCATGAAAAAGAAGAAAATATTATTTTTTGCGACAACATAGATGGACCCGGAAACTATTATGTTAAGTGAAATAAGCCAGGCAGAAAAAGAAAAATATCATATGACCTCATTCATCTGAGGAATCCGACGAACAATATAAACTGAGGAGCGGAATAGAGACAGAGGCGGGGTCAAAGGATCCAGAGGGAAAGCGGACACAGGGAAAGGGGATGATAGGCTGATAGGATGGGATGAGAGCAGAAAAGCAAATCCTGGAGGGAAGGGGGGAGGGAGTCATGGGGAGGGGGACGGGGGGTATACTGGGGAACACGGGGCAGGGGAGGATGAATTCAGGGGGACACTAGATCTATGTAAACACAATAAATTAATTAAAAAAAAGTACCATCAATAGATTCCTTGGAGGTAGACAAACCAATAAAAGAAAAAAAAAAAAGAAGTTCTGATTTTATAAACTGTCTCCCTTGTGTGCCACAAACCAAATGTAAGTCTGGGGTGTGGGGAGACCTACTTCTAAGACTCTTTTCCCATATTGATTCAGTTACCTATTGCTGCATAACAAATCACCCCAAGATTTAGTGGCATCAAACAATTTCACTGTCTAACGGTTTTGTGAATAAAGAAGTTGAACAGGTCTCAAATGAGAGATTTGTGTTTCATGTAGGATTGATTGAGATCATCACTGAATAAACCAGTGGATAAGGTGGTCAGAAGGTCCAAGACCTTTTGCACTCATGACTGGTACCTTGGTAGGAAAGTCTAGAAGGCTGACTTCAGCTGTAACTGTTGACCAGAGCAGCAGCTTGTATATTTTCTAGTATGACAGTTGTAAGACAATCTAATTTCTTACATGACAGCCTAGAGCTCCCAGAAAAAAAATTTCAAGAAACAGGAAGTAGATTCTGCCAGTTGTTAAGGATGGTCCTGGAAATCAGCACAGGGTCATTTCTGCCATAATCTACTGGCAAAAGCAGGCGTAGAGTCCAGAATGATTGATGGTTAGGAGACATATTTCCAGACTCTTTGCTCTTCTAAGAGCAGGTTAAGTGTGTTGCCATTATCACATCTCAGTACGCCCAGAATTTTTTCATTATCATTAAATAATAGAATGTAAAACCAAAATGTATTTTGGGGACCATTTAGACCAAACCAGACATTTTACAGAAGTAAAAACTGAGGTTCAGTTCTTATGCAAATAATTGGTCTCACAGAACTAATATGCAGGGTTCATTGATCCTTCTTAGTTGCCCTGATGTCCTATATGTTTTGTCTTGGTATTTTCTCAAAAGGAATTTTATTAGGAAACTAAAAAGGAGAAGCTGTTAAAAAAAAAAAATTAAAAGCCAACTGAACTAACTCTATAATGCCAAATCATAGAAACTATTGAATTTTTGAAAATGTGTTTTCTAAAAAAAGAAAGAAAGAGAGAGAGAAAGAGAAAGAAAGGAAGAAAGGAAGGAAGGAAGGAAGGAAGGAAGGAAGGAAGGAAGGAAGGAAGGAAGGAAGGAAGGAAGGAAGGAAGGAAGGAAGAGAAAGAAAGGAAGGAAGGAAGGAAGGAAGGAAGGAAGGAAGGAAGGAAGGAAGGAAGGAAGGAAGGAAGGAAGGAAGACAAAAGAAAGGAAGAAAGAAAGAAAGGAAGAAAGAAAGAAAGAAAGAAAGAAAGAAAGAAAGAAAGAAAGAGAAAGAAAGAAAGAATAACAACCAGACATGTCTCCCTCTCTCTCTTTTTTTACCAAGTTTCCCTTCTTCAGCCTGTCTCCTTCTCCTTCTTCAAAGGCATCTTTTCAGTCTTTTGTCTTTCTACTTGTTACTCTGTTGGTTCTTCCCATCTCCAAGTTAGTTCTGGTCACTTTAGCCTAACACAGGGGTCCCCAAACTTTTTACACAGGGGGCCAGTTCACTGTCCCTCAGACAGTTGGAGGGCCGGGCTATAAAAAAAAACCCTGAACAAATCCCTATGCACACTGCACATATCTTATTTTAAAGTAAAAAAACAAAACGGGAACAAATACAATATTTAAAATAAAGAACAAGTAAATTTAAATCAACAAACTGACCAGTATTTCAATGGGAACTATGGGCCTGTTTTTGGCTAATGAGATGGTCACTGTCCGGTTCCATATTTGTCACTGCTAGTCATAACAAGTGATATGGTGCACTTCCGGAGCCGTGACACGTGCGTCCCACATCACTGTACATGAGCGACGCCGTGCTTTGAAGACCGCCACATACAGTACTCTCACTGACCACCAATGAAAGAGATGCCCCTTTGGAAGTGCGGCGGGGGCCGGATAAATGGCCTCAGGGGGCCGCATGCAGCCCGCGGGCCGTAGTTTGGGGACCCCTGGCCTAACAGGACCATTGGCTCCCATTGTTACAATATAACTTCTTGTTGAAAACAATGCCTTTTCATTCCCTAAGACTTTGCTAACATATTAGTCTCTATTTCTGATAGATATCCAGTAAAAAAAAAACTATAACAGGCAAATCAACTTCAGATTTCATCTTTACCTCTTGGCAAACAGTTTTCCTGAACTTCCTCTGATTACTTGCCTAGTTATTGAGGATACAGGTGATGAACAGAAATTAAGTAGATAAGATTAAAATACCATAGTTTAGTATTAGTACCTTTATTCATTCAAATGATTTTATAAATTAAAAGAGATGTAATCACTTCTCAGAATCCCACTCCAAGAAAAGCACAGTTCCCATTCAGTCAAGTTGGCCATCAGTCCTCTGAAACTACACAAACTAATTGAAAAAAGTTTTAGTAGTTCTTTTCTGCAGCCTGTTCTCCTCACTAAGGAAATAATACCTATACTTTATCTCATCACAATCAATAAGCGTTAATTGTTGTAGTACTGAAAGTATAGTCAAAATCCTTGAAATAAATCAACAAACACACTACTCCACTTGCCAAGGCGCTTAAGCACCATTCCCACATGAGTATGTGGTAGTAGCAGTGGAGTACAGAGAGGGGGGTGCAAATATCAGCTGACTCCTGAGTTATCAGAGGCGTACAATGCAACAATTGACACCTTCTACACAGTCCTAAAGATTTTAATTCTAAACAAATAGCCTACTTTGGACACCTCTCACACTCAAAAGAAGTACATGCATAATAATGGCATCTCTTTGTAACGGACTTGACCGGCTCCCATTTCCCACTGGTCAGCTGTTTGCTCCAGGAATTCCCTCACATGTTCAAGTTAAAAATTGTAGGGACCCTAACAGGGATATCCAGGATGTAAGCTCTGGTTCACACCATAAACTGCAGAAGCAATCCAGCTCCTACTCCTTTCTGGGCTGCTTGCCTCTCCTCCAGCTCCCCAGCGTATTTAGGCTGCCTGACTCAGCGCCAGTTCCCGTGCCTTTCTAGAGCAACTAGGCCTTTTCAGGCTACCTGCCTCAGCAACTGACATCACCTCACCGATGTAATGTTGTTGGCCTCAGGCCACCATTGTCCCTAAGCACTATATCTACCATGCTGGCACTGTAGGTTAGGACTGCTGGAGGTCTCCAGGAAGCAAGGGGCTATGAGACAGCCTGGAGTGAAGGACTGAGAAATGAAGGAATAAAGCATTGCAGCATGTCTCAAATTTCTCCAGCTCCGAGTGCTTTCTTCACCTTGGGAATGTCACCTCCTGAACCGTCCCCTGTGTAACAGGTGGGCTCCAACATTTAGCACAGTGAACAGGATGGGCACTGACAGAAAGTATGAATATAAAAGGCCACGAGCACTAAAATGTATGAGATTCTATTACCCAGAAATAAGTATAAATATCTAAGAATGGATTTTTGCAATTTATTTGTTTATTTAATATAATAACATAATGTGACATTTTTTCATGTCTAAATCCTCTCCTACAGCAGATTTCTCTAAGAGCTCTGTAGTATTCTGCTCTATGGCTGGTTCATAAAAATGTACTAATTACACTGGGGAACTTTTTTTATTTTTTTCATTTTCTGTTGCTTGAGGTTTTAGAACTGTTTCTATATATTTTTGCATCACCGATTCCAAATCTAAAATCTATTTTTTGGTGCATGCTCTAGTTTCTATGCAATTTTAATTTCTTTTTGTTACAGTTAATGGCATGCATTGGTTTTTAAATTGGAGTTAAAGGGCAATGACTCTTGCATTGAACATAAACACAGGCAATTAATGTTTTACAAACATCACTTTTACAAAATTGTAGTTGTTTTTAAATGTAAAGAATTATTATCTGGTAAAAGAATATATGTCTGAAAAAAAGCCATATGATCGCACATCCTAATATTCCTTTAGCAATACGACCTATCCCACACTCTGAGACACTCTCGGTTCCAGTTTTCAATGGCTTTATTTCTTCTAAAGATGAAAAAAGTGAACATGGTGATCAAGTGTATTTTGATAAGATGCATGAGGAAATAAATGGTTGTAGAATCTGAAGGATCATCTTCTGATACCAAGCAGTCATTAACCCCTCAGCAGTTTAGCCAACCCGAATTGAATGACTTAGTAAGAGATTTGGGCCTATCAAAGAAAGCAGCTGAGTTATTAGCCTCCAGGCTTCAAGAATGTACTTCACCGGGCAGATAAAGTATCCCATTTCAGGAAGCATGAACAAATTTTTGTGGACTTTTTTTCCGAAGACAAACACTTTGTTTACTGTCATGATATCAGTAGTCTTCTCAGCCAGCTAGGTGTTACCACTTACAGTCCAACAGAATGGCAGCTATTTCTTGACAGCTCTAAACAGAGTCTGAAATGTGTTCTTCTACACAACGGCAATGTTTATGCAGCAGTTCCAATTGGTTATTCAACTCATCTGCAAGAAGATTATAATGACATAAAAATTGTCCTCGATTTTCTGAAGTATGAAAAGCATAACTGGATCATTTGTGTGGATCTTAAAATGGTAAATTTCCTGCTAGGACAACAGAAAGGTTTCACAAAGTATCCTTGCTTTCTGTGTTTGTGGACAGCCAAGCTCAGGAGAAACACTGGGCATAGAAGGAGTGGCCAAAATGTGAAGCTCTGGAAGTAGAGATGCAAAATATTGTGAATGAACCTGTAGTTAATCGAGACAGGATCATTTTTCCCCCACTTCACATCAAACTTGGCTTAATGAAGCAGTTTGTTCAGGCTTTGAATAGAGAAAGTGAATGCTTTCAACATATTATTTCTGCTTTTCCTGCCTTGTCTTTAGAGAAGATAAAAGCAGGTATATTCAATGGACCTCAAATTCGAACTCTCATACGTGATGAGGAATTTGCCAGGAAGATGAATAAGGAAGAGAAAGCAGCATGGCAATCTTTTGTGGCAGTTACAAATAATTTCCTTGGCAACAAAAAAGCAGAACACTATGGCCTGACCAGGCGGTGGCGCAGTGGATAGAGCATCAGACTGGGATGCAGAAGGACCCAGGTTCAAGACCCTGAGGTCACCAGCTTGAGCACGGGCTCATCTGGTTTGAGCAAAGCTCACCAGCTTGGACTCAAGGTTGCTAGTTTGAGCAAGGGGTTACTTGGTCTGCTGAAGGCCTGCAGTCAAGGCACATATGAGAAAGCAATCAATGAACAACTAAGGTGTCACAACAAAAAACTGATGATTGATGCTTCTCATCTCTCTCCATTCCTGTCTGTCTGTCCCTATCTGTCCCTCTCTCTGACTCTCTGTCTCTGTTTAAAAAAAAATAGATTTACTTTCTGAACAGTCACCTTGATAAGTTTCCCAAAAATCTTGGAGCTGTTAGTGATGAGCAGACTACTGCTGGAGCATCAAACAAGATTGTCCTCAACAAGTACACAAACACAAGAGCTACAAACGCAAATTTTTGCCTGAATAGAATTTAAATTAGTTTTGCGCAAATTTTATGATTAAAATAAGTGTTTTAATATGTTCTATTTCAAAATTGTAGACAGATTCTGATGCAATTATATCTTTTAGTGTATTACTGTATTTACGCATTATATAAATTATATTTTCACAAAGATGATGCCCAAGAAGACATTCTACTTCATTATGTTAAACTAAATGTTGAAAATTTTACAATAAGATGAAAACCTAAAATCTTGAATTACAAAAAAAAACTGTAGCTTACAGAGAAAAACTAATGTCAGATTTGAGATCAGCACACTCGAATTAGGTAAGAACAAGTGTTTTTGTGGATGCAACAAAAATTTTATTCCCGTGTTATTGACCATTTAAATTAATTCCAATCATTTGTTTTAAAAAATAAAAAGATGCTGTCCTGAATATCCTAAAGCATATTCATTGCATACCTCCATGAGTATCTAGCTCTTCATGACAATATCAAAGAAGTGAAATCTCTAGGCCAAAAGGTTTGCCCATTGTAAGGCTTTTACTATGAATTTCCAGATTGTATTCAGAATCTACCAATTTTTATTCTGATCACATTGTATAAGATATTCATCTCACCCATACACTGAATAACATTAAAAAATAATAGCCATTGTTAGGCCCTGGCTGAGTGGCTCTGTGGATGAAGCATCAACCAGGCATAGCAGACATTGTGGGTTTGATCCCCCACTATCTCCATCAGGGCTAGTTGATGCATCTTTCTCTCTCTCTCTCTCTCTCCTTTTCACCCCTACTCTCCCTCTAAGTCAATGGAAAATTTTAAAATAATAATAATAATCATCAACGTTACTAGCCAAAAATGTTATCACACTGATATTTCACTTTTTACTTATTTGACTAGTGTGAAACTATACTGAGAATATTTTTCAACACTCCCCCACAATTAGAGCTTCTTGAAAGAAAGAACCTAGTCTTGTGTCCCTCAGTAAAGACCGTCTCCCTTAGAATCCAGACCAGAATGTATACCCATAATGTTTGTGGAATAAATGAAGATGAAATCAGAAAATAGTTAGACCAGAAATATAGTAAGCATGGGTCACCCATGGTTAAGAATTGGTGAAATGCACACACATATATACATGCAAATATACAACAGAACAAGAAGAAATTTATTCTCTCATAAGCATAATAGACTAACTTTATTTGGGACTAACTGAATTTGAGACTAACTTTATTTAGTATAAAAAAACTCAACCTAAAGTAGTGAAAATTCTTAACAGAATTTTTTATGTGGTTTTACTAATTTATGAATATACACCCATAACTTGTCATAGGAGCTTCCAAACACTTCCTAAGCCTGTTTATGGGTCTGCTCTGAACAGATGAAATGTATATGTAATTAGAGCTTTCCCTTGTCTATATTAAGTTCATTGCTAAAACCTCAAAAATTGCATATTCTCTTAAAAAATATGATGAATTCTAATTACCCAAATGCTGAAAAATTAAAAAATATGCACAATAAAAGCCCTAGTTAGCTCTTTTTCTGTAAACACAGTTCTTTTCAATTGTACATAGTTATTTTTAAATATTCTTTTAATAAAAGACTTTTATATATGACTAGCTGTACCCAGCCACACGTTGCTGTGGCTCAGTCTGGTTAAATGAAAAAGAAAGAAAAGAGAAAGCGCACGTTTCTAATATGTTTAATTTCACAATGCGTGTGGGTATACAATACTTTTTGTTGTTCCATTGTCTGTGCAGATATAGAGATTGTCTGGTTTACCAACTCTAGAACACGCAACATATAATTGTCCATGTGAGAAGCAATCCATGTCTAGATCTAAAGTGCACAGTTCTAAAGATTGGCCCTGAGCTTTGTTGATGGTGATTGCAAACGCCAATTGAATTGGGAACTGCAATCTCTTAAATTGAAATGGCATATCCGTTGGAATCATAGGAATGCGAAGAATGAGGACATCTTCACCTTTGAAATGTCCTGTCAAGATTGTTGCTTCTATGAGGTTGCTTATTAATTTTTTTACTGCAAGCTGTGTGCCATTGCAAAGCTTTGGCTGGTTGATATTTCGCAACATGATAATTGGCACCCCGATTTCAATTGCAGTACATGAGGTGGCATCCCCAGCAGATCGAATGAATTCAAAAATTCTGTTGGATAATTAACTGCTTCATCTGCTTCCACAATAGTGTCGACGGACTTGTACGTGACTGCCTCGCTTTGAATGTTAGACTGAATAATATTGTTAAGTTCAGAGAGGTCTTTGTTCTTGGCCGCAAAAATAGCTTGTTCACTCAGCCAATCATGATTCTTATAATTGGTTTGAATATTGGGAAATACTTTTTCAAACAATTCTTTTTTTGACGTCACTAAATTGCAGAAGTTATGAGGCAGTGAAATTCATCCTGAGGTCAGGTCAACTGGCACCTTTCCATTCCCAATTTTCAGCAATTGATGTGAGAATATCTCAGCTGATCAATCGTTTTGCAGCTGGACACGCATATTTGTAGTTAATTTTAATGTCTTTATGTGTCGCCACAAAGTAGAGTATTTCAGGCAGGCATTTATTTCATCCTCTGGTGTCGATTGAGGAATTACAAGGTAATTGTAAGATAGGTGGATAATGGGGGAAGGTCATATGGGTGGCCCAGGCCCGGGAATTTTGGCTAGGACCACCCACAACCAAGCACACCAAAAGAAACTTCCCAGGAGTCCTTTGGAAAAAAGCAACCGTCTGCCAGCCAGTGAGATTTCACCACATAATATTAGCTCGACCACCCTAGGGACCCTTTAAATATCTCTCACGCGGGTCACCCCTTGCGACTCCCCTAGCCTCTGTCCCTGGGGCTAGGGAACCTCGTCGGGCGGGAAGTGCTCTGTACTTAATAAAGCCTTTTATTATTCCACATTTCATGGCTCAGGTCCCTTCCTTCTTTCTCGGCGGGGAAAAGTACCTTACATTTTGGTGCCAAAACCTGGGAAGAGTTGAAGTCTGCAAGGACCACTCCTCTTCGCTTCCCCTCTGAGAAAGAACCAGGGTCTCTGACCTTCCACCCACTTTGGCGCACGTGTGGTAAGTCCCCTTTCTCCAGCCTTCCCTTCGGTTCTTTCTGCCGAGACTTCCTGTCTGAAACCATAGCTACATCAGGGATCTCTTTCCGTCTGAGTGTTGTGTGTGCCCATGGAGACGTCCCGAGCATATCCACTTTCCCTATCCATTTGTGGCCAGAGCTTGAGTTTGGGGATGCCAGTTCTCAACTCTGACCTCTCCGAGGACTGAGGGTGGCCATGGGGGCACAGGAATCTCCCTCCCTAAAGAAGAAGAAACTGTTCTTCTTCTCCACTGTGGCCAGGCCACAGAACCCACTGGATTAGCCTCCTGAAGGGACTTTCAGTTTTAACACCCTCACCAATTTAACTATCACCAAAAAAAAAGCTGGAAACTGATTGGAGATCTCTTACATTCATGGTTTCTAATTATTTGTGCACCTGTCCTTAATCTCTGTGCCACCTGTTCCACCACACAGGCCCTTTCTTTTTGGCCAGAGAAACCTCACCTAAAACCTCCACTCCTGATCTTTCCTTCTCCGCGGACTTCCAACTCTCTCTCTTTCCTGCCTGACCCCCAGGGTGCCCCTCTCTCAGAACTTTGCTCTGGTCCCTCTGCGGACCTCTTTTGCTCAAGTCTCTTTTCTCCGAGAGCCCCCTCCCCTCCCTTCACAAAATCCTGTTTCTTATTCACCTGCAAATACCAGTCTCTCTTTCTCCTCCCCTGCTGGCCAGAGGCCCCTTCCCTTTTCCACTGTTCTTAAGCCCCTCCTCTGTCAGGCCATTTTCCACCTACTATTGGCTCTTACACCTGTTTGCAGGACCCCAAGCCCCAACCCCAATTTTCTTGCAGGAAGTTCTGGCTCTGTCCTGCCTCTGGTTCCAGTGTTTCTGGCCAGATCTGGGTGCCAGGCTCCCCACAAGCCCCCCTCCTCTTATTCTCAACCCCCAAACCCCTATCCAGGACCTGTGAACACGGCATTTAAAGTTTTTAATGGTCCCAACTAGTAGAAACAGGCCAAGGCTGTTCGCCAGGCCCACATGCAGCAGAAGGTAACACTCCAAACCCAGGCTCTTGTGGCAGCCCTGAGGCCAGCAGAGCAACAGAGGCAAGGCACAGGAGGTGCCTGACCCAAGTCCACACTGCAAAGAGGATCCCCACCAGCAGCTTGCTTTAAGTGTGGCAAGCAGGACCACTGGTCCCGGCAGGGCCCCTGCCTGTGCCTGCCCACTGAGCCCTGCCCTGACTTCAAACAGCCCAGTCACTGGCGGAGCAATTGCCCCTTTGGGCAACAGGTATTTCCTCAGCACCTCTACGTGGAGGAAAAACCGCCCGAATGAGGAGGATGAATCAGCCAGGTGGGTGCATCGCTCCAACTCCTAGGACACGGCCTGGACTCGGAGAACCCAGGGTATGCTGCAACGAGTGGGTAAGTCCATCTCATTTCTTGTGGACACAGGGGCTACCTTCTCTTTTTGCCATCATACTCTGGATCTCTAATTCCCTCACAGGTCTTGGTTATGGGAATGAATGGGACCCCTTCCTTTCCCCTTTTTACACCACTCCTGACATGCAGTTTTGCCTCAAGCTTGCCTCCATACAGGACCACTGGCAGTCAGAACCACTGGACTCCACCCATCTCCAGCTCACCAAAAGGCTGGACCCTGCAGATCCCCCTATTACTCCTCTTTTTTTTTAAATCCTTACAGGACCGCATCCACGAAGATTCTCCAGTCATGGCCAAACAGGTGTTCCTCCTGACACCCCTCAAAACCACCATGGGCCAATCTCCCCTCCCCATGACACCCCTAATGAGCAGGAAGTAGCCAGACAAATAAACAGCGCCCCTATTCTATTTAACACAAAAGGTCAGAATGTAAGATCGGTGGATAATGGGGGAGGGTCATGTGGGTGGCCCAGGCCTGGGAACTTTGGCTAGGACTGCCCACAACCAAGCGCACCAAAAGAAACTTCCCAGGAGTCCTTTGGAAAAAAGCAACCATCTGCCAGCCAGTGAGATTTCACCACGTCATATAAGCTTGACCACCCTAGGGACCCTTTAAATATCTCTCACGCAGGTCACTCCTTGTGACTCGCCTAGCCTCTCTCCCTGGGGCTGGGGAAGCTCATTGGGTGGGATGCACGTTGTATTCAATAAAGCCTTTTATTATTCCACACTTCTTGGCTCAGGCCCCTTCCTTCTTTCTCGGCGGGGAAAAATACCTTACAGTAATGTTTGCCTGAAATCTCCTGCAAGCAATATTAATGCATTCTCAAATAGTCTGATGTTTCCACGCAAATCTTGCAATGATCAATCAAGAGTCTTGGGCGATTTTTTGTGTGCCATTGTGCATTCATCCCAAACAATAAGTTTGCATTTCTGCAATACTTTTCCCATGACGGATGCTTTGGGAATATTGCACGTGGGAGTTTCAATGAATTGCATGTTCAATGGCAATTTCAAAGCAGAATGAGCAGTTCTTCCATCTGGTAGCAATGTCGCAGCTATTCTGGACGATGCAAGAGCTAACTAAGGCTATGTCATTTTGGGATCAAATTGCTGCCAGAATCAATTTAATTAGAAATGTTTTACCAGTTCCTCTTGGCACATCTAAGAAGAAGATTTCTTCAACCCCGTTATTGACAGTTTGCATTATTTGATCGTAAATTCCTTTTGCTCAAGCGTTAGCTTAGAAATATTTGATTGCACATAAGACAAAAGATCACCTGTGTTGTAATTTTGTTCACAACGCAATTCTACATCGAACAAAGCAACAGCAGATCGATTCGGTGATGGCATTCCCAATTGATTGAGAACTTTGTTCACAATTTCTAAGCACAAATCTTCAATCATTATCAATGCTTCATTGTAGATTTCTGCTGTGAAATCCATGTTCATATTTGAATTTTCCTTGTGTATTCAATGGAAAATATCTTTTTTTTTTTTTTTTTTTTACAGAGGCAGAGATAGACAGGAACAGACAGACAGGAATGGAGAAAGATGAGAAGCATCAATTATCAGTTTCTCGTTGCACGTTGCGACTTCTTAGTTGTTCATTGATTGCTTTCTCACATGTGCCTTGACCGCGGGCCTTCAGCAGACCGAGTAACCCCTTGCTGGAGCCAGTGACCTTGGGTCTAAGCTGGTGAGCTCTTTGCTCAAGCCAGATGAGCCCGCACTCAAGCTGGTGACCTCGGGGTCTCGAACCTGGGTCCTTCCGCATCCCAGTCTGATGCTCTATCCACTGCGCCACCACCTGGTCAGGCTCAATGGAAAATATCTTCAGCCATGTGTGATTTATATTTCTCCCATAACATTGAAATGGAATCATAAAATATTTAGTATAGCGTGTGTTGCTTTTATGTCCAACAGATGGTGCTGTTTTTCAAAAAAAGCATGTTTTTACCTGTAACAGGTGTGACATCTATATAATAGTAAGTATATAAAAACATAAAAACATGTTTATATTCAAATGCAACGTTGTATCAAAATTTCAAAGCAATCGGTGAAGAACTTTCGGAGATTTAAGATTTTGAACAAATGAACATTTACATTTTTACTTATATAGATAATGCCATATATAGTTGGATTTATTCTTTCTATTGCATATTTGTCTTTTGCTCTACTTTCTTGTTTATTCCTTTCTTAATATGTTTGACTAAATTTTTTTTTCTAAATTTTCTTTTCATTAAAGGCATTGGAAGCTACATATCATTCTATTCTTTCATTTATATGCAAATTGATATTTTTAGCAATATCTATATTTAATTATAACAACATCTAAAATTTTTAATTTTAGTAACACCCAGCATTAATTTTAGCACAGTCTTAGGTTTCATTTACTTTGGTTTTTGCCCCATCCCTTCACCCCAATCTCTAAATGTTGTTATCATGAGGAATTTTATAGACATATTAAGACTTAACTGTCTATTTTTGTGCTGCTCTTCTTGTATAACACTTTTTTCTGTAGTCACTTGAAAATTTTCTGTTTAAGCATTCTCATGTAATTATGTTAGAGAGGTTCTGTGGGTGATAACATTTTGAGCCTTTGTAGGTCATATTTATTTATTTTTATTTCACACTTAAATTCTGGTTTAGATAAAGATATACATGCATTTTGGAAGGTATTTCTGGAGTGTTTTCCATTACCACCAAGCAATTTTCTAATTCCCAATGGACACTGACTGGGTATCCTATGCATTTAACTCATTTTGGCACTACCTACCTGGAGATAGCAATAGATCTCACCAATTAAGGGCTCAGTCCCACAATACTGACCTCACAGTAGGTGCTAATTACAAGTCCAGGTTGTCACTTGTGCTTCTGCCCAATGGACTATAAATTGGAGGTTTCCATGCTCTTGTCCTCAGTTCTGTTAATTTACTAGAGTGGCTCATAGAACTCAGAGAAACATTTACTTATGTTAACTAGTTTTGTTTTTTATAAAGGATATTATAAATATACAGCTGAATAGCCAGATGAAGAGGTACCTAAGTGAGGTCTGAAAGGACCACAGGGGCAGGAGCTTCTGTCCCCACAGAACTTAGGTATGTCACCCTTCTGGCATGTGGACACACTTATCAACCTGGATGCTCACTAAGTCTCCTTGTTCAAGTTTTTATTGAGCTTAATCTGTGGAATCTTTCTCCTTCCCAGAGGTTTGTGGATGGTGCTGAAGTTTTCTACCTTTTACTCACTTCATTTTTCTGGTGATCAGCCCCATCATAAGCTTATCTTGGAGTCCCACCCTAAATCACCTCATTAGTAGTGTTCAAAAAGGTTGTCATTAATAACCAAAAACCCTCCTACTACTTAGGAAATTGCAAGGATTTAGGAGCTTTGTGTTATCAACAAGGAATAAAGACCAAATATATTTCTTATTATATCACAGTATTGATCTATTGACTCCTAATATTCATCCAGTATTAAAGCACTATCTAGTTCCTGGAGGCATTTCTGACCTTGGAACACAGTACTAAGGAATGTCATGTGCATGGTGGCCCCTCAAGTTTGCAAGGGATCAGTTCCCATATAGGTAGTATTTTTCCTTTTGGGAAGCTTTAGCAATTTCTCTGAGTCCAAAGAGTTCTAAAATTTTAGAAATAACTATCTAAGGCAAAAAAATTTTATTGTCTTGCTATTTTGAGCTTTGGATCTTAAGCGAATAGTTCTGCAGCAAAATAGGTTTATTTATAAATAATGTAGAAGCACAATTTAGGGCATTCTGTCCAATGGCGAACTACACGCACACATCTCTCTTTTTTAGAGTTGAAGAGAAAGTTGAGAGAGCTTTTGAAAAAAGCTGTTGTTCTTTTTAGGCTCTGGGATCTAAGGAATGACAGCGCCCCCTTCTGGCTTCCCAACTTTATTCTAAATGAGATTTCTGTTCATTAATTTTTTAGAGTCGTCTTGTAAATTACACTTGTGGTTTTGAGCATTAGGGAAAATTTTCTTGGATTATATATATAATTATATTTCCCTTTTATTTTCTCTGTTTTCCTGGAACTTTTATTTGATAGACAGTATAAATGCTGAATTACTTCTTTATGTACCTTTATTTCCTCACAGTGACTATATCTCTTTGCCTTTTGCACTAAGATTCTGGAGACCTCTGTAACTTTAACTTCCAATCAATCAATTGGTATTCATTTCCCATTTATTAAATTTTATTATTTAAAATTTACAAGCACTATGTTTTTTTCTGATTGCAAACTTTTTGTTGCAGCTTACATTTATTTTGAGAACATAGTATTTTCTTGTACGCTATCCAATCTGAAGATAGTTAATTCATTTTTAAAATGTTCTCTTTTGGTTCTTTAGATCACTTGAATGGTCATTTTAGACAATCTTACTAATGCCTTTGCTTTTGTTAAATGTCTGCTAAAGTTTTCAACTAATGCACTAAATTGATGCATTCAGGTAGTATTGTGGGTTGAGTTGTGTCCTCCCAAAAGTCATGTTTTAGTCCTAACTCCAGTACCTGTGAATGTGACTTTATTTGGAAATAGGGTCTTTGCAGAGAGAATCAAGTTCAATAATACCGGTGTTCATACAAGAGCAAAGTTTGGGTATGGGCACACTGGGAGAATGCCAGAATGTGACAATAGAGGCAGAGATTTAAATGCTGCGGCTGCAATTCAGAGATTGCCTACAAACTGCCAGAAACTAGAAAGAGGCAAGGAAGGATTCTCCCCTACAGGTGTCAGGATTACGGCCTGGCACACAGCTGGATTTCAGATGTGTAGCTTCCAGAACTGTGAGAGAATCCACTTCTGTTGTTTTAAGCCACAGTAGCCCATGGAAACTGATACAGGTAGATTTTCTGGGATTTGTTTGAAGCTGTGTCCTTTTCTTCACAATCTTCTGAAAGCATATGTGGTGAAAGACTAGAGTGTTTCCAGCTGTCTGCCGGAAGAAAGAAGACTTTTACTTAGGTGATTAGTCAGAGAAACAGAACCTCCAGAGAACAGAACCTACTAATATATTCTACTAGTGTGTGTGTGTGGGGGTGTGTGTGTGTGTGTGTGTGTGTGAAGAGATTTATTATAAGAAATTGGTTAACACAGTTATAGAGGCTGACAAGTCCCAAGACAAATAAGCAAACTGGAGATCAAAGAGATCCAATGATGTGGTTCTAATCTAAGTATTGGCAGGCTTGAGACTCAGGAAAAACTGATGTCCTAGCTCAAGGTAGTCAGGCAGATGAAATTTTTCTTCACTTGAGGGAGTGTTAGCTTTTTTGTGTTATTCAGGCCTTCAACTGATTTGATGGGAGGCCAGTCTGTTTTATTCTTTCTACTGACTCAAAAGTTCATCTCCTCTAAAACCACCTTCACAGACACATCCAGAATAATGTTGACTAGATATCTGGGCAGTCTATGGCCCACACAAGATGACAAAAAGAATTGACCATCACAAATCCACCCCTTGTCAACTTGGCATCCATATGCATCTCATTTAGCCCACCTAATCTTCAAATAAAGACAAAAATAAGGTCCCAATTCTACTTAATATAATACAACTTTCCTGTATACAACCGAAATGTACTAACCCCTTCCCCAGAAGAGGAGATGAAGTCCTTGAGTAAGGTTTATTTTTCTCCTTGTATCTTGTAACCTATAATAATGTAAAATTAATAATACTTAAAGACTATAATATAAAGCCAATTTGCTTAGGTTACATGATAAAGGAATAGAAGAGGAATGAAGACAAAGACAGAAATAGAGATATATAGTATAGATATATAAACATACAAATGTCTTTATAACAAAAAGCAGAAGTAACTCAACAATTACTGTCTTCATATCTGTAGTTGGTTGTGTGCTCATAGCTGGTATTTATAACTACCTTCTCACACAACGCTGTGCTCTCATTACCTTCAGCAAGCACCTCAGTTGATCGTGGGCCCTTAGTATAATGACGCAAAACTTTATTCCTGAAAGGTGTCTGGGCCTGCCTGAATCAAGATGTTGTAGTTTTTCATTAACTTTAAACACAGTGTCTGATAAAACTAAGCAATACCTTAAATGATTGCTATATTCTACCCATATTGCCCATATTCTCCCTTACCTCCACTGTGCATCAGTGGTTGATTTCCCCTTGATAGTCAGGATTAGTCACCCCAGTCAGCACAGTAACTCCCTTCTCTTCCTCTTGATTTAGGGGCATTACGAGCCCAAAGTGGTTGAATGGCAGTCTTAGCTTCCATTTCAACAGATAATTCCTGGTTGTGTGTCACAGTGGAAGCATTACCACCTTTTGAACTAAGACCTCTAGGCCAGAAGAACATTAAGTTGTGGGAACAAGAAGCAAAAGTTTTGCACCTGGCTGGTGGTGCAATGGATAGAACAAGCACCAACGTGGAATGCTGAGGTCCCAGGTTCAAAATCCTGACATTGCCAGCTTGAGTGCAGGCTTGCCAGCTTGAATGTGGGTTCTCTGGCTTGAGCATGGGACCATCAACATGACCCCAGTGGCCAAGGTCAGGCAGGTTCACACTGGATTCCTGCAGACAGTAGAAAAACTGCAGAGCTGGAAAGGGTTGGGCCATTCCATTTAATAGAGTCTCACAACGGCAGACAAGCACACAGGTAGGGGAAACCGCCTCTCAGGCAAACAAACTGCAAAATGGCCCCTCACAGTGGCTGGCAGGCAATCCGCACATCTGCAATCCCCCTGAACACAAGTGCCATAGCCTTATATAGGCCACACACATGTGGAGCTGCCATGTGCTCACGCACTAATCAGGCAAAGGGCTTATAGCGGGTAACCCCACGAGCAAGCCTAACACAGCTAGCTGCCCCACATTCTACACCTTTAGGGTTGCTTCACAATCTACATGACACCAGAGACTACAGCAGGGGTCGGGAACCTTTTTGGCTGAGAGAGCCAGGAACACCACTTATTTTAAAATGTAATTCCGTAAGAGCCATACAATATGTTTAACACTAAATACAAGTAAATGTGTGCATATTATGTAAGACCAACACTTTTAAAGTACAATAAGTCTCTGAATTCTTTTTAATAACATTTTTATGCTGTTGCTAACCAATGATGAATAAAATACTTCTTACCATTAATGCGACTTCTGGTGCCGCATGGTTTTGCTGATGGCTTTGTAGTCTGGTTGATACGTGGTGAGGTTAAGCTTCATGCAGGCATTGAGACTTCCATCCGTTAAACGTGATCATAGGTTGGTCTTAACATTCTTTAGATGTGAGAGAGACTGCTCACATGCATACGTAGAGCCAAACATTGTCAGCAATACTCACACGCTACAGTGTGTGGTATGTGATGGGAAGTGCATTCCAAGTTTTGACAATCAGCTGGTCTGCGGGTTGAAGTTTTTTCATTTCTCCCCACTTGTGTTTGCTCGCCAGTTCTGCTTGCTGTCGTGCAAGTCTTTCCAAATCTTCATTCAGTGACTTGAACTTATTCACCCACATGTCAAAGGCCTTCAGGTCAGCAGCTTGTAGCTCAAAATTTCTGAAGGAGACACCGGGGATGTAACTCAGGTCAGCACTGCCCACTGCACACTCATGTGGATGGGTGATAAACTTAAAAAGATGAGTGCGCTCACGAAATTCTCCAAAGCGCGCTTTGAATGACTGCAGGAGATTAGATGTGAAGCCCACTAGCTGCTGGAGATCAAGATGTTGAGCAGGGTCACTTGCTGTGCATGCATCTTTAAACTCTCCCAGTTTTTCAAAGTGTAGTAAATGACCTGTTTCAATGTCAGCAATGAAGAGTTCCAGCTTATTTTCAAATGTGAACATTGCTTATTGAAGGGATAAGACTGTATTTTCAATGCTTTGCATTTTCATATTAAGCTGGTTCAGATGTTCAGTCATGTCCACGAGATAGTAGAACTTCAGGAGCCACTCAGTTTTAGCTAACTCAGGCTGCTTGACGTTTTCATTTCAAGAAGAGTCCAGATTTCGCTCAGACAAGCCGCAAAACGGCTGAGCACCTTTCGTCTTGACAACCAATGCACATTGCTGTGCAGAAGCAGACCAGGATAATTATTCCCAACTTCATCCAGCAGTGTTTTCAACTGGTGATCATCTAAAGATCAGGCAACAATAAAGTTGACCACCCGAATGACCAGTGACATCACCTCACCAAGCTGCTCGCCACACATCTGAGCACAAAGTGCCTCCTGATGTAGGATGCAGTAAAAACTTAAGATGGGTCTCTTTTCATGTTCATGAAGAAGTGCTATGAATCCTGTTTTTCCCCACCATGCATGAAGCACCATCAGCACACACTGAAATAAGTTTACCCATTGTTAGGTTTTTTTTTTTAGCAAACTCAGTGAAAGACTTGAATAAATCCTCCCCTCTTGTTGTCTCTTTCATAGGCAAAACAGCAAGACTTTCCTCACATAGTTTGTCACCGACAAACAGCATACCTTGCAATCACAATGAACTGGGATAAATGGTTTACGTCTGTTGACTCATCCAAAGCGAAAGAAAAGAATGGTGCTGCATTTATGTCCTTCACTTGTGTTGCCTCAATTTGATTTGCCATCATGATGGTACAATCATGAACAGTTCTTGCCAACAGAGGCATGCCTTTTATTCGTTTGATTATCTTGTCTTTATCCGAAAAGTCGTCAAAAAGTTCATTGGCAACATCAAGCATGAATGTTTTGGCATACTCCCCATCTGTGAATGGCTTTCTGTTTCTCACAATTGCTAAAGCACCAGCAAAGCTAGCTGAATTCCAGTCACCTTGTTGGATCCAAACATGGAGTTGCTGCTGACTAGCTTGCACTCTGCACAGTAGCTCTTGACATGCTTTCTTCCTGCTATCTCCCATGCTGGATATTTCTATGCAAATATAGTATGGCATGTGTCGAAGTGCCACTTTATATTTGACCATTTCATTGATGCAATTTTATCATTGCATATTAGACACACTGCAGAACCTGCTCTCTCCACAAAGGCAAATTCCTCTGTCCACTTCTGCTGAAAAGTACAATACTTCTCATCTTTTTTTTTTTAGCCATGTTCTTCATCAAAAGGGTTTCTGCAATTAGCTAGCTGACTACTTGATTAAAAGGAGGGAAGTTTACTTCCTGACCTCACAATGACCTGTGTATGTTATGCATTATCCAGTAAAAATTTGGTGTTGTCCTAGAGGACAGCTGTGATTGGCTCCAGCCACCCGCAACCATAAACATGAGCAGTAGGAAATAAATGGATTGTAATACATGAGAATGTTTTATATTTTTAATGTTATTAATTTTTTTATTAAAGATTTGTCTGCGAGCCAGATGCAGCCATCAAAAGAACCAAATCTGGCTCACGAGCCATAGGTTCCCAACCCCTGGACTACAGCAACAATGTTACACAATAATTACAAAGGTTCCCTCCATGGTGTCTCCCTGAGCACTTGGTCCAGGTTGTCACCTGGAAGCCCACCTCTAAGTCCCTATCCCAGGGTAAGTAAGAGGGCCTGTATAGTCCAGGGCTGTGTCCATGGAAACTGTAAAGTATCTTGGTGCATCTCCACAACTGGATGAGAACCAGTGCAGGAGGGCATCCACTGGAGCTGCCTCCTCATCAGAGTTTCTCATAGTACTCTCAACAAGCAATGTGTCCATCCATCAAGGGAGCCGGTGCCCCCCTCTGGTCTAAGTCCAAGAGTCATCCCACAGTAGACAGCCCAGCTGTCTGTGCAAATCACCAAGGTAAAGGTCCATTACAGGCAACTAGCTGAACAGCTCTGTATTAACAGACCTTAGCACCTTTCCACAGTGTGCTGTCCATTGCCGCAAGCCCCATAACAAGCTCACAGGGCTGGTGAGGTCAAACACATTCAAGGCCTGTGTTGCCTTAACAGTTCTCTTAGCTGCTGCTGAAAAAAAAAAAAAGCACCTATTACCTTCTAATGTTAACACCTGCTGCACATTAGAAGGAGACCAGTGGATTGCCAATTTCACATGAGGCCTCTGGCCTCTGCCTGTCCCTGTTGGACAGGTCCCTCGCCCTTCCCTCTATTCAAACTGGGACAATTAATTGGTCTTGTGGATTCTGTAACCTGAACACCAGCCATTTTCCTGGCAGATGCTGGGGCCACCCATTTCCCCTGCTTTTTCAGTGGCTGGAACTTCTGTTCTGACTCAAGCTGCCGTCAAAGCTCCAACAGGATTTTATTAGGCTTGCCATCTAATTTCTCTCTATCTGCGCAAGCCACAATCAAATCTACCCACACCTATATTCGGGCAACCTTCACAGGCCTGTTTCTCTTCTTAGTCAGAAGGGCAGCATGGGCAGCAGCCCTCACAGCCTACGGTCCACCTCTGTTCCAGAGCGTATGCTGCCATCACCACTATGTCCCGCAGCCGCACCAAGCAGGCTGCCAGGGGTTCAGGAAGAAATTCTCTGCCTGAATGTCACCCCCAACTCCATCAGCTCTGCCCGGGTGTAGGGCCGGACCACAGAGTGCTCCATTACCTGAGGAGGAGGCTGTGTCTGCCCCTGAGGGGCTCGTGGCTGCTGGGTCTTTACCTTCTTGGCAACCACCTGCCGGGCTCCAAGTCTGTGGACCACAGTTGTGACCTGAGCCTCCCTCTCAGAAGAGTCGGAAATGCCTGCTCCCTCCAACTCAGAGCCACTGCAGCACAAATGCAGCTCCATTTTCCACGCCTGCTTCAGCTCCTGCGTCTGCCGGTTCTCTGCCGGACACTGACTCTCCAGCTCCTGAACCCACAGTTGTTTATTCAACAGCCATCGCTGCCGGTGTTCAACTTCCAGGGCAAACTGCAACTCGCGAGTCCATAACTCCTTGTCCAGAGACCACTCCAGTTCCAGGCGCCATTGGCTCTCAGCCCGAACCTCCCACTGCAACTCTCGGACCCGCTCTGCTTCCATCTCCAGCGCTCGCTCCAGTTCACGCAGTTGTTTGTGCTTAGTCTTCAGCTCATCCTGGAGCTTTCAACCTCACTCAGCTTCTCGCACAGAGCTCTTGGTTTCTTCTCACAGGACGGCAAAAAACACCCAGTCCACGGACCCCAACAGGAGAGCCACTGGGAACAGCCACTCCTCTATTCCACCCTTCAAGGTGTGGTGGCTCCATACCAATCTGCTCCCAACCCTGCCCACTACGCCAGATATAATGCTGGTGGTTGAGGCCAGGGAGGTCCACATTGGATTAGGACAGATAGCAGAAAAACTGCAGAGCTGGAAGTGTTGGATTATTCCTGTTGGACTCTTTCTGTTTAGTAAAGTCTCACAACTGTGGACAAGCACACAGGCAGGGGAGACCGTCTCTCAGGCAAACAAACAGCAAAATGGCCCCTCACCTTGGCGGGCAGGCAATCCTTGCCACTGCAATCCCCCTGAGCGTGAGCACCCATAGCCTTATATAGGCCACTCACACGTGATGCTGTCACGTGCTCACATGCTAATCAGGCAAAGGGCTTGCAGCCCATAAACCAGAGAGCAAGCCCAACACAGTTGCCCCACGCCATGGTCATTGGCTTGAGCCCAATGGTCACTAACTTGAAGCTCCAGGCCACTGGTTTGAACAAGGGGCCACTGGCTCAGTTTAGCCCCCCTGGGCAAGGCACATATGAGAAAGCAATCAATGAATAATGAAAGTAACAGCAACTGTAAGTTGATTCTTCTCATCTCTCCCTGTCTTTCTCATGCAAAAAAAAAAAAAAAAAAAAAAAAAAAAAAAAATATATATATATATATATATATATATATATATATAAAATATATATTTTGCTAGTGGGTCACTAGGGATAATAATGATGAGTGACAGCTCTCCTATTTTCACCACATAATTCTTGCACTGGCTATGGTAGTAACAGCACGGTATATTGGATACTAATTCAGAGTACACAACTGCTTTCTGGAGAACCTAGCGCCAGCCCTGCAAGGTATTGCCACCTACCTAGCCTTGTTATTATTTACCCTGAGGATTATTCAGAGACAACCTTCTGCTTTTCACGCTTGCTCACTTTGAGCTGGCTGTTTTTCTGGATCTGCTCTGAATTCGGAAGTGGTTTTCTTCAGGATGTGGTTTTCTTCAAAGCATCTGGGCCTTGGTTTTCTCACTCTCCCACATCTCAGCGCATCTGATACAATCTGCTTTCTATAATCTATACAGTTCATTGTCCCATACAGTCAACCTTTTCAATATCCAGACGTGTTGCAAGATGTCCTGTTCATGGAAACCTCTTTTATTTTATAAGGTCCTGTGGGGCAGCTGTATTAGGCTTGCTCACCGGTGTACCAGCTGCAAGCACTTTGCTTGATTAGTGCATAAGCACCTGGCAGCAGCGGCACGTGTGCATAGGCTATGGGTGCTCCTGCTCACGAGAGATGGGGGATTGTGGACGGCAAGTTTCCTGCCCGCTACTGTGAGGGGCCATTCTCGCTGTCTGTGTGCCGGAGAAGAGGTTTCCCCTGTCTGTGTGCTTGTCTGCCGTTGTGAGACTTTATTAAATGGAATGGCCTAATGCTTTTCCGGCTCCGCAGTTTCTCTACCATCTAATGTGGACCAGCCTGGCCTCAGCTACCAGTATTGCATGCCCTTATAAATTTCTTCTAATTTTAAGAAACATGAAGCATAAAGAGAAGCAAATACATGTGTTTTGCCTGTCATATCTATGCACTCTGTTTTTGATGTCCAAATGTGACATTTTGAGGCCAGAAGCAAAGGATTTCTAGTTAAAAATGGTTAATTAGCATGTTTTTATCTCCCTTCTCTCGTAGCACTTTATTAAAATAAAAATGCATGAATTGAAAAGTGTGTGTGTGTGTGTGTGTGTGTGTAATGGAATACAATACGCGAGAAATTTTCTCAACTTTCAAAAGATGGAGTGTAGTTGGCTGGGGCACAGTTGGCTGGCTGGAGTGGAGGAAGCAAGCAGAGTGAGTGGATTAATTGACCCTGTGGGACCCCTGAGGGGCTCCGCACCAGCAGGTGGTAAGGAGGCTCTCAGCGTGTTCCAGGCTCACTTTCCTAGACCACAGAAGTAGATACCTATATTCCCACTCACACTTCCACATCCCTTGCTAATAAAGAAACCAGAAGGTTCTTCTCTGAATAATTTGAACCAGAGAAGCTCCAGGTTCAGGAAAGCCAGTTGAATTGAACAGAGGACTGTAATGAGGCAAGGGGCTTTAATGCATCTTGAACCATAAGCTCCTATATTAGTCATCACACTGCTGTAACAAATTCCATGGCTTAAACAATAGAAATATGTTATTGTCTCACAGTTTTGCAGGCTAAAAGTTCAAGATTAAGATGCAGGCAGAACGGATTCCTTCTGAGGAGTGTGAGGGAGAATCTAGTCCATGTCTCTCTCTCTCTCTCCTAGTCTCTTGTGGTCTGCTGGCAATTTTTGATGTTCCTTGGCTTCTGCTGCACTACCCCAGTCTTTGCCTCTATCTTCACGTGGTATTCTCCGTGTGCATGTGCGTGCGTGTGGTGTGTGTGCGTGTGTGTGTGCGTGTACCCAAATTTAAACCCTTTTCACAAGGAACCGGTCTGATTGGATTAGGGGCCAATTCTATTCCAGTATGACCTTATCTTAATTAGTTCCATCTATAAATAATTATTTTCAAATAAGGTCACATTCTGAGATGCTGGGGGTTAGGACTTCAACATGAATGAAAGGCAGGGGGAGGGGTGAAGAGAGACATAATTCAACCCTTTATATCTCCTGTACTCATTCTGTTGTGGGAATTCCAGATACTGGGCATATTATGAACATCTTTGTCTTCCTTCTCCTTGTGAGTTTGAAGAAACTGAAAGCACTTAGATAGAAGATTTACAAAATCAGACATTGGGAGCTCTTCAGACTCTGCTTTGCTTCTGATTATTCTACCTGTTGCCAAGTCCCACCCATGCACACAAAGATTCTAATCAGCTATTTGGTTCTTAAATATTAATGAGCATCCAAGAATCACTAGATACTTAATTAGTGTTTCCCAGGGAAGAGAAAGACTGAAACAAGGAGTCAGGAGTCTAAAGGCAACAGAAACAATGCAGGAGGAAAAAGGGATTTGAAAAGATTAATAGTTAATAGTCACAAAAAGAAAATATTGCAATCATAACCCTAAAATGATGCTAGGAAAATATTATGAAAATGAGGAGAGGTCTTGCCCATCAAAAGCAAGATAAAGTAAATGGAGGAGAATAGACTGTCAAATAAATAATATAAATATAATACAAAATAATATATATTCCACTTATTTCCCTGGAGACCTTCCTTTCTAGCCCTCTTTCTTCTTGCTCCAGTCTGAACCTGTTTTTCTTCAGGTCCATCTGAAATGTTTTTGCTGCTTTCCTGGCGGTATCTTATAAATATAATTTTAAAATAATATAAAACCACCTTACAGATTAAAAAACAAGATTGAAAAAGCTCTCAGTTTCCAAATACAATACTAAATAGTGAAAGACAATGAAACAATGCCTTCTTATTATCAAAGAAAGTTATTTTCAACCTTCTTAGCTGAAGTTTCAATTAACGGTGAAGGAATGTTGAAGTTGTTTTTTAGTCAAACAAAATATCAAGAAATAAACCTTCCATATATATATATATATATATATATATATATATATATATATATATATATATATTTTTTTTTTTTTTTTTTTTTAAGGAAACTTTTGGAGGGTGTGCTGAGCCAAGCAATGGATTAAGCCAGTGTTGGGCAGATAAAATATATTATGCTCACTGTAAAGCCAGCAGCCACGGCTACCATCACAGCAGCCTGGCCCATGCAGGTTCTCATTGGATTCGGGCAGTCGGTAAAGAAACAACGGAGCCAAAAACTGGTGGCCATTATCTTTAATCCTAGCTTGCACCTGGCGAGCAAGTAAAAACACACACTGGGCTCCAAAACCCACTCACATTCAGTGCTTACAAAGCTACTGATTTAATCCGAGTTTCCTAGAATCAAAGGTTTTTAGCTCACCAGACTTATTCACCTCTGTTCCCCATCTCCTTCATTCTCCCTGCCCAAACTCTGCACAAACTGGCTTCTCACTCAACACTCCGCCATCTTAGCTGCTTCTCCTGGCCTCCTCCACATGGCCTCTCTCTCCTCTCCTCTCCTCTCCTCTCCTCTCCTCTCTGCTCTCTCCTCTAATGCTAATCTCAGGAACCAAGAGAGCAAGCTCCCGTTCTGCCCCTATTTTATAGTGCAGAAATCAAAACCTTTAATCCAATATACAAAATAGGGAAGTCTCTAATACAAAGTCACTTATCTGGGACATGATGGGATTGTACCACCCACATCAAAAAGGGTGGGAAAGGCTCAGTCCTAAAACCAAGCCCCAGGCTACAAGGATTCTGCCTGCCCACAGCCCACCCCCAACACACATTAATATCACCTGGGTGACAGCCTCCACGTGGGCAGCACCATCTTTAACAAAGTGAGCATAATATATTTTATCTGCCCAACACTCACTTTGTTAAAGATGGCACTGCCCACGTGGAAGCCCGTCTCCCAGGTGATGATATTAGTTGCCCTTATGCTTGGAATGGGCATGATTATATTAATGTGTGTTGGGGGCAGGCTGTGGGCAGGCAAGATCCTTGTGCCTGGGGCTTGGTTTTAGGACTAAGCCTTTCCCACCCTTTTTGATGTAGGGTGGTGCACTCTAATGAGGAATTCCATTATACCTCAGATAAGTGACTTTGTATCAGATACTTCCTATTTTGTTATTGGATTAAAGGTTTTGATTTCTGCACTATAAAGTGGGGCAGACCAGGAGCTTGCTCTCTCAGTTCCTGAGATTAGCATTAGAAGAGAGAGCAGAGGGGAGAGCAGAGAGAGGCCACGTGGAGGAGGCCAGGAGAAGCAGCCAAGATGGTGAGTGCTGAGTAAGAAGCCAGTTTGTGCAGAGTTTGTGCAGGGAGAAGGAAGGAGATGGGGAACAGAGGTGAATAAGACTGGTGAGCTAGAAACCTTTGATTCTAGGAAAACTCAGATAAGTCAGTAGCTTTGTGAGCACTGAATGAGTGGGTTTTGGAACCCAGTGTGTGTTTTTACTTGCCCGCCGGGTGCAAGCTAGGATTAAAGATGATGGCCCACCAGTTTTGTCTCCATTGTTTCATTACCGTCTGTCTGAATTGTTGGGCAGATAAAATATATTATGCTCACTTTGTTAAAGATGGCGCTGCCCACATGGAAGCCTGTCGCCCAGGTGATATTAATGTGTGTTGGGGGCGGGCTGTGGGCAGGCAGGATCCTTGTAGCCTGGGGCTTGGTTTTAGAACTGAGCCTTTCCCACCCTTTTTGATGTGGGGTGGTGCAATCCCATCATGCCTCAGATAAGTGACTTTGTATTAGAGACTTCTCTATTTTGTATATTGGATTAAAGGTTTTGATTTCTACACTATAAAATGGGGGCAGAACGGGAGCTTGCTCTCTCGGTTCCTGATATTAGCATTAGAGAGCAGAGCAGAGAAAGGCCACATGGAGGAGGCCAGGAGAAGCAGCCAAGATAGCGGAGTGTTGAGTGAGAAGCCAGTTTGTGCAGAGTTTGGGCAGGGAGAAGGAAGGAGATGGGGAACAGAAGTGAATAAGTCTGGTGAGCTAGAAACCTTTGATTCTAGGAAACTCGGATAAGTCAGTAGCTTTGAGAGCACTGAATGAGTGGGTTTTGGAGCCCAGTGTGTGTTTTTACTTGCCCGCCGGGTGCAAGCTAGGATTAAAGATGATGGCCCATCAGTTTTTGGCTCCATTGTTTCTTTACCGACTGTCCGAATCCAGTGCGAACCTGCATGGGCCAGGCAGCTGTGATGGTGGCCCTGGCTACTGGCTTTACAGAATCTAATGCAAACCTGCATGGGCCAGGCAGCTGTGATGGTGACCGTGGATACTGGCTTTATAGCCAAGAATGGTTTATGGGTTATAGGAAAGGAAAAGCAGCAAAGCAAAGGGGCATCTGAGGATGACCACTGATTTGAACCTAAAGAAAAACAGGTTCAGATTTGAGCAGGTTGGAGGGAGGCTGAGAGGAAAGGTCTCTAGAAAAGTAAATGATGTGGATAGTTTGAATATTTAAGCATTTGAAAGGTACCTGCCACATATAGGTATATAGATCTTTGCCATATCTATTGGTGTATTTGAAAAAAGAGAGAGAGAGAGAAAGAGAGAAAACAAGCAAATAGAAATTGATAAAATAATAAAAAAGGATAAAACTAAAAAAAATGAAATTTTATGAGAAAGCAAAAGATATACTATTTGGTTCTGTGGTAAGTCTTCATTTATATGGCAATAAAAATGGGAACATTTTTGCATGACTTGTGGTGGTGAAGTGGATCAAGTGTCGTCCTGGAACACTGAGGTCGCTGGTTCGAAATCCTGGGCTTGCCTGGTCAAGGCACATAGGGGAGTTGATGTTTCCTGCTCCTCCCTCATCCTTCTTTTTCTCTCCCCTCGCTTCTTTAAAATGAATAAACACATTTTTTTTTTAAAAAAATGGAAACATTTTCTATTTATTTTAACCACATAAAAATCCTATGGTGAGAAAAGTGTGGGATTATGCTGGTGGAAAAGAACAAAATTTAAATTTTTAAGCATCATATATGAAATTGATGTCAAAGTTGTAATACAAACATAGTATGAAACATAGAAATAGATGCATGAACCGGTCGAGGGTTTAAAGTAGGTGTTGGGAGAATTAAAGAATAGAGAAGGGCGTGAGTTTAAGATTAGTTGTAGTTCATTGCAGTGACAAACAATATTATTGTGAAATTTATTTCTATAGAAATTAGAATCTGGAGTCATGTGCATGTATAACTTGGTGAAGATCCTAGATGCAGTTTTCTGCCAGTATTTAAAGTTTGAATTACATTTTATGAATCTATCTAAAATGTAGATGAATGACTACATGGATTCTAGACATGAATTTGCTAGAAACTCTTGTGATTTCTCAGTGAATTGATATTTTTAGTTGAAGGTGTAGCATTAAAATTAGATAAGGGGAAGAGATGAAGAAGAATTCTGGAGAAAAAGGAAGTCAGACAGGAAAGAAAGATGAAGAACAGAGGGCCATTGATAAGGGAAAGACTGCACCTTGCTTGTTCTGTGTTACTAATATACTGAGCAGCAAAGGAATTATTATTGTCATTAAGCAAGGAAATGTTAGGCCATCCCCCAGGAGAAAGAGAGTATTCTAAGGACTGTAGGATCCAAAATAGCAATCTTCATGGAGAGCGAAAGTTTTAGACAACAAATAATTACGAGACTTGGAATTTTAATTCCGATCTAATGATGGTTTTCTGATATGGGAAATTAAGGCATTATATTAAGGTGACCAATCGTCCTCCTTTAGGGAGGACAGTCCTTCTTTTGTAAGTTCCGTCCTCCCTCGAAAAGTGTCCTCCTACATGTCCTCCTTTTTTTTTTTTTTTTTTTTTTTTTTACAGAGACAGAGAGAGTCAGAGAGAGGGATAGACAGACAGGAACAGAGAGAGATGAGAAGCATCAATCATCAGTTTTTCGTTGTGATACCTTAGTTGTTCATTGATTCCTTTCTCATATGTGCCTTGACCGTGGACCTTCAGCAGACCGAGTAACCCCTTGCTTGGGCCAGTGACCTTGGGTCCAAGCTGGTGAGCTTTGCTCAAATCAGATGAGCCTGCGCTCAAGCTGGTGACCTCGGGGTCTTGAACCTGGGTTCTCTGCATCCCAGTCTGACGCTCTATCCACTGCGCCACTGCCTGATCAAGCCATGTCCTCCTTTCTGATATTGGAAGACTAATCTGTAATTGTCTGTATTCGATCAACGCAGAGTTGATCCATTGCGTGTGATGTGACATATTTGTATCTAAATGAGTACTTTTTTCTTACAATTATTATTAAAAATTAATAGGCATGTTGGGCCTGACCTGTGGTGGCACAGTGGATAAAGCGTCAACCTGGAAATGCTGAGGTTGCCAGTTCGAAACCCTGGGCTTGCCTGGTCAAAGCACATATGGGAGTTGATGCTTCTAGCTCCTCCCCCCCTTCTCTCTCTCTGTCTCTCTTCTTTCTCTCTCCCTCTCCTCTCTAAAATGAATAAATAAAAAAAAAACATTTAAAAAATTAATAGGCATGTAAGCAAATTACAATATAAAATATTATGTTTTTATTATGCATTTATTATATTATAGTGTATTATTGTTGTAATGAATAAAATGTTTCTTTTATTTATGATATTATTTTCCATTTATTTTTGTCCTTTTCATTGTAAAAAAGTTGGTCACCTTAGTTATATAGAACTTATAAGGAACTGATATTTTATGACATTCGTTGTATTTCCATTAGTTGACAGGTTTTGAAACATCTACAGCGTTTAGCAGTGGTGAAAATTGTTGTTATAGGCATTATTGAAGTGCAGTGGAGTAACATGCACAATTACTGTGATCAACTAGACTGTTTAGGAAGAAAAGTACAAGGATGTTAAAGTAACAGCTTTGAAATTGACCCACTACATATTTAGTAATGAGTAACTTGAGAAATAGAGATGACAACTTTATAAATGTGCAACTACATTTTATAAAAGTAAATTTTGAAGAATTAAAAGAGATATTTTTAATATTTGTTTAGAAATTAAAATTCTTTAATATTCTCACAAATATAGTAGGTCAATTTCATGATGCTGCTGTTCTTTACAATTTGGATATAACTATTGTGCAAACAGGTTTCAATAAAAGTCTACTTGATATTTATGTGTGTGACAAAAATGACATGTTCTTGTTTTAGATGAGTCAATATATAGGGGTGCATTTAAAAAAAGGCAAATAGTCTCCTCTGCCCCATTCAATGTCACCACTGTCAGCAATTTTAACATGGTGTCAATTACATCATACATAGTGCAAATATAGCATTCTTTTTCTCAAACGTGAGAAAATATATGATGTGATTTTTTAAAACTGAGCAATATTGTAGGAATCTCTTCTGAATCCTACTTTTAAATAACTTAAGTCTCCATACTATGGATGTGTCATAAGTTCTGGACCATTTCCCTATAACTGGACATTCATAGCATTTACTATTATAGTATTAAAATGAACATCCCTTTACATATATCTTTACAGGTTGGCTATTTTGTTCTGTAGAATATATTTATAAATGTAGAATTTGCTAGATCAAAAAAAGATTAAAATTATTGAGTAGGTACATAGGGGTGGTAAGAAAATTTCAGAGGAAAAAGGATTATATTTTACATTTCCTTCTATGCTTAAACAAAAAAGTTTGGAGAGTCTGTTATTTAATATTTGATAGCTCAGGTTTTCTTATAATAATCATTAATGTGATTAGTTACACCAGTGACTATTTTGCTGCATGCCAATATTCAATAAAATTCTTGATTTACTATGGGCATTGAATTAAAATATGTGGCAGTTTCTTATTTTACAGGCATTTAAACTGATCAATCCCACTGTTTAATACAGTGTGTCCGTAAAGTCATGGTGCACTTTTGACCGGTCACAGGAAAGCAACAAAAGACGCAGAAATGTGAAATCTGCACCAAATAAAAGGAAAACCCTCCCAGTTTCTGAGGATGATGTGGCAGCATGTGCGCATGCGCAGATGATGATGTAACACCGTGTATACAGCAGAGCAGCCCAAGGCCATGCCAGTCGAGATGTGGACGGTACAGAGGAAAGTTCAGTGTGTTCTGTGGCTCACTAAATTTGAATCCGTGACCAAAGTGCAACGTGAATATTGGCGCGTTTATAATGAAGCGCCACTACATAGGAATAACATTACTCGGTGGAATAAGCAGTTGAAGGAAACCAGCACTTTGGTGGAGAAACCCTGTTCTGGTAGGCCATCAGTCAGTGACGAGTCTGTAGAGGCTATATGGGATAGCTACCTAAGGAGCCCTAAAAATTCTGTGCATGAGCCCACATCGAACTGCACTGACTAGGTATAAAACTGGGAGAGTTTTCCTTTTATTTGGTACAGATTTTACATTTCTATCGTCTTTTGTTGCTTTCCTGTGACTGGGCAAAAGTACCCCATGACTTTACAGACACACTGTAGATTTTAATCTTGAAATTGCTATTTTATAGTTTACATTGACTACCAGATTTTCAAAGAACATGCAGACCATTTAATCTACAAGTTTTATTACTTTTTTTTAATGAAATAAGACTTTGAGAAGATGAAACCAGTAATAACTATTTGACTAGGAAGTAACTGGTCTCACAAGGAATGCTTAAGGAGTTGCTTAGAAAAAACAATGTACACCCCCCTTCCTCCACATTATGACAATGAATCATCAATAGAATTAAAGGGATTTTTAAAAAATTTTCTCTGTGTCCTCTTTGGCTCAAGTAGTATCAGGCACATGATAGTCTCGATGATTACTAGTTGATTGCATATTACTCAAATTTATCCAAACACTCAAAGATATGGGCTTTTAAATTATCTAATACCAACATTTAAAATGAGTTAAGAATTCATTCTAAATAGTATGCATATAAAACAATTATAATCATGTAACATATTGGAGGGGTAATCAGATGAAAGCCAGCGTCATACATATCAAATGTATCTCATCATGTCAGTCCTACTGTGCTTCCAGTTTTAGATTTCACAGGGCTAGGTTAGCTAGTCAGATCGCAGGAGCTCCTTTGCGCCATGACACACTATATTACTGTTACGAGTGTATAACACAGGAAATAAAGGGGAACGGTTATGAGACTCAGAGGCACATACACTCAACTGGTTTACATCTAATAAAGATTTCAATGAGATTTCTTAAAAATGAAGACAGATCTCTGACCATTGAAGATATTACTGGAAGCAGAAGTATTGACTGATTTTGTAAGGTCCTTTGTACTATTTTGATTCCAGAAAAAATGTTACTTTATAAACTTATTTTTTTTGTCAAATAGAATTTGACAAATAGAAATGAATAGCCCTTACAACTACCTAACAATATTAAAAAGCAAGGCAATTTTCAACATATTATATATATATATATATAATACACCCAGTAGCAAATAAGAATATAGCAAATCTTTCAAAGGCTCAATAAAACTTATGAAATGCAAATAGGCCCATCTTTGATAACTGGTATTTCTAAAAGTAGAAAATTAAAATGTTTCCAATTAAAAGCTCTGATTAAGCTTATTTAAATATCATCTATATAGTTTTTGGAGAAAAGGGCTATCTCTGTGATGTGATTCTGACTTGAGAGAATACATACTTTTATATTGGGCATAAGGACAAATAATCCTATAGACACAAAATAGAAAAATAAAACTCAATTAGTAAAATTCTGTTGAATTTTTGGAATTTTGAAATACAGTATTCACTCACAAAACAAAATGTGTTTTCAAAAACTTCTGAAACAAATTCTCTTTGAAATTTATTTCTAAGTCACAGACAAAACTTTAAAACTGACACATTTATACTAATACATGCATGAGCAAAAGAAAAGAGAGAAATAAGCACGGGAATACAAAAATGAACATAGTAAAATTTTAATGAATACAGTATTCTGGATACAAGTGGAATACCATTAAGTAAGAACAGTATTTACCTCAGTTCTATGATAGTATGGATTCAGATAAACCAAGATTTAAGATAGCCACTTCACTACTCACATTTTAATCAGTGCTGACCAGAAGCTAAAGCAATTTATTTTAGGCTAAGGTGTTCAATGAAATTATAGAATGGATCTTCTACTTAATGAAGGTGATATGTACTCATTTAAAGGCATTTAGGGCAAGTCAAACCATGGAGAGCCCTTACAAAGACTAAGCACCAAAGGAGTTTTTTGTGGCTTTCATTTTGGGCCACCTTAAATTTTATTTTGTTTAAATGTGTTTTCTATTAACATTCACATACAAATTCCTTCAGGCAAAAGTTTTTAACATGGAACTTTCTGTTTAGAGGTCTTGCCAACAGTTGCTTACAATAGTTTTTAAGCAATGAGTACTTCAGAACAATCCCAAGTGTATACTTAATTGATTACAATTCTAAGATGCTGGTCCCTGAAAATTCAGTGGGGCCAAATGCATTAATTGGAAGTAGTATTTGATTAAAAAAGGAAGTCTTGCCCAAAGATGAAAATGAGTAAAATAACTATGTGGGCTCTCATACACAATCTTTCTAAATTTTCACCCTGTATTAAGTGATTATAATGTCCTTCAGGCTTGCTATATGCCCCATAGAGTCAAAAGAAACCAACAAGGAATTAACATTTCAACTAGCTAGGAACTATTTACTGTAAGGATAAAGTGAAATTCTGGAAGACATACTACTATACTTCGAGAAAACACTATCATCAATAGGTAAGCATCTGCTGAAGAAGGCAGTTTATAATGAAACATTACAAATCTTATGTTTATGCATACAACTTATAAAATAGAAAATGCTATTTTCCCAAATAGTATAGCATCACACTAACACTATAGAGTTAAGATTGAAAGTTTCTGTACACACGTCCACGACACCTCGACAGCAGTATATGCCTCTTAGATATTTCTCATTTGTTATCTAATATATGTGACCACGGTTTCAGATTTGTATTTGAGCAGGCTAAAATAATCATTCTTCTTTATCTATGAGGCAATCAACCAGTTTCAGTGAACAAAAACTTTTATAATCAAGTCAAGAAACACATTAAACCTCCACACCAAGATGAAAAATGCATCCAAGGACATGATATAATCCCAACAGGAAGGATTATGCCCCTAGATATAGTGTATGTGGTAACAGTTTGGAGCCTAGTGAAATACATGAAGATATATGGGACTGTAATTACTAGAAACTTAAATGTGAATTGTTGGCATTTTCCAGTGGAACATCACCCAGTTTATGGCTTAGGACTACTCAAAGCTATTCTGCCTTGACAGATTTGCTGTAAGTGCAAATTAATATCCAAACAGGGAGCAGTCTCAATCCAATGAGTTCTGAAAACTTAGAATGATTGCATATTTTACCTTACTTTTGTATTTTGAAAATAGTGCTATAAAATTCAATTATATATTTTCCAGGCTTCTTAAGACTTTCTACCATCATAGATAATTTAAATTAAACATGGTTGCCTGCAAATTCTTATTCTAGAGGAACTAAAAGTAAAAGTAAAGTACATTTTGTACATTTTGATTGTTTTGCTGGTCTCATGTGTGTGCCTTATCAAAGAGAGCACTACTTTAGGCATTTTTTGTGGTACTTTAACATAACTGACCATGAGGAAAATTGATAGTTCAAATTTTAACAAGTGATTTTTTTTTTTTTGGTGGCAGGCTTATTTTAAAATGGAAAATAAGTCCACATTGAATTTAAATATCAGATGGACACTTTGACAATCTGAAATAGGAACTTAAGTCTGTGAAAGAAATTCAGACATGAAAAGCTGGTTCTGAAAAATATAAAATCTAACCTTGCTCTTATTCACTTTGGCTTTATTGTTAAATGCAGTTTTGTGGTAAAATAACCTTAAAGATAACTCTCACTGTTACACAGGATATCATTTGTCAATGCTTTGTAATAGAAATATATTTTATAAGTATTTTAAATTGAATGCTTTCAAAGAATTTAAGTTTTTAAAGCTCTATGCCAGGTTTTCAGCTGTTCAGTTTTTAAAAAATATAATTTGGGTCTCTGATAACCCTTAGGAAAGTGAGGTTCAGATAGAGATCATTTCCAGAACATAGCTGACCTCTAACAGAACTGATTATTTCCTCACCAAAACAGTTAGTTACGCAGAATACTGCCAGATCTCCACTACAAAATTCTCGCCAGTATTTTCACACAATTGTTTACCATCCATTTAAAAACCTTGAACCACCAGAGGCAAAGCACATAAACATGAAAGTAAACTTATTTCTAGTTTACTTAACCTAAATAAACTCATAAAACCATATGAAAAAACTAATTTAGAGAAAGCAATTTCCTTATTTTCTGATCTGTCAGCCAAAAAAGTACTAATTTTCTGTAAAAATAGAAAACTCATTCACATAAAATGTCTGTTTAAATTGACAATCCTGGTCTTTTAACATCAAGACATTAAAAAAAAAAAAAAGCTTACAAACTCAAGAGGATGCTTGAAATGAAAGCTATGGTTCAAAAGTTTTTTATATTAAGAGACTAAAAACCATGCCACTGCAAAATTCCCTATGGCTTTTGGCACTGACATTAAGAGATTTTAGTCTTTTGGTCACTTGAAGCTGCTACTAAAATAAAACAACAAGCCTTTAAAAGGAGGAACTGAAGGATAGTTAAGGTAACTACATCACATACAAGTAAAGCCGAGTTTGAAATAAACAGTCATTTTCTGCTAGGGATCCGAATATACGAGAACAGCTTCCCACCACCCCTCCCTTTTGGAGGAGGACCCTCTAATCAGAAGTAATTCCTGTAAATTACTGTGAGTGGCGTTGCCTGGCAGCAGCTTCAATTTCCTAGGCTAGTCTTCAATCCAAGAGATTAAGTAATCTCACCAGGAATACGTGGCAAGAGGGTCAGAGAGGGCAGTTCTTCCATGCAAACATCTCAGGAGCAAAACCTTCCTTTGAAAGATAACCATCAGGTTTGAAGGTATCCTAACACACTCTAAACCCTAAGTTTTGCTTTACACCATTGGTGACTAAAATTAACAAGTTTTAAGGTGAGTTTTTTTGTTTTGTTTTGTTTTTTTTTGCCTGCAACTATATACACACTGAAAAACTATTCTGTATCACATGATTTTAAATGAAATAAATAGAAAAATGAACCATACAATCAACACATAAGTTTAATACGCCACATTATTTCTCTTGATCACAATGGTGGTAACCTCCTGGTCAACAATCTTGTGAATTGAGGAGCTGATTCTCGTTCTCGTATCCGTCAGGCAGGTACGCTCTTCTCAGCTGGTCTGACTTAGGTATGGAGCCCCCGTTCTTCACATGGCGAGACAGGAAAGCACGGACAGCTGGGTGGTCAGCCTTCTCCAGCGGGATGTTGGCTTCCAGGCACATTTTCACGAAGTCCTGGATGACACTGACCTTCTCTGTTTGCGCAGTACTGTTGCACTGAAGGGATGCAGTCAGGGGCCTTTGCTTCTTCCTCACATTCTGCTCTTCAAACTCGGCCTTCCTCTTGGTGTGAGTCTTGGACTTGAGGTGGTCACTGATGGCAGACTTGCGAACATGATTCAGAACCACGTTGCACGAAGTGCAGAAGAGTTTCCCTCCATCTTCATGCAGCTCCCCTCCAAACTCGGTGACTCGATCCAGGGGAGTCACATACAGGGCAGTCTTAGACCGGTTTCGAGCAGGTGGTGCTGTCACTACAAATCTTTCCATTCTGACTTTGAATAAGGTTCTTTCAAGAGAAGAGAAATGGTAAGTGTTATTAACAACAGTTCATTCGGGAAGCATTAACAATAAAAGTATAAGCATTTTTAAGATGAAAGATTTCAGAAGACTTAATTTAAATGAACAGACTATGTGTCCATTAAGAACTACATCCATTACTTGATTTTGATAAAATTCAAATAAATTAGAACTATGAAAAAATATTTAACAATCTCAGATGTCACTATCTTTAGGAAAACCTAATCACAGATCAATATTTAGGGTATCAGATAGATTATTTTTATCCAATTTAGATGTGTATTCAAGTTTAAGAGTCTTTTTTCCCTGACAGTTCTGGGACACAGTTCTGATTTTAGAAACACAACCATAGAGAATTGTTAACAAAGTCTGTTCAAACAGCTGAGTTAACTAAACTGACATAATTCTATATGAAGATAAATGTAATTTCCAAAACTGCTCAAATAAAAGTAAAACCGAGAAAGACAGATCAAACACATTAACCTCAAAAACAGTATCATTACGTTTTAAAGCCAAAATAGAGTTCAAAGTAAATTTTTTAATGCATTTATACTTCTACTTAGTTTTCTAAAAGGTAATGATTGTTATCTATAACTTTTTCTAACATTTTCCTTTTTTTCATTAAAGACTAATACTTTTTCCATTAAAGACTAATACTTTGTTAATATTTATTTCATTTATTAACTCGTAAGTTGGAAAAGAAACTGAGAACTTCTTAATACAGCGCCCAGTATATAAAAGATGCTCGATCACAGTTTGTTGATGGAATACATAAATGACTATGTTCGCTATTTTTTCAAATACTTAACTCAGAAGCAGCTTAATACTTTCTAAATTTATCCTAATCATCAACTTTATGATCATTGCCAAAATCATGGGCACTGAAAACTTGATATTCTGAACAAATGTCGTTGTTGGTGACCATTTGTTTCCTAGGGCCACGCCTCTGGGCTAAACTTACATTAACCTAGACATAAGAAATTAAAATGAATTTGGTAGAATTCAAATAAGACAGAGACAAATTCTTAAGTGTGTGTTTAAGAATTATGTTTTGTAAGTTAAATCCACACTAGAGAATTCATGGCTGGGTAACATGAAATCTCTCTCAAAAGTACTTTAAATTGACAATGTATTAGATATTAGACATCTATGAACATAAACTCAGAGAAGGACTTAATATTCCACAGAGATTCTAAAAAGTATAATAAAGTTTAGGACTTAACAGGTTTAACTCTATTTTTCCATTAAAAATCTGTTTCATTTATGGCTTTCATGTGCCAAATATTGTGTTTGGCTATAGGTTTTCAATGGCAGATATGATTCCTGCCTAGTAAGTACTTAGTGAGTTACCATTACACGTTTGTACTTTACGTTAATGGTTTGCATTTTATACTCTTATAGCAAATCAGTCCCAATTAGTAATGCATTTAAAAGAGCTATGAAAAACATTGCATTTTTGTGTACAGTAAGGCCTAAATCTCTCTACGTGAAAAGCCTTTAAATAGCTGACTTTGAAACTTACAAAAAAAAAAAAGTTCATAATTCTGAGTCCTAAAATGCTCCATCACCTATAAATGTGAAAGGCCTATACATTCCAATGTCCTGTAACTTTTAAATGTCTGTGTGTTACTGCAGAAGACAATATCTACACAGCAGAGGATGCTCGAGGTTAGGCCAGAAAGACAAGTGTTTTCAAAAGAAGGTGCAATGATTTTAAAGCGGACGTTAAAAAGCGAAGAGCAGGAATTAGCCAACAAAAGCAGCACATCACTTAGCAGAGCAAAGTAAAAATCATTTGAAGTTTTCCGTTTGAATGTTTACCGGATTCGTTTCCAGTTTTTTTCGTCTTGAACTTAGTAGTTAAAGGGTCCCAGCGCAAACCCAGAGGCGCATGAAATCCCGGCACTTGCTGTTTGTTCAAACCGGAGAAGCTTTCAAATCAGTTTTTCAACAAGTGGTGGTGAGGAAATAGTTTCTGGGCTTGCACCCTGTTTTCCCTGCGGTGCTGGGAAGTCATGCCTTTGCTGCAAAATACGAAAACAAACAGAAAAAAATAGATCTATGGGGCAGGGAGAGAAAGAAGGGTGGATGACAACGTGAACCAACATCAACGACCACCACGCAGGTGTCTGGAAAACCTCCCCCCCAGGAAACTCGACCCCGCAAATCCGGGGCCCGACGTTCGCCCCGACACTCCCCGGCCCACGCCCTCCGGCGGGTGCGCCCCGCGGCTGCACCGCCCCGCGCGCCGCAGGCCCGGCGCCCCGAGGGAGGGAGCGGCGGGCGCGGGACGTCCCCGCAGTCTAGACGCCCGGCTCCCGCGCCCGCCCCGGGCCGCTCGCTGGGCAGGGCCGCGTCCCAGCTGCCGGCCGCGGGCCCGGCCACTCGAGAGCCGACTTGGCGGCAGTCTCAGGGGAGGAGGCGGCAGGCGCCCGACGGAGGCGGCCGCTGTCAGGCTTTCCGTCTCCTCCCTCTTCCTCCCGCCGACATCGACGCCCCGGCTCCGCCCCCGGCTCCGCTTCGGGAAGGAAGGCCCGGGGCCCAAAGCCTGCACCAACGGCCGGGCCCACCCTCGGCCTCCCGAGCTTCTCGTTACCGTAGGATCCGGGCGGCCGCTAGGGGAAGGAGACGAGACCCGGCTGGAAGGAAAGGAGGAGAAAGAGAAAAAGGAGCGAGGCGTGAGGGAAGAGGAAGACCCGCCGCCGACGTCGCCGACGCCGCCGCCGTTGCCCGGTCGAGCCCCGCGGCGGCCGCCGTGTCCCCCACCGCACCCCGTCCTCTTGAGCCGCCTATGGCAAAGCTCGTAGGTGGACCCCAGCAACCGCCGAGCAGCAGGGACCAATGGACAGCGGCTCTATTAAACAGATGGCTGGTTTGTCCAATGGTCGTGGAAAGTCAGGCATGTGTATGATTGGCGGCTAAATTTTTCCAATGAAAGCTGTGGGCGTGGGTGGGCGGAGCCGGAAGTAAAGCCAGACGAGAGGCCCCTGTCCGCCTGGGGCGGAGGGAAAGGGGAGGGAACTAGAGGAGGAGGAGGTTAGCCGAGGCAGCTACAGCGGCGGCGGCGCAGGGGCTGGTACGCGCTGGGCGGCGAGAGCCTCATGGCGGAGGAAGAGAGCGATCAAGAGGCCGAACGCCTCGGAGAAGAGCTCGTAGCCATTGTGGAGTCCCCGCCAGGCCCCGCGGGGCTTCGAGTTGCGGACGACGACGTAGGCGGCACTGGCGGCGGCTGCAGCGCTGGCGGCGGCGTCGGGATCAGCAGTCGGGATTACTGCCGACGCTTCTGTCAGGTGAGGCGCCTGTCGGCCGCTGGGACTTGTCACCCGTGCTCCGGGCCTCCCTGCATCTCCCGGCCTTCTCGTCCTCGCGCCGGGGCCGTGTCCAGTGCTCAGTCCGCCAGCCCGATCGGGAAAGTGAGGGTGAAGCTTCCCCCTCCGCCTCTCCGGCTCGGGGTGGGGGCGGGGGGCGGGGAGGGGGACGCGGGTGACCGCCGCCTTGGGGTTGCTGAGAAAGTGCGAGTTTGTCGGGGGCAGCTTCTGGAGGAGGGGGTCCGCTGGCAGGAAGCCCTGTGCTACTGACATGCCTCCCCTTCCCCAAATAGACCCCTTTCTGCCCGAGGGTCCCGCCTTCTTGTTCCCTACCCCGTCCCTTCTCACTTCAGGAGGAGTCTCTGGCAACGTTTCCTGCCTGCTTTCCCCGCCCCTTGCACCCCATAATCTCCTCTTTTTCGGAGATCGGAGGCGTGCCGGCTCTCTTCTGCCCCCTCTCCTGTCATCGCCACCCCTCCCCCTCCGCGGGGGTCTCCTGTCATCCCCTCACGAGATCCCAGTGGGCCAATTCTGTTGGTTTAGGCGCTGACCCGTGGTGATTTGTTACTTTTGGGGGGGGGAGGTGGGGTTTGAGACACTGTGATTGTCATCTTTTCTTAACGTCTTTCTGCAACACACTCACTCTGTTTTTTAATTAACTACTAGTAAAGTATTTTTCCTTTAACTATTGCTCAGGTTACCCCTTTATTCTTTAAATGACGATGTATTTATTCAGCGTGTAAAATACAGTGTTCGAACAGTGACAGAACGTTGTTTATTTGGTCGACTGTCACTACAATATGATGTAATTTAAAGTGTGTAACCATAATCAAATACAGTATAATAGGACCAAAGTGCTTGTCTGGGTAAAAGTCGTGTAATCAAAATTTACATCTAGATATGTTTATAGTTTGAACATTTTGTTCTCATTCACAACAATCTTGTTTCACAAATTGTTTTGGACAAAAAGTTTTACTCGTTTTTCACTCCATTCTTTTTTTTTTTTATTTGTTTATTATCTTGGATGTACAGAGCTCAAATCATGCTCCCCCGTTTCCTAGTTGTTTCCTTGGGCAAATTGCTTAACCTCTCTGTGCCTTGGTTATTTGTGTCATATAGGGATAGTAATGAAATGAGTGAATATGTAATATGTTTGGATCCTCACATATTAATTAAAATGAGCTATTTCATCCTGGTAACAAGTAGGAAATAAAATTAACAGGAAGGAAGCACCATATTTTCTGAAGTGTGATTTTATGCTTTTCCAAGCACTGAAAGAAAAAGGATGGAGTTGAAATATTCAGGGAATTTTTTTTAATTGAATTTTTGGGGTAACACTAATTAACATAATTATATAGGTTTCAGCTGCGCAGTCTACATCTCTCTACACCATATTGTGTGTTCGCCCCCCAGTGCTCATCCATCATCGCTTACCCCCTCTGTGTCCTCCTGCCCCCTCGCAGCCACCACGCTGTTGTCTGTATCCATGAGTTTTTCTTTCTTGTTTTGTCCTTTTTTGCTCAATCCCTCCACCCTCCAGTTGTTAATACTTTAAATTGTCTTTTGATTTTTATTTCATTCCTCCCTCCCCACCATAGCTAAATTGATTTGAAGGTAGAAATTGTCTTCATATATAAAAGTATGTCATTTTTCTTTGGCATTGCTATTTAGTGATTTTCTTGAAAATGTATTTTTGTTTATTTATTTTTGGTATTGGCATTCACTTGGGTGTAGAGGTTCAGTGTCTTGACAGTACTTGTTTCTAATTATGGTTTTTTTGTTTTGGCGTGTTTTTTTTTCTGTATTTTTCTGAAGTGAGAAGCAGGGAGGCATCAACAGACTCCTACATGGCCCGACCGGGATCCACCCGGCACGCCCACCAGGGGGCGATGCTCTGCCCCTCTGGGGCTTTGCTCTGTTGCAACCAGAGCTATTCTAGTGCCCTAGGCAGAGGCCAAGGAGCCATCCCCAGCGCCCGGACCATCTTTGCTCCAGTGGAGCCTCGGCTGCGGGAGGGGAAGAGAGAGACAGAGAGAAAGGAGACAGGGAGGGGTGGAGAAGCAGATGGGCGCTTCTCTTGTGTGCCCTGGCTGGGAATCGAACCCAGGACTCCTGCACGCTAGGCCGATGCTCTACCACTAAACCAACCGGCCAGGGCCTAATTATGTTTTATATCTAGAAACCATGATATTGATAGACTTTTTATGTACAATAATTTTAAACGTATGAAAATTAGGTTATAATTGATATTTTTAATGTAGTCATAGGCTGAAAGATTTTTTATTTATTTTTTCCTGTTTTTTGCTTTTGCTGTCATTAATGAGCAACTTGGTTTTGGTTACTTTTAGCTTTAATTTACTTGATCAGATAACCCTTAATTGCTGAAACTGCATTGAAATTTTGAGGGCCTGAACATTTTTAGAGAATATTTAACTACTCTTATTCTAATGAAATCAGTTTAAGAACAGATAAATAAATTTAGCCTGTAAAATACAGTGTCTGAACAGTGATAGTAAATTATTTTAAGAATAAATGAAGAGGTCTATTTTAAAAAACTCCACTATCACTTAAGTAAACAACGAAATAAAACTAAATAGTACTAACTAAAATAACTTTACCAAATTAAAAATAAACCGTTTTGTGTTATTTACTGATTTTAGAGAGAAAGGAAGGGAAAGAGAGAGAGGTAGAAAGAGTTTGTTGTTCCACCCATGCATGCACCCATTGTTTGATTCTTGTGTGTGCCCTGACTGGGATCGAACCCTATAACTTGACATATTGGCGCCAACGGAACCACTGGCCAGGGCTATGTTGCCAACTTCTACCTGAAACCTCATGACATATTTTCTAATTTTCTAGCAGTAGATCTGTTTCTAGGGCTACTGTCCTGATTCCAACCGGCAGGTGAGTTTTTTGTGAAGTCTTGTTTTGCATTAAAACTTGAAGGTAGAATAAAAAGATTGCCTGTAATAAGTTGAATTTTATCCATTGATTAATAGAATTGTAATGGTATAGTAGTTCTGTTTTATTTGCCAGTAAGGGAATAAGTAAATTATGTAATCTAATTTCCAAAGATTTTTTTTTAACATTTGGTTTCCTAATATTTAGTAAGGATAAGGTGGTATAAAGTAACTTGCACTTACTAGTATATTACTTAATTGTGAGTAATCTATAAAATGAGTAATATGCACTTGGGTTATGACAGTTAACTAAATACATGATTTATACACACAATCTTGTGGCACTGAAAAGAAAGGCTCCAATTTTTCTTCCTCCTCTTAGAGAGAAATCTGAATAAAAATTTCTTGGCAGTTAGTTGTGTGGGTGAAGGGAGAGAGGAAAGAATACTTCCAGAGAGGCTCTTGTGTCTTTTACCAAAAGGACAGGGAAAACAGAGGACAATAGATAACGTGATAACTTATGCATATATTCAATGCATTTGAGGGTCTACTTCTTCATTTGAGAAACAATACTAGTAATTATAAAATCTCAAATTAAGGGAATAGTCCCTTAGGCTTCAACTGATTTCTATGGTGATGGATTTTGGAGATCTTAGTGTTGATATCCAAATAGTTACATGGTGTAATGTCAACTAACTGTCCCTATCACATTCCCATTGGCTTTTATTAGTAGACTCTCAACAAATACTTAAATAGAATTGGCTCTTAACTGATATTTAATTTACTTTGAGGATGAAAGGAATGGGGAAATTAATTTTATTGAGGGTCTAATAACTTGTAAGGCCTTTAGATAGGTCCTCTTATGTAATTTTCATACATAATTGAAATTGAGGCCTGAACAAGTGAAATTGGTTGTAAACTAAGCAAGCTAAGGTACTTTTCTTTTTAGTTTAGTGCTAGAATAACTACAGTGAATGGTCAGTATTTCTGGAAACACGTTGCTATGTTGATTAAAAGACTGTAAAATTGTTTCTTACTAAAATGGGGTTAATAGTCATCCCATGAGAATGTCATGAGTATAAATTGAGAGTTTGAACGTGAAGTGTTCAGTACTATACCTAGGACATAGATAGGCTTAAATAGACAGAGGCTATTAATATTTCCCATGTGAAATCCTCTGAAGGTTTAAGAGGGACATTAGAGATAATCTAGTCTGCAGGTCACTTATAGTTTGTATCCCACAGTAAACTTGAGAGGAAATTTAGAAATCTTACAATTAAAAAATTCTGTTATTTAACTAGAAGAGCTAAATGCTCCTGATAAAGCACTAAATGATTTGCAAAAACAGCTCCATTTTTCTCAGAGATTTTGTTTCCTGTAGGGGACATTTGAAAATGTCTAGGGATATTTTTGACTGTCCTAAATGGGATGGATCGCTACTGGAATCTAGTGGGTGGAGGCTAGGGATGCTGTTCAACATCCTATTGATAAAATGTGCAGTGTGGCCCCACCAAAAATGATCTGGTCCAGATATCAATAGTGCCAGAATTGAGACACCTGGTCTACTCTTGCTTTGGATTTCTTAGTGGATACTTATATTTGTAATGCAGATTTAAGTGGCTAAAAAGGTATTTAATGATCATCAAATAAATTTAAACTACTGTGTACCGGGCACTTTATTTTCCTTCCCCCTTCCCTCCCTCCCTCCCTCCCTTCCACCCTTCTTTCCTTCTCTCCCTCCTTCCTTCCTTCCCTCCTTCCCTCCCTCCTTCCTTCCCACCTTCCTTCCCTCCCTACCTCTTCTTTTATTTTAAAGTGAGAGGAAGGGAGATAGACTCCCACATGTGCCCAAGCAGGATCCACCTGGCAACCCTTGTCTGGGGCCAAGTTTGGACCAACAGAGCTATTCTTAGCACCTGGGGCTGACACTTGAACCATTTGAGTCACTGGTTGTGCGAGGGGAAGAGAGAGAGAAGAGGGAGAGGAAGGGAAAGAGAGAAGCAAATGGTTGCCTAATGTGTGTCCTGATGGGGGATCGAACCTGGGAGGCCTGTACGCTAGGTCAGTGCTCTATATGCTGAACCCTCCGGCCAAAGCTCCAGGCACTTTATTTTTAAACATTTTTATTTACTGATTTTAGAGAGAACTATCAGTTTGTTGTTCCACTTATTTTTGCCTTCATTGGTTGATTCTTGTATGTGCCCTGAAGCAGAGATTGAACATACAACCTTGGAGTATTAGGAAAACGTTCTCACTAGCTGAGCAATCTGGCCAGGCAAGGTACTTTAATAGTTGCCTAAGAGACGATCTAATCGAAAAAAGAGTTTGCCTCATAATCTTCTAAAATATGTGCTAAGTCTTTTACTTTAGAGAAATTAAATTTTAACTGTTTTAGAAAAACATTCTTGTCTCTTAGTGTTGATAATTTATATGATGTTTATATATAGTTCTTTGAGTAGTTTCTTATAGTATAATAATATATTTTTTAACAATTCTTGCTATTGATTAGAATTACTTTAAAATTTACTTTTGATATTTTTAGAAATGTTTTATTTATACTTAGTTCATTTTTTAATTTTTTTTAGTGAGAGAGAAACAGACAGACAGACAGGAAGGGATAGAGATGAGAAGCCTCAACTCATAGTTGAGGCATCTTAGTTCATTGATTGCTTCTCATATGTGCCTAGACCAGAAGGCTCCAACCAAGCCAATGACCCCTTGCTCAAGCCAGCGACCTTGGGCTCAAGCCAGTGACCATGAGGTCATTTCTATAATCCCACTCTCAAGCCGGTGACCCTGTGCTCAAGCCAGTGACCTCAGGGTTTCAAAGCTGGGTTCTCAGTGTCCTAGGCCGCTCTCTCTGTTGCACCACAGCCTTCTCATGCCGTATACTTAGTTTAAAAAGTCATATAAGACTTACATATTAAGAATTGCATTTTGCTGCTAATAGAGACCTGATTTAAGTAGCTTAAACATAACTTTTTACTCGTGTGTAAAGTCTTGAATAGATAGTATGGGGGTGTTATGGTGGCTTTACCATCATTGTATCATCGTTTGCTCCTTCTTTCTTACGTCATCCTTGCCTTTTTACCTCATGTTTGCTTTATGATCCAGAATAGTTGCTGGAGTTTCAGCCACCACATCTGAGTTCCAAATAGCAGATTAGGGTTTTTTTGAGGGTAGACCAAAAACACCTTTTCCTAAGTCTTACTCAGTAACTACCACTTCCATCTTGTTACCTATCCCCAAAATGTTAGAGAATTTTGTATTTTTTTCTGATAAAAACATGTCTGTGATTCTGTTAATAAGGAAGGACGAAAACAAGAATGGATCTTGTAGAGTGAACCAGCTCCCCCACAGCTTATAATAATAATAATAAAAAAATAGAGATTTATACTCTGTTCCTTTTCTTCCCCACATTATTCCCCAGAGGCAATCACTTGAAACTGTTTAGGTTTTATGATACTTACCACTATGATTATAAGTAATTTTTTTCTAGTTTAGATATGATCAGTCAGCCTGGTTGACGGAGGAGGTGGGGCCTGCCTTACCCTCTTACTGTTCAATGTGTGCACTTTGATTTTATCCTGAGTGTTCTCTCTCTCTACCTCCCTTCTTCCCTTCAACCCCTCTCTGCCCCATTATGAGTTCAGCCTCTCCAGAGAACTAGTTTCCATTGATGTGATCAGGAAGGGGATCTGGGAAAGATGTTAGCTGATCTTTCTGTTTTTGACTCTACTTTTACCTCTAATTTTAGAGGTCTGTGGTGTTTGTTTCAGATTCCTCAGATTTTTCTGGGTTCAGCATAAATCAGTTTGTTCCTGAACTCTCTTCCTCTTTTCTAAATAATAGCTACCTAAATGTTGTCTGTCATCTCTCCTTTTTCATTCTTTTTCTCCTTATGGGATTAGATTTTTTTAAGATAAAAATATTTTTACAGTTATTTCAGTGAAGTTTTTGAGTAGAAGTAAATATGTGTTTAACCTACCACATTTAACTAGAAGTCTCAAATTAGTGTTTTAGCACAATAAAGAAGAATAATTATGAAAAACAACGTAAATTCATTTATAGTGATTATTTACTTTTGAAAAAAGAGTATCCTACTTCCTGATCCACTCTATAATAAACATTTTGAGCCAGAAATAATTTCCTTACATGAGTTTATGTGTTCCCTTTGGCAAAATTATTTTTATACTAAATTGTAAATTAGAATTTTATTTTTTAAAATTGTTTTCAGAATTTGACACATTTGCCACATTTCCAGTGTTCGTGAAAGGTAAATTCCATGGGAAGACATTAACTTATTTGTTATAATTAGGAAAAAAAATGAACCTTAGATCTTGATGGTTGTGTTTAGGGAGCTAAATCTGTTATTGCTGTTGAATGATATTTTAGGTTGACTTTTAGAATTTAATTGTACTAATTGTTTACAAGTATATGTAATAGCAAATCATTGAAAATAACCTCAGTGACCAAAGTTAGGGGAGTTGTTACGTATAAGGGAATACTGTGTTCACCTAACAGTCATGTTTGTAAAGAATATTTAGTCACATGGGAAACTGTTCATGGTATAACTACTGAGAAGGCACAGGAGCCAGGCAGTTTCACTTGTGTAAACAAAATAGAAATATACCAAACGGATGGAACAGTGGATAACTTCTTATTGATATACTTATAGCTGAATTTTATTTTTGCCTTTATTCTTATTTATTTTTATATTTTCTTGATTATCCATGGCCTTTATAATCAAAGGAAAAATAAAGTAGAATCAAAAATACATTTTATTCTCTCCCTACCTCAGAGATTGTTTATTTTTTGTGAATAAATGTAAGATAAATATTCTGCAGATGATGAAATTTTAACTAAACTGTTTTATATATTTTTATTTATTTATTTATTTTTATTTAATTTATTGTGTTTACATAGATTCTAGTGTTACCCCAAATGCATCCTGCCTCCCCCGTAATCCCCTCAACATCTCCCTTGCCCCCCTTCAAACAGCTCCCTCCCCCTTCCGTCAGGTTTAATTCCTGTTCCTCAGTTCACATTGTTCCTTATTGATTTGAGAGAGAGAAAGACAGGAAGGGGGAGGGAGAGAGGGTGGAGAAAGAGTAAAAAGCATCAACTCATAGTTGCTTCACTTTAGTTGTTATTGGTTGCTTCTCATAAATGTCTTGATGGGGGGGGGGGTGCTCAAGCTAAGCCAGTGACCTTGGGCTCAAGCCAGCGACCTTTGGCCTCAGGCCAGGAACCATGCTCAAGCTGGCAAGCCTGGGCTCAAGCTGGAGACTTCAGGGCTTCACACCAGGTACCTCAGCATTCCAGGCCAAAGCTCTGTCCATTGTGCCACCACCAGTCAGGCTTAAGTACACTGTTAATTAAAAATACGTGAAATGTGTTTTGATTAAGTGAATTTATGAAAGTCATTATAGTTTAACCAATGAGATCCTAAACTTAACCTTTTTATACATAATCTTGAATTAGACTTACATTCATTGTTGCTTTCTAACTTCTACTCATACATTGGCTAAAAAAAAAGTCTAACTCAATTTTAATTTTTTATATAAAATGTAGAAAATATTTTTAAATGAAGTTCACTGTTTTGTTTTGTTTTTAATGATACCATCATTTTGCAGGTCTGCCAAACAAGCCAGGCACGAATTGTACTAGTATTGCTGGTACTAAGTCTTTTTTTTTTTTTAATTTGTATTTATTGATATTAGAGAGAGGAAGGGAGAGAGAGAAACAGGAACGTCGTCCTGTTCCTGTATGTGCCCTGACCAGGGATTGAACTGGCAACCCCTGCACTTCAGGATGATGCTCTAACCAACCAAGCTATCCAGCCAGGGCTAAATCTTCTTTTTTAGAGGCAGTCTTAATTTATTAAAAAATTTTTTTTTTTTACTTATTAATGTTAAAGAGAGAGGGAGGGAGAGAGAGAAAGAGAGACATTGATTTGTTGTTCCACTTACTTATGCAGTACATACACTCTGTTCAGTGGATCTGATCTCTGGGATGAGACCCAATCAGTGTCATCTCATTAGAGCAGGGGTCCCCAAACTCCAGCCCATGGGCCACATGCGGCCCCCTGAGGCCATTTATCCGGCCCCCTGAGGCCATTTATCCGGCCCTCGCTGCACTTCCGGAAGGGGCACCTCTTTCATTGGTGGTCAGTGAGAGGAGCACAGGATGCATCCACAAAGCGCAGCATCACTCACGAACAGTACTACTTCAGTGACGCGGGTCGCACGTGTCATGGCTCCGGAAGTGCATCATATCACTTGTTACAGCTAGCAGTGACAAATATGGAACCGGACATTGACCATCTTATTAGCCAAAAGCAGGCCCATAGTTCCAATTGAAATACTGGTCGGTTTGTTGATTTAAATTTACTTGTTCTTTATTTTAAATACTGTATTTGTTCCCGTTTTGTTTTTTTTTACTTTAAAATAAGATATGTGCAGTGTGCATAGGGATTTGTTCATAGTTTTTTTTTTTTTTTTTAGTCCGGCCCTCCAGCGGTCTGAGGGACAGTGAACTGGCTCCCTGTGTAAAAAGTTTGGGGACCCCTGCATTAGAGCCATGGTGGAACACTGGTGGCAAACTAAACATGAGAGGCGGTTGATCCTGTGTAGTTTGTTACGTAGGATCCTAAAGTCCATTACATTGACACTCTGTACCAAACACTCAATCTTCTCAACTCTCTAAAGCAGCAGTAAATATGAAAAAAGCTGAAAGACTCCCATCTAAGCAATAGAAAAAGTTTCTGTTGATGTTAGGACTGAAGCTTTTTGATTATGTAGGACATTGGGCATATAGTGGTAAGCAAACCTGCATTATCCCTGCTTTTGTATACAGTTAGAACTTTGATAAAGAAAAGGTGTTCTATAAAGAAAAGGTGTACCATATAATAGTCCCCCCTTCTCCATGGGGGATACATTCCTAGACCCCCAGTAGACATCTGAAACCAGGAATGGTATAAAACCCTAAATATGCCATGTCTTTTTCCTTTACATGTGTAACTCTGATAAAATTTAATTTATAAATAGGCACACTAGATTAACAAAAACAATATAGTTGAACAATTAGAACAATATAGTATCAGTTATATTGTTTCTCTCTCAAAGTGTTCTTCTTATACTCATCCTTGTAATGATGCGAGATGATACAGTGCCTTTGTGATGAGATGAAGTGAGATAATACACCCCACAAAGGATGGTTCCCCTACTGGCTGCGAAGGCACAGGATTACACAAGATTTCATCATGTTATTTAGCATAGCATGCAATTTAAAATTTATGAATTGTTTATTTCTGGAACTTTCCATTTAATATTTTTGGACTATAGTTGACTGTGAGTAACTGAAACCCTGGAAAGTGAGATGGTAGATAAGGGTGTGGGGGACTACTGTAATACAAAATGGGGGATAATAAAAGGCTTATCTATTTTTGGATTCTTGGCAAGTTGAACTCAACTAAAATTCTTTGGTTTAGTTTGAACATGTTGACTTTAAGGTAACTTTCCTTATCCTAGGAAAGATTGTAAAGCTAGATTTGCAGAATCCAGAGCTCAGAAGTGAGGTCTGGCCCTCAACACTGTGTGGATGAGGCCCTGGCCAGTTAGCTCAGCAGTCAAGTGTCAGCCCAGCATGTGGAAGTCCCAGGTTCGATTCCAGGCCAGGGCACACAGAAGAAGCGCCCATTTGTTTCTCCACCCGTCCCCCTCTACTTTTTCTCTGTCTCTCTATTCCCCTCCCGCAGCCAAGGCTCTATTGGAGCAAAGTTGGTCCTGGCACTAAGGATGGCTCCATGGCCTCTGCCTCAGGTGCTAGAATGGCTCCGGATGCAACCTAGCAATGCCCTAGATGGGCAGAACATTGTCCCCCGGGTGGGCATGCTGGGTGGATCCCGGTCGGGCGCATGCAGGAGTCTCTCCCTGCTTTCCCTCTATTGACGAAATGTGTGTGTTATGTTTTTAATATCTGGAAGATTATTATATTGGAATGCTCATATTTTGACTTTTCAGATATTATGATAAGTCCTTTAACTATTTTATCTCATTTCATCCACTACCCTACAGGATATGTGCCATTGTTCTCATTTTACAGATCAGGAAACTAAGATGAGAGAGATTAAATGGCTTGACTAAGTAAACATAGCTAGTATGTGATAGATTGGAGTCTGGCCAGTCTGATTGTCAAGAACCTGTGTATTTAGCTATTCTGATATGCACACATTATTTTGTATCTAGAATTATGCATTTAGTATCTATTATATCATCTATGCATATCTTTTCAACACATACTAAAACAATTATTGACTGAGTAGATGTGATTAAAAAAACTCAAGGCAGCAGAAACTAAAGATGTTCATGAATATAAGAGAGAAAGAGAGAGAAATCAAACTTTTGCTATTGAAAGTTCTCTATGAGAAGTGACTCTCAACCCTTTTATTTATTTATTTTTTCAAATACACCTTAATGAGATAACACTTCTCTCAGAAGCAATGGCTCACTGATGTGGCTATTCTTAAAATGCAAGAGTTATGGTCATTGCAAACCAGTAGAAGTTATTTGATATATTTATCTTGTGTTCTTGAAGAAGGGTATTGAATATGTTTTAGATGATTATCTTAAATTTTAAAGTTTCGGTCTTTCTGTAGTATTTAGATTTAACCTTGTATATATGAAAATCTTACTGATCCAGAGTACAATAGATGTGCAGTTTTAGACTTTATTATCCATTCTTTCATCATGCTTTGAAAATCTTGCCAATAATTTCTCAGGTTATGGAACTTACTAGTAAAGTCTAAACTTTATATACCATGATCATGAGGGTGTGGTGAAATGGGTACCTGGTTTTCAGCTGCTGGGAGTAAAATTCACCAGAACTTTTCTGGACCATAATCCACCAAAATATATTAGAAATGTTAAAAATAATTTGTACCTTTTGACTTAGTAATTTTCTATATAATATTAATTTCTCAGGAAAGGTAAATTTGAACATAAAGCCATACATCATAGCATTAACTATAATAAATGAAAGGAATGAATTGAAAATAAAAAAGCCTGGCCACGGCCGGGTTGGCCAGTGGGTAGAGCATCTGCCTGGCGTGCAGAGTCCTGGGTTCGATCCCCATTCGGGGCACACATGAGAAGCGACCATCTGATTCTTTTCTCCTCCCTCTCCTCCTTCCCTCTCTCTTCTCTTCTGTCAGCCAGTAGCTCAGTTGGTCTGAGTGTTGGTCCCAGGTAGGGGTTGCCAGGTGAATCCCAGTTGGGGCAAACGCAGGAATCTGTCTCTCTCCCCTGCTCTCACTTGAAGGAAAATGGGAAAAACGAAAATGAAAGAACACCAGAACATCTAAATAGTTTAAAACTTCTCAACCCTTACGAACTAAAATGTTATTCAGCCTTAAAAATGGTGTTTTCAATGACTATATAATGACCAAGGAAAAAATGATTTTAAAAAATTAGGTGGGTTGCCTGACTTGTGGTGGCGCAGTGGATAAAGTGTCAGCTTGGAATGTTGAGGTTGTGGGTTGGAAACCCTGGGCTTGCCCGGTCAAGGCACATGTGAGAAGCATGTTGATGCTTCCTGCTCCTCCCCCACTGCCTTTCTCTCTCTCCCCACTCTAAAATCAATAAATAAAATATTTTAAAAATAAATTAGGTGGGAAAGTTTGTTTGTAGCAGGATTTTACAACTTGAACGTAGGCTGGCCGTTCCCACTGAACTCACATGTGTATTTTAGAGGAGGAAAATGCTGTAAAGAACAGTCAAATGAGCTACTTTTCCAGAAACAGCATTTCTTGATGATAAACCTTCAGAGCCATTTGTATACTTCTGGAAGTCTGAACTCTCGGAAATTATTTGTAAGAAGTTACATTTGTATTTTCATGGTAAGCAGGTCCATAAACATTTTTTGTTATTTTTAACGGATTCTCTTAAGAATTTCAAAACTTGCTGAACAAACTCAACCCAACAATCCAAACACACCACAATATTGTGGACCTTTGCTCTAAGCTGTGATACAAGTAGCACTGCCTGTTTTTGCAAATAGAACTTCATTGGTGTATGCCCCTCCATTTCTATATTTCCTGTGGCTGCTTTCATGATAGAGGAGGGCTGAGTAGTTGGGGTGGGGAAGGATATATGGCCCGTAAGCAGCTCTGTGGCCCTTTAAGAAAAGTATGTCAGTTCCTGTCCTAGTTTCTCATTTATTCTTTACAACAACTCTGAGAGATAAGTGCTATTTTTATCTTCATTTTATGAATGATACATCTGAGACTCAGAGAGCTTAAACAACTAACACCAAGTCACACTCTAGAAAAGGAAAATACACCAGGATGATGATCGTGGGTATATGTGAGCAGTAAAAGAATGGTTATTATTTTTTTCAAATTTACTACAGTGAGTGTGTATAATATAAATCAAGAGGGGAAAAAGTTGTAAAAAAAATTAGGTAGAACTGAGTTGTGAGAATCTTAAAACTCATTCGTGCTTTCTTATTATTTTGATTTCTTACTCTGTCATCTGTTTCTATAAACAAGAATGGATATGCAATTTTTGCTTCCCTTGTGGGCACTTCCTTTATTTTGTAATGCCTTCTTAACTCTTAATTTTATGAAAAAATAAGAAATTATTCTATTTATAGATTCTTTAAAACTTTATATATAAACTGAAGCCATTTTTTCCTTAACTCTTGAAATTCTTTGTCCTTTTTTTTATATTTGGAAGTTAACTTCAACTATTAAGTGCTCATAACTTAGTAGGTGCTTATAAAATGCTTCGTATATCTCTGACAATACATAATTTACTTTTTCTTATTATCAAGCAAATGAAGTATCCTTAATTATTTTAGGCATAGATCAAGTTAAAGTACAATAAAAGGGTTGTATAAGGTACTCCCAAAATAAGAGTTTGGTTGTGTACTAGGTGACAAACTTCATCCTAATGGTTAGAGGTGATTTGGGAGGAACAGGTCACAACCCCTGCCCTCAAGGAGCTGAGTGACTAGTTAGGGAGAACCGGCATATCTGACTGCTGCATTTACTGTTATGACCTTGATCCGAACCAGTCATCTTTCCCCTGGATTATTTTAACATCCTGTTTCCAGTTTCTCTCAGTTTATTTTCCACACAGCCAAAGTGATCCTTTTAAAGACATACTTTCTATGCTTCTGTATCTCAGACTCAAAGCCCAAATCGTTCAAGTGGACTGCAGGACTTTTTGATCCAGGTTCTGTCTAGTTCTTTGACTTGTTTCTTGTCACTCATTGCCTACACTACTTTCCTTCAGTTACACTAGCATTTTGATCCAGGTTCTGTCTAGTTCTTTGACTTGTTTCTTGTCACTCATTGCCTACACTACTTTCCTTCAGTTACACTAGCATTTTAGCCCTTCTTTCAACTGAGTAAGTATTCTCCTGGCTCTTGACCTTTGCATTGGGCTTTTGTTTTGTCTATATGAACCATTTCCATTTGGATATCTGTATGGTTTGTTCCAGGACACTGTTCAAGTGTCCTTTTATAAGAGAAATGGAGGCTTTCTCTGAACACTACAGATGAAGTATAGAGTAGCATCCCACCTCTAGCATTCTCCTTTCCCCTCACCTGTGTTTTATTGTTTTCCTGGTACATAACACCGTCTAATAGATACTTGTACCTCTTTTTCTTCGACTAAAACTGAACGCGTCAGAGTACTTGGTGAGCATCAGAGTATAGTGAGCACTCACTAAGGTCTGAATAAATGAATGGGTAAATATAAATAAACCCTAAAACAGGGAAACGGTGATTATTGCCACTGAAGCAATGTATATGAAGTGTTCTGAAGTTCACTTGTTAATACTACAATACTTGATAATTTTGGAAAGTTTTAGTGGATGAGATAACATTTGAATTGAATAGTAAAGAGTTGTTAGTGTTAAAATGTCATGAAAAATGAAATGGTATGAAAAATGAATGGTATGAAAAATGAAATGGTATAATTTGTGAAAAGGTAGATGGCATGGTATTTTTATGAATGGTGGCAGTTAATTATCTAGAATTGTGATTCTTAAAAGTGGGCTTCTCCTGACCAGCAGGAGCACCACCTAAACACCATTAACAATATAAATTCTCAGCCTCACCCAGAGCTGCAGAATCTGACACTTGGGTTGGGGCCCAGCAATCTGTGTTTTTCTTAAGCCTTCCAGATCATTCTGCTGTGTTCTTAAGGTAGAGAGCCACTAGGTTACAATATATATTTAGAAAAGTATTTGTGGGTATTAAAATTAGAAAAATGGACTGGTCCAGATCATGACTTAATAGTTTGAATTTTGTAGGATCTATAGCAGCGGTCGGGAACCTATGGCTTGCGAGCCAGGTGTGGCTCTTTTGATGGCTGCATCTGGCTCACAGACAAATCTTTTTTTTTTTTTATAAATTTTTATTTTAATGGGGTGACATCAATAAATCAGGGTACATATATTCAAAGAAAACATTTCCAGGTTATCTTGTCATTTAGTTCTGTTGCATACCCATCACCCAAAGAGAGATTGTCCTCCGTCACCCTCTATCCAGTTCTCTCCGTACCCCTCTCCCTCCCCCTCTCCCTCCTTACCTCCCCCCACCCCCCACCCCCCACCCCCCCCACCCCCCCGTAACCACCACACTCCGTCCATGTCTCTTAGTCTTGTTTTTATGTCCCACCAATGTATGGAATCCTGCAGTTCTTGTTTTTTTCTGATTCACTTATTTCATTCCGCATAATGTTATCAAGATTCCACCATTCTGCTGTAAGTGATCCGATGTCATCATTTCTTCTAGCTGAATAGTATACCATGGTGATTATGTGCCCCATCTTCTTTATCCAGTCTTCTATTGTTTTTTACAGTAATTAAAAGCCTTTAAGCAAACTCTTGGCCAATGCAGCAAGAATCCATAAAAGAGTAGTGTCCTTAACATGTTCACCAAGTCCAAGTTGGCCCCATCACCATGCCAAATCCCTGAAAAATGCAACCCAACCACAGTTCAGTCTGTTAGGAGCTGTCGCAGGGAGCAGGAGTCCAGGAAAAGTCCACATCCAGGAAAAGTCCTCATGGCACTGGAGTTGTCACCATTCTATACTTTGCAGCTCATGTCCAAGTCCCAATGACCGCTACTTCTAGCTGGTAATGATTCAGGCAGACTGGAAAAGCCATCTGCAGCATGCGTGAATATGGAGCTTCTGTTCTCCTCTGCCTGGAGAGATGAGACCAGGTTGCTTTTCCCTGGAGCTCTGCGACTGTGGCATGGTAAAGAGAACCTTGGGATACACTAAGCTGGGTGGCAAAGGTAGATTCATAATAGAAGTTGGCAAAAGGGGGAAAGAGAGCTCTAAATTAGGAGTAGGTCCCAGCCTGAAATATGAGTGGGGCATTGAGGTAGGAGGGATAAAGGAAACACTATATATTAAGCAAAGCAGCAGAAAATAGGACTATCAACACCCACAACAGAGATCTTTGAGGGAAGAATAAAAAACCTGACTATTCAGGCAAAACATAGTTAAGTGGCCCTTGTGCAAATGAGATCAGTTTACCTGCTTCTTGGAAGAAATACCCTAGGCTCGTCCACAGTGTTGTAGATGGGGCCGACGGCCCTGGGCACCTTCAGCCTTCAGTGGCAAACCCCAGCATTCTGGGAAAGGTTAGGTCATAGGTGGCTGGAGCAGGGCTGGAAGAGGCTGAACCCTCCCTTAGAGGAGCGAGGGGAAAGCCTACCTTCCAGTGTCCCTGTTTCCTCACAGCAGAGGCGTGTAAGCCTGGCAGGCTTTAGCTCAATGACCTTCCTTTCCACTATTGAAGCAGGACCCAGATGGCATCCTATGAGACCCCTTTGGGGCGTTGGAGCCTTTAAGGGTGTATCCTAAAAGCTGGTAGTTCCCCTGATCTCTATTGGGCTTTTTCTGCCTCTAGGTATCTTAAAAGCCATGCTCAGAAGATCTCGCTGAGGGGTTTGAGGATCCCCATCTGCCTATATAAATCTTTTCCATATATCTGGAGCTATTTGGAAAAAGACAAAACAGTGTTATTAGCTGGATCTAATAAAGAAGGTAGTAGTTTGCAGGCGAAAAAGATTTGGTGTCTCCTGTTCATCAGCATTCAAAAGAAATGTAATTTTTTTTTTTTTTTAAGTAAAATGTATGATATGGTAGACCCGTAGGAGTTCCAGGATATGACTACCCCAGTCTCGGTGTGGCTTCTTTAGTGTTCCTTGGTTGAAGAGTCCTCTTAGTTTAGTCCAAAGTTGGTTTTTCCAGATGCTAGTTCTTAAAATTAGTTTGTAATCCACTTTGGTTCTGGGAGGTAGATGTTGGTATGTCCGCCTACTCCAGCGCCATCTTGTCTCAATCTATTTCTGTTCCTTTTGTCAGGAAAACAAACGATCTTCCAGAAGTCTGAACAGCCAGATGTAGTAGGCAGAATTTGGCTCCCATAACCTCTGTCCTCGGTGTTACTCCCCTCTCACAGACAAATCTTAATAAAAAAAATAATGTTAAAAATATAAAACATTCTCATGTATTATGAGAATTAATGTATCTCATCCATTTCCTACTGCTCATGTTCATGGTTGCAGGTGGCTGGAGCCAATCACAGCTGTCCTCCGGGACACCACCCAATTTTTATTGGATAATGTGTAACATACACAGGTCGTTGTATGGCTCTCATGGAATTACATTTTAAAATATGTGGCATTCATGGCTGTCTCAGCCAAAAAGGTTCCTGACCCCTGATCTATAGGTTTAAGTGCAAGGCAGTATCATCGTTAATCTCAAACTTGAAGATGAAGGAGCTAAAGAATGAAAGCCTATACCGAAAAGACCTGATTACAATATTTCAGAAAACGAGCGCTGAGGGCCTGGCTGGGTAATGACAATGAAAGTGGAGATCCAGGAACAGTTTCAAGGATAATGGAAATGAAGTAAAGGGCATCTGGTTGAATGTGAAGACAAGGTACAAAGAATTTTGTGAAATTGCATTGGGTTCTAGTGTAAATGTCTGGGGCTGTGGTGGTAGTATTAGCAGTAAATGGTAGAAGGAACAGTTAAGGGGCCTAAATGGACAGTGGATTTTTGACTTGGATTTAAAGAGTGAATGCATTCTTAAAGAAAGAAAGAGAGAGAGAGAGAGAGAAAGGGAGGGAGGGGAGGGAAAGTAAAAAAGAGGGAGAGGGAGGGAGGAAGAGAAAGAAAGAGAAAGAAAGAGATAGATAGATAGAGAGAGAGAGAGAAAGAGCCCCCAAAATTGCTAGTCATTAGCCCTGGCGGACATTTTTATTCATCTTGAGGCTACTGATCCCCATTTATGAACATTGCATTTTCAGCCTGATTAGGTACCTCAGTTGGTTAGAGTGTCGTCCCCATATGCCAAGATTGCAGGTTCAATCTCTGGTCAGGACACATATGAGAATCAACTGATGAATGCGTAAATAAGTGGAACAACAAATCAGTGTTTCTCTCCTTTCTTTCCTCTCTCTCTCTCAAATCAATAAATTTTTAAAAGAACAATGCATTTTTAGGTAACCAATGATAAAGATTATTGAAATTTATAGAACTCAAAATTTCTTTTCTATTTTTAGAAATACTTCAGTACTTAGAGTATAAGGCTTTTTAATAGAGACTGTTTCTGTGTTTGAGAGTTAGTTTACCTATAATAGTTTTTAAGTTTAAAATTTCCTGTCACGTTTTAATTTGTGGATAGTGGGCCAAGTATCTATAAAAAAATAACAGTCCTGTCTAATTAGATCAAATGAATCATCTGCCACTATGAAGTTCACAGAGAAATTAATATTTAGAGTCCAAAGAGGTTAAGCACCCACAACCTTCCCAGAGTATTGCTTAGTCAAAGCCAGTGGGTTGCTCATATGCCTCTGGTTAGCACTGGAGATTTTCACTTGTACCTTGGGTTGTTTTCCTTTGATGGGAGTGGCTTCTCTTACACCTCCTAACGAGAATTACTTAACCCCCAATATTTTTTGTATCCTACTTTTTTAAGAATCAGGAAGGTTCTGGGCAAGGTTAGGTCATAGGTGGCTGGAGCAGGGCTGGAAGAGACTGAACCCTCCCTTAGAGGAGCGAGGAGGAAGCCTACCTTCCAGTGTCCCTGTTTCCTCACAGCAGAGGCATGTAAGCCTGGCAGGCTTTAGCTCAGTGACCTTCCTTTCCACTATTGAAGCAGGACCCAGATGGCATCCTATGAGACCATCATAGGTGGTGTCCCAGAGGACACCTGATTCTTAAAAATGTAAGAAACAAAAAATCTTTATCATTGGTTACCTAAAAATGCATTGTTCTTTTAAAAATGTATTGATTTGAGAGAGGAGAGGAAGGTCAGGAGGATAGACATTTATTATTCTACTCAGCCCAGTACCCATCAAATTTGGAAACACTAGTAGTTCCTTGAACGTAGTACACAGTACAGTTCACTCACATTACTTCTGCTGGTAGGAAATAGTGATAGCAGAGGGAAGATGAAGACACAGGAAACGGTACCAAGTCAGTTTTGTCTTCAGCCTCACCCGGGTGCCAGTCAGTTGTACCACCTGCCAAAGCCTGTAACTTGTTCTTAAGCTTTACTGGGAAAATTTATCAAGTGTTAATTAATTGTGCCAGTGTGTATGTTTTACCATATTTTTGTGGGTGGTAGTGCTTAGCCCCAACATATCTACTTACTCGAAAGTTGTATCTGAATTTCTCTCTTGCAAAGTGTACAAATTTCCATGGCTGGCAGCCTCAGGTAGCAGGTCTTCATGTTTCCTCCTCTAGATTTCCTTCATGTGAAAAGGTTCATGCCCATCTCTTCTGTGCTGTCCTGAACGCCTGTGCCTCGCTAAGTGTGGGTTCCGTTTAGAGTCGCACTTTCTATACTGCCTGCTGTGAAGAGTGTATCACTTCTAGTATGTCATGCTCTAAGCACAGTCCCCCCGCCTGTGTTCTGCCCTTCTCTGTCTCTGGATTTCTCTATCCTTTTTAGTCCTGTTCTACCCTGGCTGTTGCCACTCCCCCTGCAATTTCTAGGCCTATTGAACTAAAGTCATAAAAGCAGTCTTGTTATGCCCTATATTTTGATAATAACTGTAAGAAAGTACATGAAATAAAGCTGTTTTTAATATTTCTAATGTCTGCTCTCATAGGAACTTATTGAAGACAATATCTCTGCTGCCACCAGCTCTAGACTTTTTTTTTAACTCTGCTTTTAACTGTTCTAGGCCTTGCACAATTAGTCCTACTCCATTAGCAGAATAAATATTACTTTTTTGTCTATTTCTTTCAGTAGCAACAGGCTGTGACATTTCAGATAAACATAGTTGGATTTTCTTTTTGTTTATAATTTAGCCTATTCTAAATTGGCCTCTCCTGTTGTCCTCTTCCTTTCTTTTAGCTTTTGAGCCCTGGTTTTATTTTTCTTCAAGTATCTCTTTATAAGACTCCCATGGTGTCAGATATGGAAGTCAGGGAATTAATTCTGAGTGCATCAAGAAGCATTCATTGGACACTGATTTTGCCCACTCTCATCTTCCTGACTTACGAAGATCTTACAGCTCAACCTCAAACCTGGGACTTACCCCCTATTCTTTCTTCAGTGTTGCATTTCCTTATTCTCACCCAGAGGCCTAAGTTGGAGTTTGGGGGCACTTGGCTTTGTGGCACCATGCCATCCTGCACATTGTGCTCTGTGATAACCATAGACAGTCCTAACTTACAATGCTTCTACTTAGGTTTTTTTTTACTTTGTTATGACAGTACAAGGGCAATATGCATTCAGTAACCCATACTTCGAATTTAGAATTTTGATCTTTTCCTGGGCTAGTGATATGTGTGGTAAGACTCTCTATGACACCAAGCAGGGGCAGCTAGCCTTAGCTTCTAGTCAGTCATGTGATCATGCGGTGAACAACTGATACCCTATAGTACTGTGTTGCCATTATTTTTGGATATTGTGTTTTTATATCCCCTCATGTGTACAAAATGCCCACCTATATTTCAGTGGGCTTTCAGCTATGTCCATTAACAGTAAATACCCATATAACTATTCTATTTTTCACTTTTAGTACGATAGTCAATAAATTACATGACATATTCGATACTTTATTATAAAATAGGCATTGTGATAGATTTCTTTGCCCAGTTTTGGGTTAATGTAAGTGTTCTGAGCACATTTAAGGTAGGCTAAGCTAAGCTATGATGTTTGGTAGGTTATGAATTTCTACATTTAATACATATTTTCATCTTATGATGAGTTTAACTAGCTATAACTCCATTGTAAGTCAAAGAGCATCTGTAGTAATTTGAAATGCACCTGAAATGCTTCAGGTATTTTAAAGTAATCTTCAGCTTTTTTTTTTTAACCTTTCAAATCTGTACAGACTTTATGTTACCTTATATAGCAGTCTCAGCTTTCAAGGTGTGGTTTTTCACTTGCACTTATTATGGACTTGCTTTAAAAGAGCATTTTGCCATAATGGATTTCCATTCTGGTTCACTCTGAGATTCCATCCTCTGTTGGTTGGTTTGGAACCAGTTAACCCTTCCTTTTAATGAGTAACAACTGAAATACGCCTTCCTCCCACCCAATTTCATCTTCAAGAACACATGGTTCTGGTATATGTATTTCTTCTTCAGATCTGTATAGTTTAGCTGCTTAGAGTGAACTTATTCTTAAAGGAGTCCCCTTTTTCTATCTTATTTATCATAACCTTTATTTCTTTAACTCTCAAACTGTTATTTTAATTGTAAGTGTGTAATCTTTTTAAAACAAGTTTAGTTCTTGAGACTGAGCATACCTGGTACCTATAGTGTTTGAGGCACAGGCCTTTTAAAGTCTCCCTTTGGTCTCTGGATTTGTAATAATTTTACTGAGTTTTTCTTCTGCATAAGAAATAGATTTATATAGTGTATATAATAATATGCCTTTCTTTATCTGTTCACTTCATAAAATCCATTGGCTATCTTTGTTGAATTCAGATAAAAGTTTGATATCTACAGCTTTGATTAGATCACTTACGTCCTTATCAGTCTCAGGAGCTACTTGAGACCATATTATGAAAGTGATTCTAGAAGCCATTGTACAAGCCACATGAAATGAAGAGCTGTTATTTGAGAACTAAATTAAGAGAGAGGGATAGAATTAGATAAACTAATCTAGGACTAATATTAACGGTTTAAAGGCTAGACATTCACACATTAATGTGATAAGACCCAAGCTCTGGCTTGTAGTCTTTTTTGAGCAACCAGACAGAAGAAACAACAAAAAAAGTCCACTTACCAATATCTAAAAAATGTGTCTGACTAAAAGACATTAAAAACAGCAAAATTACAATCATCACCTCAGCTGTACAGTATCATCCGTGGCCAGGCCATCCTACACTGAAGTCAGAGGCAGTTCTGCTCGGCTCGCCTGGGTGATTAAGACATTAACGTGTTCACACAAGGAGATTTGTTCACCCTACATTCCCACTTGACATTCATATACGTTTTCTTATGCATATATTTTGGAGTTCCCCTGTGTATGTGTCAATTTTAATACTTGTGAAGAGGAAGTGTTTGATATATTCACTATTCCTAGTGAGTTTGGAATCAAATGAAAAATTTGGGATCAAAATGTATCTAAAGCCTTAAAAATGAGACTGCTACTTACCCTGTTTGGAGCTGCTTAAGAAGCAGATACTCAGGGAGTCCGTGGAAGACCATGGCCTGCCTCATAAGCATATGGATGCAGAGAACGCAAGGAAGTATTTATTGTAGTTTAGAGCCTTCTGACAGTGATATTCCTGCTATGCTTGGTAGCTTTGACTAGTTAATCATGAAGATTACTTTTAATATTAAGATGATATGGAATAAAGATTTGGAGGTGCTTACTCCATTTTCCATTTTGTAAAAAGTTTAGTCATATTACATTTACAGAACCTATTAAAGACCTTAATGTTATAGAACTAGTAAGGAGTAACGAGCTGAACTAATAGTATGCTTTTTTTAGTCCCCAAAAGAACTAGGTTTTAGGTTGCTTATTACTAAAGATTATGCCCTTTGCAAATTTCATACAACTTTAATTTACTAGCATATACTTCTGAACCATTGCTAATTTTTTTTAACATGACTTTAATTTTAGAAAAAGTCAAGTAACAAGTGACTCTCCGTTTTTTGAACAGAGCTTTTCTTTATCATCTTGACTCTCATTAGAAACTTGTGGGGTGAAAAAAGAATCCCCAGCTCTATGCTCAGGCATGAAGTGTTTTATTTATATTGCTGTATCTAGGGTATGCTTCATTGTCAATGAGTGCTGAACTAAATAGGTGAAATGCAGCGGTAATTTTTAAATAGAATTTATTTGGGAGTGGCCTGTCTGCTGGCCAAAAGTGAGTAAAATTTGTTGTACTTACTCATACTTTGAGACAAATAACTAAATAGTTCAGAATGATGTGATGAAGTCGTCATCATAGTAAGTTTAACCTTGCCATTTTCTTGAAACAAAATATACTGGTAATAATAGCTCTTGTTTGTTATGTGCCAGGAATTACCCAAGTGTTTAATATATTTCTTACTTAGTTCTTCCAATAGTTCTATGATTCAAGAGATGTTAAATTCATTTTACAGGAAACCTAGACTGAGAAGTATAACTTAGTTAATATAACACAACTATTAATTGACAAAGCCAGGGTTGTTTGATTCCAAAACCTATACTCTTTCCACAGTGCGGCCAACCTACCTGCTTTATTTTTCCATCTGACAAAGAGCAAGGTTAAATCTTCATGTGTAGTCAGGAAACAAAGTAGGGAAAGTAAATATAGAATTGTACTTATATTATAAAATAACCTTCAGAAAATAAATAACATTGAAATTTGAGGTAAAAAGTTAGAACAAAATAGTTTTATTTTTAAATAACACTTAAAAATTTGAGCTTAATAGAAAACAGTAGTTATCATGAACAGGAAAATAACATTGAGGTAGTATTTACTAAATGATATACCGTATTAGAAATTTACCGATTTTGCCTCCCTGGTGACGGTGCAATGGGTAGACCACTGGCTATCCACAGTGGCATGCTGAGGTCACAGGCTTGAAAACCTGAGGTCGCTGGTTTGAGTGTGGGCTCACTGGGCTTAAATGCAGGTTCACCAACTTGAGTTGGGATCATCAGCATGATCCCATGGCTGCTGTCTTGAGCCTTAAGGTTGTTGGCCTGAGCCCAAAGGTCACTGGCTCAGTTGGAGGCCCTGGTCAAGGCACATATGAGAAGCAATCAATGAACAATTAAAAAGTGCTGCTACTATGACGTTATGCTTCTCATCTCTCTCCCTTCCCCCCACCCTCTCTCTCTCACACACACTAAAAAAAAAAGGGTTTACCAGTTTTTCCACTAAATGCTTTTTCTATTCCAGGATGTTATTTCTGATCTAACATTGAACTTAGCTTTTATTCCTCCTTAGTCTCTTCTAGTCTATAACAGTTCTTCAGTTTTTCCTTGTTTTTCATGATCTTGATAAACTAATCAGTCTTCCCTTAGAACAGTGGTCCCCAACCTTTTTTGGGCCACGGACCGGTTTAAGATCAGAAAATATTTTCGGCCCTGGCCAGTTGGCTCAGCGGTAGAACATCGGCTTGGCGTGCGGGGGACCCGGGTTCGATTCCCAGCCAGGGCACATAGGAGAAGCACCCATTTGCTTCTCCACCTCCCCACCCTCCTTCCTCTCTGTCTCTCTCTTCCCCTCCCGCAGCCAAGGCTCCATTGGAGCAAAGATGGCCCGGGCGCTGGGGATGGCTCCTTGGCCTCTGCCCCAGGCGCTAGAGTGGCTCTGGTCGCGGCAGAGCAACGCCCCGGAGGGGCAGAGCATTGCCCCCTGGTGGGCAGAGCTTCGCCCCTGGTGGGCGTGCCGGGTGGATCCCGGTTGGGTGCATGCGGGAGTCTGTCTGACTGTCTCTCCCTGTTTCCAGCTTCAGAAAAATAAAAAAAAAAAAAAAAAAAGAAAATATTTTCACGGACTGGCCTTTTGGGTGGGACGGATAAATGTATCACGTAACCGAGACAAGCATCAAGAGTGAGTCTTAGATGGATGTAACAGAGGGAATCTGTTCATTTTTAAAAAATAAAACATCATTCAGACTTAAATATAAATAAAATGGAAATAATGTAAGTTATTTATTCTTTCTCTGCAGACCGGTACCAAATGGCCCACGGACCAGTACCGGTCCGCGGCCCGGGGGTTGGGGACCACTGCCTTAGACTATTGTTCTGTTTGAGGCCTGACCTATAGTGGCACAGTGGATAAAGTATCAGCCTGGAATGCTGAGGTCGCTGGTTCGAATCCCTGAGCTTGCCCAGTCAAGGCACATACAGGAAGCAACTACTATGAATAGATGCTTCCCACTCTTCCCCCTTCCTTCTCACTCTTCCTCCCTCCCTCTCTCTCCCTCCCCCCTCACTACCCCCCAACCCCCCTCCAAAAAATCAATAAATAAAATCTAAAAAATATATTTTAAAAAGAATATCATTCAGTTTGAATTTGTCTAATGATTTCTCATGTTTGGAATGAGTTTATGCATTTTGGCAAAAGTACCACAAAAATGCCATTGTGTCTTGTTATATCATATCAAGAAATTTATGATAATATGTTTTATTACGTCCTGTCATATTTACCTTGGTAACCTTAGTTAAATTTGTGTCTATGGGGTTTCTCTACTTCTAAAGCTAAGCTAGTATATTTCTCTTTGTAGTGGATAAATGTTTTACGGGAGATACTTTGAGACTACAAATTCTGCATCTCCTCAAACTTTCCCCCACTAATAGTAGTGTTGATCCATGGATTTTGTCTGCATTGTTGTATATTTGTCTAATGGTGATTACCTATTTCTTTTCTTCCACGTTTATTTATTGGGGTTCTACTGTGAGGAAGAGCTGTCTCATGTCTGGCATTTATTTATTTATTTGATTATTTGTATTAGTATGGACTCATGGATATTTATCTGGTTCCGTGGATTAAAGTCCAGTATTACCATCCTTTATTTTATTGCTCAAATTGTTCCATCTTTAGCAATTAGGAGCCCATTCAGGATAGCCCCATGTGTATTTAAATCCCCCCCCTCTCTTTTAGCATTTCATTACTTTTTGGCACCACAAAATGTTCCAGTCTCATCTTGTATTTCTCCTGCTCTAGCCCTGCTGTAGGAGGTCTTTAGGAGCCCAGCCTCCTTGCTCTTGAGTAGCCCAAGTTTCTTTTTTTCTTTTTTTGAGTACAGTGTTTAGTAACCAAGATTTAGGCCCTAAGTATGCATAATATTACTGAATGTTACTGGAATGTCATTGCTCCTAGGCCCTCTCAGTAGACAGAACATGGAAATATATATATATATTTTTATATATATGATAGATACATTACAAATGAATAATCAGACTGAAAGGGGTAGGGAAAAACTCAGTGTTCATTATAATGTTTATTTTAGGAAAATTAACAAATTTACTCAATAGGCAGATTGTATTAATCTTTGTTCAACAGATTAATACAGGCCTGTGTACCAGCCATTTTTTGACTTTCTTATAATGGAAGGAAATAGTAATGTGTGTCCTCTGGTTTCTTTAATCAGGTTTAGAAAGTGGATGGATTCACTATACAAACAAGCAATGAAATTAAGAATGAACAGTTTGCCTGACTAGGCGGTGGCACAGTGGATAGAGTGTCGGACTGGGATGCAGAAGGACCCAGATTCGAGACCCCAAGGTCACCAGCTTGAGTGCGGGCTCATCTGGTTTGAGCAAAGGCTCACCAGCTTGGACCCAAGGTCACTGGATCAAGCAAGGGGTTACTTGGTCTGCTGAAGGCCCGCGGTCAAGGCATGTATGAGAAAGCAATCAATGAACAACTAAGGCGTCGCCATACGCAACGAAAAACTAATGATTGATGCTTCTCATCTCTTCGTTCCTGTCTGTCTGTCCCTGTCTATCCCTCTCTCTGACTCTCTCTGTCTCTGTAAAAAAAATAAATAAATAAAAAAGAATGAACAGTTTGACACTTGGGAACTGTGAGGTGTGAAACATTGAAAGTTGATGAGAATGGGAGACTTCAGGGAGGAAACTGACAGGGTTGTGAATGGCCAACTAATAGAAATAAAGTCATGCTTGATACTGTGTTAATGATCTAATCGATCATTACCTAGATAAAAATCAAGAGGGGTGTTTGCTCAGTGACAAATTTGTGTTCGGTAATCTTTATTGTTATGTTAGAAAAAAGAGAGATCAATAAAGAAACATTTTGGGGTGGGGTTCTTATATTTGCTACATTTGTATTATTTTTACATACTTGTATATTAGTCAGCTCCAGTTGCCATAAGAAAATACCACAGATTTGGCGGCTTGAGCGACAGAAGGTAATTTTGTCTCGAATCTAGTGGCTGGAAGTTTGAGATGAGAGTGTCAGTCGGGTTGTAGAGAAGACTCTCCCTGGCTTAGAGAGGGCTGCCTTGCCTCAGGGCAGACATGTGGGGAGACAGAGAGACCCCTTTTCCTCTTCTTATAAGGCCACAGTTCTATCTGATTAGGACCCTTTCGTTATGACATCATTTAACCTTAGTTACCTCCTAAAAGCCCTATCTCCAAATATAGTTTAAGACTTCAATACATGAATTTTAGGGAGACACAATTCATACTATTTTGAATGATGTATTTTAATGTTCTTAAATAGTGAATGTATAAATAATTTGAACTGAATAGGTTTACCTTAAGACTGTTTTACAGTTTTGACACAGAATGAATCTGCTCTTTCTCACAATAATTTGTCTTGGTAAATAATATGGCAGCGTGTAGTATATGCTGTATCCTGATAGAGCAAGGTATGTACTTCTGTAAACAGGAGTGCTGAGAAGGTGCTGTAGGACCTTTGGAATCTTCAGCCTCGTTCTTTGGCAGGAGCTCTGCTCTTCCCTTCAACTCCCCTCATGTCATGGTTACTTCTGTTGGCTTTGGCTCGAACTTCTTTTAGCAGTACTCATATAGTTTCTATAATTTATAGTAAATTGCAGTACAGTAATGTTTGTTATGCCCTTCAAAAGAGGAAAATAAAAGTTTCTACCAGTGTCAAATGGACTGCTGATCCTGACCCTCTGTTTCTTAGACCATTTCTCAGAGGGTTTAAAATTGTAGTAATAGTTGATTTTAGAAGTCTAAGTAAGTATTATTTCTTTGCAGCAATGTTAGCATTATTCTGGCTATTAGGCTAGGACTATTTCTTATTAGAATACAAAAGAAAAAGAAAAATGGAAGATGTGTTGTTTGCTGCATTATGGCCAGCATATTATAATGTCATGGTATCAGTTCTCATTAGCTGAATGCTTAATGCTAGCGCTTATAGTGCAGGAGAAAAAATTCAAGGTAAAAGGGCAATATAATGTATATAGTATTACATATTTTAAGAAAAATATGTAAAAGAGAAATGGTGTTACAGTGTTATGTTAATAGTATCAGCCATGTCATTAAACAGTGTAAGAAGATATGTAAATTTCAGCCAGTTTTATGCCTCTTCAAGGGTTTTGTGGCAAACATTGAAAGTGTTGGTGCCAAGGACTTTTATTGTATTAGATTTGGGGACTATCAGTTGACTTTTTTTCATGGGACAAAAATGGTGCTAAGGTGGCCAAAAAGAGGCAGTAAAGCTGGTCAAACCCTGTAGCGAAGAGGAAATTTGGAGCTAGGAAACCACTCTTTATCTAACATTCTTTTTCAGCCTGTGGAGGTTTAGAAAAGTCTGCCCTACTTGGGGTCGTCATAGTTAGTAGGAGTTTTTACTTTCCAACTAGTAAGGACTACAAGATCTGGAAGGGGGTACAGGTTCACAGAGGTAATACCCTCTAGCTATTTTTCATCCATACATGGTCCTGGAAACATTGGAGACATGTGCTTACTACCTGATATTGCGGCTTGTAATTGTCAAAGAACAGTGAAGGGTCTGAGAGTTTATCTAAGCTTGCACCGACTCAGGAGTGCTGGCAGAAGACAGGAATCTCGGGGGGAGATATAAGTGACTTCACTCCTCACGGTACAGCAAGCAGCCTGAGCTTTGTGTCTGTGATGTTTCTACTCGCCCCGCAAGTCATACAAAGGTGTTGTGAGTAGCTTAGGTGGATCCTGCATTCAAAATAGGTTTCCATCACAGCGCAGGGAACCCTAGTCTTTTATAGTGGTCTGCAAGCAGATCTGCCTGCCCTTTGCGCCAGAAGGAGATGACATCATGAAGATTCAGGACAGTAAACAGGCTCATTGGTCTGGAGGGAGCTGTCATCTCTATTTTTCAAGGTCATTTTCTATAAAATATATTTGAAAAGATAAAGGCTGACAGTCTTTTTGAAAAATTATATGTCTCCCAAAAGGAAGTGATTAGGATGAAAAGTCCTTGAGCTCTGGGTGTTCTCTCCTTTTTACTCTGCATTAGTTTTACCAGCCTTTAAATCAGAGCTGGGAAACTTTCTGTAAAGGGGTAGACATTAAATATTTTAGGCTTTGTGAGCCATGTAATTTTGATAACTATTCAACTTGGCTGTTTATCAGGAAAGCAGCTATAGGTAATACATAAATGAATGAAGCTGGATATGTTTTAATAAAACTGTGTGGACATTGAAACTTGAATTCATGTGATTTTCACATATCACAAACATGTTTTTTAACCATTTAAAAATATCACATCCATTTTAAGCAGTGGGTTGTACAAAAACAGGTTGCAGGCCAAATTTGGCTTATAGGCCATGGTTTGCCAACCCATTTTATGTGGTAAATTTTTTAAATATTTATATAATACATTGTTTTAATACGGCAGTCTTGCATGATATAATTGTATATAGGTTTATAGATATATACTAGATATAAATCAATATTTTATAGTAATTGATGGTTCTAAAATGTTTTGTCATAAATTATCCCAACTTATCTTCAGAGTAAACATGAAAGATAAGCATTAGTATCTTCATTTTATGGGAAGAAAAGTAATAAACAGAAAAGTAAATGACCTACCCATTGATGGAGCCCAAACTGATTATATTATAGGCTCTTTTCTCCTCATATATATAGTACAGTTTCAACTTTCATAGAGCATCATGCCACTACATTTGTACTACTCATTTGTTGTCAGAAGGCTTAGAGTGCCGTCTTACAAATAAAGATAATAATACTGCATACTCATTGCTACTTTTTGTTATTACTATATTTTGCTGTCTAGCTATGTAATATTAATTGGTATTTTGACACAGCTAGAAAGTTTGGTAAAGATTTGGCAACTGAATAATACAGCCAGTTATGATATATTTCCTTTCCACATTTTCAAAGATAATTTTATTTTTAGATGAAATCTAAAAAAGTCCCTTTCCCCATCATTTATGTTCATGCTTACCTAATTTATCTCGTAAGTTTTATTCAGATTTTCCAGATGGGATCGTGGCGAGCATGTCTGTAATAATGTGCCGTGTGGATTGCCCCCCTGGCAGGTGGTGGAAGACTACGCTGGGCGCTGGCAGGTCCCTCTGCCACAGCTGCAGGTTCTGCAGACCGCACTTTGCTGCTTCACGTCGGCCAGCGCGTCATTCCCAGATGAATGTGAGCACGTCCAGTATGTTCTGAGTAGCCTTGCTTTGTAAGTACTCTTTACTACTTATAATGGTGTATTTGAAAATTGGTTTTTGATTATTTCTTTGAGAAAGGCACCTTTCCTAAAGTCTTCCCTCAAAAAGAAATTTCCATTTCTTCATTTAAGTATTTACATTTAATTTTGAACATTTAGCCACAAGTTTACTTTTACTTTTGGTTGTAAAAGGAATCGTTCTATAGAGTCTTATGGTCACTACCAGCACTTTCCTTTCCTTTTGAATTCCCCAGATTGCATTGCCAGACTGTAATGGTAAGTCCCAAACTGCAGCCAGTAAGGCCACCACAGTTAGCAGAGGGACCTTAAATAGGCTAGAAAGAGGTTAGGAAACGCCTGGTTTTTAAAAATACTTGTACTGTAGAGGACTTTGAGTTAGAGATCACAGACTCAGGACTTGTGGTTATCCTTTTACCCTCCTAGATCCTACTACAATTTATAGTAAAGAAGTAAAAGAGAGAGATACAGTGAAGAGAAAAGAGGGAAGAGTCATCAGTGAATGAAAGATTTAAACAATTTTCTGAGGGACAGAAAACAGATAGATGAGTAGTTGGTCCTTCAAACATGGCAGAGCAATTACAACTTAATTTCCTTTTTGTGCCTCAGATTGCAACCACATCACAATGGGTTTTGAAATCAGTTATCAACATTACAAAACACAGTAGAATATATGGGTACATCATATAGAATAAGTATTTTTTTGTGAAATGTACTATTGTATTTATATATATTTATTTTTATGTAGTTATGTGCTACATAATGCCGTTTTGGTCAATGACAGCCTGCATGTATCACGGAAGTCCCAGAGGCTTATAATGGAGCTGAAAATTTCCCATTGCTTAGTGGTATAGCCATCCTGATGTCTTAGTGCAAAGGCTGTAAAAATCACCAGGGCTGTGGTTTTCACTAATAGAAAGGGAGGTTCATGGTGCATTATCTGCTTACAAGCAAATCTACGAGGTAAAAAGAAACCAAACAAATGATCACGGATGTATTTCTGAAAACAGTGAGACCTCAGGAAGAGACTCAGGCAGGTCCTTCAGAAGAGGCGTTGCTATCACAGGAGAATACAGCTCATGTGTGTTACTGCCCTGGAGACCTTCCCGTGAGACAAGATGTGGGTTGGCTAATGTGTATGTTTGTATCTTAGTTTTTAACAAAAAGAGTATAAACAGTAAAAATTTAAAAATAGAAAATAAAACGTATAGAATAAGAATATAAAGAAAGAAATTGCTGCCCTGGCGGGATAGCTCCATTGGTTGGAGCATTGGCTTGAACACAGAGGTTGCCGATTTGATCCCTGTTCAGGACACATACAGGAACAGATTGATGTTCCTGTCTCTCTCTTTCTCCCCCCCCCCCCCGGCTGAAATCAATATATTAAAATAAAAAAGATTCTTTTTAAAAAAAAATTACTTTTGTACTACTGCACAACATTTGTTTGTGTTTCTGCCAGTATTTTTCAGCGGCTGGTTCATGGACCAGTCTGCCGGAAATTTCTTGCCGGTCCGCGGAAGTTAACCACCCTGACGTTGTATGAAGACTATAGACACAATGATCTTAGTTGAATTTGCTCTTGCTCACGCTGACTTTTGCCTTAGCAGTCCCTGAAATAATTTTCTGATTTTCACCAGTCCCCAAGTGTAAAAAGGTTGAAAACCACTGTTTTAAGCAAAGTATTATTAAAAGAATTAAAAAGTTTAAAAAAATTTAAGTTTATATAGGAAAGTAAAAATGTTATAGTAAACTAAGGTTAATTTAGTAACAAAAAAAACCCCCATTTATTTTATAATAGTAGAGTAGCCTAAATATATACTATTTATAAAGTCTACGATAATGTACGGTAGTGTCCTAGGCCTTCACACTCACCACTCACTCACTCACCCACCCACACAACTTCCAGCGCTACATGCTCTGTTCACAGTAAGTGAGCTATACAGGTGCTGCCTTTTTTAAAGTCCTTTTTACTGGACCTTTCCTATTTTTAGATACGTGTAGATACACAGATACTTCTTATTTGCCTACAGTCTTCACTACAGTAGCGTGCTGTATAGGCTATAGCCTAAGAGCAATAGGCTATACTATATAGCCTAGGGGTGCAATAGGCTCATACCATCTAATAGTTACACAGTGACAAAACAGCCTGTTGACACATTTCTTAGAACGTGTTCCTGTTGTTAAGCAACTTATCACTTATTTCTTAAACATTTTTTTAAAACTGCCAGTAGCAATGAAAATTATCCCTTTGCTTTATAAGATAGGAGGAAGTCATCTGCCCTTCCTCCCTACCCACAGCATCCGAGAAAGGTGTAGAATTTGAACAGAAAAGGTATGAAATAGAGAGTAGGGAATGAAATACTTTGGGAGGGTGTAGATACAGGCATTAATTGCACACCGGCCAATCACCAAGCTTTAGGCCCAAGGCTAGGGTGGAAAAATGGTATTGCTACTTTTTTTTTTTTTACATTCTAGCTCTTTGAGACAGCTAGCTGGGTACTTAATTATCCTAAAAAACAAAACAAAACACCTCACCAGTCACCAAACTGTAGACATGGTTAGAGGACCCCCAATTCATTTACTTATGACCTTATTCTTAAACAATAATGAATATTCAGGAATCATCAGACACATGGGGAATACTTTCAACATGAAAAAATACAATGAAAACGAGCAAACAAAATTTTGTAAGAAAATGTTAATATTTAAAACAGAAAAAAAATTAAAAGAATTATAAAATCTGTAATTAGTGTTTTCAGAGAGAGTGGAAAAGATATATACACACATATATATATATAGTATTAAAACATTAACAGCATGTTGTATAAAAGGAATTTCAAAATACTAGAAATGAGTTTGTGGAAACTAAAAAGTTCTGTAGGAAGGTTGGAAAGTCAAGTTGACAATCTAAGGTAGAATGTAAATCAAAACCAAAGAGAAGGAATGTGTCAGAAAAGAAATGGTGTTGGCTTCATGTAGGAAGTTCATGATTTAGCTAGACAGAAAAGAGAAACTTAGATAAAATATATAGGAGGAAATTTTCAAAGATATAATAAAAGAATTTCCCAGAATTCAAAGTCATGAACTTCTAGGCTGAAAAAAACCCAGCAAGTGTTCAACAGAATGAATATGAAAGATATTCATCTAATATATCATTATCTGGCATCAGAGTATCAAAAATGAAAAACAGATTTGAACACCTAAAGAGGAAAAACTGGGTCACTTATAAAGGAACAAATATCAGATTGATTTCAGTCTTTTATGAAATTTATTTATTTATTTTTTTAATTTATTGCTTATTTAATTATTGAGAGAGAGGGAGAGAAATGGCAACACTGATCTGTTACCCTTGACTGGGGATGGAACTGGCAACCTCTGCCCTTCGGGGCGTAGCTCTGACCAACTGAGCTATCCTGCCAGGGAAGATGTTATCAGTCTTATACAACCAAAAGTTTGTGGTAGAATATAACTAGTAAGTATATGTAAGGAGTTGGGGGGAAATTACTTTCATTGTATAATTTTATACTCATTCTAACTGGTAAATGTAAAAGTAGCAAGAATGTTTCCAGGCATGTAAGTATCTAGAAGATTGACTCAATAGAGTACATGTTCATTATGCTTTAAAGGTTTATTTGTATATATTTAAAATTTTAGTAGGGAACTAACTATGTGAGGTGATGGATATGTTAATCACCTTGATTGTGGTGATATTTAAAGTCCAAGCGTGACAAAATTAAATTTATTCTGACATTAAAAAACATTTTTATGTTACATTTTTTGTTATGCTTTTTAGAATTCGTAGAAAAGAGGGGTTAAAAAATTTTAAAAATGACAAAAAAGTTACGTTTTTATATATATAGAGATACATTTTTAGTAAGATTTTGTAAATTTGGCAGGTCCCAGCACGAATGTGTTAAGTGTTTTCATTCTTGTGTTTATGAGAAACATGAGCCTGATGTGTCCTAGCGATTTCTTCAATGTTTGGGCATAAATTTAAAAGGCAAGCTCTCATTTCCTCGTCAATACATTGAAGAATTCCTCTCTTTTTACTCTTAATTGTGTTGAGGGTAGAAAATCCTAATTCACATAAATAGGATGTTGAAAACTAGTAAAATATTCAAAGCTTTTTAAGATATTGCCACATACTCTTCTTCTATAGAAATCTAAAAGGCTTTAAGAAACAATTCCTTATGTTTAATCATCAATCCAAAACCCCCACCATACATATCATGTTAACTTTACACCAAACAAAGGATAGAAGAAACTTGCCTCCAGTCTTTCCAGGGGAACATGGGGGGGGGGGGCAGTGTGAATAATCCAGCACCACAGCTTAACAGCCTTTGCAACCTAATCAGGCAAGTGATGTGGGGGGTTGGGCAGACTGTCAGTTTACAGCCAATTCCCCACATCTCTGTCCCCAACAGGCACAAATTTCTCTGGAATACCATAGGGCACACCTGGAAATCTCCTAGGGCACACCGGTGTGCCCTGGTGCACACTTTGAGAACCACTGGACTAAACCATGAAAAAGCAAAGACTAGAACTAGTTTTCTCCATCTTTCTCTTTGGGTTTCATTCTGTTTGGGCTGCTGACAATTCTGAGATTGTTTAATTTATTAACCAAGGGAGAAGAAACCCCACTCCCACCTCTAACCCCCAAAATATGTGGTTGACTCAGGCTCAGCCAAGGTTGTGTGTGCCCACTGCTTGAACCTAATCACTGTGTTGAGGAGAGTGTGGTTAAAATTTTTGTCTCGGCTTGATGACAAGTCCACCAATGGCGAGGGGAAAGGAGTATACTCCATGGGCAGCCCCACCAGAACCATGAAATGGTGGAGGGATAGTCAGTTTCCATAAGTAGTGAGTGAGATAGTATAAAAGAGAACTAGGTAACTATGAGGAATATTTTTATATGTTTATTTTGAAAACTACTAAAACAGTTTCAGTTATTTTCTACTAATTTCTGAGGAAAATAAAATAAATATTGATATAAATACATTATTTATAAGGAAAAAGTATTCTTCTTTTAGTGACTATGTAGATTTTCTCCCCTTCCATATAATCTTTGTTAACTTTAGTATTGTAATGTGAAAGTGCTTTTAAGGATTATAAAAGTACTTTTAAAGAAAATTAAGTCAACGGCCCTGTCGGCTTGGCTCAGTGATAAAGCACCGGCCCAGTGTGTGGAAGTCCCAGGTTCTATTCCTGGTCAGGGTACACAGGAGAAGCAACCATCTCCTTCTCTACCCTTCCCTTCCCCTTCTTTCTCCCTCTCCCCCCTCCTCCACTTTCCATAGCCATGGCTCCACTGGTTTGAGCAAACTGGCCCAGGCACTAAGGATGGCTCCATGGCCTTGCCTCAGGTGCTAAAATAGCTTGGTTGCCAAGCAATGAAGCAGTGGTGCCAGATGGGCAGAGCATTGCCTGGTAGGGGGCTTGCCTGGTGGATCCCAGTTGGGGGCACATGTGGGAGTTGGTCTCTCTGTCTCCTGCCTCTCACTTAATAAAAGAAAAAAGAAAGAAGAAAGAGAGAGAGAGAGAGAGAGAGAGAAAGAAAGAAAATAATCAAGTTGTTTGTTGACTTCTGTATTATTGTTTGCTCGACTTTTTGCTATATCTCATTAAAAGAATAATGAATTAAGCAGAAGCAAATCATATCTAACATGACAGTGCTAGACAAAAGAAAGTAAATTATCTTACTGGTTTGTCAAGTAGTAATGTTTTTTTAAAGAAAAGTTTCTGCATTATTTAAAGTTACTTTAGTAGAAAAGTTCATTGTATTTTTAATACCAGAAGAAAAATGGGGAAATAGCAACATGGTGGTATTAAAAGTAACTCTGTAGGCCCTGGCCGGTTGGCTCAGTGGTAGAGCGTCGGCCTGGCGTGCAGAAGTCCCGGGTTCGATTCCCGGCCAGGGCACACAGGAGAAGCGCCCATCTGCTTCTCCACCCCTCCCCCTCTCCTTCCTCTCTCTCTCTCTCTCTCTCTCTCTCTCTTCCCCTCTCATAGCAAGGCTCCATTGGAGCAAAGATGGCCCAGGCGCTGGGGATGGCTCCTTGGCCTCTGCCCCAGGCACTAGAGTGGCTCTGGTCGTAACAGAGCGACCCCCCCGGAGGGGCAGAGCATCGCCCCCTGGTGGGCGTACCGGGTGGATCCCGGTCGGGCGCATGCGGGAGTCTGTCTGACTGTCTCTCCCCGTTTCCAGCTTCAGAAAAATACAAAAAAAAAAAAAGTAACTCTGTAATTCTATTTTATTTAAATAAATATGTAAGCCAGAAAATCCTTCTAACAATTATTCCATAGTCATTCCTTTATTCTGTATATCTCTGTATTTGGTTTTAGGAATAAAATAGAAAATAAAGTAGTTAAGTCCTTGTTCTCAAAGACTTGACAGAGCTAAAAGATATTAAACAGTCACATTATTCTGTAATTATAGCCATGAAAGAATTACAGGTTACAGTGAGGAAATATAACAAGGGACCTGACTTGGTCTGGGAAGTCAGAGAAAATTTGCTAGGGGGCTCACACTTGAGCTGAGCTCTGAAGGAATGATTGTGATAACTTAGATGAAGGAGCAGTAGAGCCTCCCAGGGATGGCAAACAGTGTTCAAAGTGCCTAGATGGGATGTTAGAGTATTAGTATATTTAATTATAATTCATATCAGTTTGTAGAATTCTTGTTTATAATATATATCATGTATTTTTAATTTTTAAATCACTTGAGATATAAATATTATAATTAAGTTAAAGGATTAAATTAATATTTACACTATTCTGTACATAAGTATATCTATATAATATCTATAAATAAAATAGTTAAACATGTTACTATATTCTCTGGTAGAAGTATTGTCTTTGTTAGTAGATTTCATGATATTATGTAGAAATCCTAAATACTCCACCAGAATACTGTTAGATAATAGACTAATTCAGTAAAGTTTCAGGATACAAAATTAATGTATAAATATTCTTTGCATTTCAATATGCTAATAACTGTCAGGAATTAAGAAAACAATTGTATTCACAATTTCATCCAAAAGAATAAAATACCTGGTAATAAATTTCACCAATGAGATGAAAGACCTATAAACTGAAAACTATAAGATACTGATGAAAGAAACTCGAAAGAAAATAAATAAAAACATGTTCATAAATTTGAAGATTATTAGAATGTCCATGTTACCTAAAGCAAACTACAGATTTGATGCAATCTCTATAATAAATCCAATGGCATTTTCCACAATATTAGAAAAAACCACAAAAGATCCTGAATAACCAAGCTAGTACTGAGAAAGAAGAAAAAAGCTAGAGGAATCACTTTTCCTGATTTCAAACTATATTACACAACCAACTAAACAGTATGGCATTGGCATAAAGGTCAGACAGACACATAGATAACAGAATAGAGAGCCCGGAAATAAACCCATCATATGTAGTCAAGTAAAACACAACAAAGGAGGCAAGAATATACAGTGGGAATGGATAGTTTTTTCAGTAAATGGTGTTGGAAAAACTGGACAGCCATATTTAAAAGCATGAAACTGAACCACTAATTACACTTTACACAGAAATCAAATCAAAGTGGATTAAAGGCTTGAACATAAAACCTGAAACCATAAGACTCCTAGAATAAAACGTAGACAGTAAGCTCCTTCACATCAATGTTGGGGATTTTTTTTTTCATTTGACATTGTAGGCAACGGCAACAAATGCAAAAGTAAACAAGTTAGATTACATCAAATTAAAAAAAAACTATGAAAACTTTTGCCCAGCAAAGGAAACCCAGTCCAAATCTAAACAACAATGAGATATCACCTCACACCTGTTAGAAGGCTTTAAACTCATACATAGAGCACACTGACAGCTGCAGGGGGGGGGGGGGGAGTGGATGGGGGAGGTGGAGGGAAAGAGCACAAAAGGAAAAAAAAACATTTTCAGGAAAGCATATCTTTTAAATAAAGTTGTTTACATTTAAAAAAAACAAACAGTAACAGGTGTTGGCAAGGATGTAAACAAAATGGAACCCTTGTGTGCAGTGGTGGGATTCAGCCAGTTTGGCAGAGCTGATACCTAATTTTTTGTGGAGTTCGGCAAAACGGTTGTTAAAATGGCACTTGTTATCAGGGTTCTATCTAAGGGGGGTGCCTGGGCAGCCTCCCAATGTGGAAATCACAAATTTATATTCTTTACTCTTTTTTAATGTTCATCTGTGCAACAGTGTATGCTAAGTGCCCGTGGTAATGATCATTCCACCCAAAGGTGAAAAAAATTGCAAGTGAGGACACCAATCAAGAAGCACTATGGAAATAGCTTAAATAACAGTTTTATTGTTTTTTGTCAGGTATTATTTGATATTTTTTCATTTGTATTTTAAGATTCTTTCCTATAACATAATCTAGTTTTGTGTACCTCTTTTATTGTTCTTGTTTAAGTATTAAATGCACTGAATAATAAACTACCTTTTGGTAAATCACTTTTTTATATTTAATACGGTCATTAGGACTGAAAACCGGTTGTTAAATTGACTCCCACCACTGCTTGTGCTCTGTTGGTGGGTGTGTAAATTGGTGCTACCACTGTAGAAACCAGTATGAAAGTGCCACAAAGAATTAGAAATAGAACTACTATCTGATCCAGGAGTTCTGTTACTGGGTATTTATCCAAAGGAAACAAAAACACTAACTCGAAAAGATATTTGCACCCCTGTATTCACTGCAGTATTATTTACAATAGCCAATAGCCAAGACATGGAAGTGACTCGAGCCCATTGATGTATGAATGGATAAAGAACATTGGATATACATACAAACATGCACATATGTATGTAATGGGATATGGTAACTTTAGTTAATACTACTTGAAAGTTGTTAAAGGGAGTAGATCTTGGCACTTATCACAAGAAGATAAAATTGTGACTTGTGGTGATAGATATTAACTAAACTTCTTGTGATAATAATTTTGCAGTGCAAATATTGAATCATTTTGTTGTACACCTGAATTTAATACAATGTTACATGTCAATTATAGCTCAATAGAAAAGAAAAAGAAAATCCTGCAGGATCAAAGCACCAAGACAAACTTATGTATTTTTTTACATAATTGAAATAAATGTGTGACTTATGTAGACTGTACTCTGTTGGCTCTGGTTTTCCTTTGCTATGATATTCTGGAAAAGTTTTCCATTCTAATTTTGAAACATGGGAGGACAGAAAATAATTTCCTGTTGGTCTTGTAGGAAATGATCATCAATAAACTTATTTTTGTTTCCTTTTTCATTAAGATATATAAGTTATTTTAGCCAAGAACTAGTTAGGGAAATGTAATCATATATTATGGAGAATTCAATCAAGGGAATTTAATTTATAGACCCTCTTCCTTGAGAGAAGAGACAAAGAGAAGATGGTGAATCAGACTTAGCACTCTAATAAGTTGCTGTTGACCCTAAAAATGGAAGAATGTAGGAAAGAGAATGTATTGGTAGAGCCCAGAGACTCGAGATGGTTGATGAGAAGAACCACTGACTTGTGTAGAAGGAGGCCTCAGAAGAGATATAATTACTGCTAAAGAGAACCCTGAAACTACAGATTCAAGAAATTCAGAGAACATAAGCAGGATCATTTACAACACACACTTCCTCCTATCACTTAGTCGGTGTGGCTCTTCCACAAAATACCACGGTCGGGTGCACAGGTACAAGCGGGGCGGGGGAGGTGTGTTGGTGGGGAGGCGTGCGATTCATGCATGAGTTGAGTGAGCCCGTCAGTCAGCAGTCTCTTTGTGCAGTGGTTAGTGCTAGTCGGGGCCACAAATCGCACGTGGGTGACAAAAGTACCTACTTGAAGCATAAAGTTACGTGTATTTTTCCAGCCAGCTGCAAATCCTACAGGTATTTTTGTCATCAATTTAAGAATTGTAATTATTTTGTGTTGGTGGCTTTATTATTATAAAATGAAACATTTTTTAGGTGCTCTGCCTGACATGGCTACAAAGAAGAAGTAAAAAAAATGGAGTACCCTAATTAAGTTAATAACAATGTATCTACCTATATAGTTTTAAGTTTACCTAGCTGCTTGACATTCAGACTGAAAATCACTGAGAAAATCTTGAAAGCCACCAAAGTAAAAAGATATTACTTAACTTAGAACACTAAAGATAAGAAACACAGCAGACATCTCAGAAACTATGTAAGCCAGAACACAACAAAGTGACATCTTTAAAATGCTGGAAGTAAAAAAGTCTTAACTCTCAATTTGAGAAGGAGAAATTAGCATGTTTTTAGGGAAGCAAAAACTGAAAGAATTCGTTCCCAGAAGACCTGAACTACAAAAAAAAATGTACCACAAATATGATGCCAGACAGAAAATCTACCCAAAGAAATGAAGAGAACTGGAAATGGTGAAAGCTGAACCATATATATAAAGTGGAATTTTACTTATTTTTAATCACTGAAACATAACTGTCTAAAGCTGGAGCTTGAAAACAATTTTTAAAGGGCCAGATACTTTAAACTTAGGCACCGTAGAGTGTCTGTTATAAGTATTCCTCTATTCAGGGGTCCCCAAACTTTTTACACAGGGGGCCAGTTCACTGTCCCTCAGACCGTTGGAGGGCCGGACTATAAAAAAACTATGAACAAATCCCTATGCACACTGCACATATCTTATTTTAAAGTAAAAAAACAAAACGGGAACAAATACAATATTTAAAATAAAGAACAAGTAAATTTAAATCAACAAACTGACCAGTATTTCAATGGGAACTATGCTCCTCTCACTGACCATCAATGAAAGAGGTACCCCTTCCGGAAGTGCGGTGGGGGCCGCATAAACGGCCTCAGGGGGCCGCATGCAGCCCGGGGGCCATAGTTTGGGGACCCCTGCTCTATGTTCTTGTAGCACAGAAGCAGCCATAGACAAATACAGAAATGAATGCACGTGGCTGTGTTCCAGTAAAACTCTTTACAAAAACTGGTAGCCAGCCTACGGCTTATATTTTCTAAATGCCAAGACTAAGCCAACAATTGTAGTGAAGTGTACTATTGGCTTATAGTATATTTTAAATTAAAATTAATAAAAAAATAGCACAAACATATTGTACCTAAAGCAGATAATATTATTTGAAGATAGGCTAGGACTTATTAGTGATGTACATAGTCAACCCTAGGATAATCACTGAAAACATTGACTACTGAGGTGTATATATAAAGTTCAAGTGGAGATAAAATAGAATCATAAAATTACTCAATCCATAAAAGGTGTAAGAAAAGGTCAAACAGAACAATGAACAGCTAGAACAGATAGAAAACAACTATTAGGATAGATTTTAACCCAAACTTAAAAATATTACATTACATGTAAATATTCTAAACCTATTTAAAAAGATAGAAATTGGTTGGATAGAAAAGCAAGATCCATGTAACAGATATACATCCATACATCATGACCTTTTTGTAGATAAATGAATACATATTTTACTGTGCTTTTTTCATTTAATAGTAAGGAGTGGGCAAAAAGTAAACCTTTTTATAATTAATAGTATTCTGTAGATCTACCATAGTTTACTCAATGTCTTATAATGATAGGTATTTGAATTTTTTCCATTCTTTTTCATAGCACAAATAATGCTGTGATTAATTTCCTTTTGCATGGATCACTTTGTATTTTTGCTAGGTTTTGGGGGAAGGTTCCTAGAATTTGTGTCAAAGGATGAATAGATATGTAATTTTGCTAAGTCCCAAAGTTCCCTCTATGCAGATTGTCCCATTTTGCATTCTTACCCACAAAATGAGTCCTTATTTACCTCTGACCTCACCACAGTTTTGTGTTGTCAAACTTTTGATATTTCGCTAATTTAAAGAAGAGAAATGGGACCTCATTGTAGTTTTAATTTGTATTTTATTGGGAGTGAAGCTGAACATTTCTTTGCCTATTCTTAAAGACCATATTTCCTTTTACATGAACTGCATATATTTCAAGTCCATTTTCTGTAAGTTGGAGTTTTTGTCTTAATTTTTATAAGCATTTTATGTATTAGGTATATTTTCAACCCCTTCTAGTGATGTAAGTTGCAAATGTATATTTTTCATTTAACTTTTGCTATGTTTATATTTTTAGACATTTAAAATGTAACTAGATGTTATCAGTATTCCTCTATGCTTCTGAATTTTGAATTTTCCTAGTTCAGAAAGTTTTCTATAATCAGGTTATATGGGATTTTTTTGAATTAATTTTTATATTTAACTTTTTCATTCAATTTGAATTTTTCTTATGTTTAGCTGTTCAATATGAAGAAGTCAACTTTTCCCCTACTAGCAGATTAGAGATGCTGCTTTTCTCATGTACTCACTTTTCACATGAATTGCTATTTTTGGATTTTCTGTATGATTTTATTAGGCTGTTTGTCCGTGTGCCAATACAATGCTTAGATTTGATTGTAGAGGGTTTACGAAATGTTTTAATTGACTAGTTCCTTTTACATTACTCTTGTTATGTCATAGTTTTTCTAGAGATTCACCTTTGTCATCAATTTGTGTACAGTACTTCTAGAAAAAAATTGAAGGAAGTTTTACTTTATGTAAATTATAAATTAGTTAAGGAGAATTTAGTGCTTAACTTGTTGAAGTGTGTACTTTATATGCTTTTTACATTCCTACAGTCTAGGACACGGAAACACTTATACTGAAACTTCTCATTGCAACTTAAATGTTATTGATGTCATGTATTTTTACTATATAATTTTTAAAGCTAAGGTTAGTTATTATAGCAAATTTTCTAGTCTATACATTTTTGTGTCTTAGACTCTTCTTCCTAATTCAATTAACTATTTCTTTGTAAACAGTCTATATTTTTCTCTGGTTGTTTTATACATTGCTCTTAGTATTTTATTTTATACTTTACTGTCACATTAGCTAGGTATATATTTATTTTTTATTAGTCCTTATTGAGATTTCTTGGCTACCCTAGATCTAGGATTGGTGTCTTTCATCAGTTTTGAAAATTCTTACTCAGTTTTTGTCTTTCGCCATTCTCTCTCTTTTTGTGGAAACCCAATTAAACATGTTAGACTGGTACATTCCATTTCCTGTGTCTTTAACTCTTGTTTATTTTCCATTTCTTTGTTTCTCTGTGTTGCACTCTCTGTTGCTAAATGGGTTTCTTGTATTAGAGAACTTAGCATCATAATTTACTGGAATTTTCTTATGGTAGATAGATGTCAAATCCATATTCTTCAGTGTGAAAATTATTTATATGCCACAGATACCTAAAAGAGAATAGTAATTCTAACTACCAAAAAAATCTACTTTAGTGTCTGTGTATTTTAAGGAAGTCTGGTACTTTATTATCGTTTGTAATATATGCAAAAATGTAGTCTAACTTCCAGACATCCCAATGACAATATAGTCTGTTTCATAAATAGGTACTCTAATTATAAAAGCTTTCATAGCTAACAGGAATATACTGATGTATGAAAAGTAAATAGGTATGATTATATATAGTATTTTTGTTTTTAACTCAGAAGGCATACCATCTATAATGTATTTTTCCCACTAAAAATAATTGTTTAGGTAATTCAATCTTGAATAATTAATTTAGATCAGTGAACTTTAGGTAACTTGTATTTTGGGTTAGAACTAATTATAAATTGATTAATGTATAAGCTATTATATATTAATCATTAAATACATATTATACAAACATGTCTTAAACATTCAACATTAAAAACGGATATTATATCATATAATATTTCTAGAAACAAATTGTTTTGAATTTAGTCAGATGTCTTTATCTTCATAATTTAAACGAAGAAAAATTAATGTTTATATTTCAATAAAATTGACACATGCACAGCTGAGAAGAACAAATCTGAAAATCTGTGTTTCCTTAGATTACTGAAGGAAACTTGGATGGCAATGTTAATAATAAAAATAGTAGTACTATATTATTATTAGCAAATTAGTACCTAGAGTACTACCAGGGATTGTTCTAAGTGTTTTACAAGAGGTAGCTACTATTACTGTTTGTTTCTATTTTATAAAGAAACCAAGAGATAGAAATATTAAGAGACTTGTTTAGAGTTACATATCAAGCGAGTGGTGGAGCTGAGATTCAAACTTAGCGTGGCTCAAGACTACTGGTGAGTAAAAGGGCCAGATATTTTAGGCTTAACCCATAAGTCCTCTGTTGCTACTACTCAATTCTGTCATTATGGTGTGAAAACAGCCATAATTAATATGTAAATAGGTGGGTGTGGTTGTCTTCCAATAACTTATTAATTGAAAAAGATATTTAAGTTTCATGCAATTTTTTACTTGTTACAAAATATTCTCCTGATTTTTAAAAACAATTTAAATATGGCGAACTATTCTTATATAGAAACAGGCCTCCCTTGGGCCAGACTTGGCTTGTGGGCAGTAGTTTGCCAGACCAGCTGTAGACTGCTGTGTATGTTTTCGGGTCCTATTTTCTATTTTGGACTCATTTACCCATACCTTGTAGAGTTCTCTTTCATGAATGCTAGACAGCGTGGTTTCTAAACAGTTCATCTTTATAACACTAGACAATAGAAAATACAACATGCATGAAATACGAAATTTCTACTTCTACATATAATCGAGGATTTTCCCCCCTACTGATTTCACTACTGCATAAGTGCTTATTGACTCACCTGAATCTTACTCGAAGGCAGAGCTCGCTATACCATGTTGTTTTGTCTTTGTTTACTCTTTACTTATTTTGCATGTGGTTTTTCTCATTTTAATATCATTATCATGGAGTGGCGCATTGTTATTGAGGTAGCTGATTGTGGCGCATGCACAAACTTGTCTTTTGGAAAATATGTCGGTTCCCCTTTCATGTTCACATAATGCAGACATATAATTCTGCATATTTTGTTTGATTACCTAAAGGTCATGTTGGTCTACATACTTATCTCTAAATTTACTGCCATAACACATTTTATTTCTACTAATAACCTACCTCTGTAACTCTGTCTTCAATTCAACGCAATTGCTCGGCCAGCAGTACTATCTACTCAACATAATGATGCAGCCCCACTCCCTTCTACCTAGTGCAGATTTAACGCCTCCGTGTTATAATAACATGCAAAGTTCAGTACTGTGGCAGTATAGAAGAATCAACCAATTGCTTGTCTATAGAAAAGGACGGGAATTTTAGGCCAAGTTCCTAGGTGAAAGTATATAAATAGGTCTTGGGGAAGCAACAGATCTAAAGACTTAGGAGCAGGGGAGTATTAGGGAGTGGAGTTAGTGTGCTTGGGGAGCATGGAATTTGTGGGAAAAGCTACGTGTGTAAGTGCAGTTTTGGATCAGACATAAGGCTTATGTTACGATGAGGGATTTCAATTTCCTGCTCTAGCTCAGTGGTCTCAAATACCTAAATAGAATTGGGAGGCAGTATAAGTAATAACTCAGCCAAGCAGGCCCTGTGTTGGACAGGTGGGTGCAGGCTGGCAAATTGGAAAAGAGGTTTCTGCCCCGCAGCCGCCACTCAGCTTACTTGCCATGGGGAGATGCCAGCCCTGCTACAGGGGTTCCTGCTTTTCAAGAGCACAAAGAAACCCAGGTTTCATCCGAAACATCACAGTTTTTCAATATTTGCCACTGAGTGAAATATTTTAGAATAATGATTTTATCCAAACAAAGCAGTTGTGTCAGCAGAAGGTCTTTGCTTTAGACGGTACAATTCAAACAGCAGTTTGTAGAGTCTGAAAGTAGTCAGCTCATTCTGTTTCAGGAAGATAACAATGGCAGACATGGGTTTTAGTTAAGTGGGGAGTTGCTAGACTGGAGATCGAAAGGCCTATTCTGTTAGAAATTTAAAGAAGAGATAGATGTGAATTAATGCTTTGTTAATACGTATGGAGAAGATTGCAGAGATACATTAATGGGGCATTTTTCATACTTATTAAGTCAATAATTGCAAAAAGGGTTATTAATGAAAAACAATTCTCCTTTTCATTGTTGACCTCATTTGTTTTTCCTATGTAGAGGCAACTTCTTTTATCAGTTTGTTGCATATCCCTCTGATAGTAGACAATATACATTGGGTGTACATGTACCCTCTACTTACACAAATGATAATGAAATGAATATATTTCCGCATCTTAGCTTAGCAGTATATCTTGAAATTTCTTCCTTATCTATTCATATAGACATATCTTCTCAATAATATTTTCATTCAGATTTGCATATTTCATTGTATAGGTGTATTATAATCAATTTACCCAGTCCTCTGGGATGGGCATTTAATATGTTTCCATTCTTTTGCTACTAAAAACCAGCTATGGATGCATATTCTTATGTACACATCTTTGAGCTTATATGTATATATTTTGAGAATTAAATTTCTATGAGTTGAATTACTAAATCAGATGCATTTAAATTTTTGATGACTGTTACTTTGTTGCCCTGCAGAGTACCATTTATTGCCCCTCCAACAAAGTATCAAGAGTCTTTTTCTCCATATCAAAGCCATCATGGACTGTGTCAACATTGTTATTTTTAAAAATATGAAGGAAAAATTGTAGTTCATGTTCATAATTACTTATTTAGTTATGAGTAAAGTAGAACATGTTTTCATTTTTGAAAAATAAATCCACCTTCATTTCTTTACTGTGAAGTAGTCTTTCCCAGTATTCTACTGGGTTATTTACCTTTTAAAAAGTTTCTTGTATAAGCTTTTTAATTAAGGAAATCAGCAAAGATTCCTTTTCAGTGTATCATTGTGCTTTTGACTGCTTTTATGGTTTTTGGTTTGTTGACATTTAAAAATTTTAAATCAAATTCATAAAAATATCAGTTGGTGGGGCACCGTTGCTATGCTGTATTTCGAAGGGTCTTTGTAATTATTGTGTAATGCTTAGGTCTTTTATATCATTTTTAAAACAATACAGTCTCATAGTTATGTTTGCATTTAAAAATTTCAGTCTTTATTAGTGATTAATTTAGGTTAAAAGCAAAAAGTGTTTATAAAAATACTTTAGGTATTCCTAGTTGAGTATCTTCTACAGGAATTAAATTTTAAAGATCCTGAGGGATTTGTCATTTAGGATTGCTATAATACATTAATAATTTTATAGCTTTTCATGTTTATGGTTAGGAAATAAGTCAATTTTTTTATGTATGAACTAATGAATTATTAAAGGCACATAAAATATTTAGTAACAATATTTTCCAAATAGCTTATTTAAAAATGAGGATTTGGGGCAGTCTGTCATAGTAGGATATTATAATTAACGTAAGCCTCGAGTTTGAGGATCCATGTGCCATTAGTTAAATACATAATTGGTGATAGTGCTATAATATAAGTGTTGGCTGAGTTTCACGGTAACTCAATAATAGATTTTTGTGTCAATTTATTCATCCCTATATCCCTTTGAAAAAATTAGATTTTGAATTTTGGGGGGGCGATTATAATAGGAGTATGTGCCCATTTTAGATCATCTTCACATGTGTGGCCACAGTTTTGCCACCTAGTAAGTATCCTATTGCATTTTTCTGCAGTGTGAACACTGGGAGGCATGATTAATGTAATTGTGTATTCTGTTGTAGAACAGTAAGTGTATTTCTTTGAATTTTCCTTGAAGACACTTCTATTAAAATTTTATTGAAAACAAACATGAATCCTAAATGATCAATATCATGTTTCAAAACCAACTGTTTTAAAACTAAATAATTGATATCACATAGTTGTTATCTCTTCAGACTCTTAAATTGGGACAAAAAGTCAAAGAAGTAATGAAAGTTATCATTCACTTTTTCTTCCTAGGAGTTTCTTTGAGTTGCTGCTGTTCTTTGGAAGAGATGAGTTTTATGAAGAGCCCTTAAAGGATATTCTTGGATCGTTCCAGGTAAAACAATTTACTACTTCACATTTTGTCTACATTTAAAACAGGCCTTTGTTCTTCCCCTAAAAATAGTATATTGGTTATTGCCTGTATGTTTTTATATTTGCTAAGGTGATGATGTTTTGGATCCCATTATACTAAGTGGAAAAAGGAAGTTTCTTAAAATGAACTTCCAGCTGTCTTTCTAAGCAGTTCATAGATTGGTATCGGATTCCATTTCTACATTTGCTATACTGGAGCCTGCTGCCACCGCTCTTGTAGATGCCTACGTAAACCCTGGACATACATTCTTTTTTTTTTAATGCTTTAGGCTCTGGTTTCAGAGCCCCATGTAGAGCTCAGCCCTTACCTAGACTAGACTGAAGCTGTCTCTTCCATGCCACTTTTCTCCTTGGTTGTACCATTATTTTCTCATCCATTTTTTCAATAGCTGCCCCAACATAGAAGGCAGATATTCTGGAGGCATTCTATATGAGAGAAGAGAGTAAAAAATATCTAAGACTTCTCTGTAGATAGCAAGAACATTTGATCATTTTACCATTTACTTAGGAAGAAATACCTTGTACTGTGGCTCACTAATGTGTCCTTGGAATGATCTCATCAGCACAGCTCCTGGGTAGAATAAAGGAAGATGTGCTTTGAGCTCCCCCTAGAGGTAAATTGTTCAGACAACACATCTTACAGTTAGTTATTCCTATGGTGTAAAAAAGAAAGGCTGGTGGTCAAGCAGGAGTACTACTGTCCATCTTTAGGTGATCTCCTGATCCGCAGAATAACGTAAAAGTCCTGCAGTGCTTTCTTTCTTTTTCTTTTTTTTAAATTTTTTTCATTGATTTGAGAGAGCGTGAAGGGGGCAGGGAAGGTAAGAGAAAGAAGCATCAACTTGTTCTTCTTAGTTCCATTTAGTGTGTTGCCCTGACCATGTGTCAAACCTGCAACTTTGGCATACCAGGTGGATGCTTTATCCACTGAGCAACCCGGCCAGGGCATGCAGTGCTTTATTTCACCTAGGGTTTTTATTTCATATTAATTAAAAGCAAGCTTTTAGACTAAATAGATTTTTGTGATCAATCACTCTGGTACATACACAAAATAGAAAAATTATAAGCAAATTTAATTGGCTAAGGCATATCTAAAACTTCTTCACATTCAGGATCTGAGTATAGATTTGCTTTTCTTGTTTTTCTTTTCTTTTTTTTTTTTAGCGAGAGGAGGGGAGATAGACAAACAACAGACTCGCATGTGCCCCCTATCGGGATCCACCAGCAACCCCCGTCTAGGGCCACTGTTCAAATAAGCCAAGCTATTATTATTAGCACCTGGGGCTGAAGCTGAGCCCATCCAAGCTATCCTCAATGCCTGGGCTGAAGCTCAAACCAGTTGAGCCACTGGCTGTGAGGGGGTGGGGGAAAAATGAGAAGTACGGGGGAAAAACCAGATGGCTGCTTCCCTTGTGTGCCCTGACTGGGATCAAACCCAGGATATCTAGACACCGAGCCAGTGCTCTATCCACTGAGCCAGCCAGCCAGGGCCAATTTGCTTTTCCACTCAGTCATCCATGTCTGTTTTTCTGTACCATTTTGTCTTCAGTGACATTAAAAGTATGAGTGATCCAGCATTTTCTAATAAAATAACTAAAAGCTATTGTACTTGGCTTTTAAAAGCTTAAAAATTATGACCAATACTATGCTGACATGGATTCTAAGATATTGAATATACAACATATTCTGATTTTAGAGTTGTGCGAAGTGACAAAAAATGCATGTTAGAATTAGTGAAATTAGGAACGTTATATGAACATTTTACTTTATCCATTCTTACGTTCAGCAAAGAGGTAAATACCTGTTGCCATGGAGCTTACATTTCAAGTAGAACCTAAATTCAGGTATTTAAAACTTACTAATTTCCCATTCAGTTTTTCTTCTGACAGTTGTGTTCTTGATAATCCATTCTAAACTTTTACTCTGCAAATACCTGTTGAGTTTCCACTATGTGCTAGGTACTGAGTTCTGGGACAAACGATAGCAAGCAAACGGAAAAATCTTTCTATTGGAGAATTTATTCTGTAGTGAAAACGGAAAGACAATAAATCAAACTGGTATATTAGCGTATTTTAGAATGTGACCGATGGCACAGAGTAATTGGGGAGGAAATTTCAGGTTTAAATGAGTCGTCAGGGAATCCTTCGTGGAGATGTTGGCTCAGCGTTGACAGTGGGAACGAGTGAGGTGTCTGTAGAATAGAGGAGAGGCAGTGTCTACTTGTCTTCAGTCTGTGAAATCATAACATTCTGAAGGAATATATTTCTTATTTTTTCTTATAAGCAGGGTTTCCATTCAGTTATCAATATAATTATTTCCTGCCTGACCTGTGGTGGCGCAGTGGATCAAGCATCGACCTGGAACACTGAGGTTGCCGGTTCAAAACCCTGGGCTTGCCTGGTCAAGGCACATATGGGAGTTGATGCTTCCTACTCCTCCCCCCTTCTCTTTCTATCTCTCTCTCTCTCTCTTCTCTAAAATGAATAAATAAATAAAAATGATTTTAAAAAAGTATATAATTATTTCCTCAAAGAAGGTTTATGGTTTTTGTACCATTTCTAGCTCCTGCTTAAAATCTAAAGCTACTCCTTTTTGTTGTGCTTTTTTTTCTTTTTTTTTTTTAATTTCTCTTCCATTTCTTCCATTTCATTGCTGTGGCTTTTTCCCACTCTGCATTTCTTGTGCCTTTTGCATCTTCTTCTTAGGAGGGACTTCACCATCTGTTTTCATGTTAGCTCTACCTCTAGAATTGTCCTCCAGTTTCTGAATTGAGCTGTGCCCTTAGAGAGCCAGGAGGGCCAACCTGCAGTCCATCATGTGCTTCCCACTAAAACCTTGCATTTACTAAGCTTTGCGAATTCTCCAGGCTTTTGACTGACCTTTGAAAATCCAATAGCAGTCTCAGTGTCCTCTTTTGAAATTTTATACTGCTAATATAAACTCTTTCTCCAAGTGGTTTCTTTCTGTGCATCTTTCATAGATTCATACCAGCATAAGATCGTGCTTTCTTCTCTGCCATGCACCTGGGGATATTGTTAAAATGCAGATTATGGCTCAGTATTCTGGAGTGGGGCCTGAGGGTCTGCATTTCAAACAAGCTCTGAGGTGACACTGATATGTGGGTCTCAGGGCCACACTGAGTAAGCAACGACTAATATTACTTCCTGAACTTGAGTTAGTTATTCCTTCTGTGTCCATCCTCCACTGCTTTATCCACTGCGCCACCACAGGTCAGGCCGGCATTTATCTCTTTGAAACTGTTACTCATGATTAATAATTGTCATATATCATGACCTCAGAAATATTTTCTACTTCCTGTATATATTTTAGTAAGTAATCTGTGGAGCCCCTGCTGGATAGCTCGATCAGGTGGAGTGGCATCCTGAAAGCACAGAGGTTGCCAGTTCAATGCCTGGTCAGGGCACGTACAGGAACAGATTGATGTTCTTGTTTCCCTCTCTCTCTCCCTTCCTTCCTCTCTCTAAAATCAATCAATAAAAATTAACCTGTTTGAGAGGGAAATACCTTACTTCAGTATAACTGGTGAGGTTTTATAATCACTTGAAGACACATGAAAGCCTGATTTCAAGCTTAAAATACTATATAATAAATAAATTAGACATTTAAACTCAGGGGACCAAGAGCTAGCCTCCAGAAGATAGGGTTGTCAGCGTCAGTAAGTTCTGCATTTCAGGAGTGGTCACTGTACCCTGACACATAGAACAGCAGTCATTTAAGTGGGTACTACTCATCAGTGTGCATTAACAGTTGTTCATGCCTGTAGCCTCCAATCATAAAGATCTTATATTCTGAACATCTTGCAATTTTGTGTTGTCAGGAATAGGCATGTAGGTGCCTTCAAAATCAATGACAGGATTTACACTTTGAGACTAGCTCTGAAAGCACATCAGGATCAGTGAGGCATTCATTGTTCATACTTGAAGAGTGTACCAATACAAGATAACTAGAATTAGCATGTTAGTGCTTGGAGTAGTTTATGTTTTCCCAGATAAAATATTGGGGCATAGAAGATTTAGCTTTAAAGAATGGCAGAGGGCAGTAAATCCAATCTAATTTTTTAATAAATGATGAAACCAAGGATCAGAAGATTCATTCATTCATCTGTTAACAGTCTTTATTGGAGATGAAATAACTTGTCCAGTTTGTGGCATAGCCAGAACTGTGACTGCTCTCCTGACTGACTCTAGAGCTCTTTCTGCTGAATCAGTTTTTATACAGAATTTATTTCTTTGTGTAGGAATCTGTGCTCAAATCATGCATACCCCTTAATTCTGCTTCAGGGTCTGTCTTGGAGGTTAGAACGGTAACAATAGCACTTCTCTGCTAGCCATATTATTTCATTTTTTATTTTAAAATGTTAATGGAGGTATACGCTTTCATAGCATGGCACTCACTAATTTTAAAATGTAGCTGCTCTCAGTTGATGTTTTTATTATATTTATGATTGGCTTCCCTCTCAGATAAAAGTGATTGCTTATTTAAGTAACATTTACATTTATTACTTAAATTTTTTAATGTATAAAAGTGTAATTATGTTTATTAAATAGGTAACCTGTGACATAATTTAAATATTCATTTTTTTAAAAGTCACATAAGGGATACGTTAAAAAGTTCACTAAGTACATGATTCTAGTTTATAAAAAATTTAGTATATCTAGTTTATAGGTATTCGTGTATTTTTAAATTTTTGAAACTGGGATTCACCTTAGAAATTGTTTAATTAAATATCCCTTATTTTACATATCAGAAAATTAAGCTTCAATGGAGTGAGGTTTCTAGAAGCAGAACAAGGACCTGTGTCTTACTCTCAGTCCAGCATTCTTTCCAGTATTCTCTAATCTATTACATGAAATAATGTAATAACCATGTGTTTGCAATAATGTATATGTCAAAAGAAAAGGGATAAAGAAATGTTTAATTTATACTACTAGCTTAAATACTTCATGGTCTGACTTTTTGAAACCTTCTAAAAACTGCCTTATTGGGAAGGAGGAAGAAGAAACTTGACTATGATTATCTGAGTAATAGCAGATTGAGGTCTAGACAAGAGTGTAAGCCTATAAAAGTGACAATGAAGAAGCAGGTCAGGAGATGTTAAAGAAAACTGACATGGCCCTGGCCGGTTGGCTCAGTGGCAGAGCAGCAGCCCAGTGTGCGGAAGTCCTGGGTTCGATTCCCAGCCAGGGCACACAGGAGAAGCGCCCATTAGCCTCTCCATCCTTTCCCCCTCTCCTTCCTCTCTGTCTCTCTCTTCCCCTCCTGCAGCAAAGGCTCCATTGGAGCAAAATTGGCCCGGGCACTGAGGACGGCTCCATGGCCTCCACCTCAGGTGCTAGAATGGCTCTGGTTGCAATGGAGCAGTGCCCCGGATGGGTAGAGCATTGCCCCTTAGTGGGCATGCCAGGTGGATCCCGGTTGGATGCATGCAGGAGTGTATCTGTCTCCCTGCTTCTCAATTCAGGAAAAAAAGAAAAAGAAAACTGACATGACATTAGGATCAACAGAAAAAGCTGAGTTTAAAAACAAGTACTTCCTAAAACTAGGAGTTTCCCGACTTCTGATAGCTTATGCATCTAGGTTCTTTTTTCAGTTTGATATATAGATATCCCCTATCTATATATATTTGTTATGTGCACATGTACTAATACTGTATACATTATGAAACATAAAAATACATTTAAAATATACAGTAGTTTAATAGTGTAAAAACTTTAACACCAGAGTAAGTACGCTGTATTTTTAAAAATTTTTAATATTTGGTCATGTAATAATTCAGAGTAATTTTAAGTTGAGTTGAGTTTGCTACTTTGTTTTAATACCCATCATATAGGTGAAAAAGATACCTTTGGTAGACCTACATGGAAACTTTTGTTTTTAAGTTATGATTCTCCATTTTAAATGTCTTCAACCAAATTTATAGTTTTGTTGAAACTTGAGTATTAAATATCCATTGTTCCTGAAGTCAATCAGTGTTTTCTTGAATACTAACCATTTTTAATAAATGAATTGAAAACTCATTAAAATGGTCCAGGTGAAATATTTTTCAACAAAAAATTTTAAGTTTTTTATGGCATAGATATAGGCGTTATAGATGACATTGATTTTTGGCAACAATAGCCATGTAATGATGCAAACACTTCTAAACATTCATTTAAAATGATTTTCTTCATAAAAACTTTCCTTTGAAAAGCAGTAACTTTTCATTCTTATACTATCCTCTTTATATGGGTAAACTCAGAGTGTTTTTTTCTAAAATATGTAATTACTCCATAGGAACTTAATCACAGAAAAGAACAAGCTTGCAATTATTTTTTTTTTTATTTTGTAAAAGAAAACAGCATAACATCTTTAAATTTTACAAATTTTGAAGTGCTTCACCATAAGGTAACCAATGAAAATGGTAATAAAAGATGTCATGATCATTCTCATCTCACTTCAAAATATTGTAAATATTTTAATATAGTTTAAAGACTCTGTTTTTATAAAATTAACCCCATTAAAAAGACCTTTTATGTTTTTTGCTTTGATTTGTTACAATAACTTGCTTATGGATGAATCTGACTGTGGTATTCTGTAATTTTACTCTGAAATCTGCATTTTATTAAAAGTAAGACATATTGCATAGTGCTTCTATTTACACATATTTCCATAAAACCCTATTTTGATTTAAGAAGTTATTAAGTATATATCTTCTTTGGTATGTCTTTCCTTTCCTGACTGTTTGAAGCTTTTAACTACCCAGGAAGTGTGATGTTAACACTAAATAAAGCAAGGCCCTTCTCTCACATGATAAACACCAGAAGACTGGACTGGTGGAGATTTTCAATACTGCAGGAGAAGGAATTCAGTTTATTTAGGAGTAAGGTAGCTAGTGGAGGCTTCTTAGCAAAAAATGTTAGTGGGAAGCTAGTTAGGAAAGGATTTAGATAGGTTTACAGGAAGGTTTAGGTGAGTTCATAGGACGTTGTAAGAGAAAGAGCATATGAGAAAAAGCATAAACAGTGAGTTTGAGAGACATGGGAGAGACCCGACTAGAGAAAAGACTTCCTGATGTGTAATAGATGAATGAGCGTGTAGGTAAGACCGGAGGTCCTTAATCAGGAAGTTGGAGCGTTAAGACTTTCATCCTGTGGTAAGCGTGTGAAGGGTTCCGATCAAGTGTGCAGAGTAGTCAGAACACTGGTCTGCAGCTTTACAGACATCTTCCCGTAGCCAGCAAGAGTTCAGCAAAGTGGCAACAAGTTCAGGGAAGAAAAATCCGATAAAACTTGAAGCTCACATCACATGGATTCCAAAAGAAGAGTGAGAGAAGGAGTCTTGTTTCCTCTCTACCTTTGGCAGTGATGTTTCTGAGGGAATTATATAGATGGAAAAATGTAGGTTTACAGTTGTGAGTACACAAACAGTTTATTCTTGTAGTATTTATTATTGTCTTTTTCTACACGAACAACTATAAACTTACTTTTCCCCACCCTGTGTAATTCCCTGTATATTTAGCACAGTGCAGTTGGTATCAGTAACAGCAGACAGATGACTTAGTAAAGGATTAGGTTAATATACAGGTCCAAATCATTAAGTAAACATTCTAAAAAAAACCCCCAAAATATGTATATATACTCTAGGAAAGATAAGATGTGAATTCTAAAGTAATTTCATTACTACTTTTTTCATTTTGAAGGCTTTTAAATTAAATATCATCCAAAAAAGCCACCATACTATGTAAGGAAGGAGGAACCAAAAGATACTTACAAACTTCTTTGTTCTCTTCCATCTTGTTTTTTTTAAATGGAACAAAATAAAATTTTATTTAATCTCCTTTCCTATCCAGAGCAATTTCTCATAGAAATGGTCTTCCAAAATATAGTATACTTGACTCAAGTACACACATACACAAAACAAAATTCATATTTATAATTATTTTAGAAAACATGACCTTTAAACCAATTTACTAACGGTTAATGGAAAGATTGAGGGGAATACAAGTGTATAGTTTATAGTATGAATATTTATAAAAGTACCCAGTAACTGTAGGAGGTGTGATAAAAAACTATGCCAAAATTGACAATAGGGTAAAGGTTGTTAGATTTACAGACAGGTCATCAGGGCTTTCCCCTAGAAATTTTGATTCAGTGGGTTGGAACTGGAGCCTGGGAATCTGTTACTTGTTATTTAACAAGACCTCCAAGTGATTCTTATTTTCAGTTAAGTTTAGGAAATTAGCAACAGACCTGTTTCACCATATCCTGACTTCAGCCTAAGTCCAGTTCTAGGTCCCACAGTGTTAACGTATGATTGGTGCCTCACTTACCCTAACACAGTTGGAAAGGTGGGCTGTCCGAGCACTCAGCAGAGCTAGAGCTCACCAGGGATTCAGGGTTAGCATCCAGCTCACCTTCCTTCTATTTCTTGTTCTCTGATTGGACCAAAAGCCAACTTGAATTCTACAGACTCCAATATGTGTGTCTAGAGTAATCTAGGAGTTTGTTGACCTTGAGGTTTGAAATTGATGATTGTTTTTAACCATGAAGCTTTTGCTACAGAACATTACTATGTTCTGTAAATAAAACATTACTATGTTTTTTTAAAAACATTGCTATGTTTTAAAAAACATTACTATGTTTTTTTAAAAAAGCATAGCTGATCAATAGCATTATATCTTATTTTTTGAGTCAGCTATAACAAGCTGACACAGGGGAACATAATTTTATGCCAGGGCAATTGGGTGTCCTAAAATAGAATATTTATTCAAAATGTTAGAAAATACTAGAAGAAACAATACCTAGTGTTTAAGTGCTTACTGTATGCTAGACACTGTATAAAACACTTTTCAGTACTTTTTATTATTTACTCCTCACAACAATCCTATGAAGGTGGTGTTTTTAGTATTCTCTTGGCAGAGGAGTTAACTGAAAGAGCACAGAGAGGTTAAGTAACTTGCCCATTGTTTATAGGGTGTTTGCTTGCTTGCTCATTTGCTTGCTTGCTTGTTTTAATTTGGGAATGTCCTAAAAATGACTTTTAGATGATACTTGTTTTCATGTTTTGAGTTAAGGGTCCTTTGACTTCTTTAACTGAATGATTCTTTATCTTAAATTTGATTTCTTCTATTACCTCATTCTCTTATAACAAAACCTCATATATTCTAACAAGGAATGTGAAGTGACATATAGATATGGAACATGCAGATGTGAAGTGACATATATGTGCAACATGCAAATGATGAAAGACCATAACAATTTAGTAAAAAGCATAGTGTTTATTGCCACTTTGAATAGGCAGCCTGGTGATTTATCCAATAAGTATTATGTGTTACTATTCATACAGAGGTGGGAAAAGTAGTTTTACAGTTATAATACAAATAAACAATACAATAATTAATGATAATATTTATATAAGAATAAACTCTCTTTTCACATATTCACAACTGTAAACCTACTTTTGCCCATCCCTGTATATTGTTTTATCCTGAAGCATTGCTTTACAACTGTTACTGATTTTTTTAATGTCTGAGGGTTTTTTTGTTTTTGTTTTTTTTTGGAACAGAAAGAAATTCTGCCTTTTTTGCTTTAATTGATGTGCAATTTATTAAAATTTTAAATTGCCAGTTTTAATATCTAGTGTTTTCTTAAGGCTTTAAGCTCAGTTTATGCATTTAAAAAAATGAATTTATTAACTTCACTAGGCCTTCAGTCAATCTTTTCCAATTACCAAATTAAATACCCTGAAACATTTTAAGATACAACATTGAACAAAGTTTATAATAAATTAAAAAGCAAAATCAAAGTTACTTCTTGTAAATCTAAATCTAATAAAATCAAACTTATAAATTCATTAAGCCAAGTTCTCCTAAATATTAAATGCTTATAAACTTGTTACATAATTCATATTATAATCTGAAGTCTAAGATATCACATTCTCTAAAAACATTTCAAATATTTTTTTAAAAAAATCCAGAATATGCATGGACAAATTATCAATTAATGTCCAACTTATCAATACATTTTTATCTTAATAATGCAAAATCTTTGTATTATAGGTTGGATTCATTCCTTTAGCTTGTCATTTCTTTGTCCCAAGACTGCAAATGCACTAACACAACAAAGGGGAATAGAGTTTTCATCTTTCAACCTTCTACCACAACTAAGGTTATACATTTGGGATCGGGGCAGGGCACCCATGTCTACCTGTCACTCAGAGTCTGCGCTGGACTCCTCTGCCCCCTTCTTACTGTCAGGCCATTGTCAACAGAAGTTTTCTGAGCCCTCATGTAAACCTAATTGAGCAGTTAAGTTTTACATTTTGCAACCTGGTTCTTTTCCTAGAAATGATGCATCCCTTAAGATTTTTCCTTAGGTTACACTTGATCCCTATTATAATGGGGTTCCCTAAGTCCAGTTATGTACAAACTGTGTAACCTTTGGTATTGAAGTCGATTTGTGTACTAATGGGGTTTTGATACCCTCCTTAGGTTACTTAGCAACCCTTTCTCTTTTATAATTTAATAGCTGCCTCATTGGCCATCAGTCATTTTATTGACAATGATGATCAAGTTTAGTTTTTAACCCCTTTAAATTCACAAAGCCAAAATGATTTTTCTCTCCTAGGAATGCCAGAATCACCTCCGCAGATATGGAAATGTGAATCTGGAACTGGTGACTCGAATCATTAGAGATGGTGGCCCATGGGAAGATCCAGTGTTGCAAGCTGTTCTTAAAGCCCAGCCCGCATCTCAGGAGCTAGGTACTTCAGGGGACTCAAAATCCAAACCACCATTTGTGAGAAGCAAACACAATTTCCTTTTCTAACTAGAGCAGTAATAGTTATTTTTATTTATTTTATAATATTGAGTAAGATTATATATTTTCACATGAAGTATGTTTCATTTGTTGTACTAACCTGCCCTGAGAGTGATTTTTGACACTAGACATAGGTACATTTATTTCTAGTCATTTCCCATTCTAATGGGAATTCAGAGTGTTAACATATTTACTGTCCATATGTTACTTACAGAGAGTTCATTTTTTTTGTCACTTCAGTTGTATTTTTAAAATCTGTTTAAGTAGGAACACCCATTTAAAACAAAACAAAAACCACCCTACTGAAGCACATGAGATCTCCCTTACACGGGAAACTGTGAGGGCTGCAAGTTGTCGGATTTTTGTCACTGTCACTACACCTAGCCCAGGGGCTGGCACAGAGGAGGTGCTCAGTATATGTATATGTTGATTGAATGAATGGCCACATGGTGACTAATTGATAAGTTTCAATTCCAAATATTGTAGAGCAGTATTTCCCAAACTTCCTCCATTGATAGAAGTTAAATTTTCTCTCATCCCCTTACCACCTGCATCCTTCTTTGACATCACCTCCTCTCAAACCTAGATGCACAGTGGTTCCTGGGGGCCAACAGTTGCTTCTGAGGAAGGAGGCTTTGTCAACTGCTTCTAGTTAATTCTTTTTTAAAAAATTTGCAATATTATTCCTGAGCTGCAGAACATTTTTGGTCACCAGAACTTAGAATATAAGCTGAGCAGTAGAAAATAAACTCAAAACTGGAAACATTTGAAAGCTGGAGACCCTGTGAAGTGCAATGATAAGATGGCCAAAGGGAAAGACAAGAACTCCCCGCTCTGGAACCATTCAGACCTTGGTCTGGTGAGAAAGACACTTCCCACCACAGATTGTGCTGAGCAGGTTAGGATCTTTCCATTTGTCCCAGCGCAAGGGGTGGTGGCGGGTGGTGAGGAGAGCGGAGTGGAGAAGAGCTGTGCCTCTTGGGCTCAGGAGCAAGCTGACCCCAGATACGAGTACGAGGCCTACGGCAGATGTGAGAGGAGGGGGAGGTAAGGCCGCAGAAGCAGTGCAGTGGTGGGGTGAGACGGGAGTGGGACGAGGCCAGGAAAGGGCGAAGGTATGTATGTGACTGCGGTCTAGTGATGTCTGCCCAAGGGATCAAAGGAGACTGGAACTGGATGTGGGGGTCTCGGGAAGGAATAAAAGAAGGGAAGAAGGAGGCAGCTGGAACTGAGAAGGAAGAATTGGATTATTGAGGAAAGGTATGAGGAGTCAAGTATAGGTGAGGCCATAGCGACACCCTGAAGGCAGCTCTGAGGAGACTAGGGAATGAGGCCAGTGAGCAGGAGGTTTACAAAGAGCGTTACAAGGAGTGAAAACGGGACAAGAAAGTTTGGGCTTTTAGTAGAGCTTTTAGGCTTCTCTGAGTAGGAGCTAGAACATATTGTGGGTTTCTGTGAGGGTTGATGGCCTTAATATATGTCTATATCATTTTTTATACATAATCCTTTCATGCTTACAGTGACATACCTCACTGGGAAAAGCTGCTCTAGAGCCCCATTAATACGGTGACTTCTAGTTAGTGATCATTAGGGTAAAGACTAGTCTGAAGTGTATCTCTGCATTAACTGTAGAAATCAATGTTTATCATACACTGGAAACAACTGCAAGGCAAATGTTGAAGACCAAATAAAACATCACTCATAGCATTTTAGAAGCTAATGTAAACATATATAACTAAATAAAATAGTTTTGGGTCCAAAATCAGGAAATATAGGTTCCAGTTCCTGCTTTGCCACTTAATTTTTGCCCTTGGGCAAGTCATTTGACCTCTCTGAGACTCAGTTTTGTGATCTCTAAAACAAATACTATGTTACCTGTCATAAGGTTGTTGTTAGGTCTAAATAAACTGATGTAGATAAAGATGTGTTTGTATTGTTTTAAATTGCGTAAAAGAAAGTATTTAATAGTAATTATTCTTAGTGACACATGAGCATATATTAAGTAGTCCTTTTGGCTTAATCTTTTGTGGAAAAGTAAAATATATGTATGATTTAACTTTTTTATTAATTCAGATATATTTCTCTATAATTAATCTGAACTAATATGGTTTTAGTGGCTAGGATTCAGCCTTTTCATCTTAAGTGTAAGGAAAATATTTAGCACTAAGAATGAGAAGTACATAATCTTAGACTGGATATCCAGACTCTGTTATTTTAACATATTAGTGAACTGAAAAAATAATATTTCAGGTTTTTTAAAAATTATTTTTACTTTTTTTAGACTGAGAAGAAATCGCAGGTGTTTCTTGAGCACTGTTTTGTTGTCATTTATATTTCCATTTTTCCAATCAAATAATTGTATATTCTTTTCAAAAGTAAACTCCTAAGAAAGTATTATTTAATTAAATAACTAGTTAATCTAATTAGGTGCCACATGTTAGTGATAAAGTTTCAAACAATCAAAAGTTTGAGAGAATCTTTTCTTGAGAGTAATACGAGTCTGTTCTCTTTTTAATATAGTGAACAAATACTTAAGTTCTGAAAACCCACTGTTCTTTGAACTACGTGCCAGATACCTAATTGCTTGTGAACGCATACCTGAAGCAGTGGCTCTTATTAAATCCTGTATAAATCACCCAGAAATCAGCAAAGACTTGTATTTCCATCAAGCACTCTTCACGTGTCTGTTTATGTCACCTGTAGAAGATCAGCTATTCCAGGAGGTATTGTTTAATACTTTGTTTGCCTATCATTTTAACCTTACAATAATGAAAAGAAAATGTAGCCAAGTTTTGTTAAATTCTTTTTATAATAACACCAAAGGTTTCTAAATTACATTATCTAGATGAATTCTCTTTGGCACCATTCTTTAAACTCATGTTGAATTAGACAAAATCTGATAGTAACATGATGAAATTAACAAAATATTCATTTCATAATCATTCTTTATGTTGAGTTTTTAATGTGACGCAGATCAAATAAAAACTGAAAAGCATTATTACTGTGCCTTTTAAATAAAATATTAAAATAAATATTCATGTTTGTTATTTTCTTTCAAAATGAAAGAATCTTTTCCTAATATGGACCCTAATGACCTACAAATTATAGACATTTAATGAGATTAAAAGTAATCATTGTAAAGTGTAGGTTCCATATAGTAAAACTGAAACCATGAGAATTTTTCTACAATTAATTAGTCTTTATAGAAAAAAAACTAGAAATCTAATTTCTTCTGAATGTTTAAACATTTATTGCAACTAACTTTTTAGATATTTTTAATGATGTGAACTGATTTTTCTTTTCCTCTTACAGCATTTATTGAAAACTGATCGTAAGAGTGGAATTGATATCATCTGTAACACTGAAAAAGAAGGCAAGACTATGTTAGCCTTGCAACTCTGTGAATCTTTTCTTGTTCCCCAGCTCCAGAACGGGGACATGTACTGTATCTGGTGAGTGTTCTAATAGAGAAATGGAAATAGGATGGGGAACCAAAGGAGAATCGGTCAGCAGAGTTTAGACTTGATATTTTTTTAAAAGTTATGTGAAAATGTTAAATAAGAGGCAATAGTTTATAAGACCCAAAGATTTAAAAAAAAAAAAAAAAAGATCATATACCGGTCATTGATACTATAAATGTTTAAGGTTTGTGTTAAAATGAAACAGTTGTTTAAATTAAATTTAGATTGTTAGTTTTTTCTTTATCTGACTTGCTTTATGTTTACAGCAAAATTGAGAGGGAGGTACAGATGTTTTCCATGTACGCTCTGCTCCCACACATACGTATCAAGGTCACTCACCAGAATGGCTCAGATTTTACCAAGGATGAGCTACACTGGCACGTCATAATCATCCAAAGCTCACAGTTCATCTACGGTTCACTCTTGGTGTTCTATTCTCTATAGGCTCCGACAGATAGGACATACCCATTACTGTAGTATCATGCAGAGTGTTTCACTGCCCCCTACCCTCTGCCCCTCTGCCCTGCCTGTTCATCTTTCCCCTTGGCCTCCATCTCTGGAAAGCACTGATCTTTTCACTGTCTTCATAATTTTGCCTTTTCAGAATATCATATAGTTGGAATCATACAACATGTAGCCTCTCAGAATGGCTTCTTTCACTTAGTACTATACATTTAAGGTTTTTCTCTGTCTTTTCATAGCCTAATAGCTCATTCCTTTTTAGTGCTACATAATATCCCATTGTCTGGATGTATCACAGTTTATTTATTCATTCACATACTAAAGGACATCTTGGCTGTTCCCAAGTTTTGGAATTATGAATAAAGCTGCTATAAACGTCCGTGTGCAGGTTTTTGAATGGATCGTTTACAAATCCTTTGGGTAAATACCAAGGAGTACAACTGTTGGATTGTATGTTAATATGTTTGGTTTTATAAGAAACTGCCAAACTGTCTTCCAAAGTGGCTGTACCATTTCTTATTCCCACCAGTAGCAATGTATGAAAATTCCTGTTACTCATTCTCACCAGCATTTGTTAGGGTTCCAAATTTTGACTCTGCTAATAGGTCTGTAGTGGTATCTCGTTGTTTTAATTTGCATTTCCCTGATGATATTTGGTGTGGAGCACCGTTACACATGCTTCTTGCTATCTGTGTATCTTATTTGGTGAGGTGTCTGTTAAGGTTTTAGACCCATTTATTTAGTCAGGTTGCTTGTTTTCTTATTGTTGAGTTTTAAGAGTTCTTTAAATTCTTGTGAATATTGTGGATAAAAGTCACTTACCAGATGTGTCTTTTAAAAATATTTTCTGCCAGTCTGTGGCTTGTCTTTTAATTTTATTGATATTGTGTTTTACAGAGCAGGGTGTTTTAATTTCAGTGAAGTCCAGCTTATCAGCTCTTCCTTTCATGGACCATGTCTTTGGTGTAATGTCTAAAATGACATCACCATCCCCAGGGTCAACTAGGTATTTTCCTATGTTATAGTCTAAAAGTTTTATAATTTTGAATTTTATGTGTAGGTCTATGATCCATTTGGAGTTCATTTTTGTGACAGTTGTAATGTCTGTGTCTAGATTAATTTTTTTGCATGCGTAAGTCCAGTTAGTTGTTCCGGCATCATTTGTTGAAGAGTGTCTTTCCTCCATTGTAGTTCCTTCATCAAAGATCAGTTGATTGCCTGTATATATGGGCCCATATCTGGACTCCTATTCCGTCCCATTGATTATTTGTCTGTTCTTTCAATAATAACAAGTGTCCTCATTAGCTTTTTAGTAAGACTTTAAGTTTGGTAGATGAGTCCTCCAATTTGGTTATTTTTCAATACTGCCTTGGTTATTCTGGGTCTTTTGCTTCTCTGTATAAACTTTAGAATCATTTTGTTAATATACATAAAATGACCTGCCAGGATTTTGATTAGGATTACAAGAAATCTGTAGGTCAATTTGGGAAGAACCTATATCTTGACAATATTGTATCTTATCCTGGAAAATCTCTACATTTATTTAGTTCTTTGAATAAATTCACCTAAGTTTTGTAGTTTTCCCCATACAATCTTGTACATATTTGTTAAATTTATACCTGTGTATAATGTAAATGGTATTGTGTTAGTTTTTTTAAAACATTTTAAGTATTTTTAAAAAACATTTTAAGAATTACTTAGAAGTTATTAGTAGAATATATGAAGCATCAAATATACCTAACAATCATGTAATTTAGAATGTGGTATGAGAGTGTTTTTAGTACTTATCCTTCAAGTGGTATTAAATGAAACTATGAATAATAATTGTAAAAAGATTCTAATAACTTCTGCCCTCTCTTCCCCAGTGCACGCATGCATGCGCGCGCACACACACTCATATACACTACCCCTTCCACTTTGACGTTTCATTAAATTGATTAAATTGTAAGGGAAAACTAGGTTTCATTTGCTGAACATAATAATCTAAAATGATAATGGGCTATAGACATTTTTTAATCAATACTTTTTAATTTTAAATATTTAAAACAATAGCTTAAAGGGGGATTTAAAGCTAAACCTCATTTAGTATTCTTGTTTTACAGATTAAAATCTTCAGATTAAGAGATAGAGTCAAATAACTAATTAGTAACAGAGCTGAATATACTTGGTTAGATTAAGGAAGTTTTTATTCAAAAGTTTACCTGGGAAATTGGAATTCCAAATACAGGAGGGGATCAGGAGGCAGTGGTAATACATACACTTAAGTATTATCATTTGATATGTAGTTACTCTAAGACAGAATGTGGTCATTACAGTAGATCTTTTCCTGTGGGATAGGAATGTTCTCTACCCTTGGTGGTATTCAAATATTTAAACAAGGTATCTTCAGTCTTTCATTTTAATCTACTCTTAAGTAAATTGGAATCACGTGTAAACAACAATAAACATTTTATTTTCTCTTTCCTTGGCTCACCAATTTCTACTCTCAGAGGAGGGACCTTAAAAAGAGAACAGTGCCTATCTTTGCTGCTCCTGGCCAGTTGCCCTCCGAGAATAGAAGCTGGGTAATGCAGCTGGCAGCTGCCTGGCTGGGAAGGGATCCTGAGCCTGCTTCTCTGTCCTTGCTTCTGAGCAGGCCGAGTTCTGATGGTCTGCCCTCTTACTTCTTCCACCTCTGCTCTATAGTTCTTAATGCTGAGATCCTTTTTCTTCTCAAAGTTGATTTTCACTGTAACTTGAAGAGCGGGATTTTTTCCAGCCTACAAGGTCTGTGTTGTCTGTTTCGTCTGGACCTTCCCTGAGTCAGCTTACCCTTTATCTTTCCCCTTTAAGAACAGAACCTGATCCCCAGTCCAGTTTTGCTCTATCTCAAGCTAGTAGAGTAAGCTACTAAACCTATTTCTCTTACCATCACTAGAATAACAATGATGTAGTAATCACAGCTGCTAATATTTGCTGAGTGCTTCCTATAAGCTTTGCTATATATGTGCATTATCTCATTTATTCAAAGTTTTATGGGATAGATTATATTATACCCAAGCTGTTCAACTAATAGATAATAAAGCCAGGATTCAATCCCAGGTAGCCTGACTCACAGCCTCTGCTTTTAAATATCACTTACTATAAATGGGTCAAGTATGAAAGAAAAACAAAAACCCTATGTAGTAAGGGTGGTTTGTGAAAGCTGTTACAGCCTACACTCGGGAACCAGATAAAATGATGGCTTTGATTTTATTAGTACTTGATACCTGGTAAATGAGTTTGTGCACCAGACTGGTGCTATATTTTCTAAAGGACTCTCGTTTGAAAAAATTTTAGCTTCATGAAACATTCCCTTTGGGTCTTCACAAAGAAGAATATTAGTGGTCTTTAGGGTGTTTTGTTTTTTGTTCATGTTTTCCTTCAAAACCTAGTATACAAGTAAAGCCTGATCCTCCTTTTGTAAATTTAGTCAGAAGGGAGCTTCACAAGCACAGCCTGACGTTTCTGCTTTGCCTGCTAGAAAGCTAAAATCCATACTGGTAGCTTCTCCTGCAAAATTGACTGTATCTTGTATTACATTTTGTTTACTAAGTTTCTTCCTCCTGAGTTAACAGAAACAAAGAGAAGATCTCTCTCTCTTCGGAAAAGAGAAAAAAATTATATTGTACCTTGAAAATATCTCTGTAAGGAGTCTCAAATTATTTTTTGGAATAAGTTGGAGAATAAATACATACATTTCTAATATATTAAACATTCATTTATATAATATTGAATGAAATACTTTCCCATAATTTCCAACTACCATTTTTTATCTTTAAATCTGTTGCAGAGATTATGTCATGTGTTTTTAGATACAGTTGATCAGTTTGTATTCTTCCATCTATATTCCTTTGTTGATAATATACCCCTTCCTTAGAATGTCCACCATCATCTTTTATCTCACTCCATGTCTACATTTTCCTTTACCCTATTTCCTCAAGAGGCTTCCTCTAAATGCTTTGAACATTTAAGAAGACTGTTTTTTTTAGATCACTAGCAAACATCTATTGAACAAATCTCATAGCTTGGTACTAGTAAGATTTATAAAGCCAAGCCCTGGCCAGTTGGCTCAGTGGTAGAGTGTCAGCTTGGAATGTGGATGGTTCTGGGTTCGATTCAAGTCAGGGCACAGAAGAGAAGCGACCATCTGCTTCTCAACCCCTGCCCCTTCTCTCTCTCTCTCTCTCTCTCTTACCCTCCTGCAGCCATGACTTGATTGGTTTGAGCAAGTTGACCCCAGGCGCTGAGGATGGCTCCATGGTCTTGCCTCAGGTGCTAAAAATAGCTCAGTTGCCGGTGACAGAGTAGCAGCCACAGATGGGCAGAGTATCCACCCCATACGAGGCTTGCCGGGTGGATACCAGTTGGGATTTATGTGAGTGTCTGTCTCTCTGCCTTGCCCCCTCTCAATTTAAAAAAATATTTATAAAGACAAGGAAAGAATACAGGAAACTAGTGAGTCTTAAACATCAGTATACAGTGTGTCTGTAAAGTCATGGTGCACTTATGACCGGTCACAGGAAAGCAACAAAAGACGACAGAAATGTGAAATCTGCACCAAATAAAAGGAAAACCCTCCCAGTTTCTGTAGGATGATGTGGCAGCATGTGTGCATGCACAGATGATGACGTAACACCATGTATACAGCAGAGCAGCCCACGGCCATGCCAGTCGAGATATGGACGGTACAGAGGAAAGTTCAGTGTGTTCTGTGGCTCGCTAAATTCGAATCTGTGACCAAAGTGCAACGTGAATATCGGTGCATTTATAACGAAGCGCCACCACATAGGAATAACATTACTCGGTGGGATAAGCAGTTGAAGGAAACCGGCAGTTTGGTGGAGAAACCCCGTTCTGGTAGGCCATCAGTCAGTGACGAGTCTGTAGAGGCTATACAGGATAGCTACCTAAGGAGCCCTAAAAAATCTGTGCGTGAGCCCACATCGAACTGCACTGACTAGGTATGAAACTGGGAGAGTTTTCCTTTTATTTGGTGCAGATTTCACATTTCTGTTGTCTTTTGTTGCTTTCCTGTGACCGGTCAAAAGTGTACCATGACTTTACAGACACACTATATATCAGACATTTTACCCAGGTGTTTTCACTTATCTTTAATTTCTTTTTATTAAAGGTTAAGACAGGCAGTAATATATGTTTTTTAATTGATTTGAGAGAGAGAGTAAGGGGGAGGGAGCATCAGCTCATAGTTGCTTCACTTTAGTTGTTCATTGACTGTTTCTCATACATGCTTTGACCTGGGGCCTCAAGCCAGTGACCTTGGGCTTCGAGCCAGCAACCTTTGGGCTCAAGCCAGCAACCTTGGGATCATGTTATGATCCCACGCTCAAGCCAGCAACCCTACTCTTAATGTAGCTAGTCGATGCTCAAGCTGATGAGCCTACACTCAAGCTGGTGACCTTAAGGTTTCGAACTGGGGACTTCAGCATCCCTGATCAATGCTCTATCCATGGATCAGGACTTTTCACTTACCTTCCTTAATTCCATTTATATATAAGAAAACTGGATAAAAGAGATAAAAGTCTCACAGCTAGTAACAAGATGAGGTTGGAATTAAACCCGTCAGTCTGAAAATGATAGCACCCTATGTCTTAACAGTTTAGGGGACCGTAGTGTTGGCATACCTTGGAGATACTGCAGGTTTGGTTCCAGCCGCCACAGTACAGCAAGTATCGCAGTACAGTGACTTTGCGATAAAGGCAGTCATAATCTTTTACTTGGAGAGCGTCTTCACCTTGTAAAAAACACATCAGTGAATCAAACTGAAGTGAAGTGCAAAAATATTAGGTATGCCTATACTTATTGGAAAGATAACGTGGTATGACATGAACCATTAAAAGGACAGGGATATATAGTTGGTCCTCAATAAAGAAGTGCCACCAGGGACACTGAGATTGCTAGGGTTTTAAAAAATCTCTTTGTCTTTTATGCCAGCTGGTTCCAGTCTCTCCTGTTGCAGACCAGAAGGAATGCTAATAGACCCCAAGCTTCATAGTTTAGAGTTGAGAACATTTCAGAGTTGCAACTGACTAGGGTCAGTTTCCTATTCCTGAATTAATATTTTAACCCATTTACGCCTTCTGTTCCGTTATTATAAATAATTGGAACAGTAGTGACATGGGAGTTATTTATATCCTATTGCTCAAGGTCTGAGTTTTTACACATGTCTGCCTCCTGAGAGTAGATGTTATCACATCATGCACAGAGTTAGTCATTGCTGCCGAGGCTGGAGTGCCTGGGCGCTTGTCAAAAAGTGATGTGAATTTTTTTTATTTTTTTTTACAGAGACAGAGAGAGTCAGAGAGGGATAGACAGGGACAGACAGACAGGAATGGAGAGATGATAAGCATCAATCATTAGTTTTTGTTGCGCATTGCAACACCTTAGTTGTTCATTGATTGCTTTCTCACATGTGCCTTGACCGCGGGCCTTCAGCAGACCGAGCAACCCCTTGCTTGAGCCAGCGACCTTGGGTTCAAGCTGGTGAATTTTTGCTCAAACCAGATGAGCCCACGCTCAAGCCGGCTATCCTGGGGTCTCGAACCTGGGTCCTTCTGCATCCCAGTCTGACGCTCCATCCACTGCGCCACCGCCTGGTCAGGCAAAGTGATGTGAATTTTAAGAAAATTTTTGAAGAACTGAATTTCAAAAATTTCAACCTGTGGCATAAATGGGGAAAGGAGGGTCACATAGGAGACATGGTCACTGGGGTTCCAACCTTGTGTATTAGGGGTACTGCCAGGTAAAGGTAGCTCACTGCAAACTGGGTGATGCCATTCCATAGAGGTAGCATATCGTGCCCTATTGATTGTAGCGCTCTCTTATTCCCAATCTCAGGTTTTTTGCCACTATTTCTATAGAGTATATCATTGAGATTTATAGTTATTAGTAGTTGGGCAACCAGGACCTAAGCAAGAAAATATACAAAGGCATGAAATCAGAAAGAAGGATAAGATCTGTTCTGAAGTCTTACCACGTTAGTTTAGTTGTATTCATGAAAGCTTTCCTGAAGAGACACTTGATATGGACATTGAAAAGATAAGCTTATCTTAGAAATAGAGAAATACTTTCCAAGGAGAGCAATCAACATAAACAAAAGTGTGACTAAAAGAAGCAAATTAACTGTGAGGAACCAACCTAGAAGAGTGCCCAGGATTCAAATCCTGATGCTGCTTATTCTAAAACCCGTTTCCATTGCTATTGACACTATATGGCATTATAGAGTAAGTGCTAAGGAAATGACCGGGAAGGTGGAAAAGGTCAGTTAAAAACGCTGTAGAAGTACTTGTGTAAAATACAAGGCTAAGGTGGTGGCATAGAGAAAAAAATGGGGTGGCTGTTAGGAAAAGTAGAATCAAAATGCAAAGACTATGAAAAATAGATAGGTTGGAGGAATGTGTAGTGTCACTGACTGATGTAGGAAAAGATCATCAATTTTGCAGAAATATTATTTGTTCTAAGAGGGTTAAGGTGATAGAAAGCAATCTTAATTGAAATATACCAAGGCACGGAAATTGGTAAAGTAAGAGCTAGAGAGTTGAGAGCAAGGTGTGAAACCCAGTGAGTTTTCAAAGGAGTATGTGTGCAGAACAAAAAGTGGGTGGTAGACTGAACTTATGAACACTCACATAGCTAGTATGAAACAGAGGTGGAAGTTTGGGTTTAGTGCTAATATGTTGCTTGCCATCATTTTCTGTTTTGTGTTTTCTATTTTGTCTTAAGTAGACTGTCCATTTTCATGACAGTCCAGCTGTCCTTAGATTTAATAGTGTGTGTATATACTGGGCTCAAAGTACATACTGAGTAAATCACTTTTTTCAAAAAGAATGTTTTCATTAATTATTTTAATACTTTTCAGATTATGATGCTTTATGTAACTTTTTGTGTGTGTGTGACAGAGACAGAGAGAGGGACAGATGGGGACAGACAGGAAGGGAGAGAGATGAGAAGCATCAATTATCTGTTGCAGCATCTTAGTTGTTCATTGATTGCCTTGATGGGGGGTGCTACAGCAGACCGAGTGACCACTTGCTCAAACCAGCGACCTTGGGCTCAAGCTGGTGAACTTTGCTCAAACTAGATGAGCCCTCACTCAAGCCAGCAACCTCAGGGTTTCGAACCTGTGTCCTCTGCATCCCAGTCCAATGCTCTATCCACTGTGCCACCGCCTGGTGAGGTACTTTATGTAATTTTAATGATATGTTTAAAGAGTTCTAATTTGCTAAAATGTGATATCCAAATATAAATATATCAAGTATACCTTATGATATCCTTTGCCTCAAAACCCATTGCTTCATCTAATAGCATTGATTATATAATAACCTTGGCCATATTTTAGAAAATAATATACCTCTGAAACACTTTAAATGGCACATAGCTTGTCTTTACTGAAAGTATTGCATCTTAATGGAAAGGCAGGTAACCTAAAACATTTCAGAATTAATACTCTAATATACTTACACGTTCAATCTGTATACTTTTGGTATCTTAATAGATGAAAAATAAGAACCATGTCTTTGCTGAAAGTCTATAGCATTGATTTCTAAATTTGCAGGTAGGGTATTAATTAATGGCCAAAGTTTGTTTATTTTTTTAAAGTAATGTCATAATATTGGTACACTGGTACGAGAATTTGTTTTGATTAGGTACTAGAGATGCCTTAGGTTTGTCAACATATGATTGGAATTCATTCCTTACTACTGCAAACTGTCATTTCTGAGCTCCCCACCCCCACTCCCAGCTCCCATTAGTGTCATCCAGGCGGCAGAAGCAGCCTGGGGGTTTTACATGATACCCATTGATGCCTACTCGCTGTGCGTCTCAGTCAGGGCACTAGAGAAGTAATGTCTGTGTTTTTATAAACTGTGTTTTTGATATTTCTCTTTTTTTCTCAATTACAGGGAGTTGATTTTCATATGGAGTAAACTTCAGCTTAAGTCCAATCCTTCAAAGCACGTTTTTGTAGATCAATGCTACCAGCTTTTAAGAACAGCAACTAATGTGAGAGTCATATTTCCTTTCATGAAAATCATTAAGGATGAGGTAAAGAGGATATATTTACCCCTTTATTTTAAATGAAAATTAAATGACAGTTAACTAATTTGCAGACAAACTATATATCAGCAATACCAACTCACTGTCAAAAAGAAATACGGTTCATAGTTTTAAGTCTGACGTTTAGGTGAAAAGAAGCCATGAATACAAGGCATTTTGAAACATAAGGACAAATTTTAAAGTGTTTATTTTATATAATACTGTAGTATAAGCCCATTATCTGTTTTTAAAAATAGTTCTGAAGTTTTTAATGAGCCAACTGCGAGTGCAATTCTACATGACTCTTATATAGACATAAAAATACATCCTGCAGCTCCTTTAACTATTTCCCCTCAAATATTAACATATTTAACAAATGTATGTTTGAGTAGAACATACATTTTAACTGAATCTTTATGTGGGTTACTTTAAATATATAAGGAGGCATCCATTAAATAATATATGTGATTTTTTTCTCTTCTGTATCTATTTATTTATCACATTCATTATCACGTCACTCACTAGATGCTGACCATGTAGAGATCATAGTCCCATGACATAAAGTTGGCAGCATAGTATCAGTGGTTTTTTGTTTTTTTCCTATTTCTTCTGCTAATAGCCTTAATAACTTCATTACTAAATAGTGAAATGTCAGTCAAATGCATTGTCAAAGTTAACCTCTCTCCCTGCCAAAAAAGGGAGAAAACAAATTATGCTACAGTATACTTCTCAACATTTAAAGTGCATCAGAGTCACGTGTAAAACTTTTTAAAAAAATAAAGATGTATCTATATATTTTTTTTATATATGATACTAATTTGCACCAAAATGAAGAGACTTTAACTTATTAAAGAAAGTTTAACATAGGTGAAGTCCAGCCAATTCTCATAAAGCTTTCTTATTTTCACAAGTCTGGTCAACCTAAGAATACATTATAAGAGGAAAAACTCAAAAGATGAAATAAATATTAAAAATGTGCTTAAATGTTTACAGTCCTCTCTATCTAATGGACTAGGTCATGCGCGTGCCTCAGGGCTGTGGAGAGGGGCACAGAGGCCGAAGGAGTCAGAGGAGGCCTTACAGATGGCATATGTGAAAAGGCTTCACAGAGGGTGCTTTAAACGGAGTTTTGAATAATAAAGGAGGATAATACATTTGTATTTTACAGAGCACTGTTGCCTCATTTTATGGTTTCTCACAACTGTCCAGTGACATTAGTAGTGTATTAAAGAAACCTAGGTGGAGTCCCCAGGAGATGAAACTAATCAGAGGGCCTGCAGGAGGTGGGGGTAGGTGCTGGAAATATTATACTAAAGGGACTTGAATATTACACTAAAAGTTGAAGTTTCCATCCATAAATATACTGGAATTGTTAAAGGATGTCAGGTAAGAGTGTCCTGTTCCTTTTTGTCCTTTTCTCATGTTTCTGAAAATTATAAACTTGGGCAGCTGTGTATATTATAATTTCATGAGATGAGAGAGGGTGCAGACTGGACTTTGGAGAACGGAGAATGTTTAATTCTACTCCAGCGCGGGGGCCAAAATCAGTTCAGAGTACAACTGATGCCCAAAGAACGAACAGGAGGTAGGTAGGAATTTAGCATCTAGATAAAACAAGAATATGATGTGCGAAGTTACGATCTACTTGTGGAACTGTAAATAGTTAAGCAGGGTTACATAGCATGTAAAGGACTAATAGGACATGAAACTATTAGTTAGGTAGTCTTCCTGTCTGTCGTCTCTGGCATACCATATATAGGAAAGTACGATGTGTACACACACAAACAATTTTAAGGAATACTACTTTTGTACCTCTTTCTACTCAAATAAGCATTTAAATCATTCCAAATCACTAATATCATTATTTATAACTTGAATTAGGGTGGCCAGACAACAAATTCCCCAGTAAAAGCTAATACAGTTACTATCTTTGTGTCATACATAAAATTTTCAAAGCTTAGATAAATTTCAGATAACTTCCAGTAGGTTCATTATTCTGAAACCTTATTAGATTTGAAAAGATTGTAAGTGCCCTCTTCAAGTGTTCTACATTTCTCCTCTTCCTTGAATAAATGATATTACTTAAGTAAAAGAAGTAATATTTAGTGCAGCTTTATGAAAGTTTCTTTAAGCATTTTTAAATTATATTTTTAACATCAAAAATTGACAAGTGTATTTAAATACATATCATTTAATCCTTCTGTCAGATTGTGAGATTGGTACCTAAAATAAACAGGATCTAGATTTATAAGAAACTTTAATCTTCTTAAGTTTACGATGCATTTTATATTTTAAATCATCATAAGGTTATGAAACACTTTGTATTACGGATAGTATGGCTTAACAAACTTGAAAATTAAATACATTGAAAGTGAAAATGCTATCTTTTCCAGGTAATTCTCAAATTTAAAACGATTTCTTTTTACATTAAGAATTAAGGATACCCATTGAGGAAAATTGCACATTTGAGATACAATGTATTTAGTTTTCATTTCAGAGCTGTGTTTTAAAAAGATACACATTTTTTAAAAGGTATTTAGTACTAATACTTTTTTCTTTTTACAGGTGGAAGAAGAAGGCTTACAAATTTGTGTTGAAATATGTGGTTGTGCTCTACAACTCGACCTTCATGATGATCCCAAAACTAAGTGTCTAATATATAAAACAATTGCACATTTTTTGCCAAATGATTTGGAGATCCTCAGGATTTGTGCACTCTCAATATTTTTTCTTGAGCGCTCCTTGGAAGCTTATCATACTGTTGAAGAGCTTTACAAACGTCCAGATGAAGAATATAATGAAGGCACGAGTAGTGTTCAAAATCGTGTTCGTTTTGAATTACTTCCAATTTTGAAAAAGGGATTGTTTTTTGATCCTGAGTTCTGGAACTTTGTAATGATTAAGAAAAACTGTGTAGCATTACTGAGTGATAAGTCAGCAATTAGATTTCTAAATGAAAATACACTGGAGAATTCTACAGGTAATCTTAAAAGAACAGTGGAACAGAAAGGTTTAGATGAAGGGCTTGACTCGCTTACAGACCAGAGCACTGGAGAGCTCGACCCTGATGATGGGTGTGGAGTACAACCTAAAGGCCATGTTATCACCAAGAGAAACCTGACCGCTCTTAACGCTTCTAAAGGAGATCACAGCGTCCCGAGGCACCGCTGTATGTTATGTAACAAGGAATTTCTAGGTGGTCACATTGTAAGGCATGCCCAGGCGCATCAGAAAAAGGGCAGTTTTTCCTGTGTTATATGTGGTAGGAAATTTAGAAACAAAGGACTTATGCAGAAGCATTTAAAGAATCATGTTAAAAAAATACAAAGACAGCAGATTGCTGCAGCTCAACAAGAGGATCAGGAAACTTCTGCCTTTGGAGAAATATATTGTTCCAATTCTTTAATTTCATTTGAAAATGGGAATTCTGGTGATAAAGATTTGAAAGGGCAGATTATTAATACTTCCAGTGATGGAAACAGAGAAGTGGCCCCTGCGTGTGTGGCTGAATTCACTGAAATTCCCTTACGTGTATCGGAAAATGCTGTTGAAAACATTATTGAAAATGGCAGTCCTGATAGCTATGTAAATAATGTATTGGAGCCTTTACCTGTATGTGAGGATGACTATGAGGAGGAAGAGGACGAAGAAGGTGATTATGAAGAAGACGATTATGATCTGAATCAAGAAACTTCAGTACTTCATAAAATCAATGGAACTGTGTGCCATCCAAAAGACATATATGATACAGATCAAGAAGGAAATTTTAAGTGCCCTGCTCTTGGCTGTGTCAGGATATTTAAAAGAATTGGATTTCTAAATAAACATGCAAGAACTGCACATCCAACTGACTTAAATGTGCGGCAAACGATAATGAAGTGGAGCAAAGGGAAATGCAAATTTTGTCAAAGGCAGTTTGAAGATTCTCAGCATTTCATAGATCACCTCAATAGACACAGCTATCCCAATGTGTACTTTTGTTTGCATTTTAATTGCAGTGAGTCATTTAAGCTGCCATTCCAGCTTGCTCAGCACATCAAAAGTCACAGGATATTTCAAGCTCAGTGTAGTTTTCCAGAATGCCATGAGCTTTTCAAAGATCTTCCTCTGCTATATGAACATGAAGCTCAGCACTATTTAAGTAAAACGCCAGAATCATCTGCACAACCAGGTGAAGCAGTTGTTTGGGATGTTCTTACAGACTCCAATCCTAATCATCAGGAAAAAGACTCATGTACTAATGAGAAACAAGCTATTAGCCTGCCAGTTTCTACTAGCAAATCAAGGAAAGATTCTACAGAACCAAAGACATATCTAGAAAGTAGGGAGAAGAAGACAGACAATTTAGTTCAGAATGGAAATGAACATTCTAATGACACTGTTTCTGATACAAGCTTGATAGACCAAAAGATGCCTGACACAGAGCCAAATTCTGAAAATAATTGTATTAGTGATTTAGTCAATGGACACAGTGGAATAGAACAGACACCTTTAGTTTCATCAGACCCTGCTTTGAAAATTGATACAAATAGAACCAGGACAGAAAACGGTTCCATTTTACCCACTGTTGTACCACAAGAACACAGTCCCCTGCCAGTATCTCAGGCACCATCCAAACCAAATCGGACGAGTGAACGTACTTCATATGGCTTAATTGTGTCAAAGCCATATGTCAGACCCTTGCCTCCCAGTTACCTTGATGAACGGTACCTTAGTATGCCAAAACGCAGAAAATTTCTGACTGATAGGATAGACGCCTGTTCTGATCAAGATAACATTTGTAAAAAATCAATGAAAAGATTAAGATGTGGCAAATGCCTGACCACCTACTGTAATGCAGAAGCACTTGAGGCTCACCTTGCACAAAAGAAATGTCAGACACTCTTTGGATTTGATTCAGATGATGAAAGTAAGTCTTCTACCTTCTCAGTAGTTATATCTGTAGAAATAGAAAATGACATAGGTCTCTGAAGTTAAAAAATAACATTTGTGGAGCTTAGATAATAAAGCACGTCTTATATATTTTCTTTAGTCCATACTCCCATTATGAGGTGATAGTACTGTCCTGTTTTTTAGATCAAACTGAAATTGATAAATTAAGTAATTTGCATGGGCACAGGCCTGTGAACTTGTGGGAGCCATAACTTGTACACACGTATTTCATTCTCTTTGATTATGCTTTCACTGTATCTGAGGCTTTTCTTCATTCTGAGCTTCATGTAATTAAAGTTCTAGTAACAAAGTAATTATGATGGAAATGTCTTTCATCTGTCTGCTAAAATGTAACCAAAATAAAATTGAGCCTAAAGACAGTTTACAAGAATCACAAAATAACTGAAAAACAAAAATGAGCAAAAGAGCTTGCCTTTCTGCTGATATCAATATTCTTTGAATGTGTAAGAGTATAAAACAGGAATCTGACTTAGAATTCCAGTTGAACATCTAGAAAATCTGAATTAATAGATGTGTTCTGTTTTACAGGTGCCTGATTAAAATGTTTCAGAAAGATCTGTCGATCAAGCAGTAGTGTGAAAAAAGCACTACAAGAAAATGCATCATCAGTTTGCTATTTCCCTGATGGCCTTAATTTTAGAGTGGTCTCGGATAACAAAGATAAAGACAAAGCACATTGTCTAGAATGAACTCACAGAGATGTGCTGGTTTAGAGTCCAAAAGTGTTATTACAAAACTCCCAAAGTACCAGTTATCCAGAAAACCACATTTTAAAAAAAGTTTGTGAGATTGATAGCAGCATGTTCAGTTTCGCTTATGTGAGAAACATGTTCAGGCAACTAGTCAGAAAGAGAAACCAGCTATAGCCTTACAGAAAGGGAAAAGTTAACCCATTACAGTGGTACCTTGAGATACGAATTTAATTCGTTCCATAGCCGAGTTCGTAAGTCAGTCAACTCATATATCAAACTGCCTATACTGGACCCGTGCGCCAATGCGCCACCTAGCGGCGGCTTCCCCAATCACCACTCATATCTCGGAATTTCGCTTGGATCTCGAACAAAAATACGGACTGAGTCATAGGTCGTATCTTAAAAAAATTCATATGTTGTTCTGTTTGTATCTCAAGGTACCACTGTATTTAAAAAAGAGGAGAGGTTGGTTTACAATGAACAAGTTATAGTATTCTACAAATGAAATTTGTTTTATTATCATGTGTAATCTGATTATGACTTCCCTTCTGGTCAAACATGGTTTAAGGAATCCACTGCTCTTTAGTTTATTATATTTTAAAAACTGACACATGAAAATTAAACTTGATTTATCATCATTCTATCCATAAACGATGGTAATTTATTTTCAGATGATTAAATAGGTCACAGTTCAATGAATGGCATGCTAACATTGAAAACTAAAAACAAAAGCAAAAGAATAAAACAGTGCTTTGAGAGGACCTTTCAATACCAATGAATTTTATTTAAAAGGCAGCAGTGTCGGTTAAATAGAACAAGTACCACTGGTAACTTTGGGGACAGATGGGAGGAATCTAAGACCATTAAAGGCTATCTAGTTGAAGGAAAACACTGAATTACAAATTTCTCAATGTGAATAATGGTATAAGCACACTGGGATATTTTTATCTGTATATAGAGTAGTGTTAGGACATTGCTTGATGATTCATAGTAAGGTCCTTTAGACATTAATGTGAGTTATCTAAGTACAGTCCTATAAAAATAACTAGCTGTAAAAAAATATGTAAGCTAGGAATCAGGTCAAGAATTGGTTTTATTCAGTTAGGGAAGTTAATTATTAAATAAGCCATACTACTCATGCTTTCTTATTTATTAGTGATGAATTTGGTCTGAATTGTAATTTTTATATATATATATATGAAAATAAATATTTACACAAAAATTTGCACAGCAAGAACACAATAAGATATATTGATGCATTTATTTTCCTTAATGACCAGTAATTTTCCTAAGGAAGATTTTAACTTAATAGTCAATAAATCATTAAGACAGAAAAAGTTTTTTAAAATGCCCTCTTGGATGTGTTGTACATTCTTTAAAAGAGGAAGGTTGACGACCTCCTTTTACTTAATAATGCGTTAACCTGTAGCAGGGAGAAACGAATCAAGATGCGAAGGCAGATTCTTCAAAACCTGAGCTAGTGAAGTACCAGTGTTGGCCAAATAGTCCAGTATTCCAACTGACACATTTTTGTTCAAAGCAGATAATCAGATCAGGCCCTACTACATCCAAATATTTTGAATATTCGATTTTTGGATATTAAAGCTTCTTGAGTGATACCCTTGTGGGACATTTCTTTCACAGTAGCTTCAAGACTTCTATTAACTAGGATTTTGAAATCATGATAGATCATATCTAAATAATTTCCCATTTTTATTAGCTTATTTGTCATGGGCATTCAGTACTATATAGTTGACAGTCATAAATTCATTCCAATAAAATTTAGGTTTGTTTTGTCTTTTTATGTAGCCTACATTAGGCTGTAGAATCATACTTAAATAACAAGTAAACAAATCAGATTTTTAAAATTCTTTAAAGTCAGCTTAAAATGTTTTCCATACTCCTTACACTAAAAATCTAGTACTAGAGACCTATTTAAGTTTAGTATAAAATAATCGCATAATAAAAAGTCTGTTTGGAAACTAGTTCATTTGGACAATGAAGTTTTTGGTTTGTTTTCTTTTTTTTTAATATATTTTTTATTTCATTTTCCAGAAGTTTAAAATTACAACTTAACATTCTATCACATTTTTAACTTTTTTTTTGTAAGTTGAAACTATGATGTCTACAAATTACCTTCATTTTCCAGTTCATACCAAGATGTTTTAAACATATTCCATAGGTTATTTTTTTTGTCTTTAATTGGTTTTATTTCTACTTTTGTGTTGCTAAGGGAAAACTGTTTCTGAAAGACTGAGATCAAATTGGTTTATACATAAGAAATGTCTTATAAAATTCTGTTTGACCACCCTGTTCTAACCTCTTCATATACTCCTCAAGTGATTGCTATTGAAAAAATGTGTACATTTTATATATGTATTATAAAACATAAACTTACATCATTTTGCTTTTAGAGGATACATAAACTTCCAACAGTTCTAATTTGGAATCCAGAAGAAAAGCTTCTTTTTCCTCAGTTTATTCTTTCTTTTCTACTATTTTGAGGATGTGTTTATCTTACATGGACCAAGTTTCCATCCTTTGTTTTTAAATAAAAATTGCCTTCAAAACATTAAATATTAGCTTTCTGCTTTGTTTCAGTAAGGTCAAGAAAAGAGCAAATCTGAATTTTTGCTGCTCAGATATTATGGAGGAGGTAGAAAAGAGAAATCTCCGTGGACAAGGACACTGGTACTTTGGGCTTTAGCCATATTCTTTTTTTTTAAACCACCAATTATATAATTAGTAGATAATTTATAATAATGAACTTGTGATTCTTCTCAGATCACACTTGAAGGTTCAGAAGTACTCCTTTCGTGTTTTGCTTAAACTGTTGTATGGATGAGAAACCTAAAAGGGATGATAGTGTTTATTTTTTAATTTATTTGGTACTGTAAAACACCTTCTCAGAATGACTAAATGCTGCATATGCATTCTGGAATTGTTACTATGTGAAAGATATTACAGATTCAGCAAGAAAGGAATTTGTGCTTCCTTGTTGAACATTAAATTATTTTACTTTGCATTTTATAAGAGTACAGGTTAAAACTGAGCCATTGAACTGCAATAAATCAACAATAGTGTCTCATTTCAAGAAATTTTTTGTACTGTACATAGATTTGTTCAATAAAACATTGTCCTCGTTGGTAATGAAGTGTTCAGTTTTATGTAGCACAATGCCTCAAAAGGAATTAGGGTTAAGGTATATGTAAGAAGTTTCTATTATGTCTCCTAAAAGAATGAGGTATTTCTGTTAATATTCAGATTATTGAGTGATTTAAAAAATATAGAGAAAAAAGCAAGTTTACATAAATAGACCTTTTTAGAAATTATTTTACCTAATGCCCACATGCAGGGATTACATGTTGATAAGCATGCTGGTTACTCCAGTCCTGTCAGGTACATGGCTTCAGGGTGAGACAGTACCTGCTGCAGGGTTAGCAGGTACAAGACAAATGTCAGAACTCCAAAAACAAGACACTGGATGGATTTATCTACGCTGATAATTCTTCAAAGATGAAGAGTTTCTGGTGGAACTTAAAGAAAAAAATGAAAAACTGTGAATTCATTTGGAAATAAGATGTAAATGATGATGATGAAAATTACTATCTGCAAAAGCATTTCAATAGGAAAATGACTAAGCCAATTGATCTATATCTAAAAGTCAGATCCTTGGGTAGGAGGGCTCCTACTTTGTTGGTGCACTGACAAAGGAAAACCTCTACACTACTTGCTATAACTTGCAACTGGAAAAAATAGGCCTGACATAGAAAAAGAACCTCTTTAATTCGATGAGCTAGCACTCATCAATAAAAGAACATGTACTGTGTTAAATACAGTGTTTTGCACATATTACAAATGTTATACTTTGAAAAACACTATGAGAAAGTTATTAAAGCATTCTAGAGCTGAGATCTACAATTCTCAGACTATGATTTATGGTCATATGAACTTAAGACTATTAAGTGTTTTGAGGTATTTAGATAAAATTATTGCGGTTACTACACTTTCAATTTTTCTTTTCTGAAACTTCAGGAATTCTGAGAAGCAATCAAATATTACTAAGTTCACAGATATCTTGCTTTTCATAGCGTAACATAAGATCCATACTGATATCAACAACCAAATGATGCCTGACCTGTGGTGGAGCAGTGGATAAAGCATTGACCTGAAACACTGAGGTCACCAGTTCAAAACCCTGGGCTTGCCTGGTCAAGGCACCTTCAGGAGTTGATGCTTCCTGCTTCTCCCCCTTCTGTCTCTGTCTCTCTAAAATGAATAAAATCCAACAGTACATGGAATGAAAACTAAAAGTGGGAGAGAGGTTCATGTCTTATCTATGGGTGCTGCACACTGGAGAAGAAATAGCTTCTTGTTTTACTAAATTACTGTGTAACAGCTACTTTACATGTGTAATCCCTAATTGTTGAAACAACGGTAAGAACACTACTTTTCAGAAATGAAGGTTGAGAAAGGTTAAATAACTTGACTAAAGTCAAACAGCTTATAAACAGATGGAATTGAAAAATCAGATGTGTCCCCAAACCATAATGCCATGCAGTTTCCATTCTGTCACACAGTTTTCCCTACAAATGTAGAGCATGAGTGGATCTAATATATCCAAATTGAGAAGGCTAGACTTATCTGAAGATCAGTGATTTCAGAGACAGTGGATGAAGTTGGCTACAGACATAGCTGCTTGTTGTTTTATTCTCTTCTACCAGCAGTGATTCTTAGTGTGGTCTCCAGAGCAACAGAATCGGCATCACCTCAGAACTTGTAAGAAATGCTGAATATTGGGCAGGTGGGGACCAATCTGTCCCTTTGAGAAGTCTTCCAGGTGACTGGTGCACTGTTAGGTTTGAAAGTGGCAGATCTAGAGCAAGTTTCTTCCTATTTATAAGATGAACTCTTTCCCTTTAAATTCAGTCTTTTCAGAAACTCTCAGTTTCCAGGAAATTTAAAGCAGTCTCCTGTTAATAGGTACTTAACTACTTTTGGGTGAACGGATATTTTAATAGCATGATATAATACCCCAAATCACTCTAATCTAGAAAACTTTTTTCCTCAAAAAGCATTCAGTAAATGAAACTGCCAGAACATGATTTAATGGAAACAGCTGAAAGAGGTGTAGGGATCAGCTATATTTATTTATGCTTGTGGTGCCTTAAGCAATTAAGTGCATTCCTAAACTCAAACTTCCACATCTGTTAAAAGAGCTGTTCTTGCAAGGTTATAGGAATTAAATCTGTGCAGGGCCCAGAGCTGAGCCCTTACTGTTAAAATCCTATTAAATTTCTCTTCACATTATGGCTCCTGTACTGTCTTTGGTTCCAGCCAAAAAAAACAGCCATGCTGTTTTATTTCATGCGTTTTTCACTACCGCTCCCTTTACCTGTAATTCTTCACTTTCTTTCTGACCTGCCCTCATTCTTTGCTTATACCCTTGGGCATCACTTTCTCCAGGAGCCTGGTCACATCTGAAGACTTCATTATTCTCCATTGAAACCTATTTCTCCCAGCCTTCCTCCTCTCAGTAAATGGCAACTCTGCGTGCACAACCAAAACCTTCCAGTCTTCCCTGACTCATGATCGTGTCCTCCACTCTACCTCAATCCGCCATTTTCTCTCACTGGATTAACCTCCTAATTGGATTCCTTCTCTCTCACCTTGCCCTTCTTCAGTCTGTGCTTCAGACCAGCAGCCAAAAATGATCCTGTTTGAAACAGGTGATACCAAGCCATTCCTCAGTTTAAAATCCACAATAGTTTAGCAAACCATCATTTATTCAATAAATATTTATTGCATACTTAATATGTGCCACACTCTGTACTAGACAATAAAATAAAATAAAAAAGAATCCCTGAGTCACAGAACTGTCATTCTACTGCAGGACAACAAACATAAGTGCTATGGAGAAAAATTAAGGGGGTAGGGAGCAGATAAATCAGGATGGCATTGTGGGTGATCATTTTAAGCAGGATGAAAGTCTCTAATGAGGTGATTTTGGGGGAGTATTTTTCTGAAGTGAGAAGCAGGGAGGCAGAGAGACAGACCCCTGCATGCACCTGGCCGGGATCCACTGAGCATGCCCACTAGGGGGCAATGCTCTGCCCATCTGAGGCGTTGCTCCGTTGCAACTGAGCCACTCTAGCACCTGAGGCAGAAGCCATGGAGCCATCCTCAGCGCCCAGGCCAACTTTGCTCCAATGGAGCCTTGGCTGCGGGAGGGAAAGAAAGAGTGAGAGAGAGGGGAGGGGGAAGGGTGGAGAAGCAGATGGGCACTTCTCCTGTGTCCCTGCCAGGAATCAAACCTGGGACTTACGTATGCCAGGCCGACACTGCCGCTGAGCCAACTGGCCAGGGCCTGATAAGGTGATTTCTGAGCACAACCTTTAATGAAGGAAGGAAAAGAGCACCATTCAGAGATCTGAGATAAGACTGTGCTAGGCAAAATAGCAAGAGATAAGTTTAAGAAACGAACAGCAAGAGAAACACTCTCTAGCATGAGAGCAAGAGAATAACAGGAGATGAAGACAGAGAAAAAAGGCAAAGTCTATAATGGCCTGCAAGGCTCTAGATTTGCACTAATACAGTAGCCACTAGCTACATGTGGCATTAAAACTTAATTAAAATTCAAATAAAATTTAATATTGAGTCCCTCAGTTGTACTAGCCATGTTACAAGAGCTCAAAAGCCACCTGTGGCTGATGGTTACTATAGTGAACAAAGCAGATACAGAATATTTACACCATCTCAGAAAGCACTTTTGAACAGGTGGTTCAATATCAGTGATTCTCAGCTGGAAGTGGTGTTTTTTGTCCCCCAGGAAACCTTTGGTAAATTGGATATATTTTGTTATCCATAACTGGGGGAGGCAGTGCTACTAGCATCAAGTGGGTAGAGATCAGCAATGCTGTTAAGCATCCCACAACAAAGCGTTATCATATCCTGCTCTAGATCAATCTTGACTACAACTCTAATCTCACTGCTAATCCCTTCTTCCACAAGCTGCTCCAGCTTGCTGGCCTCCTTCCTACATGACAAGTACCCCATTCCTTTCTTAGGTCTACTGTTGCCTCTAGACACTCTTCTGTAGTTCATGTTCATTTTCTTGAGGTCTTTCCTGGAATACTACTTAAAGAAAGCTTTCTTGACAGCCTGAATAAAATAGCAACATCCTCCATCACCCTCATTTTGATGTTTTTTTCTCCATAGCATTTCCTGACAGTATATAGCTTCTTATATATGTATTGTTTGTTTCCTTGCACTAGAATGCAAGCTCCAGAGGACTTGCATTTGTTTGAAGCATAAAGAACAGTGCCTGGCAAGCAATTAGATACTCAATAAATACATTTTTGAATGAATGAATGAAAGGAAAAAAACTTGGGCATGTCGTCCATGTGGTTCCATACTAGCATTATGAGCACTTACTTGTCATCTCTTTCCTTAACAAATTCCCAAAAGGTCCTCGAAGGAAAGTTTGTATCACTTATATGAATCTTAAATACCTAGATACTAGGCCTAATGAAAAATGAAGAAGTGGTATCTGTTTAGTAAAATACCCCAAATAACGCCCACGCTTTAAATGCCTATTTTAGAGAACATATTTACAGTACATTTTAAGATTGACAACTATAATTTTAAAAAAAAGATACTAATTTTGCCTGGCCAGGCAGTGGTGCAGTGGATAGAGCACAGGACTGGGATGCAAAGGACCCAGGTTCGAGACCCCGAGGTCACCAGCTTGAGCGCGGACTCATCTGGTTTGAGCAAAGCTCACCAGCTTGAACCCAAGGTCGCTGGCTTGAGCAAGGGGTTATTCCGTCTGCTGTAGCCCCACAGTCAAGGCACATATGAGAAAGCAATCAATGAATAACTAAGGAACTGCAACGAAGAGTTGATGTTTCTCATCTCTCTCGGTTCCTGTCTGTGGGTCCCTACCTGGCCCTCTCTCTGTCTGTCTCTGCCACAAAAAAAAAAAAAAAAAAAAAAAAAAAAAACCACTAAAAAATATTAACTTTGCTCACGGGATCGCAGATGTGCATACATTTCAGCTACTAACTGACAATAAATACACTGACTAAATGTTAACAAACATACTTATGGAAGGAGACAGACACGAGTGTTTTAAGTCTGATTCTTAACCCGGACTTGGCCCAGCATGGCATGACTATTTCTCTCTCGTGAATATGGGTTGCTTTCATAGTAATAATAACAGCTAATATTTGTCGAGCTCTTCCTAAGGGCCAGGCACTGTTCTTCACCCGCCCCCCAACCCTCTTCGCCAACAACCCTTGTCGGTATCTGACAGATTCGCTTCGAGATAGGAAACTGGGGGACAAAAAGGGTAAAGAGCTTGCCCGTGGTCACTGTTAGTAAATCGCCATCACAACCCTCAACTCTGACTTGCAGCGACGCTGACCTTACACCCGTACACGACAGCGCTGCCCACGGCCGAGCCCGCGAGGTCCGGAATGGAAGCCGCGGCCGACCTCGGCTGGCTGGAGCGGCCAGTCGGCTGGAAGGCGGGCAGGCGTGGCGCAGGACAGGCGATTTAAAACAAACAAGAAAACTTCTCTGCGGGCGATGTTAAAACCAAATTGTTTTAACACAGCACCATACAACCTGAAATATCAAACCACAGGCGCACCCGACTTAAAAGTGCCCGCGAGGACTTTCAAGCGCTCCCGGGGCGGGCCGGCGGGCGGGGAGCGGGTGCCTCCATTGGCCGGCCCCGCGGCATGACGGGAGTCCGCCGTGCGCTGGGGGCCGCCCCGCTGTCCACGCACCTGCACCTGCGCAGTCCTCCTAGGTGCTCTCTCGGAGGAGGCCTCCCGAGGAGGGCGGGGCTTCGCTTTCCGCAGCCAGCTCTCTGGTGGACGGTCGATGTCTGCGGTGTAAACGGGGTGCTTCCCTCAAGTGAGCTCCGGGGGCCTGCGCTGCGTCCCGGGCAGCCCGGAACGACAAGTTGAGGGCGCCGACTTCCCAGCTGGACCTCGCTAGCGGCCACTTCCGCTTAAGGGCTTGGAATACCGACGCGCTTTGGCGGAGAACAGCCGGGAAGGCACTTCCGGTGCCTGTTAGCGGGGCGCCGGCCCCCTGGGCCCCGAGGAGCTACAGGATTCTCGGCGTCCTCTTGCCCCTTCCTGGGGGCCGGGATGTCGGCCCTCAGCCCCTCGGAGAGGGAGGGCTGTCGTGACCTGCTCGGCCTGCTGGACAACGACGACATCATGGCCCTCTGCGACACCATCACCAACCGCCTGGTGCAGCCCGAGGACCGCCAGGGTGAGCTCAGCTGGACCCCTGTCCCCGCGCGGCCGCCGCTCCCCGGCCTCCTCGCGCCCGTCCCGGGTCGCGCTGGGGCCGAACCCTCGGGAGTCTCGGCCCGGCAGCTGTCCCGCGGCCTCGGGCGGCCCCGCCGCGCCCTGACTCTCGGGGGGACGGGGGGTCGCGGCCCTGGAAGCCGTGCTGGTTTTGCTCGTTTTCAGTATTTTGGGCGAATGCTTGTTGTTTCGAGGAGTCACACAGTACGTGAATAGTCACTTTAACATTTTAGGGGACCAGCGAGTTTCTCATTTTGTTTCGACCAACACGAGAGCGTCAGCCTCTGCTCGGGCGTTGTCGAGCTTGGAAGAGGATGTCGCACCTTTCTGTCCAAGCCGCTGCGTAATAAAAGCAGATTGTTCGAAGTTACGTCTTTTTTTGGATCCAGATTTTTTCTGAGATGATTTTGAGTAGAGGAAATACATCACTTTCAGAGCCAAGTGAACATTTCGGTGGAGTGTATTTCAAGGGTTATTAACATTCGGCCTGAGTGTAAGGGAATAATAGGGTAAAAATGCAATGGGATAGCCTAAGCGTTTATTTCGTTTTGTGTATCACCTGCCTGGCTTTATTTTAAACTTACTGGGTTCTACTTTAAAATGTGAAAAATCCGGCCGCCTTATATTAGTAATTGATTTATCTACAAAAGACTATGCAGTTAAAAGCTGTATTTCTCTACTTGAGTCAGATTTACATTTTTTGTCATTTTAGAACATCTTTCAGTTGAAACTTTGAACCATGAACATTGAAAGAAGAAATTCCTAACAATATAGACTGAAAATGATTTTAGACTTACCATAGTTCTTCAGCATTTAAACATTTTACATGCTGTCACCTCTAAAGTCAAAGTGAGGGAATTTAAAATTGTGATAGGTCAAAGTGCCGGATTTAATTGATGGCTCTAAAAGCAAATACGAAAAAGAAAATTACTAGTGCAAAAATGTTTGATGATTTGAAGAAATGTTTCTTCAAAAGGGAAAAATGATTGCTAAACATATGAAAAGGTAATCTCTTTAGAGAGCAAAGAAATGGAAACCAAAATGCAATATTTTTTTGTACCAAATTGGCAAAAAACTAAATACACTGCTCACAAAAATTAGGGGATATTTCAAAATGAATATGAAGCAATTAAAAAAGGAAGCATTTGATTTTTTTTTATTAAACAAGAACATCAGAAAAGCAAACGACAAGTCAAAGAAGGTTGATTATGTGGATGAGATGCAAAACCAACTTTTATTGGTAAAAATGCACTACACAAAAGGCTGAAAGTACTGGAGTATCTGCACGTTCCTTGATCCCCTAATTTTTGTGAGTAGTGTATATAAATTTCAAGCATTGGTGACCATCTGAACAACTTTTAAAACTACCACTTGGGAAAATAAGTTTAACATTATCTCCTAAAATGCAAGATTTGTTTGCTCCAAGGCACAGAGTCTGGACCTGAGCTTTGCAAACTTGGATGTGTCTATGAATCGCCTAGGGGTCTTATAAAAGTGCAGATTCTGTTACAGTGGTTTTGGGATGAGCCCAGAAATTCCACATTGTTAACAAGCTCCTAGGCTAGGGGAAACTCATCTGCTTGCCCCTCTGCGCTTGGAGACATGAAACTAGTGTTTGTAATTGAGACACACACAGTAAAGCCCTATGTGCAGAAGAATGGATACCTTGTGATATTACAGTCACATCATTTACTGGTACAACAGGGAAAATGAATTAACTAGAGCTATGTATATTCATATAGATCAGTCTCAAAAACAACGTTAAGTAAAGGGCTGATTACAAAAGACAATCTGTTGATAGGTTGAGTTTACAGAATGTTCAATAAATACCAAACTATATTGTTTAGAGACATTTAAGGTAACAGCTGCCTGTGAGGTAGGTGGAAAGATGGAATGGTTTTAAGTAGGGAAGGGTAAAAACATGCCTGTGTGGTAGGTACATGGTATGTCTAGTTTATTGCTATTCTGTATGCCTCATATATTGAAAGTAATCTTTTGATCTGTCATCCAATATAATTTTTAATTAAAAATATGTAATTCTGGGTTCTGCCACTCTTAGAAGTATAATTTTGATACTGAATGTATCCTCAAGTTTTATTATCTGTAGCGAGAGGAGCTTGAACTACAAGTTTTTGCCCATCTAATATATTTTAATTTTACCAATTTTTAGGGATGTAACTGATTTTAGGTTCATTGCCCTTATTAGAAAAACATTTTTTTCTCTGGCTCAAATTTTTTCTTAAAACATACCATTCTTTAAAAGAAATGCTCAAGTTTCACTATATGTTCTGAGAAATGAAAGGAAGAAGAAATTTTAGGTAGGGAAGTTTAAAATATAGAGAAATTTTTTAAAAGCCCAAAACCGGACAACCCACTTCCTGTTTTTTAAAAATAAGAACCATCTCATGCAGAAGCAAAAATGCTCTGACAAGAGTATAAACATTTGGTACAGTTTCTGCTGATCCTGTAAAAACTTACAATTGACTCGTGATTTTTTTTCTATTAATCTTTACAATTTCCTTCTAGATGCCATTCGTGCAATATTAGCATACAGTCAAAGTGTAGAAGAACTTCTGAGGCGTAAAAAAGTTCATCGAGATGTCATATTTAAATACTTGGCATTACAGGGGGTTATTACACCTCCAGCTGCTGAAAAGCACAGTCTTATCCAGTATGCAAAGGATTATTGGAAAAAGCAGTCACATCTGAAATTGAGAGAAACACCAAAGCCAGTTAAGACCTCTGAGGACATTAGACTCTTTCAACAGGTAAAATTGATCTTATAACTTGAACCATAGCCCTGTCTCAAACTCTTTACATCATCCTAAATCTGTGGTAAAATGTTAATAATACTTTGCTTTTTATAATTTCAGATTTACTTTATATCTTTTGTATCCTAAAGGCAAACCAGTAGAGCATCAGAGACAATATTTTTGACATTTAGTAATGTATATAAAATATTCTGGATTGTGAGGGAAAAAAGTTGTATTCCCTTATCAAATGAGGGCTATTGGATTTCTAAGGGAGGGTGTATAGACTGCAGGATCAATTTAATTTTAATTTAGCCTTTAGTTCTCTGTAAATTATTTTCTATTTTCAAAGAATACTATTGTAAGTCCTTTCTTATTTTGAAAAATTTTATTAAATTGCAAAAATTCCATGAAAGAAACTTAAGTATTTTTTACATTTGATATTTTTTTTTGAATGAGAGGAGACGTAAAGGAGAAAGGAAGAAACTAATATAGAGGGAGAAAAGAAAGAGAGAGAGAGAAAAAAAAAAGAGGGAACCACTAAAAGAAGAAAAAAGAGGAGAGAGAGAGAGAGAGTTAGGGTTTTGGAGTGCAACCCTCATAGAGAGAAAGGAAGAGGAAAGAAAAGATAATGGGAGATGTAACACTTATGGGTAGTGTAGTTCAAGGAGAGGGGAGGGTAAAACCGGCAGAGTGTTAAACGACCAAATTGGAGGAGGAAAAAAAAATATCAAGAATGAAGATAAGAGAAACAAACAAACAAATACAATAAAATGGGATAGGTTATAAAGTCTGCGTATTATTCTTGATTTTGAGAGGTTACTTTCTTGCTTTTTCTTTTCTCTCCCTCTTCCTGGTCGGTGACTCTGTACCCCGGGTTCTGTCCCTTTGGCACGCTCAGGTAGAGGTTTGCAGTTGATAAGTCTCTATGGCGATGTCATGTATTGTGCTTCAGTCTTGTTGGCAGTCGAGGCTCATTAGCATTTATAGGCTCCTCCAGTGAGAGAGTCCGTGTTCCTGGAGCCTTTCTCCTAGTCTTTCCTTCCTCAATTAGTAGCCTGATAATCCAGCTATGGGGTTGCTGCTGCCTCTGCCTGGATAGTAAGAGGCTCAAAGAGCTGGCCACTCCCCACTCTATTTCCACTCAGCACAGGGCTCTGGGTAAGGCTCAGTCAGTCAGAGCTGCTAGCATAATCAGGCGGGGCTTCCGCCCACTCAAAGACCTCTGGCTCTGCCACTCTGTCCGGTGACACAGGCGGGCGCCCACTCCCGGGGCGCTTGGAGGAAACTCTCGCTCACTATCTGCGCGCGCAGACCAGGATATCAGGCCGGAAGTCTCACACTCTGAGTGAAACCCCCACCGGCACGGAGAAGTTCCAGCATTGGAATTGGCTCTCGCTCTGTCCCTGTTCACGGCTCCCTCAGGGTGCTGGGGCGGCCTGAGATTCCGCTTTTGGCCCACACAGAGGCCTCTGACTCTGCCTCTCTGTGGGATAACACGGGCGCCCACTCCCGGGGCTTTGGAAGGAATCTCTCGCCCACTATCTGCACGCGCCGACCAGGGGATCGGGGAAAATGGCTGCCCCACTTGTCTTTCTTTGTCTGGGTTTGGCGCGAGTGTTAGCTTGTATTGCCTGGGTTGCCACAGGAACAGTTTTTCCTCAGCTTGGATCTCCATGCCACAGCCTGGTTCGGCCGTTTGTGCCGCGGCCTGGATCTATTCACCCCCTTTGCCTGCCTTAGTTTCTATATTCTCAGTTCCCAGTGAAAGCCGCCCTGTTTAGGTTAGTGAGGAAGGCGGAGATTTTCTTACTCCCTATTTCCTTCGGGGTTTGATTATATATTTAGCCAATTTTTCACTCGACCATACCTTCGGGTGTATTGCAAAACATCTGGAGGCTCCAAGGATAGGTTTTTCTGTTTCTGGTTGAAGATCTTGTTGAGTTTTGGGGGAGATTTATCGGTATTGCTTCCTACCCCGCCATTACTCTGACGTCATCTCCTGATATTTTTTTTTAATCTAGAAAAAATTGTTTTAATTTCCTCTGCCTGATACTGGCAGTTTCTAGTTTTTTATATCTCCACTCTACATTTTAGGTACTATGTGAATATTTAAATATTGACTGAATGAACCCCAAGGTTATTTGCAGATTTTTAAACCACATACCACATAACTTGGAATTAATGAGATTTTACAGTGAATGATAGTAGTACCTTCACATTAGCAAAGGATCTTAACAAGTGCTTTCTTAATGTACTGAAAAGAATCTTGACTTTGAAATCATAACATGTCACTTCAAATTGGGATCTGCCGTATACTGGGTGTGAATTATACAAGTAACTTGAGTTTTCTGAGCCCTGCCTTTTTTTTTATTATTGATTGATTTTAGACAGAGAGGAAGAAGGAGAGGGAGAGGAACATTCATTTGTTGTTCCACTTAGTTGTGTATTCATTGGTTGCTTTCCATAAGAGCCCCGACCAGGGATAGAAGCAGCAGCATTGGTGTTTGGGACAGCACTCTAACCGACGGCACTAACTGGCCAGGGCCTGAGCCCCATTTTCTTTATTTAAAATGGGCGTAAGGATAATATTTATATAGTAAGGCCTGCGAAGATAAAAGGAAATAACACTAAGTGCCAAGGACAGTGCCCAGTCTATTCAATAGCATGTGCTCAGTAAATACAGGATTTCATAACATGTGCTCTGGAAAAATCAGAGAATTAAAATCTAGCCTGTCAGGTATTCTTTTGCCACAACAGTTTATTTGGGAAAGTAAAGAGAACTAGTAGTGTAAAATTCATTACAATCATAGAATGTAACCTATTTCAATGTTAGAAGTATTTGTTTGAAGACGATGGTAATGATTGTTTATTGTCAGCTTCATTGTGGTATGATTTATGGCCACAGTGTATATTCATGTAAAGCATACATTTTTTGACATTTTTTTTCCTCACCTGTGAAACCAGTCCCACAATCAACAGAAAATGCTTTGTAAATCATTATTGTTGACTGTTTGTGCGATAGTTTAAGAGGCTTTGTTAAACTCAGTTTCTCAGCTGACTTTTAGTTGTTTAAGCTGTGAAATATTAAAATGTTTTTTCCCTTTCTGCAGAAAGAACTTACTATGCATGATGGGCTCAGTGAATTTTCATGTAGTTCATTTCACTTGTGCTATAATTAGTACCTTAAAACCTCGTTCTCAAGCAGACAAGATAGAAAAATAGATATGAGGATTAACCTTGGCTTTATTTTGTATTTATCTTAATCAGCAGGAAAAACTTGATTTTCATCGACTAGGAGAAGAATTCTGCCGCTGGTTCTTTGAGCTTCTGAATTCCCAGAACCCGTTTCTTGGACCACCTCGGAAGGAATGGGGGCCTCAGCACTTCTGGCATGACGTCAAGCTCAGGTTCTATTACAGAACCTCGGAACAAAACGTGACAGACTTCCAAGGAGCAGAAATTGTGAGCCTCCGTCTGCTGTCGCTAGTGAAAGAAGAGTATCTTTTCCTCAGTCCCAACCTTGATTCCCACGGATTGAAATGTACTTCTTCTCCCCATGGTCTGGTTATGGTTGGAGTCGCCGGAACTGTCCACCGAGGCGACACTTGTTTGGGCATTTTTGAACAAATATTTGGACTCATCCGCTGCCCTTTTGCAGCGCATATTTGGAAAATCAAATTTGTCAACCTGAGGATTATTGGAGAGGCTTCCCTTGCTCCTGGAGCACTAGGGAGACCATCTATAACCTTTGAACCAGGTGATCTGGAGGCCTTTCATAATGCAGTCACTTCCCTGTGTACCAGCGGAGGACAGCAGAACGTAAGGCAGGCGCTGGGCAGTGCCACTGGGGGAGACCGATCCGTGCAGTGGACGTGAGGCGTCGCGGAACAGAGCTGAGGCTGAGTGACCCTCGGGGCACTGAGCCCTGGATGGCAGGCTGTACGGAACTCCGCCGGATACTACAGTGACATATTTTAGTTGAAATATCTTTTTTGACTGCAAACTAACATATGTGAATACTTGCCTCTTTCTACCTGATTGCAACAAATATTCTGAGAGCTTAATGTAGTTCATCAAATAAATCGTACTTTAGATGTTATAAACGGTGTGCCTTAGAAACCAGGTAATATTTTCATTTTACTGAGATATTCTGCTACTGTGTGTACTTTCCATGTGGGAAAGGAGGGATGGTGTTCAGGCCTTCCCTGTTTCAAATTTCCTTCTCTTTTAACAATCTGGATAGGCTTACAAACACATCTTATGACAGTATTGTTTAAAAGTGCGTATTTTAGAGTTGTTTAATGTAAACTCAGTTCTTATTTTGGAAACCTTGAATGACATTCTTTTGTAAAAAGTCCCAATAATTTAGCAAGTGTAGAAAAATTTACTTTTAAAATTTGAGGATTATACTTAAAGTTCTACACTGTAGGCCAAGGTAAATATAACCTACAGCATTTTTTGAACTATTTTGAACAATTACAAATGCTATTCTCAAAACAGCCTATGGTGTATTTAATTATTGTAGTAACATCATATAAAGGAAACATACTGTTGAAAATTTTGAAAAGGTGTTCCCAGTTTCTGACTTTTAACTGATTTACTACTGTTTTTTCCTCTTACTTGATCTGGGATGGTGTAAAGCGAGTAGCCAGGGCCACCATCACAGCTGCCTGGCCTGTGCAGGTTCGCATTAGATTTGGGCAGATGGTAATGAAACAACGGAGCCAGGAACTGGTGGGCCATCATCTTTAATCCTAGCTTGAACCCGGCGGGCAAGAAATACACACAGTGGGTTCCAAAACTCACTCATTCAGCGCTCACAAAGCTACTGACTTATACTGAGTTTCCTAGAATCAGAGGTTTCTAGCTCACCAGACTTATTCACCTCTGTTCCCCATCTCCTTCCTTCTCCCTGCACAAACTCTGCACAAACTGGCTTCTTCAGCACTCCACCATCTTGGCTGCTTCTCCTGGCCTTCTCCATGTGGCCTTTCTCTGCTCTCCTCTCTAATGTTAATCTCAGGAACCGAGAGAGCAAGCTCCCGGTCTGCCCCACTTTATAATGCAGAAATCAAAACCTTTAATCCAATATACAAAATAGGGAAGTCTCTAATACAAAGTCACTTATCTAAGGCATAATGGGATTCCTCATGAGAGTGCACCGCCCTACATCATGTAACAGTCAAGGGTGTGGGCCAAAGCTTAGTTTTAAACTAAGCCTTAGGCTATAATAACTGCCAGCTTACAGCCTGTCTCCCACACACATTGCAAACTAAGCGAGCAAACATATATCATATTTACAAACTTATTTGACCAACAGATGGGGTGACCAGAAAAAAAGAAAAGAAATTATAATGTGGGCATATAATCCTACACCATTAATTAAATTATTAGGATTTTTTTCACCTCTAATTTGATTTTCTAGGTTTAAGAGGCTAAATTGCCAAAATATTTACATAGTTGCTTTAAAGTTTAAATGACTCATCACCCTACAGCAGCTACTTGCCTTAGTTTGTATTTGAATTTCCAAAAATGCCATTTGGGAAAATATTCAACTGGGAAATGGTGGAATGATGTTTTTTATGTGTTCTCCAACTTTTTGCCTTTAACACTGCTCGTGTTCATCTAGGGTTACTGAGAAGAATTTTTGAAGCAGGAGGAAAAAAACTTTTGTTTTTATTTAATGTTACGCCTCTTATAAGGAGTACAAATTGATATGGTCCAAATTAAAACTTAATAAAGGAGGGAAATCTCTCTTGTCTGCTATTAGAATAGTGTATTGTTTAGAGTTAAAGCCAAATTTTCTTTAAATTGGAAGTCATCTGCCTGACCTGTGGTGGCACAGTGGATAAAGCGTCGACCTGGAATGCTGGGGTCGCCGGTTCGAAGCCCTGGGCTTGCCTGGTCAAGGCACATATGGGAGTTGATGCTTTCAGCTCCTCCCCCCTGTCTCTCTCTCCTCTCTCTCTCTCCCTCCCTCTCTTCTCTCTAAAATGAATAAATAAAATAAATAAACAAATTAAAAATAAATTTTAAAAAAATTATAAAAAATAAAAAAAATTGGAAGTCATCTGCTAAGTAAAGGATGAATTAAAAACTATCCCCATTGGTTTTCTTTGTGCCGTTGATTCAAGAGCTGCAGAAATGTAACTACATGTGCTCAGGATGGGAAGAAATTGCCTTCTATCTTTAATATTGAGTTTTGAATGTGTGTAATGTTCAAGGAAAGCTGTAATCTCTGCATGTGTTCTCTCAGTCACACTTAAAATTTTGAAATCTTTAGACTAAATTAGGAACTGTTTGTGTGAATATCTACAGCTGGACACACCCATAGGACCTGATGTTGAACTGAGTGAATAGAGTGAACAAAAGACTTCTGCATCTAGATTTTGTCTTTGGTGATTCTTTATCAGTGGTGGTTTTTGATTATGTAGTCTATTTGAGTTTTTCATGTGGATATACAAAAAGTTAGGCCCTACACTAATGCAGATCTGGGAGATATTTTAACTTTCACTTAAAATATGCTGAATTTCAGAACCCCGAGGTCAGAATGACATACACTAGGAGGGCTTTAAGATTACCTAGAAACTACTATAGGGAAAGTGGATACTTCCCAGTTTGGAAAAAGAACTGGAGGAATTCTGCCTTGTCTGCAGTATTTTCTATTTCAGCTGCTTCTGTAACTAGACTCTCTTTACATAAACCTAGACTTATTTTAGTTTTTTGGGGTTTTTTGCTTAAATATTTCTTAGATACTTGTGACATTAAAATGTCTTTAAGGTACAACTGTCGCCATTTGGTCCATGCTCAGAACTTTCAGTGGTGTCTCATCACCTCCAAAACAAAGACCAGACTTCACACTCTGGTTTTCATCACCGTCTAGGTTTGATTCCACTCATTTGTGCACACTGTTTGATCTGACATCTACTATGTAGTCTGTATTTATTTATCCTCGTTTACCTAGCCCTTTGCTTCTATTGGCAAGTGTACAGAATTGAAGAATTTAATTTTTTGTTGTTTCAGTCTGACGATATACTGTAGAAAGAAAAGAATTATGATTGAAATGGAGTTTAACAACTGGAAATTTCAGTAAGTCGAGCATTTGTTTTTTTTTCAGACTTTTTGTGCACATCATCTGTCTAATTTTTCCCTAGCTTTTTGTGTGGCTGCTTGGTTTTCATTTTGAGGATTTGGCTTAAGTGTTTCTTCCCCTCAGATCAAGTGGACCCTCTTGTTAATATTTATCAGAGCACCTTATTTGTTTCAGTCTTAGCAATGCAAGAATAATACTTTTAAGTTCATTGTTGAGGAAATTTTTTATTATTTCCTCATAAATTATGCTTATTGAAAAACATTTTATTCTTTGTTTTTTCTAACATACATTTTTAAGGGTACGTGTGTATGTGTTTAGTGTGTGTATTTCTACTTATAGGAAAGAACAAAGAAGTGAAAATATTACATATCTCAAATCTAGGCTAGAAAAGAGAAAAAAGTACAAAGCCATTAAAATATTTTTCTATTTTCTAATCACTAGAAATCCTGAAGTTGTTTGAAATTACCGTTCTGTATAACTTTTGCTTTGTTTTCATGTGGTCTAAATATATTTCCATGTGTTAGTTTAGAAAACTACAAAGTCGTTGACAGAAGTCCAAATTACAGCCTGCAAGTAATCTCTAGTAATAATAAAGACATTACTAAAATAATAAAATAGAGATAATTTCTTCAAAGAGAATAGGAGTGGACAAATATTTAAGAGTGACATTGGAGACAGATGGTAGATTTGGACAAGATTTTTTGTGGGAAGCATGGCACTGGGTAAATTCTGCTCATAAGGTCATTGGGTTAATTCTAGGAAGTTTTAACAAAAGATTTATTGAGCAGAGATGAGGTTTTACTGTTGTGATTGTACCGATCGGAGTAATACAGGTTTTTTTTTCTGTTTTTTTTTTCTAAGCTGGAAACGGGGAGAGACAGTCAGACAGACTCCCACATGCGCCCGACCGGGATCCACCCGGCACGCCCACTAGGGGGCGATGCTCTGCCCACCAGGGGGCGATGCTCTGCCCCTCCGGGGCATCGCTCTGCTGCGACCAGAGCCACTCTAGCGCCTGGGGCAGAGGCCAAGGAGCCATCCCCAGCGCCCGGGCCATCTTTGCTCCAATGGAGCCTTGGCTGCGGGAGGGGAAGAGAGAGACAGAGAGGAAGGAGGGGGGGGGGTGGAGAAGCAAATGGGCGCTTCTCCTATGTGCCCTGGCTGGGAACTGAACCCGGGTCCCCCACACGCCAGGCCGACACTCTACCGCTGAGCCAACCGGCCAGGGCCTGGAGTAATACAGTTGTATGATACTATTTAGTAGCTTTAGCACAGAAACAAGGTAACAGAAGGTAAACATGTCAGGAGCTTTAATGCTGCAACTAGTGGAACAATCACAAAACCATTAGGAGAAATTTTACGGACTTCTAAGGAATTAAGAGAAATTGCAGAATGAGCCATACCTTTAACTCTAAAAGCAACCTTAATCTACAAAAGTTTAGGACTAAGAAAAAAGTTGGTTTTAAATATATCAGTGTTTTCTCTTAAATGTTCTTTCAATTTGTAAACATTTACTGAGCACTTCCCATGTACCGGGTATTTTAACAGACAACACATGGCACATAATGTATCTTCGTTTGGTTTCTTAAGCTTTTCTCACTTTGTTTAACTTATATAATGTTTCCTGTTTAATAAAGTTTATTTTATTAGAAAATGTTTCTTTGTGATCTCATTGATGCCCTTGTTACTACTTGACCCGTTGTCATCATGTGTTGTTTCCTCAGAATTATAGGGAAAATCCTAACCCTGGGATTAGAGCAATGCTGCCAAAAGAATGGAGATTCTTGGTAAATATTTTGGCAATTTTAGAGGGAAAAAAATGCACTGAAACTTTGTTTTCACATACCAAACTTATATTTGACCAACTTTATGCACATAATTCAGATTTTGCAAATTGTTAATATAAGATGATTTTTATAAAAACTCATGAAGTTAATTGTGTTATGTTCTTTAGTTTATAGTCGTTATGTGGGTGTGTACATGACAAGAACCATGTGGATCAGTTTACCTCATCCGGCATGAAGTTAACTTGGTGTTCATCTTCAGTAATGGGCTTGTGTATTAATTTCAAAGTTGGTTGAATTTGCCTTTTGCGGTTGATACATATTTCTTTAATACCAATTCACAAAAATGACTCACTGAAAAATGAAGATAGTAACAAAAACCACTATTAGTTAAATGTCATAATTTAAATAGTAAAAAAAAAACAACTCCAGTGTGAATGCCCAATTAGGATGTTCATGTGCTGTGCAAGAGATTCTCGGTGTGATGTTTTCAAAACATCAGCTGAACTATAAGGAAGGACAGTGATGAATATTGAAACTTCTTTTTGGCCTGCATTCCATTTACCACAGGTAGGTAGCATGTGGTCTGTCAAATATTTGCATATTGCTATAAGATTTTTCACATCTGATAAATGAATTAAGTAATTTTATATTTCCTGAGCAAGTGCAAAATAATACATCTTAGTTTAAAATTTGTCATACGAGGTGAAGAAGAGTCCAAAATCACAAGTATCACCCAGAGATGCATTCCTGCACACTGAGCACTTGATGGCAGGAAGCCATGTCACTTAACATCAGTCCCTGGGGTTTCCACCTTGGGTCCATTATTTGGACACTTAAGACACTTTAACATCTTTTGTCTTAATGATTATGCTTATTTTTCTGTATGTGTTTTATGTTTGGGTCATAAACATGTATTCCTCAGAAATAATGCATGCTAGCCTCTGACAACTATGAAGCTGTAACATGTCGGTCTGAATTTGTAGACTAGGTTCATATATTAAATAAATCTATAGCAAAGTAATAAATAATTTGACAAGAAGCTTGTAAAAAGTTTCAATGTTATTTTAAACAAGTATAATCAGAATAATCAGAAAAAAAAGCTATTGGGAAAGTTCTAGCAAAGAGAAAGTTGCAGTTCCTATTATATGTGTTCTAGAGGATTTTTCTTCAAACTATAAAAGAAAATTTATTGAGAAAGTCACAGAGCCCTGTCTGGATGACTCAGTTGATTAAAGCTTCATCCCAAAATGCTGAGGTTGCTGGTTTGATTCCTGGTCAGGGCACATACAGGAACAGATCCATGTTCCTGTCTCACTCTTTCCCCCTTCCTCTCTCAAATCAATTTAAAAAAATTAAAACCATAGGAAATTGAGAATGAGAGAATTCTGTACAAACAGACCTTGTTAACTATTATTTATGGCAAAAAAAGTCACATGTAAATGTTGGAATCCATGAGAGTCTGAAAAGACCAGAGTAACAGGCTTTATTGAAAGGAAGAAAGGAACCCTGCCGGGCACTTCTCCGGGGAGAAGAGCCTCAGTACAAGCTAGGGGGACGAATTTATAGGATAAAAGGAGAGTCTCAAGCAAGTGGGTGTTGAATCAAAAGTCCTAGTATGTCCGGAATGCTCCTCCTTGGGGGGCTTGCCAGCTTCTTGGAATTCCTCTGTCTCAGGGGCAATAGTCCAGTAAGGGTGAGGTCTGACAGATAAGTGGAACATCAAGAGGGCAGTTTGGAATTCACCTATCTATAATTTCTCAACTCTGTGGTTATATATAAAAGAAAGGCAGTTATTAATTTTATAATATATGGTGAGGGGTGATGAGAAGAAAGAGGAGAAAAAAATTGGAAAATTATTGCTTCTTCTGGAGAGAACTCAAGAAGGGAACCTTGCCAAGCCAGTTCCCCATCCAGTTTCGGAGGTCGTCAATTTCCATGCTGTAAGGTCTGAACCAGGTGATGTTTTCGAAAACCTGAGTGAGGAAGTAAAAAAATCTTGCGAGGTAATAATTGTGAATTGCTTGCTGCGAGTGCCGAGTGGACAGAGTGACATAGCGATACATGGTCTCCCAGATGAGCCTCATGAGACGTGCTGGTCTGGTTCCTCTCAGATGGGAGGACATGTGGAGATTTTTAGAGACAGGGAACCTGTTGGTGTAAGTTTTTAGAAGGACTGAATATGTGTGGTTTAAAAGGAAGGGGGTTTGGAGAACATTCAGGAGGGAACTTCTCGGGCTGAGGGGCGGCTTCTTCCTGCTGTCATCCCTACCTATTTGATATTTCCCTCGTGAAGTTCTCCTTGGGATATTGGAGAATAGAAGTGTAGGAGCATTTGATTGTAGGTAATCCTAGAGATTTCTCTCATCCTGGCCTTAGGAACTTGATAAAGAAGGAGGCAAGTATTTGGAGATTAGGAATGCAGAGATAAGTAGGGTTGTATAGCGGGGGTGAAAGTTCTTCCATGGTAAAGTTAGAGATATTCTTTCCTGGCAGCCCTGGAGAGAGCAGTTAGCTTGAGCTAAAAGAAATGTTTCATGTCCGTTTGTAGGCTCTTCTTCAGCCAAGAAGATCCAGTGATCTTGTCCCCTTTTATGTGAAGGGTAAAAAGACTGAGAAGTGTTAAGAGGTGAATGCTATTCATTCTCTTAGTTCTTCAGGGATACGGGAGAGCTTTAGGGTTAGGGGACCTGTAGATAGGATTTAGGAGGTTTGCTGATATAGGGTTTCAGATTTTTCTGTTTCACGAGGGCAGGTTTCAGGGTTGGTGTGTAGGGTTAGGTAGATTTTTTTCAATTTTTTGATTGGCTAAGGTCTGCATGCGGTTCTGTAAAGAAACTAGTGAACAAACATAAGGGGCAGTGTCCAAAAGTTAGAAAAATAAATAGGAGAGTGAGTGGACTAATGAAAGGCAATAGTCAAGACACCCAGATTGTGTGAAACCACTGATTCCATGTTTACGAATTCACTGGGCTTCAGAGAGAGAGAAGGAATAAGACAGGGAAGTGGCCAGTCCCCCTGCCCTTAGACCTACTTTTATAGAAATTTTTAAAGAAACAAGAAGAGGGATTACTTGTACAGCTCGTTTGGTCCTTAGATTGATGGGTAGTGTACTAGGAACTGGAAGAGGCTCATGGGGTGGGATTAGGTTGATTATTTGGGGTGAGATAGATTAGGGTACAGGTTTCTGTCCAATTAATAGAAAGACACATATAGGTGCTATGCTGCTTTTCTACTTTAGCAGCAGTGGGTGTTGTCAGGATCATGATGTGTGGACCTGTCCATGTGAAAGTCAGTCCTTGGGTGATGTACTTCTGGAAGCACCTCTTGGACAGTCTTTGGACAGCTTGCTGAGTAACCTTTAAATCTTGCAAGTACTTAGGGAAAGAGGGGTTACATTTCTATACTTTGCAGTTAGAGTTCAAGTCCTAATGACCACTGCTTCTAGCTGGAATTAGCAGCAGGTCCCAGCCTACAATAGGCACGAGGCATTGAGACAAGAGGAATAAAGGAGATACTATACATTAAATAAAGCAACAAAATCAAACTGTCAATACCCACAATAGAGAGATCTTTGAGGGATAAATAAAACTCAAATATTCAGGCAAGGCATAGTAGATGCCCCTTGTGTTCACAGGAAATGAGATCAGTTTATCTGCTACTTGGAAGAAATACCTTAGGCTCGTGAACAATGTCCTTGGGCCTTCAGTGGCAATTCCCAGTAAGCTGGGCCAGGTCAGGTCACAGGTAGCTGGAGCAGGGCTAGAAGAGACTGAACCCTCCCTCCATGGAGCAAGGGGGCAGCTTACCTTCTTGTGTCCCTTTTCCACAGCACAGACGTGTCAACTGGTGGGGCAGGGTAGCCTCACAGACTTCAGTTCAATGACCTTTCTTTCCACTCTGGAGCAGGGCCCTGATGGAATTCTATGAAGCCCTTTAGGGCACTGGAGCCTTTAAGAGCGTATGCCAAAAGCTGGTCTTTCCTGAATTCTTTGGGCCTCATTTGCCTTATCTGTTACTTCCTTGGCCATTATAGACCTTAAAAGCCATGCTCAGAAGATCTCACTGAGGGGTTTGACTAAGAGAGCAAAATTGGGAATCCAGTGTTTAAAGAAGCCTATTAGACTGAGGAAAGAAAAGATTTGATCTGCGGTGGTAGGTGGTTGGAGACTGTGGAGGGTCTGAGTTTGATCTAGGGTGAGACCTCAGGTGGTGGGGGTTAAGGTGATGCCTAGATAGACTGAGAATGAAGTTGAACCTTAGCAGAGAAGACACGATATCCCTTTACAGAGAGGAAGCTAAGAAGGGTGGTGGTGTGTCTCCTTGAGGCAGACAGGGAGGGGCTGCAGAGGAGTAGGTTATTTACATATTGTGAGAGAGTACTAGTTTTGAGATTGCATGCTGCTAAATCCTGAGCTAGTGCCTCCCAAACAGTGTGGGCTGTTTTTGAACCCCTGGGGTAAGACAGTCCACATAAATTGCTGGGCTGCATTAGTGTTTGGGTCAGTCCAAGGCAAACAGAAAGTAAGAGTCAGGGTGTAGAGGAATGGTAAAGAAGGCATTCTTGAGGTTTAGGATTGTGAAGTGAGTGGTGTTTGAGGGAATGTGTGACAGTAATTTATAGAGATTAGGGACTACTGGATGGAGGGGAATTACTGCCTCATTGATCAGGTGTATTGCTTGTATGAGGCAATAAGCCCCTGAAGGTTTTTTTGTTTGTTTTTTTTTGTTTTGTTTTTTTTTGTATTTTTCTGAAGCTGGAAATGGGGAGAGACAGTCAGACAGACTCCCGCATGCGCCTGACTGGGATCCACCCGGCACACCCACCAGGGGTGACGCTCTGCCCTCCGGGGCATCGCTCTGCCATGACCAGAGCCACTCTAGCGCCTGGGGCAGAGGCCAAGGAGCCATCCCCAGTGCCCGGGCCATCTTTGCTCCAATGGAGCCTTGGCTGTGGGAGGGGAAGAGAGAGACAGAGAGGAAGGAGAGGGGTGGAGAAGCAAATGGGTGCTTCTCCTATGTGCCCTGGCCGGGAATCGAACCCGGGTCCCCTGCACGCCAGGCCAACGCTCTACCGCTGAGCCAACCGGCCAGGGCCCCTGAAGGTTTTTGAACAGGAAGGATGGGGGTATCGCAAGGAAGGATAGGGGTATTGCAGGGAGAGTCCATGAGGATGAGTAAGCCTGGTTTAAGAGGTGGGTAATTATTGGTTTAAGGCCTTGGAAACAGACACAGTTACACAGTAAACAAAGATTTTATATATAAATGATAAATTAAGGAATTTAAATGAGTGTGCTTTACTTGTTTCAATTAAAATTATATTAGAGCCCAACCTGTGGTGGCGCAGTGGATGGAGCGTTGGCCTGGAATGCTGAGGTCGCCAGTTCGAAACCCTGGGATTGCCTGGTCAAGGCACATATGGGAGTTGATGCTTCCTGCTCCTCCCCTTTTCTCTCTCTCTCTCTCTCTCTCTCTCTTCTTCTCTCCTCTCTAAAATGAATAAATAAAGTCTTAAAAAAAAGGAGCCTCAACTCTTAGTTGCAGCATCTAAAAAAATAAATAAATAAAAATAAATTATATTAGAGATATTTTCTGAGAAACAAAGAGACAACACAGATTACTTATTCACATCGTTAATATATAATTCTGTTTTTCTTTAGTTTGGTTTTTTTTTTGTATTTTTCTGAAGCTGGAAACGGGGAGAGACAGTCAGACAGACTCCCGCATGCGCCTGACCGGGATCCACCCGGCACGCCCACCAGGGGCGACGCTCTGCCCACCAGGGGGCGATGCTCTGCCCCTCCGGGGCGTCGCTCTACCGCGACCAGAGCCACTCTAGCGCCTGGGGCAGAGGCCAAGGAACCATCCCCAGCGCCCGGGCCATCTTTGCTCCAATGGAGCCTTGGCTGCGGGAGGGGAAGAGAGAGACAGGGAGGAAGGAGGGGGGGGGGTGGAGAAGCAAATGGGCGCTTCTCCTATGTGCCCTGGCCAGGAATCGAACCCGGGTCCCCCACACACCAGGCTGACGCTCTACCGCTGAGCCAACCGGCCAGGGCCCTGTTTTTTTTTTTTTTTAGTTTTTTGAGATAGCAGGGAGTTGCCAGCATAGAGGGAAGGAAGAGAGAAAGCAGATGGATGGACAGCGTGAATAGCTGGATGGAAAGAAGGAGGGTCAGAATCTGCAGGAGGAGGAGGAGGAGGAGGTTAAAGTGCTAGAGCTCTGAAGAGAGGGGAGAGGATGAGGGAGAGAAGGGCATAGCTGTAGTGGAAACTGGTGGCAAGAGGAAAATGGGTAAATACAGCCAAAGCCGGTGGGGAGGGGTTGAAGAAGAGAGACAGGCATTGCAGCCAGATCCACAGCTTTTAAGGAGGGAGGAGGGATTTAAGAACACAGTGGAGAAGGGAGGGGCCCCTGGCCAGCAGGGGAGAAAAGAGACTGATATTTGCAGGTGAATGAGAAAGAGGATTCAGTTAAGAGAGGAGATAGGGCTTTCTGGAAGGAAGAGACTGGAGCAATAGAGATTTGCAAAGGGACTAGAGAGGAGTCCTGAGAAAGGGGTGTCCCCAGGGATCAGGCAGGAGGGGGAGAGAGTTGGGAGTCTGCAGAGAAGGAAGGATTAGGAGCCGAGGTTTTAGGTGAGGTTTCTCTGGCCAAAAACGGCCTGGGCATAGAACAAGCAGCACAGAAATTAAGGACAGGAGCGAAGGGGGAAGAAAGGCCTGCACATAAGGAATCTCTGATGCCCTCCCTGTCTGGTGGCAAAAGTTGTCAAGATTTTTTAGGATATTGTAATGGTAATAGAAAGCAACCTGGCTAGGCGCCTAGACTTTTGAGGAAGCTTGTAGAAGGTAGCCGCTTGGAGTAGAAACCTCCCAAACTGTGAACCTCAGAGAGTAGAGTGAGCATCCTGAAAGAGTAGTCCTGAAGGAGTAGAGGAGTAGTCTATGAGGCCTGAGATTGGGAGGAGCCCGTGTTCCGAGGAGAGTCTGGCTGGACGGTTTGGACTGAGAGGAACCCACAGTAGAGGAGACTGGTGAAAGACAGGGGCGTCCTTGCCTTCAGTCACAGTTCTGAGAGGAGAAAATCTAGGGGGGCGAATTTATAGGGTAAAGGGAGAGTCTCGAGCAAGTGGGTGCTGAATCAAAAGTCCTGGTATGTCCGGAATGCTCCTCCTTGGGGGGCTTGCCAGCTTCTTGGAATTCCTCTGTCTCAGGGGCGATAGTCCAGTTAGGGTGAGGTCTGACAGATAAGCGGAACATCAAGAGGGCAGTTTGGAATTCACATATCTATCAGTAAAATTGAGCCATAGAAGAAATGGGCTCAGGAAATGAGTTACTGAAGCAAAGGAAGGGCCGTTGGAGCTTGGGGGTGGGGTTGAGGGAGGAGAGAGACATCCTCCTGGAGAGACTAATGGAGGAGAAAAGGCCATGCTGTGCCCTTGCTGTGCCCTTGTGACAGTTTATCTGGAGGTTTCCGGAGGATCTCAATAGAATGTTCATCAGCTTCCCTGGTGTGCCCTCTCTGGATCATGGTCACTGATTGGTCAGCACCAGGGTAGGGGAACATGAGTCAAAGCAGCTGGTTCTGATGTCAGCCATGTTGCTCTGCCTGACTGCTGCTTCTCTGGGCCAGGAGCTGAAACACACTGAGGCACAGATGTTTTCTCTAGGGGTTCATGCTTAAGGGAGTGGTGCAAGGGCTTGTGGTTTTGTCTGTTGCTAGGCACTCAGGGCTCTGCTCTGGTGATCCTCTACACCTGGCCTATCATTCCTGCTCTGTTCATGTCTGATGTCTGTCCTAACTACCTACTGCATTTGCCCCACTCAAGGATTCTTGGCTCTGAATTCTCTAAGGGAAAGGGGCATTGGGTCTCTCATGTAGTTGCTTCCTGCTGAAGAGGAATGGAATTTTCTTCCATAGGCAAGAAAACTTTGGCCTTTCTCTGCTCTCTGCTCTGCTAATCTCAGGAACCAAGAGAGTAAGCTCCCGTTCTGCCTCCATTTTATAGTGTAGAAATCCAAACCTTTAATCCAATATACAAAATAGGGAAGTCTCTAATGCAAAGTCACTTTCTGAGGCATGATAGGACAGTACCACCCCACATTAAAAAGGGTGGGAAAGGCTTAATCCCAAAACCAAGCCCCAGGCTACAGGAATTCTGCCTGCCCACAGCCCACAGAGACAAACATTAATATCACCTGGGCAATGGCCTCCACATGGGCAGCGCCATCTTTAACAAAGTGAGCATAATACATTTTATCTGCCCAACAGGCATGAAAAGAGGTTGGAATGGTGTTGGGCAAATGAGTTTGTAAAATTTGTATTTTTTTAGTTTGCTGTCTTTTAGTGTTAAAAAATGGCACTGGGTAGCGCCAGGTCTGTGATCTCTGAAATTGCAAATTACCTTCCTGCTTGGGAAGGGCTATTGTCTTGCTAATGTTTGCTGGAGGAGAGGTTTTTGGCCAGAATGTTGGTGCAGAGAAGAGAGAAGGTGTGCATAGGGGGAACCAGAGCTGAGGGGCTTTTGTGAGCTCCACTGAGACTGGTGGGGCCTTTGATTCTCGAGGAACCAGAGAAGATTCTCCTGGTTGTTGAACTGGAGAATGTGTCAGGGCTATGTGAGCTCTGAATGAGTGAAAGGGAAGTGTTTTTCCTGTGTGGTGCTCATCGGCCGGTACAAGACTTTAATAAAGGAATGGCCCACCATTCTTTGGATCCACTGTCTCTTTACAGTTTGCCCAAATCCAATGGGCCCCTGCATCTGTATGGCCGCGATGGCCGTGACTGCTGGCCAGATGGTGCCCAAAGTTGGCAAAGAACAGCATTCCCAGTATTCTTGGAGTGTAAAGGCCTTGAATAGGAACAGAGAATAGGGACAGAGTACAGTGTTCTGAGGCAAAAGCCACAATGGCATCACTGGTGGAAAGTACTGAATGCAGTACTCAGTTTGTGCTAAACACAGCACAATAGGGATATAATTAGCTATTCTAATTAATCAATAGGTGGGGATATTTGAGCTACTTCCCTTGCCCTTTTGTCTGCTCTAAAGAAGTTCCCCTTCCTGACTTCCTTATTCTCTTCTCTGCTTTCTGACTTCCTCATTCTTGTCCCTGCTTCTATTTGTGTGTATCAGTAAATACCTGTGAGGACTAGGGTTGGGCCATCTCATGAAACCTGTATAGGAGATGGTGAGGCGGTCTCCCCTTGGTCCCTAGTGCACTCCAGCTGGTCTCTGAGAAGTCATTGTCTTCACAACACCGGACTATGAATATGGTGTGTACCTGTTGGAGAGAAATTGTGTTAAAAATCTTAATATTATTGGGGTAAAAGCTATAGCAATAAGAATTATGATGAACAGTCCAAGAGGACATTTTATTTTACAGACAAAATCATTGATGTGCAGTGTCTGAATCATTATTTGGCCAATGTGTTGTTAGATATATAAGTGCAAAGCAGTTAAATATGAAAAATAAGATTACATTAGGAAATACATTTAGGTGAGGAGTAGAATGAATGTGTCAATCTTTAATGATGGAACACCAGTTTGGAGGCAGCAATGAAGGTGGTTTTTTGGTAAATAAGAGGCTTATACAACAAAGCCAATCAACTCATCTTTTTAAAAGAAAGCAGTTATTTTTCAGTAATTAACCATCAAGATACTTACTTAGTGTTGAACGGAATGAAATATAATTTGATCTTCTCCCTTGCATCTACATCATATTTTTTATCATGCTGTGTTGGGCAGATAAAATATATTATGCTCACTTTATTAAAGATGGCGCTGCCCACGTGGAGGCTGTCACCCAGGTGATATTAATGTGTGTTGGGGGCAGGCTTTGGGCAGGCAGAATCCTTGTAGCCTGGGGCTTGGTTTTGGGACTAAGCCTTTCCCACCCTTTTTGATGTGGGGTGGTGCAATCCCATCATGCCTCAGAGAAGTGACTTTGTATTAGAGACTTTCCTATTTTGTATATTGGATTAAAGGTTTTGCTTTTTACACTATAAAATGGGGGCAGAACGGGAGCTTGCTCTTTTGGTTCCTGAGATTAATATTAGAGGAGAGAGCAGAGAGGAGAGCAGAGAAAGGCCATGTGGAGGAGGCCAGAAAAAGCAGCCAAGATGGCAGAGTGTTGAGTGAGAAGCCAGTTTGTGCAGAGTTTGTGCAGGGAGAAGGAAGGAGATGAGGAACAGAGGTGAATAAGTCTGGTGAGCTAGAAACCTTTGATTCTAGGAAACTCGGATAAGTCAGTAGCTTTGTGAGCACTGAATGTAAGTGGGTTTTGGAGGCCCATGTGTGTTTTTACTTGCCCGCCGGGTGCAAGCTAGGATTAAATATGATGGCCCACCAGTTTTTGGCTCCGTTGTTTCTTTACTGACTGTCCGAATCCAGTGCGAACCTGCATGGGCCAGGCAGCTGTGATGGTGACCCTGGCCACTGGCTATACATGCTGTATGAAAAAACTGGGCAAGAAGTTACAAAGTTGTATTTTCTTCAATACTGCTTGCTTAGAGGAAGAGTATTCACATGAGGTTTTGAGATAAAAGCAGAGATTAAAACATTTCTTTATGATATTGTTAATGTCATTAATGGCTTTTTCTTGATGTAAGTACCTTGCTCAGGTGAGATATCAACCAATCTATATCCTGTTTTGAAATGACATCCCTCCAGGTCCATAATGCGAATTATAATGGCAGGGAGATCTGATGATTTTAAGTTCACATAGCTCTTGTGCAAATGACTCAGTGTAAGGCCAGTAGCCACGGCCACCATCACAGCTGCCTGGTCCATGCAGGTTTGCATTAGATTCAGACAGATGGTAATGAAACAATGGAGCCAAGAACTGGTGGGCCATCAGCTTTAATCCTAGCTTGTACCCGGCAGGCGAGAAATACACACGGTGGGAAGACACTTCCCTTTCTATTCAGGGCTCCCAAAGCCACTGACTTATCCGAGTTTCCTAGAATCAAAGGTTTCTAGCTCACCAGCCTTATTCACCTCTGTTCCCCATCTCCTTCTCTCTGCACAAACTCTGCACAAACTGGCTTCTCCTTCAGCACTCCACCATTTTGGCTGCCTCCCCTCTCCTCCACGTAGCCTTTCTCTGCTGTCCTCTCTCATGGACTCCTCCTAGAACATAATCACTCTTCACCTGGAACAACGTGATCTCTCTTCCTTTTAAAACCTTTTGGCGTGAAGGCCCTCCCCCAACACACATTAACATAATCACACCTATCACAAGCAAGAAGGGCAACTAATATAATCACCTGGGCGATGGGCTTCCACATGGGCAGTGCCATCTTTAACAAAGTGAGCATAATATATTTTTATTATGCTGCCCAACACTCAGTTCTATACACCTTCCTTCTCCCAATCTCATTTTCTTGGCTTACTACAGAAACATAATATATTTGAAAACTTATTTAAAAGCACATCTAAATACAGAAACATAATATGATAAATACTTTCCTGAGCTGAATGCAAAGGAACAGATTGGTAATCCATGTAATATCTGCAGATAGATTTTTCTTTTGGTGGTTCCATGTAAGAATATTATTGTGTAAAGTATATGACTAAAGAATGTTATGTGTGAATTGTAGGTCAAATAAGTTTGCAAATATGATGTTTATGTTTGCTTGCTTATAGTTTGCAATGGGTGTGAGAGACAGGCTGTAAGTTGGCAAGGTCCTTATAGCCTAAGGCTTAGTTTTAAGACTAAGCATTTCCCACACTTTTAATACTAAGATCTTTTCAAAACTAAGCTTTTCCCCACACCCTTGACTGTTGCATGATGTGGGGTGGTGCACTCATATGAGGAATCCCATTTATGCCTCAGATAAGTGGCTTTGTATCAGAGACTTCCCTATTTGTATATTGGCTTTAAAGGCTTTAATTTTTACACTATAAAGTAAGGCAGACGGGGACACTCTCACTCAAATCCTGCCATCAGCAGTGCATAAAAGAGGCAGCCAAGAGGTGGAATGCTAAAGGAGAAGCCAGTTTATGCAGAGTTTATGCAGAGAGAGGGAGATGGGGGACAGAGGTGAATAAGACTGATGGGGCCTTTGATTCTAGGAATACTCGGATGTGTCAGTGGCTTTGGGAGCCCTGAATGGAAAGGGAACTATTTTCTCACTGTGTGTATTTCTCATCTACTGGATGCAAGCTAGGATTAAAGGTGATGGCCCACCAGTTCTTGGCTCCGTTGTTTCATTACTGTCTATCTGAATCAAATGCAAACCTGTAAAGGCCTGGTGGCTGTGATAGTGGCTGCGGCTACTGGCTTTACAGGTTTAGTCTGAGACATTTTCAGTACTGGAATGAAAAATACTTTTTAATTAACAATTTAAAAATATTTTTTAAAAAACTATTTTCTTTTGTGCGCATTCTATGAACTATTATAGAATGACTAATGACATGATACTTACCAAGAGACAGTCTTTTAGAAGTATGTAGAGCAAGGATCTGTTTTGTACAATATATTGGGAGGAGGGGAGAGTCTCATCAAAGAATATTTATATTCTTTGTTATGTGATAAGGTGCCAAGAAATTATAAAACTTAGCATTAGCAACGCCATTTTAAAGAGGAAAAGTCAGGCCTCATACCCTCTCCTTTCTGTGGAGGAAGGAAAGAGAAGAATGCAGGAGGGAGGGCTTACAAGGGCAGCTGGGTCAGCTAAGTCATAATTTAACTCCAGAGCAAGGAAGATGGAACTGATCAGAGAATCTTTTCATTTCTCTTTTCTTTAAGGTGTAGCAATGTTCTCCTTTTAATAGATCCTATAGATAAACGTTGTAACAAGACAGTAAAATTCAATGAGCTTGTTATGAAATTAATGACTTTTGTACCGTGCTCCCCCTACTCCCAAGCCCAGCCAGTGTATAATTTTGTCTTTAAAATGGGGCCTCAGAGCTGTGTTAGGGGCTGCAGGATTTGGGTTTGTCCTAGCCCCCTGTAGCCACCGGCCAATAAACTCCTCAAAAATTCATCTGGACTTGGTGTCTTTGTGGAACTCACTGGTCACTTTACAACAGTTATTTCATAGTCAAAATAAAGCTATTATCATAATTAGTAAATACATAAGTATGTCATATTTCTGTATTTGTATTCAGACAGTCAGCTATGATCTTTCTTCATTATAGACTCTATAATATAGAGGGTAGTATTGGAAGGCTGGCATTTTTGAAGCTCTTGGACTTAGAACAAGAGCTGTTCACAAGCATCTTCAAAATACTTCTGGTACCCAGTTACTAGACTTTGCATAGCGATGAGTTTAACTTTTACCCGTAGTAAAGGTAACATACCAATAAACAAGTAGTCAAGGTACATAAAATATAGTGAGTACTATAAATATACACCACTATTGAATAACTAAGCAATAGCTAATTTTTCAACACTAAGTGAAACTTGAGTTATAAAAACTTTCAGGGGCTGCATAACGCTTTGTAGATGAATAAACAAATACATTTCATTTTCTAAGGTATTTTTGCTTTAATGGATGGGTTGACTTTTATCTATAAAACAATTTAATTTTCTGAGGATTTTAACAAAATGTTTGTTTTTACAAGTTGTTTCATTTTAGAATAGCTACTTTAAAATATTAAATTTTAATTACATTTAAACATGTTTTTGGGATTACATATTGCTGGACACAAATTTGTGAAGGCCCAAAACCACCTTGCCTTTCTTTTTCTATCGTATTATTTTCTCTTTTTAAATTAAGAAGTCAAGGAGACTTTAACCTCTTCTTGTTTGGAACCCAAATGCTGCCATTGATTATTTTTGAAGGAAAGAAGCTTGAGATAGCATCTTAGAGTGTGGAATTTTAGTGACATCTGGTGGCCAAGACTTCTCTGCTTGTTCGGTGTCTGTGTCATAGTTGGCTTTGTTATAGTGGACTTCCACCTGCAACACATGTACTTCTAGGGGGTACCAAAAGACTTCTGAAATTTTAAACTGGTGTTAAGACTTTATCTTCAGCCTGACCAGGGGGTGGTGTAGTGGATAGAGTGTTGGACTGGGATGCAGAAGACCCAGGTTTGAGACCCCGAGATCGCCAGCTTGAGCGCGGGCTCATCTGGTTTGAGCAAAAAGCTCACTAACTTGAGCCCAAGGTTGCTGGCTCAAGCAAGGGGTCACTTGGTCTGCTGTAGCCCCCCCGGTCAAGGCATATATAAGAAAACAATCAATGAACAACTAAGGAACCACAACGAAGAATTGATGTTTCTCATCTCCCTCCCTTCCTGTCTCTGTCCCTCTCTCTGACTCTCTGTCTCTGCCACAAAAAAAGACTTTATTTCCAATCTCCTGCACTTTCCCTTAATGACCTTGACTATACCTGTGATCTAGCATTATTAACTGTCTTTTTTTTTTTCAATCTTTCATTTATAGTTACCATTCTCCCACTTTACAAAAGAAAGATCTACTTCCTGCCTCTCCCAAGCCTCACTATAGTGCTTTGCCTGGTGGTAACAAAACCTCTTCTGTGGTTAGCACAGAGAATTTTGAATTACTGGGACTGGTGTAGTGAAAGAGAATCAGGACAGAATGTTCAACAGAGGTTTTTCAAGTCAGGTGGCTGTTAAACTTTCTTTGATATTATTCAGTTTCCACAAAATTAAAGAAAGAAAACAAATTGCAGTTTCATTTGGTCATTCACTAAAATTAATCTTAGCTGGCCTGACCTGTGGTGGCGCAGTGGAAAAAAAAGCGTCGACCTGGAAATGCTGAGGTCACCAGTTCGAAACCCTAGGCTTGCATGGTCAAGGCACATATGGGAGTTGATGCTTCCAGCTCCTCCCCCCTTCTCTCTCTCTGTCTCTCCTCTCTCTCTCTCCCTCTCCTCTCTAAAAAAAATGAATAAATAAATAAAATAAAATAAAAAAATCAAGGATTTAAAAAAAAAAAAAAAAGCTTGACCTGGTGGTGGCACAGTGGATAGAGCGTCAGACTGGGATGCAGAAGGACCCAGGTTCGAGACCTCGAGGTCGCCAGCTTGAGTGTGGGCTCATCTGGTTTGAGCAAGGCTCACCAGCTTGGACCCAAGGTCGCTGGCTCCAGCAAGGGGTTGCTCAGTCTGCTGAAGGCCCGCGGTCAAGGCACATGTGAGAAAGCAATCAATGAACAACTAAGGTGTTGCAACGCGCAATGAAAAACTAATGATTGATGCTTCTCGTCTCTCTCCGTTCCTGTCTGTCTGTCCCTGTCTATCCCTCTCTCTGACTCACTCTCTGTCTCTGTGAGAAAAAAAAAAATTAATCTTAGCAATAAATCACCACGTGATAGATATTTTTTCTTTTGATGTAAAATTTATACACACTGTAATGTGCAGATCTTAGTTAGGAATGTGTGTAAAAATATTGGGTGATATTATACTTTTGTTCCTCTCCAGTTATTAAGCATGATTTTTCATGCTTATATAAAAAGTAATAAAATTGATGAACTCTTGACATATAATTAAATTAAAATGTCCAGTAAAACGTGTAAACTAATTGTTTAATAAGTTATATAATAATAAAAATTATAACAATCCAGAAGAAAATTTTAGTACTTAAAACTGTAAGGCTGATCGGGCCAGAAGAAAGCACCTCCCCCTCACACACACACAACGAAGGAAACTGGCTTCTGTCGTCAGGTGGGGCCATTGGAAGTGAGAATACCCACGAGCCCCTCAAGGCACAGGGGCTGTTCCATCCCAGCCCTGGCTTCTCCCCAGCATGGGCCTGGACACAGCAACACTTCTTGTTATCCTGAGGGAAGAAGACTTAAGGGGCCCCACCCTCACCACAGGCTTTCACACCCACCATCCAAATCACGGAGCCTCAGGTAACTCCACAGGTGTCCAGTAAGGCCGTTTCCTATTAGATACAGGCATATGGGTGCCACTTATTTGACACTCCCCAAATTTTCAGGGCTGCTATCTCCTTCCTCCATCTCAATGACTGGAGTTGATGGTATTCCCTTCAACTCGATGGTATTCCCTCCAACTCACTGATCCCTCCTCTCTCCTCTGTCATCCAAGAAGTCACCCCTTTATCCACACTTTCCTTATTCTTCCTTGATGTCCCACTTCCATCATTAGCCTTAGACATCCTCACCCAATTCTGCATCATCATTACCCTCTATGTCCCCTCTGTTGGTCAAATAATTTGTAAAATATGATTTTTATGTTTGCTCACTTATAGTTTGCATTGGGGGCTGGGCAGCACCAGGTATATGTGGTCTGTGAAATTGCAAATTACCTTCCTGCTTGGGAAGGGCCATTGTTTTGCTAATGTTTGCTGGAGAAGAGGTTTTCACACCAGAAAGTTTTGAAAAGAGAGAGAAGAAAAGAGAAGAGGCAGAAAGAAGCCATGTTTGCAGAGTGAGAGAAGAGAGAATGCAGAGTGCTGAAGGAGAAGCCATGTTGGCAGAGAGAGAGAAGGTGTGCAGATGGGGAACCAGAGCTGAGGGGCTTTGTGAGCTCTGCTAAGACTGGTGGGGCCTTTGATTCTAGGAGGAACCGGAGAAGATTCTTCTGGTTATGGAACCGGAGAATGCATCAAGGGCTTTGAGAGCCCTGTGTATTTGTTCGTCGGCCAGTGCAAGACTTTAATAAAGGAACGGCCCACCATTTTTTGGCTCCACTGTTTCTTTATCATCTGCCTGAATTCAATGAGAACCTGCATGTGAATGGCTACGATGGTGGCAGCTACTGGCCCAACATCCTCCCTCTCCTTTTCCTCTTCTGATACCATCCTCACTGGGCCTCTGCCTGACATTCCCTCTTCCAACCTCTACATCCTTACCTCAGCCCTGGTCCAATGCTGGATGGCACAGATGCCTGAGCCTGAGATACCTCCTAACCTGTTATATCTGCCTGCCATTCCCCTATTTCAGTTTCCTTAAAAAAACCATCTACTGCCCAGCCAGAGCGCAATACCCTATCCCATGGCAAGGACAAGTAGGGCTTAAACCCCATATCTCCAAAGTTCCTTTAGACTGTCTTCCCCCAAAGATTCTGGGCTGTCCCCACTTCCTTGGCCTGGTCTTGACCAAAGATCTAGCTTCCCTCCCCTCCCAGGCTCCACTGTCCTCCAATACAGAAATGACCTTTCTCTTATATAGCCCCACGGCACAAATTTCCCAATCCAACATGTGCCTCCTTCTCAACCACCTAGTGTCCGTTGGCACCTGAGTTTCTGGTGATAAGGCCCAACAAAACCATAAGACGGGACCCTGTGGGGGAGGCCTGACCACGGGGAAAAAAATCTCCTGGAACCCAACTGCTATTTCCACGTGATGTCTAGGACAGGGAAATTCTATGGCTACTATTACTTCTCTTTGAATCCTATGTCTTTATATTTCTCTCCAATTTCATTCAAGACCTCATTCATGCCTTCACCAACCAAACCACTGGCAAAATCATGGTACTACAGAGCCACTCCCACAGGCACCTGGTCAACATCGTCTTTTCTCCCACACTCAAGATGACCTGCATACTCAACGGGAAGCAGCTACAAAAGAAGAGACCCTCATCCCTTTTCCAACATAATATACAAAAACAAACAAACAAACAAAAAGAGGCTAGAATGTAAGGCTGGTCAGGCCAGAAGAAAGAAACTCCCTACACACATGCACACACAACATAGGAATCTGGCCTCTGGCTTCAATACCTGATTCCTTGGACATCCTGCCAGTGAGTCACCTCCCGACACTTGTCTGAACCTTCTGTTACTGAGTCAGTTATCACCCCCTCCATCGCTTAACTGCCACAGGCAACAGAGATTTTCACTCTGTGGCAGGAATTACCACCAAACCCCATCCTCTAGGGTTTCTCTTCCTTTCTATCACTGCTGACACCATTTTGGCCTCTCCCCACCTGTTTGCAGATGTATAAGTAAATTTCTTATAAAACTAATCAAGCCTTGTGCATCTCTCCTTTGGTGACCTAAAATACCATTGTAGGGAATTTTTTTTTTTTTTAATTTTGAAGTTTTTCTTACATAGGAGTGCTGTGATCAATCAGTCTTTTAAGCATAAAATATATTACATTGGGATAAAATTCTGTGGGACAACTGGAATAAAAATAGAAATTAAAAAAGTACAAATATAATTTCTAACTGTAAAGACAAGCTTATTTATATATATTTAAATAGATATTGGTGGGTACAGAGTCCAATGAAGTTAGCTACATTTTAAAGTTATTTAACACTTTTATTTTAAAAATGGAAATTACTCTTCTCAAACTAATTGAATATTGCAGATGTCAACTCAAAATTTGTGAGGGGAGCCTGACCTGTGGTGACGCAGTGGATAAAGCGTCAACCTGGAAATGCTGAGGTCGCTGGTTCAAAACCCTGGGCTTGCCTGGTCAAGGCACATATGGGAGTTGATGCTTCTAGCTCCTCCCCCCTTCTCTCTCTGTCTCTCCCTCTCCTCTCTAAAGATGAATAAATTAAAAAAAAAATTGTGAGGGGATAAATTTGCAAATATTCTTTTTTTTTAAATTTTTTTAAATTTTATTTATTCATTTTAGAGAGGAGAGAGAGAGGAAGACAGAGAGAGAGAGAGAAGAGAGAGACAGAGAGAGAGAGAAGAGGGGGAGGAGCTGGAAGCATCAACTCCTATATGTGCCTTGACCAGGCAAGCCCAGGGTTTCGAACCGGCAACCTCAGCATTTCCAGGTCAACGCTTTATCCACTGCGCCACCACAGGTCAGTGGATATTCAATATTCTTTGAGGGGATAAACAGGCAAACAAATTTGAAGAGCACAATTTTATGTTATTTAACTTGACCTTCAGTTCATTGGCTCAGCTAGACAATGTTTGGGAGGAAAACTGCTTTCTTTCATGCTTTAGATATATGGTAATATTATCTGAGTACTTTATAGAACATCTCAAACCAATACCATATTCTAGTCCCAGATCTAGGAAGTTGTGGTCATCATAGTATAAGCTATAAATCAAACTAAAAGGAAAGTTTCCAGAAGTTTTTTCTTTTTCTGATTGGAATCAAAGTGACTTTTTTTGCCTTACTGTAAAATATATTCATTCAATTACTTTTTTTTTTTTTTTTACAGAGACAGAGAAAGAGTTAGAAAAAGGGATAGATAAGGACAGACAGACAGGAATGGAGAGAGATGAGAAGCATCAATTATTAGTTTTTCGTTGTGACACCTTAGTTGTTCATTGATTGCTTTCTCATATGTACCTTGACTGGGGCTACAGCAGACCGAGTAACCCCTTGCTTGAGCCAGCGACCTTGGGTCCAAGCTGGTGAGCTTTGCTCAAACCAGATGAGCCCACACTCAAGCTGGCGACTTCGGGGTCTCGAACCTGGGTCCTCCGCATCCCAGTCCAACGCTCTATCCACTGTGCCACTGCCTGGTCAGGCCAATTACTTTTTGATGCTAAAAATGAACATTGTGCTCAATGGATATATAAAGAAAAAACAATGTCAGAAATGTTAAGTATGTGTGTGGGCTGAGGGGGGGTGAGGAATTATCTTACAGTTGAAGAAATAAACTATACACAAGTTTTCAATAACAGATCTTACTTTTTTTATGTGACAATGTTTAACGTGATGTGACTAACATTGACTTTATCTTTATTCACAGCAAACAGCAAATGCTAGCATAAACCTTACACAGAGTTTTAAATTATGGTTAATATTTTTATATAAAGAGAATAAATTTTAATAATGAAAGAACAGCACAGTTAGTACTAATGACTTTGAAGCATTTGCAGAATAGACTGAACTATAAATGAAGAGAGAGAGACTTAGATTCATGTATAACAGAGGTTAGCAAACTGTCCAAGAGCCAGGGCCTGTCCCACACCTATTTTTGCATAACATATCAAGCTAAGAATGGTTTTAAATGGTTGAAGGAAATTAAAAGAATATTGGCAACATGAAAGTTATATGCAATTCAGATTGTATTGGGGCATACCTGTATTCATTCATTTATTGTTGGGCTGCCTTAGCTCTGCAGGGCAAAGTAGAAGGAGTATGACCAAGACCAGTGGCTTGCCAAACCTAAAATATTTGTTATCTGATGTTTAACACAGTAAGTTAAAGTTTGATGTAGAAGAGCAACTTTACAGGTAGGATTGATGGTGTACACAAAGGCCCTGTGGTACAGCATGACGGAATAAGTAAGAATAAAAGTCAGTAGAGTGGAGGTAGGTTAGGGCCAGCTTGATAGACTTTATGTTAGGTATTGAGATACCTCAGTAATTTTCTAAGCCAGGGAATGCTTGTCATAGTGCTCTTTAGAGAGATTAATTTGGCAGAGTATGTAAATAGATTAGAACACAGTATTAACAACTGGGGTAGAGAAGTTAAAAGAGTATAGCAAGGGCATAAATATGAGGCAGAATGTATCTGGAGCTCAGCAGTGATTTGAGAATGAAAAGAGAGGAATAGATAAAACATTAACTTTAATATTTATTAGTAATTAATAGAATTATGATTAAATTTTTTTTTAAATTTGGATTTTATCCCAGGACTAGAAAACATGATTTGACCAAAATCTGTTGTACAGAACTATGTAAATAATAAGATGCTACTCTAAATGTAAAATTAACCAACCAATCACTGAATTCCCTCTTGAGTGCAATGTTAACTTAACTATTAAATAATTTGTTCACTAAGATTTGATTCTGTGTCTACTATGTTCTGAGCACTAGTCTTGGTGGTAAATAAAAGAACAATGAACAGAAGAGACCAAAAAATTTCAGTTGTCATGTAGCTTATATTCTAGTAGAACAAGAAAAGAAATGAACATGAAAAATATAACACAGTCTAGGTGGTGGTAAGTGCTATTGGGAAAAGAAAACAAACCAAACAGCAGTCTAGAAGGTCAGGTTGTGAAGGAGAGATTATTTTCTCTATAGAATAATGAAGGAAAACTTCCTAAGAAGGTAGCATTTAAACAGAGTTAAAAGAGATGCAAGACTGAATCACGTGGCCAGCCAGGTGGAGGGAATGTAAGTCCACAACCCTGGCGTCCGAACATGGTTACAGGTTTGAGGAACACCAAAGAGACAAATGGTGAGCGTGGATCAGTGAGCAAGAGCAATGGAAAATGAGACGTAGTACGGGGCACAAAGCCACAGCCTTATAGGTCATCATCAGAACTTTGCTTCATACCCTAGATCGGGGGTAGTCAACCTAATCCCTACCACCCACTTTTGTATCTCTGTTAGTAGTAAAATTTTCTAACCACCCACCGGTTTCACAGTAATGGTGATTTATAAAGTAGGGAAGTAACTTTATAAAATTTATAAAGCAGAGTTATAGCAAGTTAAAGCATATAATAATAATTACTTATCAAGTACCTTGTGTCATATTTTTGCTAAGTTTGGCAGAATAAATCTTTATGAAACAACTTACTATAGTTAAATCTATCTTTTTATTTATACTGTGATTGCTCCGCTACCGCCCACCATGAAAGCTGGAATGCCCACTAGTGGGCGGTAGGGACCAGGTTGACTACTAGTGCTCTAGAGCGATGTTTTTCAATTGCCAGTCAGGACCAGAACACCAGAAATTTCATGTTATTCTGCAAAAGTGTTACCCACCTTGTTCTCTTGTGGGGCCGAGGATATGTGTGTGTTCTTCCTAGGTCTGCTGAGGCTCCTCGGTGGTTCCTGAACATCTGGGGAGACACCATGATTCCAGAGAAAGATCTGACACCAGGTTAGAGAGATTTCGCCTCCACCCCAGCTGCCAGGCCAGGAGCAACTGCTATCAGCAACTGAAGAAGCTGAGGATAGATGGGAAGAGATGCTCAGGCAACATGAAAAGGAAATGACCCTGGACAATTTATTTTTGGCTTTGTTAGCTGTAGTGACTTGTCAGTCTATTTCTGAATTGGAACCTAGGAAATCAGATGAGTGCAAATCTCAGCACACAAATTAAAAATAAAATAAAAAAGGGAGGATATGTGGGAGACTGCAAGTGGCAAAGCCCTTTGCAGTTCGAGGCTTAGCAAAAGGCTAAGTCCCCCCCCCCCAACCCGACCTCCATATTGGCTAAGAAGCTGAGTATTTGCACTCATCCCATCCCCCTACTTCACTTGCTTGCTTAAGTTGCTAGAAGCAATTTACATGCCCTTCCTCTCACCCCTTGTTTGTCCTAATGTTGGTTGATTTCAGTTATGCTGAGTGGAAGGTTTCTGCAGTTGGGAGAATTCTTGGGTTGCCCTCAGATGTATCTGAGACTCTCTTATTTGCATATGACTATATAATAAAGCAAACTGGGGGGGGGGCTGTTTTGCTCTGTTCTTGCCATCAGCTTGCAGAGCCCTCCTGATTCCATTCTATTTCTCTTTAAGTCTATTTTCTTCATCCCGCATTGTTGTCACTCAGGACCTGGAATTACTGGCTGCACTGGTTCGTGGGATATATCATTTTTAAAGGGACTATAAGAGTTAGGGGAGGTTGGGGAGATGAATTTTGACTGGAAAGAATTGAGTGAGAAGTTGGCCAAAGAAGCCAAAGGATGAAAGGCAGAGATGGAAATGAAGAGGGCAAGCACAGCAGAAGGAAACACCTTGCACTACTCCCTGAAACTAGGAGTAAACTTGGAGTACAGGGAATGACCCAGTTTCTCTTGACTATGGAGATGGAGAACGAGAGGAAATGCAATTTAGTAAGTTTCAGGAGAAGCTTTGATTGTTAGGGTTTTTTATTATTCATATAGAATGGGAAGATATCTAGGGCTTATAAGCAGGGAATTATAAGATTTTGTGTCTGCTTCAGAAATACTAAAATGGTACAGAGTTAATCAAGACCTGAAATGCAAAACTGATGAATCTGATATGTGATACTTAAACCATTACAATACTCCAGACCACAGGTGATGGAGAGTTACCTATAGCGAGGAGGCTGGATCTGGAAGTGGTGGTGGGGGGGATGGGCCTGAGAAATAGTCTTAAGATAAGAGTAAAATAATTCAGAACCTGACTGAGGATGAGGTGGGGGATGGCATGTAAGATTTGCACAGAATTAATCCAAGCTTTTGAGGTTATAGGACAGAGTAAGAGTAATTATGGAATTAATAGAGATAGAACTATCAGGAGAATACGCCGGTTTTAAAAAGAAAGTTCAGTTTTATACAAGTCAAATTTTATATATTCCCTAAAGCAGGGGTCGGGAGCCTTTTTGGCTGAGAGAGGCATGAACACCACATATTTTAAAATGTAATTCTGTGAGAGCCATACAACGACCCGTGTACCTTATGCATTATCCTATAAAAATTTGGTGTTGTCCTGGAGGACAGCTGTGATTGGCTCCAGCTACCTGCAACCATGAACATGAGCGGTAGGAAATGAATGGATTGTAATACATGAGAATGTTTTATATTTTTAACATTATTATTTTTTTTTTAAAATAAATTTTTATTAATGGTAATGGGATGACATTAATAAATCAGGGTACATATATTCAAAGAAAACATGTCTAGGTTATTTTGTCATTAAATTATGTTGCATACCCCTCGCCCAAAGTCAGATTGTCCTTCGCCACCCTCTATCTAGTTCTCTGTGCCCCTCCCCCTCCCCCTAACTCTCCCCCTGTCCTCCCTCCCCCCACCCCTGGTAACCACCACACTCTTGTCCATGTCTCTTAGTCTCATTTTTATGTTCCACCAATGTATGGAATCATGTAGTTCTTGTTTTTTTCTGATTTACTTATTTCACTCCTTATAATGTTATCAAGATCCCACCATTTTGCTGTAAATGATCTGATGTCATCGTTTCTTATGGCTGAGTAGTATTCCATAGTGTATATGTGCCACATCTTCTTTATCCAGTCTTCTATTGAAGGGCTTTTTGGTTGTTTCCATGTCTTGGCCACTGTGAACAGTGCTGCAATGAACATGGGGCTACATGTGTCTTCACGTATCAATGTTTCTGAGGTTTTGGGGTATATACCCAGTAGAGGGATTGCTGGGTCATAAGGTAGTTCTATTTGCAGTTTTTTGAGGAACCACCATACTTTCCTCCATAATGGTTGTACTACTTTACAGTCCCACCAACAGTGAATGAGGGTTCCTTTTTCTCCACAGCCTCTCCAACATTTGCTATTACCCGTCTTGTTGATCATAGCTAATCTAACAGGGGTGAGGTGGTATCTCATTGTAGTTTTGATTTGCATTTCCCTAATAACTAATGAAGCTGAGCATTTTTTCATATATCTGTTGGCCATTTGTATCTCTTCCTGGGAGAAGTGTCTATTCATGTCTTCTTCCCATTTTTTTATTGGATTGTTTGTTTGTTTGTTGTTGAGTTTTATGAGTTCTTTGTAAATTTTGGAAATTAGGCCCTTATCTGAGCTGTTGTTTGAAAATATCATTTCCCATTTAGTTGGCTGTCTGTTTATTTTTATATCAGTTTCTCTTGCTGAGCAAAAACTTTTTATTCTGATGTAGTCCCATTCATTTATCTTTGCCTTCACTTCTCTTGCCATTGGAGTCAAGTTCATAAAATGTTCTTTAAAACCCAGGTCCATGAGTTTAGTACCTATGTCTTCTTCTATGTACTTTATTGTTTCAGGTCTTATATTTAGGTCTTTGATCCATTTTGAATTAATTTTAGTACACGGGGACAGGCTGTAGTCGAGTTTCATTCTTTTGCATGTGGCTTTCCAGTTTTCCCAACACCATTTGTTGAAGAGGCTTTCTTTTCTCCATTGTGTGTTGTTGGCCCCTTTATCAAAGATTATTTGACCATATATATGTGGTTTTATTTCTGGGCTTTCTATTCTGTTCCATTGGTCTGAGTGTCTATTTTTCTGCCAATACCATGCTGTTTTGATTATTGTGGCTCTATAATATAGTTTAAAGTCAGGTATTGTAATGCCCCCAGCTTCATTCTTTTTCTTTAGGATTGTTTTGGCTATTCGGGGTTTTTTATAGTTCCATATAAATCTGATGATTTTTTGTTCCATTTCTTTAAAAAGTCTCATAGGAATTTTGATGGGAATTGCATTAAATTTGTATATTGCTTTGGGTAATATGGTCATTTTGATTATATTTATTCTTCCTATCCAAGAACAAGGAATATTTTTCCATCTCATTGTATCTTTTTCGATTTCCCTTAACAATGCTTTGTAATTTTCATTATATAGGTCCTTTACATTCTTTGTTATGTTTATTCCTAGGTATTTTATTTTTTTTGTTGCAATCGTGAAGGGGATTATTTTTTTGAGTTCGTTTTCTAATATTTCATTGTTGGCATAGAGAAAGGCTATGGACTTCTGTATGTTAATTTTGTATCCTGCGACCTTACTGTATTGGTTTATTGTTTCTAATAATCTTTTTGTGGAGTCCTTCGGGTTTTCGATGTATAGGATCATATCATCAGCAAAAAGTGATACCTTTACTTCTTCTTTTCCAATATGGATGCCTTTTATTTCTTTGTCTTGTCTGATTGCTCTGGCCAGAACTTCTAGCACCACGTTAAATAAGAGTGGAGAGAGTGGACAACCCTGTCTTGTTCCTGATTTAAGGGGGAAAGCCTTCAGTTTAGTGCCATTTAATATGATGTTAGCTGATGGTTTATCATATATGGCCTTTATCATGTTGAGATATTTTCCTTCTATACCCATTTTGTTGAGAGTCTTAAACATAAAATTGTGTTGTATTTTATCAAAAGCCTTTTCTGCATCTATTGATAAGATCATGTGGTTTTTGTTCTTTGTTTTGTTGATATGGTGTATTACGTTAACCGTTTTGCGTATGTTGAACCATCCTTGAGATTCTGGGATGAATCCCACTTGATCATGATGTATTATTTTTTTAATATGTTGTTGTATTCGGTTTGCCAGTATTTTGTTTAGAATTTTAGCATCTGTATTCATTAGAGATATTGGTCTGTAGTTTTCTTTCTTTGTGCCATCCTTGCCAGGTTTTGGTATGAGGGTTATGTTGGCCTCATAAAATGTGTTCGGAAGTATTGCTTCTTCTTCAATTTTTTGGAAGACTTTGAGTAGAATAGGAACCAAGTCTTCTTTGAATGTTTGATAGAATTCACTAGTATAACCGTCTGGGCCTGGACTTTTATTTTTGGGGAGGTTTTTAATAGTTTTTTCTATTTCCTCCCTGCTGATTGGTCTGTTTAGGCTTTCTGCTTCTTCATGACTCAGTCTAGGAAGGTTGTATTGTTCTAGGAATTTATCCATTTCTTCTAGATTGTTGTATTTGGTGGCATATAATTTTTCATAGTATTCTACAATAATTCTTTGTATATCTATGATGTCTGTGGTGATCTCTCCTCTTTCATTTTGGATTTTATTTATTTGAGTCCTGTGCCTTTTTTCCTTGGTGAGTCTTGCCAAGGGTTTGTCAATTTTGTTGACCTTTTCAAAGAACCAGCTCCTTGTTTTATTGATTTTTTGTATAGTTTTTCTGTTCTCTATTTCATTTATTTCTGCTCTGATTTTTATTATCTCCTTTCTTCGGCTGGTTTTGGGTTGTCTTTGTTCTTCTTTTTCTAGTTCCTTAAGGTGTGAAGTTAAGTGGTTTACTTCGGCTCTCTCTTGTTTGTTCATATAGGCCTGAAGTGATATGAACTTTCCTCTTATTACTGCTTTTGCTGCATCCCAGAGATTCTGATATGTCGTATTTTCATTTTCATTTGTCTGTATGTATCTTTTGATCTCTGCGTTTATTTCTTCTTTGACCCATTCATTTTTTAGAAGTATGTTGTTTAGTTTCCACATTTTTGTGGGTTTTTCCCCCTCTTTTTTGCAGTTGAATTCTAGTTTCAAGGCTTTATGATCAGAAAATATGCTTGGTACAATTTCAATTTTTCTAAATTTGCTGATATTGTCTTTGTGGCCCAACATATGGTCAATTCTTGAGAATGTTCCATGTACACTAGAGAAAAATGTATACTCTGTCGCTTTGGGATGAAGTGTCCTGTAGATGTCTATCATATCCAGGTGTTCTAGTATTTCGTTCAAGTCCACTATATCTTTATTGATTCTCTGTTTGGATGACCGATCTAGAGCCGTCAGTGGAGTATTGAGGTCTCCAAGTATGATTGTATTTTTGTTAGTTTTTGTTTTAAGGTCAATAAGTAGCTGTCTTATATATTTTGGTGCTCCTTGGTTTGGTGCATATATATTAAGGATTGTTATGTCTTCTTGATTCAGTGTCCCCTTAATCATTATGAAGTGACCATTTTTGTCTCTGAGTACTTTTTCTGTCTTGTAGTCAGCATTATCAGATATGAGTATTGCTACACCTGCTTTTTTTTGGGTGTTGTTTGCTTGGAGTATTGTTTTCCAGCCTTTCACTTTGAATTTGTTTTTATCCTTGTTGCTTAGATGTGTTTCTTGTAGGCAGCATATAGTTGGATTTTCTTTTTTAATCCATTCTGCTACTCTGTGTCTTTTTATTGGTAAGTTTAATCCATTTACATTTAGTGTAATTATTGACACTTGTGGGTTCCCTACTGCCATTTTATAAATTGCTTTCTGTTAGTTTTGTATCTAGTTTGATTCTTCTCTTTTGTTTTTCTATCATTTGTTTCTGTTTGTTTGTGTTCCATACTTCTTTCCTCTGTTGCTACCTTTTTTAAGTCATGTTTTTTTGTGGTGGTTTTTTCTAGGGTGGTTACCATTAAGTAATGAAAAGGGTACCTACCATATTCATTGTAGTACCCTATCTTATAAGTATTTCTGCACTTCATCGTCCTTTGCTACTGTTAATCTCCATTCTCTCCCCCCCCTTTTTTTTTTTTTCCTTTGTTGTCACAGTTTAAGTTTGGTTTTATTGTGTTCTTGGTGGAGCTGTTACTTGTGGTGTTGTTTTCTTTTGTTCTTTGAATCTGGTTGGAAAACCCCCTTTAGTATTTCCTGGAGTGGGGGCTTTCTCGTGATAAATTCTCTCATCTTTTCTGTATTTGTGAATGTTTTTATATCTCCTTCATACTTGAAGGATAGCTTTGATGGGTATAGTATTCTTGGCTGAAAGTTCCTCTCTTTCAGGGCTTTAAATATTGGGGTCCACTCTCTTCTAGCTTGTAGAGTTTCTGCTGAGAAATCTGATGATAATCTAATAGGCCTTCCTTTATATGTTGTACTCTTCTTTTCCCTGGCTGCCTTGAGAATTTTTTCTTTGTCATTGGTTTGTGTCATCTTTATTATGATGTGCCTTGGAGTGGGTTTGTTGGGGTTAAGAAAACTCGGTGTTCTGTTTGCTTCTTGAATTTGAGGCTTTAGTTCTTTCCACAGGCTTGGGAAGTTCTCGTCTATTATTTGTTTGAGTATATTCTCCATTCCATTTTCTTTCTCTTCTCCCTCTGATATACCTATTATTCTTATGTTATTCTTTCTGATGGAGTCAGATAATTCCTGTAGGGCTTTCTCGTTTTTTATTATTTTTGAGTCTCTTTCTTCTTCTCTCTGTTGTGCCTCAAGTTGTTTGTCTTCTATTTCACTAATCCTATCTTCAATCTGGGTTGTTCTGCTAGCTAAGCTTGTTACCTCGTTTTTCAGTTCGTGAATTGAGTTTTTCATTTCTGTTTGATTTGTTTTTATAGTTTCAATTTCCTTGGTAATATATTCTTTGTGTTCATTGAGTTGTTTTCTGATCTCCCTATATTGCCTTTCCGTGTTTTCTTGTATATCTCTGAGTATTTTTAAGATTTCTATTTTAAATTCTCTGTCATTTAGCTCCAAGGCTTCCAATATGTTAAGTCTTTTCTCCATAGATTTTTCCACATCTATTTGTGTTACCTCTCTTTCTTTTGTATCCATAATATTCGATTTCCTCTTTCTTATTGGCATCTGAGGGTGGTCTTGTTGATAGCACTAATTAGAATTAATAAAGAGTAAAAAGTAAAAAACAAACAAACAAAAAAAAAACAAAAAAAAAAAACAAAAAACAACAACAACAAAAAAAAAAACAAAAAAAAAACCCAAAGGGTAAAACACCCCACAAAAAAAAGCAGTAATAATTTATTATTTCCCCCTTTTTTTTTTTTCTTTGTTCTCCTTCCCTCCTCTCCCCTCCTCAGGGAAATATCGTGCCTATAATGGAGGGCCTGGTTTGCGGTGAAGAGTTCAAGGGGGCAAAAAATAAAAAAATAAATAAAAAAAATAAAAAAATTAAAAAAAAAATTAAAAAAAAAAAAAAAAAGGAAGAAAATCTTAGACAAGCATAAGTTGATCTGCCTGCGGGTGACGGTCAACCAAGAGATATAATGAGAGGGACAAGAGGGAACCAGAAAAAAGGACAAAAAAAGGAATAATCAATAAGAAAAAATAAAAATAATAAGTAAAAATACGTTGTATTAAGTGGAGCAAAGACCAAATACAATGGAGACCTTGGGTTGGGAGGATCCAAAATGCCACAAAAACAAACCAACCAGAAAAAAACAAAAACAAAACCGAAAAAGAAAAACAAAGCCAAAAAAAACCTTGAGTCCCAAATTAACTAATTTGTTCGTGATTGAGGATTAAATGGGAGGAAAGTAAAACGAGAAAAGAAAAAACAAATAGAAAGGAAAAAATAAGAAAAAGATAAAAACGAAGGAAGAAATAAAAAAGGAAGAGAAAAAGACAAAATAAGGCAAAAAAAAACAAAAGAGGAGAGAGTGAGAATTAAGTGTCCTGGAGTATAACCCCAAAGGAGGGTGAGGATGAAGAAGAGAAATAAAATGTAACACTTATGGGTAGTGTAGTTCAAGAAAAGGGAAGCATAAGATGGGCAGAGAATAGAAGGACTGAGGTGGAGGAAATAAAGGCAATAAGATAGAAGGAACAAACAACAACAACAAAAAAAAAATAAACAAAAAAAAAACAACAAACAGTGGAACAAGCTGCAAAGTCTGTGGATTTTTCCTGATTTTGAGATGTCAACCTCTTCCTCCTTCTCCTCTCTCCCTCTTCCCGGTCGGCGGCTCTGCACCCCAGGCCCTGCCCCTGCGCCACACCCAGGCAGGGACTTGCAGTTGATGGGGTTCTATGGCAATGTCACACAATTGGCTTTAGTCTTGTTGGTAGTCAAGGCCTGCCGGCGTCTGCAGGGTCTAACGACGAGAGAGTTCGCCTTCGTGGATTCTCTCTCCCAGTCCCCCCCTCCTGAACCAGCAGCCTGGCGATCCAGCCACAAGGCTGCCACTGCTTCTGCCTGGGGAGTAAGAGACTCAAAGAGCTGGGAAATCCCCACTCTATCCCCACTCAGTGCAAGGCTCTGGGAAGGGCTCTGACAGTCAGGGCCTCCAGTGTAATCAGGCGGGGGTGGGAGTCAATTGTTGTCAAGGTGATTGTTCAGCGCCTAGCATTCCGTTGGACCTCTCAACCCAGGCTTTCCACTCTTTGTAGCCTGTTTTGTCCGGTAAGAAGAGGCACTAGTCTCTGCTTGCGACTAGTGTGGTATAGATCTTATTATCTGCCAAGTCCTTCTTGTTAGCGTTTATCCCTGAATATATAGGCTCTATCAATCAGAAGTTGCCCCCGCCCCTTTAGCGAGAGGCTCCAAAAAATATCACGCCTCTTGTCTTGGGTCGGTGAACTGAGAGAGATCTTATCAATTAGAATCGAGGGTGCGCAGATTTCACGGGTTAAGTTAATTTTAGTAATTGGGTCGCAGCTGTGCTCCTGAAGGTATTTCAGGCTGCCTGCGCGCGCCCCTCCCCCAACGCTTGATTGTTAGCTTGAATGGCTGGGTGAGGTGCCCCGCCCGCGGAGAGAATCTCCCAAGTAGGGAATACCGCCCTGGGGCCTCTCCCGCTCCCCGTGCGCGGGCTGCTGGGAACGTTAGCGGTGCTCGGTCTGCAATGCTCGGTCTGCAACCAGACCGGGAGCGCGCCAGCGGCTGCTTGCCGCTCGCCCTGCAACCGACCCGGGCGCTGCTAGCGGCGGCTGGCGGCGGCGCGGCGGCGGCCGGCCGCGGCTTCCGAGTGCGGGATGACTTACCCCAGGCGCACTTTCTCGCGGCTTGAATGAACGTCCCTGCGGTAGCTTCCTCCACACCCTCGTCTCTCAGATTCGAGTGATAACAGTCCTTTTGCTTTCAGTTTGCTCCGAAGATAAATTTTCCTGTTTCTAGTTGATAAATTTGTTGTGATTTGGGGGAGATCTGTCGGACGCGCTGCTCACGGCGCCATTTCCGTGACGTCACCTAACATTATTTTTTATTAAAAATTTGTCCGCTGCCCTGGCTGGTTGGCTCAGCGGTAGAGCATCGGCCTGGCGTGCGGGGGACCCGGGTTCGATTCCCGGCCAGGGCACATAGGAGAAGCGCCCATTTGCTCCTCCACCCCCCCTCCTTCCTCTCTGTTTCTCTCTTCCCCTCCCGCAGCTGAGGCTCCATTGGAGCAAAGATGGCCCGGGCGCTGGGGATGGCTCCTTGGCCTCTGCCCCAGGCGCTAGAGTGGCTCTGGTCGCCGCAGAGCGACGCCCTGGAGGGGCAGAGCATCGTCCCCTGGTGGGCAGAGCATCGCCCCCTGGTGGGCGTGCCGGGTGGATCCCGGTCGGGCGCATGCGGGAGTCTGTCTGACTGTCTCTCCCCGTTTCGGCTTCAGAAAAATACAAAAAAAAAAAAAAAAAAAGATTTGTCTGTGAGCCAGATACAGCCATCAAAAGAGCCATATCTGGCTCACCAGCCATAGGTTCCCGACCCCTGCCCTAAAGAGATACTGAGAAAGCAGTTGAGAACCATGTATCTGCTCAATGGTGATATTAGCAGACATATACAGTCAGCCCGCCACATCTGTGGGTTCCACATCCGTAGATTTAACCAACCACGGATTGAAAATACTTGAAAAAAAAAGTGTTGTTGTTGCTGATGGGTACTATATACTTAGGACGACGCTATGCACTTAGGACTAGGACGGTTGCATCTGTACTGACATGTACAGACTTTTTTTCTTTGTCATTATAAGATATTATAAGTAACCTAGAGATGACTTAAAGTAAATGTGAGGGCGCGCATAGGTTATGCGCAAATACTATACGCCATTTTATGTAAGGGACTCAAATACGAGGATTTCGATATCTTCAGGAGATCCTGGAACCAATCCCCACTGGATACCAAGGGATGACTTAGTTATGATTCCATCGGAAGGAAATCATTTAAAAAAATATTGGTCAAAATAGAATCTTCTGAAAGGAACGTTTTTTAAGATGATGGAAGAGAAGCAGAAATAGCTGTATAACCAGTGATAAGAAAGAGACTGCGTTTAAACCGTCACAGCGCCACCCTCAGGTGAGGGGAGGAAGCTGGAACTAAGTGTGATGATTCACAGGTCACTGCTGCCTCCTGAGACAATGGTTCTAAAAGAGTGGCTCAAAATGTGATGCATTGTTTAAAAACTCTAATGAAGTTCTGATTATAATTCTGTTTTTAAGCATAAATTTTCTTGTTCTTTTAATTAATTGTGATATTTGTTTCCAGTTGTTCGACTGATTGTTTCTAACTTCCTTCCTTATTTTTTCACTCTTTGAGGGACTTTCTCATCTTAGGGGCATTTACCAAACAATAGTTTCCAGAAATAGTTACAGGACCAATGAACTGTAGTGAAACAGTATAGCTTCATTTTTTCCATTGACAGAGTCATCATTCAAAGCCCTAAGGCTTTAAAAATGACTTTGCTCCAGTGATTTTAGTGATAATGCCTATTATGTTTACCTATTTTAGCTACCTCCAATGAATTAATGGAATGATGTGTTTTTTAAGGGAGAATAATCATTTATTAAGCACATACCATACCCAGCCCCTTAGGTATAACAATATGATTTTGATATTCCATGTGTTCAAGTCCTTTATTTAGAACATTTGCACGGTCTAATTCATGTCTTTACAGAGTCACAGTTGCTTCTTTCCTAAAAATGTTCTTGTCAATTCTAAATATTCAATATTTGGTTAAAAAAATTTATATTTGTTTAATTATAATTTCACCTAAAAAAATCATTATAGAATTTTAAATCTGGAAAAGGCCTTAGATAAAATTAATGAGCATCACTTGGTGCCTGCGGAATGAAGGTCCCAGAAAATTAAGGAACTAGTTAAGAGTCATATGACATGTTAACAGCATACATGATTCAGAATTATAAGTTACAAGGACCAATGCATAATATAATGGTTAAAGAATTATTTGCCTATCTCACTCATTCTAAGTATTATTAGATTTCCACTATGGACATAAAACTATGTTAGGAGCTAGTGAGGAAACAAAAGGTGGTGATAACATTCTCCCTTTCCTTCGGGAGGTAGATACTTAGGGAAAATCTTAGCTGTGTCACCTGTGGAATCTAATATAGAAAGTTGTCAGTATTGGATGGAACAAGAATGAATGAATGATTTTAGCTAACAAAATATTTTTCTTCTTTTATATGGTAAAATACTAACAAACAAGCCAATCAAAAGATAGTATAGGACCCTGGCTGTTTGGCTGAGTGATAGAGCGTCGGCCAGGTGTGTGGAAGTCCGCCCGGGTTCGATTCCCAGCCTGGGCACACAGGAGAAGTGCCCATCTGCTTCTCCACCCTTCCCCCTCTATTTTTCTCTATCTCTTTTTTCCCCTCCCGCAGCCAAGGCTCCATTGGAGCAAAGTTGCCCTGGCTGATGAGGAGGACCCCATGGCCTCCGCCTCAGGTGCTAGAATGACTCCCGCAACAATGGAGTGATGCCCCAGATGGTCAGAGCATCGCCTCCTGGTGCTGGGTGGATCCTGGTCGGGCGCATGTGGGAGTCTGTTTCTCTGCCTCCCTGCTTCTAACTTCAGAAAAATACAACAACAAAAGATAGTATACATTAATGTGTTTTAATCAGAATGGTCAGACTCATCAAATGCAAGATGCTTTAAGCATTCATTTTAACAAAATAACAATAACAACAATAAAGATGTCTGAAAGGTTTGACCGAGGCAGATTGGGAAATTTAGTTAGATTTTTCTCCCTTTGTCCTTCATTTAGGAAATCTCTTTACTTCTCAGTACAAGAAAAAGAGGGTTGTGTACAAAGCGACTTGAAATGGGTATATATAAAAAGAGTAGACGTAGATTTTTTTTTGTATTTTTCTGAAGCTGGAAACGGGGAGAGACAGTCAGACAGACTCCCACATGCGCCCGACCGGGATCCACCCGGCACGCCCACCAGGGGCGAAGCTCTGCCCACCAGGGGGCGATGCTCTGCCCCTCCAGGGCGTCGCTCTGCCGCGACCAGAGCCACTCTAGCGCCTGGGGCAGAGGCCAAGGAGCCATCCCCAGCGCCCGGGCCATCTTTGCTCCAATGGAGCTTTGGCTGCAGGAGGGGAAGAGAGAGACAGAGAGGAAGGAGGGGGGGGGGGTGGAGAAGCAAATGGGCGCTTCTCCTATGTGCCCTGGCCGGGAATCGAACCCGGGTCCCCCGCACGCCAGGCCAAAGCTCTACCGCTGAGCCAACCGGCCAGGGCCTTATGCCGTAGATATTTAATCTAATGGTAGAAAGTTTTGAGAAAGCTCCACAAAATTTAAGCTTAACTCGGGTTAGTATCTCAGGTTATTAGATACATTTTGTGGGAAAGGAAGAATGATTAATAAAGACACTTATTGCTAAAATAGAGAAAGAAGATACAGTATAATCTTCTAGTCTGCTCTTTATTTTTTTCTTTCTAAACAATGCATATGAGTTAAAAAAAAATCTTTTGGATATGAGTAGGATGAAAGGGAGAGAAACAGACTTTTAGGAAAGCAACCACAGTAAACTATGCCTGCATAATTTTAAGCCATGACAATTAAGGGATACTAATAAAACTATGGACTAAGATTAATTTCCAGGCACCCATTCAGATTACTTTAATTTAGTAATGAATATGGTTGCGTGCATCACCCTTTAAAACCAGGCATTCTCACAGAGAAGTACACAGTTCTGGGTCTGGCCACAGGGTGGAGATGTTGCGACACAGATTCACACGGCCGTGCAGGAGGAAGGCATATTCCCATCTTATATCGGAACATGGATTTCCACAGCCGGTGCTGCTTCTCCTGTCCATTTTATAACATCCTATCACAACGCAGTGTTTCCGTTTTCTAGTGTAAGGTCTTAAAGGTGTGCGGCGCACTGTTCTTTCTGGAGACAACATTAGAATTTCTATGCATCTGGTACCCCGAAATGATCATAGGTAATATGAGGTTTTTAACTGATTCTCCGTATCATAACTAGGAATCCATGTAATGCTAAATGAACCAATTTCAATATACAGTGTTCTTAAAAGACCCACTAGAGCATATAAAATCATAGTAAATACTGCCACAGTTCATGGGTTTCATTTAAGAATAATATGGTATTCCTTGTAAAAAGCATTCATGATTTCATGTGCAAATCTAGCTGTTAATTTCACAAATGAGAAGTGCCTTCTCCGCGCCAGGTGCACTTCCTGGATGTGCAGAGAGAAACACAATATACTTGATACTTATCTACTGGGAAAGAGTGACGTTTAAATACATATACATAATTACCATGGAAGGTAAATGTAATGAAGGCAAAATAAAGAATATAATAAAATGTTAATAAGCTGATTCAGAATGGGAAGAGAGGAAGAAAGGCGGTGACAAGTTTGCCAGGTAGAAAGTGTTCCCAGGTGGAAGGACCAGCATTTAGAAAGATCTTGAATGGGGATGGAATTTGGCAACTTCTACAAACTGAAACAAGGTTACTAGGTTGAGAGGGCTTGATTAAACTTGTTGAGGAGGGTTGGGTGAATGTGGCAGATTACCCACCAAGTCAGCAGTGGCCAAAATATTTTCCTGTGAGTAGATTCTATACCAGGTTCTGTGGGAAGCCCTTGGAGGATATGTCAGAAGGACCATAAGAAGATAATACCATGTAAAATCCAACTCTTTTTTTCTAACTTTCTTTTTTTGTTCAATTTTCTATTTCTTTTCCCAGAAAATATCTTGGACAAGTGATGCTTGAAATTTAAAGCCTACAGCTTTTAGGGTTAAAAAAAAAAAGATAGTTGTTAATATCTTTGATTCTGCTGATGATATTCTACTTTTCTCTTGCAAAATAACTCTCCAGTCAGGAGTAGGTTTGTGTAATTTGATAGTTGAAATTAATTTACCTTTATTTGAAAGAAATTGGAGTTATTAAACTACTAAACTATATTTTAGCAATGTTTATCTAATTTTTTATTCAGTGGAGAAAAAGAGTAAAAAGTAAAACCCTAAATATTGCATTTCTTTTTGTTCAATGCATAATTTGAATAAATGTAGATACTTTGCATAGAGCTGAGTATCTTTTGGCAGGCAGTAAGGAAACCTCGTTTTTTTCCTATTAAATGAATTTGTTGGCCCTGGCTGGTTGGCTCAGTGGTATTACAGCTTCAGGCTGGCATGTGGATGTCCCAGGTTCAATTCCCACCCAGGCACACAGGAGAAGTGACTATCTGCTTTTCCACCTCTCCCCCTCCTTCTCTCTCTCTCTTTTTCTCTCTCTCTCTCTCCTTCTTTCCCTCCTGCAGCCATGGCTTGACTGGTTCCAGTGAGTTGGCCTTGGATGCTGAGGATGGCTTTATGGTCTTCACCTCAGGCCCTAAAAAAAAAAAATGGCTCAGTTGCCGAGCAATGGAGGAACAGCCCCAAATGGGCACAGCATCATCCTCTCGTGGACCCTGGTTGGGAGCACGGGGGAATCTGTCTCCTAGCCTACCCTCCTTTCACTAAAATAATGGATTTGTTATGTCACTGTATAAATTATTTATTATTTTTATTTATTTATTTTGGCACTCTGAGAATTCCATCACCTGTATTTCCCACAGTATGTCTTGGAAAGTGTTATGTGCTGAAGTGACTACAGTTGCATCACAATTGGCTATACATGTTTTAATAAGTTATATATCATCTACACTTACTGCTTGCAACATAAAGGGAAAAGACACCAAATAATGAAGAGTGGATATTAATTATAGGGACTAAATCAAGATATGGAGTTTCTCAATTGGACTCATAATACACGTTCATAATAGACAGTAGTAAGGTTTTTAAAGAAATGGATACATAGGAAACTGAAAAAATGCAGAGGTCTGAAGAAATTAATTTGCTTAATTAAAAAATGTACTGATTGATTTGAGAGAGAAGAAGAGAGAGGGAAAGAGAAATATTAATTTGTTATTTAACTTAATTATGCAGTCATTGGTTGATTCTTGTATGTGCCCTGTCAGGGGACTGAATACACAACCTTGGTGTGTTGGGAACAATGCTCTAACCAACTGAGCTATCTGGCTGAGGCTTTCTTAATGTTTGTGTGTTTGTTTAAGACATTTAAAAAAATTAAATTGGAGAGTATTTTGTGTTTACCTACATACCATTTGTGTGTGTGTGTGTGTGTGACAGAGAAGAGAGAGAGACAGAGAGAGGGACAGATAGGGACAGACAGTCAGAAAGGGAGAGAGATGAAAAACATCAATTCTTTGTTTTGGTACCTTAGTTTTTCATTGATTACTTTCTCACATGTGCCTTGACTGGAGGGCTATAGCAGATGGAGTGACCCCTTGCTCAAGCCAGCGACCTTGGGCTTAAGCTGGTGAGCTTTGCTCAAACCTGATGAGCCCGCGTTCAAGCAGGTGACCTCAGGGTTTCAAACCTGGTCCTCCGCATCCCAGTCCAACGCTCTATCCACTGCACCACCACCTGGTAGGGCTACATACCATTTTTTAAAATGATTTTCTTGTTCTCATGTAGAATTGAGTTTTCATTTGGTATCATTTTTCTTCTGCCTGTAGAACTTTCTTTATCATTTCTTTTTTCTGGTTCAGGTCTAAAAACTCATTACATTTTCAGATATAAAAGATATTTACTCTGGGTACAGAATGCTAGGCGGACATTTTGTATTCTTTCTGCATTTCAAAGGTGTTACTAATTTCTTTCCCCTGACAATTAGAAGTCTGAAGTCAACTTAGCCCAATATACATAGTTTGTATTTTTCCTTTCTTTCTTTATCAGTTATTCTCAGCAATTTAATTATAATGTTCTCAGTGTAGATTTTTTTTATCATGCTTGAGATTTGTTAAGCTTTTTGAATCTGTGAGTTTATACTTGTATTAAATCTGAAAAAGTTTTGACTATCATTTCATATGTGTGTGTGTGTGTGTGTGTGTGTATGTGTATACACACATATATACATGGGTCTATTCTTCCCTCCCACCATTTTTCCCCCCACTGAGACTTTAGTAACACATTGGTTAAGGTGCTTGGTATTGTCCCACAAGACAGTGAAGCTCTGTTCATTAAAAAAAAAAATTCTCTCTGCTTTATTTTGAACAGTTTCTATTTCTTTGTTTTTCAGTATACTTCTCCTTTGCACTTTCTGCCATCTGATGTGTTTAATTTGCTGGCAACCACATCCAGTGACATTTTCAGGGCAGATAATGTGTTTTTATTTTTTGAAGTCTCACTTGATTATTTTTTAATATATTCCAGTTATTTCCTCATTATACTGACATTTTCTTTTAAAATTTGAGCATATTCACAATTTTTATTGTAGCTGTTTGTTTGTTTTTTTGTGTGTTTTCTGAAATGAGAAGTGGGGAGGTAGAAAGACTCCCGCATGTGCCCGATTGGGATCCACCCGGCATGCCCACCAGGGGGTGATGCTCTGCCCATTTGGGTCATTGCTCTGTTGCAACTGGAGCCATTGTAGCACCTGAGGCAGAAGCCATGGAGCCATCCTCAGCATCCGGGCCAACTTTGCTCCAGTGGAGCCTTGGCTACAAGAGGGGAAGAGAGTGATAGAGAGAAAGGAGAGGAGGAAGGGTGGAGAAGCAGATGGGTGCTTCTCCTGTGTGCTCTGGCCAGGAATCAAACCCAGGACTTTCACGTGCTGGGTTGATGCTCTACTGCTGAGCCAACCGGCCAGGGCTATTGAAGCTGTTTTTAAATGCCATCCACTAATTCTATTATCACTGTCATCCCTTGGTCAGTTTATATTGATCAATTCCCCCCCCCCCAGGGTACAATTTATATTTTCCTTCTTTGCACATTTAGTAATTTTTGATTTGATGTTAGGCATTGTAAACTTCTCATTGTTGAAACTAATTTTTTTACACTGCTTTGATAAATTCTATATTCTGTTCTGACAGACAGTCACATTACCTACAAATAAGTATGTTCATTCAAGGCTTGCTTTTAAGCTTTTCTTGGATAGGTAAATGTAGGCATTTTCTAGGACTAGTTTATTTTCAATATAGAGAGTAGTGTTTTTCTGGGTACTCTACCGACTCCTGGTGTATTAAACTCCTTAGGCTGCTATAAAAGAATACTCTAGATTGGATGGCTTAAATAACATTTATTTTGTTACAGTTTTGGATCCTAAAAGTCCAAGGAAGAGAGGTGAGGCCTCTCTTTCTGGCTTGTAGATGGACACTTTCTCTTTGCATCACATTCTCTTCTCTCTGTGCCTGAGCTGATGTCTTTCTGTTCTTTTCCTCTTTTTATATATAAGGACACCAGTCCTATCAGATTAGGGTCCTACCCTTATGAGATCATTTAACCTTAATTATCTCCTTACAAAGCCTATTTCCACATAGTCAGAATGGGGATTAGGTACTCATAGTCACAACCAGGATTAGAGATTTAACATATACATATTGTGGGACACAAGTCAGTCTATAACACCCAGCATATTTAATAATATTTTCTTCATTCTGACTGGTGGGAACTGAATGAATAATGCTTAGCTTTGTATGAGCTATCAAAAAATTTTTGTCTAATGGGGTACCCAGTAATTGTACTTTCCCTTAAGTTTTTTTTTTTTTCCTGGTTCTGTAAAGTTTCACCTTACACATGCTCTTATTATTCTTTTTATTGAAAGACTTTAGGAACCCTAAGTAGATTTCTGAAGCCCTGTCTTCTGTTTCATCATCTGCCTCTTATATTCTAGCTCTCTTGGTATCGCTGAATATCAATCTGTGTTTCCACACCTCAAGGAGACCACCCCACTCTACTATTTGTGTTCTCCTTATGCGGCACCTGGAAACTGACTGTAGGCAGAAAGCTAGCTTAGATGTGGTTCCTCTGCTTATTGTCTTTATCTCAAAAGAGTGTATCATATCTTTTCCATATTTCTACTTGTATTTGGCAGGAGGTAAAAATCTCGTACATAACAGTAACTCATTTATGGGCTGAAGCTGAAGTCCTTTTAAAAATTTATGTTTGTAAAATTAAAGGTTTGTAACTACTTATTTTTTTTATAAATGGATGATATTAATATTCAAAGATTTGCCTTCTAAACATATCTATCTTAAAGCACATATCTTGATAGATGTCTAGAAGGCAAGAAATATTAATTTTGTCAATCTAAATATATTAGGTCATACTGTGGTTCCAATAGCAGCCCCCGAAAATTCTAAAAATTAAATTCAATGAGATGATGACATGAAATCTTTATCAAATAAAATTCAATATCACAGTAGTAAAAATGTTGTGAAATATATTGTGAAAAATTGCCCTCAATTGAGAACCATGGCTACAATTTATTCTTAGATTGATCAACCATGTGAAAATAATGAAGCTATTTGTTCAGTGATTGAATTTCACGGATCTTGAATATTTTATTGTAATGTCACTCAATATTTTGTGCAAATTAGAATTACACAGATGCAAGTGAAAGAAATTTTAAAAAATTGTATAGGCCCTGGCCAATGGCTCAGTGGATAGAGAGCATCAGCCCAGCATATGGATGTCCCGGATTCGATTCTCAGTCAGGGAACACAGGGGAAGCGACCATCTGCTTCTTTACTTCCTGCAGCCAGTGGCCCAATTGGTTCCAGTGGCCCTGAGCACTGAGGTGCATCAGCCTCAGTAGCTAAAAATAGCTCAGTACTGAGCATTGGCCCCAGATGGGGCTGCCATGTGGATCTGGTTAGGGTGCATGCAGGAGTCTAACTGTCTCTGCTCTTCTCACCTAAAACAACAACAAAAATTGTATAGGTGAGGCCCTGGCCGGTTAGCTCAGTGGTAGAACGTCGGCCTGGCGTGTGGAAGTCCTGGGTTTGATTCCTGGCCAGGGCACTCAGGAGAAGCACCCATCTGCTTCTCCACCCCTCCCCCTCTCCTTTCTCTCTGTCTCTCTCTTCCCCTCCTGCAGCCAAGGCTCCATTGGAGCAAAAGATGGCCTGGGCACTGGGGATGGCTCCATGACCTCTGCCTCAGGCGCTAGAGTGGCTCTGGTCGCGACAGAGCGACTCCCCGGATGGGCAGAGCATCGCCCCCTGGTGGGCATGCCGGTGGATCCCGGTCGGGCGCATGCGGGAGTCTGTCTGACTGTCTTCCCCCCCCCCCCACCGTTTCCAGCTTCAGAAGAATACAAAAAAAAAATTGTATAGGTGATACTGATACACATCAAATGTCGAGAACTACTATTGTAGAGTTCAAATTTGAGTGTGTATCAGAATAAATTGGAGATCTTGTTAAAACACAGATTGCCAAGGCTTAATCCCTGAGACTTTGATTCATTAGATCTGATTGGGGGCTAAGATTGTGTAGTTTAAACAATTTCCCAGGTGATGCAGCTCTGCTAATTCTGAAACTATGCCTTGAGAAGCATTGTTCTATAGCATAGTTATCTGTGCTATTTAACTCTGGCAACAGTAATTTTTAAAATGAAGCATTTTATTAATGATTTGTTAAATTAAGATGATCACGTTTATAGTCTAAGAACTATGGAAATTAGAATTAAAATGAAAACAGAACAAAACACCTTGGTTTAGATTGTACTCAATCCTTACTAGAAAGTCTTTTTGCCTCCGAATCTCAGATTCATCACCTGTAGAAAGAGAATTACAATATATGATTAGCTACCTGCATAAGTAACACATATAAATAAATTAATTAATGTTTAATAGTAAACACTACTTTTTTAAAAAAAGATTTTATTTATTGATTTTAGATAGAGGAGAGAGAGGAAGGTGGTAGGGGAGGAGTGGGATGAATCAACTTGTAGTTGTTGCTTCTCATATGTGCCTTGACTGGGCAAGCCCAGGGTTTTGAACCGGGAACCTAAGCATTCCAGGTTGATGCTTAACCTACTGTGCCATCACATGTCAGGTAATAAACACAACTTTTATTTCACCTCTTTCCTCATACAGACTTCATTGAGAAAGTATTATACTGACAACAGTGTATGGACTCCTTTGAACTAAAAAGCTCTAAACAATTAAGGCAAAAGTCACTGGAGGATCCTTTATCAAGGGATCTGGAGCATAATAATCATTGTGATCTTCTTGGTCAATTCTGGAACAGTCCCTAAGAAGTACAGTCATTCCTGAGTTCTGATGATAGAAAACATCTTGGATCTTTTAATCCCTTCTTGGAATACACAAATTCTGGATATACAGTGTGTCCATAAAGTCATGGTGCACTTTTGACCGGTCACAGGAAAGCAACAAAAGACAATAGAAATGTGAATTCTGCACCAAATAAAAGGAAAACCCTCCTAGTTTCTGTAGGATGATGTGGCAGCATGGGCACATGTGCAGATGATGACGTAACACCGTGTATACAACGGAGCAGCCCACGGCCATGCCAGTCGAGATGTGGACAGTACAGAGGAAAGTTCAGTGTGTTCTGTGGCTCGCTAAATTCAAATCCGTGACCAAAGTGCAACGTGAATATCGGTGCGTTTATAACGAAGCGCCACCACATAGGAATAACATTACTCGGTGGGATAAGCAGTTGAAGGAAACCGGCAGTTTGGTGGAGAAACCCCGTTCTGGTAGGCCATCAATCAGTGACGAGTCTGTAGAGGCTATATGGGATAGCTACCTAAGGAGCCCTAAAAAATCTGTGCATGAGCCCACATTGAACTGCACTGAATAGGTATGAAACTGGGAGAGTTTTCCTTTTATTTGGTGCAGATTTCACATTTCTATCGTCTTTTGTGCTTTCCTGTGACCTGTCAAAAGTGCACCATGACTTTATGGACACACTGTACTTTAGAATTAACTAAAATTTTGTGATTCTTATCATATGAGGCAGAATTATGAATAGATCTACCGTGTTTATTGCAGACTGAACTAAACACATTTATACTTACGTTATTGGGCTTTTGTTTACTTTTGGTCATTTATAAGAAATAAACATGACTTCACTTGAGAGAATGCTTGAATGCTTTTGCCAGTAAGATGCACCACTCTTTAGGAGATTGCTTCTCAAGACAGACATGTTCCACAATGTTTTTTGCTACATTTTCTGCTGGAATGATGTATAATGTATGCTACCACTTCTTTCATTAAGAGCATGGATCTTGCCTAGCATGACATTTTGTGGGATCCTAGTTGTGTGGTATATTTAAAGGCATCTAACTGGATAAATAACATCTGATGAGTTCAAAGCACACACATTAATGGTAGTATGGACATCTCTTTGAATAAACTACAAAAACAAATCCAAATTCTGTGGTAATGCTTCCATCTGTCCTATGACATTCATTATTATAGAATGTCATACAGTGATGGTGTCACAAATGTTATGTCTCTGGAGCATCATGTAACCTTGGGAGCAGAAATATCTGAAGAACCAAAGGAGAGTAAAGGCTATAATTAAAAGTAAGCCCCAAGAAATAGTTTCCATGTGGTTTCGAGAAGCCCTTGAGCACAGCTGGACAATTTCAGGCTGAAATATGTTGGAACAATAGTTTACAGAGGAAAGTAGCTGGGTTTGTGGTTATACTTGGAAGTGAAATTTCCTTGCTTGGTCATAATAGCAAACTAGCTCTCATGCTTGAAAGAATATTCCCTAAAGAAGATTGTTACTCCCTGAATTACAAAGAGAAACATAATAGAACATGATTTCTTAAATGAGAGTATAGGCTTATACCAAGATTAAGAATAGATTATTATGTATTATACAAATGAAAATATTTTCTAAGGTGTAAATAAAAATACAAATTTACTTAATAATAAAGAGTTGAACAGTCCAAAATTTAAGAGATTAGGATTTAGCCTAAAGTTGTAAAATGGGTTTACATTTTAAATCTTGTGCTATAAATCTCTCAGCTTAGTATTTGAGTAAATATCTTAATATATTGCAAATGAACTATTATTTCCTCTCAGATTTACTTCTTCTGTATTTTTTGTTGCTGTTTTTGTTAGTTTCATCTTCCTTAAGTCATCTACTCTTGCTGTTATTTTTAATTTCTCCCTCTATTCATTTCCTATATTAAGTCAATTGTTACTTTCTTTCGATTCTACTGCTAATAGGACTTTTACATCCATATCTATTTATTAAATTGTTTTAAGATGTTGAGATTATTGAAAATAGTCCTTAAAAAATGCCAGGCAAGCAGAGAAGTACTGTGAAGTGGAAAAGCCTTCAGGTGTGCATAATCTTTTGGAAATGGGAGGAGGGAGTGGCAGGGTGGTTAATTTGTGGTTGATGAAATTTTAAGAAATCAATGCATTGAAAGTCTAGAGTGGAATCTAGGAGTAGGGGTAGAAAAGCTAAAAACAGATGTGTGGCAGGCATATGTGTATAATCATGAATAATATTTTAGATGATAGGAGTGCATTTTAGAACAAGAATGTATACTGCTGCTGACAGGCAGCATTATCAAACTATAAAAAATTATGCCAAATATGGTCTATCTGGAGTGGAAATGCTATCTCCCTTGTAAGAAAGTAGCTTCAGTCAGTGTTCCGTCAACTTTCAGACATTATTGGTACATTGTTTGGTCATTAGAATATAACACTGGGAATTTTGTTCAAAGTTCCCCCCCTCCCCAAATAATGGTAAATTTTTTGTTACCAAAAGGGAACATAAAAGACCAGTGCAATTTACAATTGTATGAATGCGCATGTTGACTTAGTGGTTTGGATATCAACATGAGACAAATTTTAAAACTTTGAGATCTACATCATAATGTAAGTAAGCTCAGTGACTCACTCGAAGGATGCTAGGATTGTTCCCTGATGTATTAGTTTTTGACTGCTGCAAAACAAATGACCACAATTTAGCAGCTTAAAACAAAACCCATTTTTTACTCATAGTTCTGTAAGTCAGGAGACCAGGGTGATGTGGCTGGGTTTCCTGCCCTTCCTCTCCCAAGGCTGACTGCAGGGTGTTGGCAGACTTTGCTCTCACCTGAAACTCGGTGTCTCCCCATAATTCCTGCTCCTGGCAGAAGACAGTTCCTTGCAGTTATCATAGTGAGGTCCCCATTTTGTTGCTGGCCATCAGAGGGTGGCTATTTTTATTTCCTGAAGGCCATCTGCACAGCAGCACATCATTCTCACACTTCAGATCTCTCTTACTTCCTCTTCTGCCATCAGCTGGAGAACACTTTCTGCATTTATGGGCTTGTGTGACCAGATCAAGCCCTCTTGGATAATCTCTCCATTTTAAAGTGAACTGTGCAACAGAGCATGACACAGTCACAGAAATAATATCTCGTCATCTTCATCACTTCTGGGGGTTACGTGGAGACATCTTTGAGGGGTGCATTTTTTTTTCATAATTTTATTTTTTTAATGGGGTGACATCAATAAATCAGGATACATAGATTCAAAGATAACAAGTCCAGGTTATCTTGTCGTTCAATTATGTTGCATACCCACCACCCAAAGTCAGATTGTCCTCTGTCACCTTCTATCTTGTTTTCTTTGTGCCCCTCCCCCCCCCTTTCCCTCTCCCATTCCCCCCCCCCCCCGTAACCACCACACTCTTATCAATGTCTCTTAGTTTCACTTTTATGTCCCACCTACGTATGGAATAATGCAGTTCCTGTTTTTTTCTGATTTACTTATTTCGCTTCGTATCATGTTATCGAGATCCCACCATTTTGCTGTAAATGTTCCGATGTCATCATTTCTTATGGCTGAGTAGTATTCCATAGTGTATATATGCCACATCATCTTTATCCAGTCATCTATTGATGGGATTTTTAACAATTTTGTGTGCCACACATAAGTAATGTCAGCAAAGGGATAGTATTGGGCAAAGGAGTTTTTAAAATTTGTAATTTTTGAGTTTGCTCACTTTTATTATTACAAATGGCGCCTGGCAGCCATGTGTGTGTTTGCAATTGATTGCAAATTGCAAATTGCATTCCTGCTTGGAAGGGGCCATTGTTTTGCTAATGTTTGCTGGAGGAGGAGTCTTTGTGGGCCCAGCCAGTTTTGCAGCAAGAGCGGAGAGAATGCAGAGGGCTGAAGAAGGGGCCAGTTTGGCAGAGGAGAAGAAGGTATGGAGGTGGGGAACCAGAGCTGAGGGGCTTCGTGAGCTCTGCTGAGACTGGTGGAGCCTTTGATTCTAGGAGGAACCAGAGAAGATTCTCCTGGTTGTTGAACCGAAGAATGTGTCAGGGCTTTGGGAGTCCTGAATGAAAGGGAAGTGTTTTCTCTGCCTGTTTGCTCGTCCAGCTGTGTGAGACTTTAATAAACAGGATGGCCCACCATTTTCTGGCTCCTCTGTTTCTTTATTGTCTGCCTGCATCCAGTGTGAATCTGTAATGCCACTACGGCGGTGGCCCCTGGCCTTATAGATAGTGAGGTTGAGGGTTGCAATGCAATCCTGTATAATAGAATGGAATTGTTCTTTCTATTGAAGCTGCAGATGCACTCTTTTCTCATTTTAATTTGTTTGAAATAAAAAGCAAATTGTAGCAGAAATGCAAAATAAACGCTATTTCCAAGACCAGAATGCCTTGATTAAATAAGAGTTAATAATGCAGGAATTAATAAACTTTTGAAGAATTAAAGTCAACTTAAGACGCTATTTAACAAAATAAATACAGACAAAGTTTTGGTAAATTTTTTATAATTTTATGTATTGATTTTAGAAAGAGAGGAAGGGAGAGAGCAAGAAAGAGAAACATCAATCTGCTCAATCTGCTTCTGTATGTGCCCTGATTGGGGATCCAACTAGCAACCTCTAAATATCTTGATGATGCTCTAACCTACTGAGAGCTATCTGGCCAAAGCCATTTTTGGTAAATTTTAAGTCAATGAAATCACCAACATTTTATGCAGCTATTCTCATGATGCCAATAAATTGCATACCTATTGGCTAAAAGACTATAATGAAATAAAATAATTGGCCATTCTTAGATATATTCAAGGAAAAACATAAGGATAAAACTTTAGATTACCATGATTTTCTATAATTCAAGGGGAAAAAAGTGAATTGTAAAATATTATTTTGTAATTTTCTAATAAAATTAGTAAATCTTCTTTAAAATTTCCTAGTAACAACTCCCCTTGCCAAAGACACACATTGTATTCTTATAAACACTATTGAAAAACTCTCATTGAAAGAATTTTTGCAAAAAATATTGGGTAGATTACTAATTATATGAATTAAATCATTATAATTTAACAAAACTTCATATAAGACATTAAAATGTACAGATATGTTTCAATACCATGAATATGTCCTTTGGGAAGGTTAATGGATGTTTTATTCTGAGAGAAATTATGAAATTACATTACTAAAAAAAAATGAGTAAATCAGTTTCTAAATTTTACCATAAATAGAAATCTATTTTTTTTACTATTCAGCAATGGATGAATAATTAACTTGAAAATATTTAAGATTTTGAGCTGAAATTGAATTTTCAGTTCCATTTTCTCATAGAATTTTTGGTGATAAGCAAACAGGACAAAAATTATTAAAAAGTTAGAGTTGGAAAATTATGGATTATCATTGGAAGTTCCTTATTATGAAGAGTGCTACATATAATTGTAATGTAAAACAAACTAATTTTAATGAGATTCAATTTATTATTTTAAAGAAATATATAAGCATTAATGATTTTTGTTTTTTAAAATGTAGTATTTTTATACTTGTAAATCTAGTCTGATTATTATCTACAAATTTTTTTTTTTTAGAATTTTAAAAACAAAGTCAAATTATATTTTAACATTAACTTTTTTTTTTTTTTTTTACAGAGACAGAGAGAGGGATAGATAGGGACAGACAGACAGGAACAGAGAGAGATGAGAAGCATCAATCATTAGTTTTTCATTGCGACACCTTAGTTGTTCATTGATTGCTTTCTCATATGTGTCTTGACCATGGGGCTACAGCAGACCGAGTAACCCCTTGCTCGAGCCAGCGACCTTGGGTCCAAGCTGGTGAGCTTTTCTTAAACCAGATGAGCCCGTGCTCAAGCTGGTGACCTCAGGGTCTTGAACCTGGGTCCTCTGCATCCCAGTCCCATGCTTTATCCATGGCGCCACCGCCTGGTCAGGCTCAAATTATATTTTAAATTGATAGTATTAATTATACCATAGAGGAATGGCACATTTATCCTTCTTTCTCCTTTTCATTCTTAAATAAGTAACTTTTCCTTTTAATTCCATAAGCTAGATTTTTCCTGATAGTATATAATACTATGAATATATTTTTATTTATAAAATTTTTTTTTAATGATCTCGTTTTTAAAAATGCTTATGTGAGTGAAATTTAATGATTTATTAGAATGCATAATTGACTTCTAGTTTAGAATAAACCATAAGTACATAAAAACGCATTAATCAGAATTTCATTAATTCAAAATGTGTAAACACTCAACTTGGACTGATTGGAATGATGGAACTTGTATGATCTTTTAAGAGATAATTAAGACATTTTATTTTTATATGAAGCCAGCATTGTGTTAAGGGAAATATTAATATTTTTATATAAAAGAATAATTATTTCTTAGTTTTTTCATTTACTACTATCTTACCTTTTAAAATATACCTTTTATTTTATTTTATTTATTTTTAAAAATTTTTTTTACAGAGTCAGAGAGAGGGACAGACAGGGACAGACAGACAGGAATGGAGAGAGATGAGAAGCATCAATCATTAGTTTTTCATTGCGTGTTGCAACACCTTAGTTGTTCATTGATTGCTTTCTCATATGTGCCTTGACCGTGGGCCTTCAGCAGACTGCGTAACCCCTTGCTGGAGCCAGCGACCTTGGGTTCATGCTGGTGGGCTTTTTCTCAAACCAGATGAGCCCTCACTCAAGCTGGTGACCTCGGGGTCTCGAACCTGGGTCTTCTGCATCCCAGTCTGACACTCTATCCACTGCACCACCGCCTGGTCAGGCTAAAAGATACCTTTTAAAATATATAAAATGTATATAAAATAAAGATCACATGAAAATATACTTTCTTTCCCTAAAGCAATGCTTGACTTTTATCATTCATTCATCCATCCAATCATTGAATACTTACTGAGCACCATCTATGTTCCTGACACTGTGCAAGAGACAACAATAATTGAAATACCAATGGAAAATGTGTGTTGAGCACGGCTACATGCCAGACCATTTACTAAGCTTTTAACATGCATTAGTTCATTAAGTCTTTACCACAACTGCATTAGGTAGGTAGTATTATTGTCCACATTTTTTTTTGTTTGTTTTAAGGGGACTGAAGAGTAAGAAATTATGTCACTTGCCCAAAGTCACAGCTAGTTTTAGATCTGGAATGTACATCAGAAAGTCTGACGCCAGAGGAAAAATAAATGAATGAATTTGATTACTAGTTAAAAATAACAGGCCCTGGCCAGTTACTCAGTTTTTTAGAGCGTTGTTCAGATATACTGAGGTTGCAGGGTCGATCCCTGGTCAGGGCACATACAAGAATCAACCATTGAATAAATGGGTGGAACAATGAATCGGTGTTTCTCTCTCTTGCTCTCTCTCTCTTTTTCACTCTCCCACTTTGTCTCTCTCTGAAATCATTAAATAAAAGAAAATGTAAATAACAGTTAATGTGGCATGCATGGGAGACATGAAGATAATGAGGCAGAGAATTTGGGAAGAATAAAGGGAGGGACTAAGGAAGAAACAGAGAAACAGGAGGAAAACTGGAAAGTATGTTGTCAAAAGCCTGAGGGAAAGAGTTTATTAAAAGTGTTCAATTGTATCAAAAATTCTTAAAAATTAAGGAAAGATTAAATAAAATTTCCATTATATTTGCTATTGTGGCAAATACCAGATAAAAGGCAGTTAAGGAGTGAGTGGACATAGCCTAGGTATGTAATTATCTTGAGAAAATTCATGGTCAAAGTAGCTAGAAAGGGATATTAAGCCAATGATGAACTGATTTAAGAGATAGATTAAAGGACACAAATTATTTGCTACTTGTCCCACTGAGAAGTAGTTTGTAATTTTCCTCCCCTGCCTTTTAGAGCTTGCTTTAGTGACTCACTCACCAATATAATGTGGCAAAAGTGATGTTCTGAGTCTTCTGAAAATAAGTCATTAAAAACCTTTCAGCTTCCTGTTAAGCTTCTTGGAATACTTGCTCTTGGAGCCAAGAATTTTGCACAGTGGCAGTATCATAGCTAATGAGGTTCATCTGAGGTGCAATTATTGCTAATTAAAAATAAAGAAGAAGAAAGAATGGCTATAAATATGCATGACTGTTAGGTATGGCTGGAAAGAAATTGTAGGGAATCAAAATTGATCTAGAAGAATATATATTTGAGGCTTGTTTGAGCTGCAGGAGGTTGTGTCTTAAGGATGACAATCTTCCCAAGCAAAGGTATGGAAAAGTTTATATAAGGGAATGGTTGGCACAAAATACTGGCATCTGGTTAGGCTTGACCTTAGGTCTGGTGAATGTGCTCATGGCAGTTGCTTTGTAAGCTCAGAGATGGAAGGTTACTTCTTGCATGTATTTACTTTTTAAAAATTTTATTTTCAGGCCGTAGCTGGTTGGCTCAATGGTAGAACATCAGCCTGACGTGTGGACATCCAGGTTTGATTTCTGGCCAGGGCACACAGGTAAAGCAACCATCTGCTTCTCTACCCTTCCCCCTCCCCTTCTCTCCCCTCCCTCTCTTTTCTTCTCCTGTAGGCAGCCATGGCTCAATTAGTTCCAGCAAGTTGGCCCGGGCACTGAGGATGACTCCATGGCCTCGTTTCAGGCACTAAAATAGTTTGGTTGCAGAGCAGTGGAGCAACAACCCCAGATGGGCAGATCATCACCCCATAGGGAGCCTGCCGGGTGGATCCCAAGTCAGGGCGCATGTGGAAATCTCTCTGCCTCCCCACCTCTCACTTAATAATAAACAAACCAATAAATAAATAATTTCATTTTTAATTTACTGTGTTGACGTGGCTTCAAGTGTCCCACTTAGTGGGACACACCACATCATGCCCCCCATTCTCCATGTAAAGTCTCCTTCTACCTCCATTCACCTCTTCCCCTGTAATCCCCCTCCCCTACTTCTATCCCCCTCTCTCCCTCTGGCAATTACTACCTGATGTCTGTGTATATGTGCTATGTGGCTATGATTTTGGCTTGTCCCTTCTTCACCTTCTTTGAGCCCAGTCCCCTCTTCCCCCTTCCCTCTGACAGCTGTCCACCTGTTGCCTGTGACCCCGCCTTTGTTTCTATTTTGTTCCTCAGGAAAAGAAGGAAATCTTCTTGTGGTTTTGTTGGGCCTTGTCTGGTCCAGTTGTGTTTTGAAAATCACCACTCTGGTTTCCCCCATCTTTGTGCAGGTGTATTCTTCAATTAGTTCCCCTTCTGGTTTTGGGGGTCTCCTTTGGGGAAGGTTCTTTAGCCTAGGGAGATTAACCCAGGAAGGGACCCCCCTCTCCATAGTGGTTAATGTGAATTTATCATACTGTCTAGGAGAAAAAAATTTCCCCTACCCTTCAAAGATTTTCAACTGGTCTAATAATCAAACTGATGTAAGACAGATTTAACAGAAGAAAATAAAATTAAAGTTTAATAATATGAGTATCTCCTGTATCCATGGAGACATTCCGGAAAACTGAGTAAGTTGCTAATATGGTGGAAGCCATCACCTTAAATACTACCTTCAGCTGAAGACAAAGGTAGATATTGGGGGTGGAGAGTCAGTTATGAGAGGTTGCCGAGAAAAGCACAGTAAACAAGGTAAGATTGTTCCACAGATCTAAGTAGCTGCCTTTTCCTTTCATAGCACAGACAGGCCTGCCACAGTGAGGGAGACATGGGAGACAGGGAGACACGGGAGACAGGGAGACAGGGGAGACACGAGAGAGAGGGGAGACACGGGAGACAGGGAGACACGGGAGACAAGGAGACACGGGAGACAGGGAGACATGGGAGACATGGGAGACACGGGAGACAGGGAGACACGGGAGATAGGGGAGACACGGGAGACGGGAGACACGGGAGACAGGGGAGACACGGGAGACACGGGAGACAGGGGAGCCACAGGAGACACGGGAGACAGGGGAGACAGGGGAGATAGACATGGGAGACACGGGAGACACGGGAGACGGAGATGGGAGACACGGGAGACAGGGGAGACAGGGAGACACGGGAGACAGGGGAGACAGGGGAGACACGGGAGACAGGGGAGACACGGGAGACACGGGAGACAGGGGAGACGGAGATGGGAGACACGGGAGACACGGGAGACAAGGAGACACGGGAGACATGGGAGACAGGGAGACACGGGAGACAGGGGAGACAGGGGAGACACGGGAGACATGGGAGACATGGGAGACAAGGAGACACGGGAGACATGGGAGACAGGGAGACACGGGAGACAGGGGAGACACGGGAGACATGGGAGACGAGACACGGGAGACAGGGGAGACACGGGAGACATGGGAGACAAGGAGACATGGGAGACATGGGAGACAGGGAGACACGGGAGACAGGGGAGACAGGGAGACAGGGGAGACACGGGAGACAGAGACGGGAGACACGGGAGACAGGGGAGACACGGGAGACATGGGAGACACGGGAGACATGGGAGACACGGGAGACAAGGGAGACAGGGAGACACGGGAGACAGGTAGACATGGGAGACAGGGGAGACGGAGACAGGGGAGACACGGGAGACAGGGGAGACACGGGAGACATGGGAGACAGGGAGACACGGGAGACGGAGACAGGGGAGACACAGGAGACAAGGAGACACGGGAGACACGGGGAGACACAGGAGACAGGGGAGACAGGGAGACACGGGAGACAGGGGAGACACAGGAGACAGGGGAGACAGGGAGACACGGGAGACAGGGAGACACGGGAGACAGGGGAGACAGGGAGACAGGGAGACAGGGGAGACACAGGAGACAGGGGAGACAGGGAGACAGGGAGACAGGGGAGACATGGGAGACACGGGAGACAGGGAGACAGGGAGACACGGGAGACAGGGAGACAGGGGAGACAGGGAGACATGGGAGACAGGGGAGACAGGGAGACATGGGAGACAGGGAGACAGGGGAGACAGGGAGACATGGGAGACACGGGAGACACAGGAGACACGGGAGACGGAGACACGGGAGACACGGGAGACACGGGAGGCGGATTAAATGGTGGGCGCACCCGGCTTGCTCCCTGGGCCTCGAGTTACAAATGTAAATGTCCTTTTACTGGGTTTGCTGAACTTCTACTCTATCTGCTGTTTCTTAAAGTTGACCAGCCTAAAACAATATCTTCAAAGAGACATATTTTGGGGCGGTGAAACTCTGCTTCCCCTCAATGTGGAGGAGGAGGCAGGACAAGGAATAGCAAGATTAGGTCACCAGTGGGACAGGCAGGTAGACAGTGGGCACAGAGCAGGGGAGATCAGCACGTAATAAAAAGAAAAGCTAGCTTCTATCAGAGGGCTTGGGAGATGGTGGTTATAAGTAATGAAATAGTTTCTGAAGACTTCTGTGAGGATTAGAGAGATTTTAATTGATAGACTACTTAAAGTTTTCCCCTATTCTCTTTTAATATCAAGCAAAGATTAACATTATCCCTTAGAAGAAGTCTTTAGTTTCTAGACAAGGATAATTTTTAACTCATGAAAAAGTTACATAGACTTCTGACTAACTCAGCTACTTAAATGTTGTAAAGATCCTTCTTTCTGGCATCATCTCGGATGCTTTTGCTGTATTTTGTTTCAGAGACCATTTTCTTATTGTTTATCACCATGGGGAGCCCCAAACCGTTGAAACAGAAGGCTCAGGTGGTGCACAGGGTTGTCTGCCTGACTTCATTCTCCAGCTGCTTTCTGAGTGTGATGTTATGTTTTCTCAGTAGAGGGCGCTGGAGAGACATGCAGGAGGAAGAGGCTTCCTGAGCTATGGGTGTGGGGACATTGGATGAAATCTTTCTCCTGATTAGATCCAGACCGCTGCAGGGAATTTTTGGGACATGGTGTCTTCACTCATAAAAAGCAATGAAAGACTCTAAGCTGAGTTTTTTCTGCCTCTGAATATTAATACACGGAACCGCTGGAACTTTAGCAGTCGTTTTTGGCCAATGAGAAAAGACAAGTGGCAAGAACCTGGATTTTTGATAACGTTTATTATGCTATTGAGTTAACCGACCCTGGTATGGTCCTATCTGCGGACTTCTTTTGTGAGATGGGATAAAAAAAATATCCTCATAATTAAACTATAATACCTTTGGAAGATGTTTCTATTACTTGCAGCACAAAGCTGTACACAAAGATGTTTGACATTCTCTTGTATCATTATATTATTATCCTAAAGGTTTTTTTTTTTTTTTTTTTTTTAAGAGCAGTCACATTTTCTCTTGGCAATCATGGATGTGAGATTGTTACTCTTTTGAGTCCTTAGGTTGTATTACCCATCTTGCTTAATAAATCGCTGTTCTAACCCATACAATCCTCAGTTCCCTTTCACTGCTGCGCATATCCAAGTCCCTCATGTTATAAAATTGGATAGGTGTTTCCTTTTTCTTTTGTTTTAGTTTTCCTTTCTGATTATGTTGAATTTTTATCAGCCTTTGTGGCAAAAATGGCGTCGACACGAAGGCCTTATGTGTTATTTTTTTCTGGCTGTGGCTAACCTACCACTTCATAAAGTAACTCTTAAATGTCATTCCTTCCTGAAAAACCTAAAATGGTCTTTTTCCGGGAAATTAGACACTTTCGTAGATTTCCAACTTCTTTACATGCATGCAGTTGCTTATAACGCTTGGATGTAACTCGGTGTTTGGAAGTAGTAATATACACACACAAGGAAAAAAAAGAAATACAGCACTTGCAAGTCTGTTGTCTCACACTGCCTGAGTCCTCTAATAAGTACTTAGAAATTTCATCCTTGATTAAAAGGAAATCTTTCCAGGGCGGGGCCGGCTGCAGGGAAGAGACCGGCCGCTGGCTTTGGCAAGGGTGCGCTGCTCATCACCCTCTGCTCACACGGCCGCTCTGCTCTTCATTTCCCAAGAGTGGTTCTAGAAGCTTCCTTTGCTTTCTGTGACTATTTTGAGGGCTTCCTCAAGAAACATGTCCAGCACTCTAAGTGTCTATAGCCCTGGTCAATTAGAGCCAGTGATTTTAACTCATTCTGTGGAAGAACAAAGAACTTAAAAATATTTCACCCATCCCGCCCCACTTCCTCAACCTTCTTCCCCACATAAGATAATGCATCTGATTTGTTTGTTTGTTTTTTTTCTCTTCTTTTTTACCAAGTGGCTCACTCTGCACTCCTTTAAAGTGCTGCTTCTCTTTTGGCCCTTGGGGACCCAGCAGCTCTGAGTCCCCTCCCACGCAGACCCGATAGCCTATACAAATATACATCCCTCCAACTTGCACACATCTTTTAGTGGATGATGATGCCGGTGCTTTTGCAAGCAGCTACATTGGCATTCTGGCTACTGCTAAAGTTTATCAGTGGTATACTCACAGAAAAGGAAGGTTCAAATTCTTTTTTAAAAATTTTTATTGGCCCTGGCCGGTTGGCTCAGCTGTAGAGCGTCGGCCTGGCGTGCAGGGGACCTGGGTTCGATTCCCACCAGAGCACATAGGAGAAGCGCCCATTTGCTTCTCCACCCCTCCTCCTTCCTCTCTGTCTCTCTCTTCCCCTCCCACAGCCAAGGCTCCATTGGAGCAAAGATGGCCTGGGCGCTGGGGATGGCTCCTTGGCCTCTGCCCCAGGCGCTAGAGTGGCTCTGGTCGCGGCAAAGCGACGCCCTGGAGGGGCAGAGCATCGCCCCCTGGTGGGCAGAGCCTCGCCCCTGGTGGGCGTGCCGGGTGGATCCCGGTCGGGCGCATGCCGGAGTCTGTCTGACTGTCTCTCCCCGTTTCCAGCTTCAGAAAAATACAAAAAAAAAAATAAAAGGAAAAAAAATTTTTATTAATTGATTTTAGAGATAGAGGAAGGGAGGGAGAGAGAGAGAGACAGAAACATCAATCTGTTTCTGTATGTGCCCTGACCAGGGATCAAACCCCCAACCTTTGTGTATCAGGATGAATGACCTAATCAACTGAACCATCTTGACAGGGCTGGAGTTCAAACTCTTAATGTGGAAAATTAACTGTATGAGATTTGTCTAAAAAAAAAAAAATAGAATTCAGCACTTAAATAAGATTTTTAAGGGGCAGGAGAAAGTAGAAGAAAGAGAAAACAGGACTTCCTGTTGTTGCCCCACTCCTGCACTGCTCAAGGAGACTTACTGGTCTTAAGAAAATAAAAGTAAGACCCTAGATATATAGTGGGGTGTGAGAATGAGGAGCCTCTTCACGTGGGGTTGTGAATCCTAGAAACCTGAAGCCCTCCACAAGCCTCCCCCAGGTGATTGGTATCCTTCAGGGGTCCCCAAACTTTTTACACAGGGGGCCAGTTCACTGTCCCTCAGACCATTGGAGAGCCGCCACATACAGTGCTCCTCTCACTGACCACCAATGAAAGAGGTGCCCCTTCCGGAAGTGCGGCGGGGGCCAGATAAATGGCCTCAGGGGGCCGCATGTGGCCGCAGCCGTAGTTTGGGGATGCCTGCTTTCCACTCTTACTCCTGCAGAGCAAAATTGTTTAACTGATGACCTTCTGTTCAGGTAATGTCTTCATATTTGATGTTTAAGAATTAGGAAAATAAATATCAGTGAACAGCACCTCTTTGAAAGTCATAGAAGCCACCAAAGATGAAGCATGAACTCAGGAGCTGAGTCTGAGAAGCTTCTCATCTTAAAATGTGGGCAAGGAGCCTGAGAATGAAAAACCAAGAGTGTAAGCATCTTTTTTTTGTGAATTTATTAAAAGGCCTAGATACATTCTTACAGAGTCCTTACCCCTGCTCTCTTTGTTGCTGTCTTCTTGGAAGGAAATGAAGAACTTCTAAATTAATAGTGGAGATTCCGGTCCCTGTGGCCTTGTTCTGCTTCCATTCAGAAAGTGCCCTGCCTCTGAGTGACCTACCCCATTCTAGAACTACATGGTGATAAAGTAAACGAGGACAGCTGCGGTTGCCCTGTATCAGGAGAGCTCTCAGGTGACCTCGACTTCTCACACCTTAGCGCGGCCAATCCTGAAACTCTTCTCAAGAGCGAGATCTCTCATCTTAAAACCATTAAGGTCAAGAGGACCAGAAGCTTCCTCAAGTCCCACTTCCCTTCATACTAGTAATAACATTATGTTAGCTTAATTGTGTCTCAGGTCCTTAATAAAGTACCAATTCCTGTTTGATTTATTAATTGTTTTCATGTCTTAAAACTTTGCATAGCATTTTATACTATTTTTTATGTTTAAGAATTGTACCTAAAAATTATGGACACACACACACACACATAAATTTAGCTATAGTCTACCTGAATCATTACCAGCTAGAAGCAGCTGTCATTGGGACTTGGACATGAGCTGCAAAGTATAGAATGGTGACAACAATTCCAGTGCCATGCGGACTTTTCCTGTGTGAACTTTTCCTGGACTCCTGCTCCCTGTGACAGCTCCTAACAGACTGAACTGTGGTTGGGTTGCATTTTTCAGGGATTTGGCATGGTGATGGGGCCAACTTGGACTTGGTGAACAGGTTAAGGACACTACTCTTTTATGCATTTTTGCTGTATTGGCCAAGAGTTTGCTTACAGGCTTTTAATCACTGTAAAAAAAAAAAATAGAAGACTGGATAAAGAAGATGGGGCCCATATACACCATGGTATACTATTCAGCTAGAAGAAACGATGACATCGGATCACTTACAGCAGAATGGTGGAATCTTGATAACATTATGCTGAGTGAAATAAGCAAATCAGAAAAAAACAAGAACTGCAGGAGTCCATACATTGGTGGGACATAAAAGCGAGACTAAGAGACATGGACAGGAGTGTGGTGGTTACGGGGGGTGGGGAGAGGGAAGGGGGGAGAGGGGGAAGGGGAGGGGAGGGGTACAAAGAAAACTGGATAGAGGGTGACGGAGGATGATCTCTCTTTGGGTGATGGGTATGCAACAGAACTAAATGACAAGATAACCTGGAAATGTTTTCTTTGAATATATGTACCCTGATTTATTGATGTCACCCCATTAAAATAAAAATTTATTTATAAAAAAAAATTTAGCTATAGGACATTTTTTAAATAAAATTATAAAAAATAATGAATATATACATATATTTGCTTACATGTTTGTATGTAGCATATAACATATGTATAGTCCTTAATCATGTTGCTCCTGTATTATAATAATCTAAGAAAATATTTATTTTTGGGTCAAATCAAGTTAAAAAAATGAGACTTGTGGCCCTGGCCGGTTGGCTCAGCGGTAGAGCGTTGGCCTGGCGTGCAGGGGACCCGGGTTCGATTCCCGGCCAGGGCACATAAAAGAAGCACCCATTTGCTTCTCCACCCCCTCCCCCCTCCTTCCTCTCTGTCTCTCTCTTCCCCTCCCGCAGCCAAGGCTCCATTTGAGCAAAGATGGCCCAGGCGCTGGGGATGGCTCCTTGGCCTCTGCCCCAGGCGCTAGAGTGGCTCTGGTCGCGGCAGAGTGACGCCCCGGATGGGCAGAGCATCGCCCCCTGGTGGGCAGAGCATCGCTCCTGGTGGGCGTGCCGGGTGGATCCCGGTCGGGCGCATGCGGGAGTCTGTCTGACTGTCTCTCCCCGTTTCCAGCTTCAGAAAAATACAAAAAAAAAAAAAAAAATGAGACTTGTGTGTTATAGCTACATCATCTTACATCATTTGTGTCTACATATTTACATTTATACAAGCTTCATGTTTTATTAGCTTTATCATCCCTTCTATCTGTCTCTTTCCCCCCCCCCCCCACCATGTCCTCCTCCACTCCTCTCCTCCTCTCCCCAATCTTAAGAATGGGACTATTTTAGAGTTAAGATTATGTCTGGATTATATTTTATTCTTCTTATTGCCTGCAGTTTGTAATTTTTTTTTACAACAATTGTATGTCATTTGACTTGCTCCATGACTTCCTGTAATAACTCATGATCGAAACTTCAGAAACCTTAGATATATTCTTAGCTATAAATATTACAGTAAAAAGTTCATTCTGCCTGAATTATTTGAGGTTTCATACAGTTTGACTGGTTCTCAGTTTATATAATTACCGAGAGCTGGAAAAACCTTAGAGCTTAATCAAATCAGCCCCTTATCTTAAGGAGAGTAAACTGAAATCCAGAGAGGCCGACAGTCAGTCAAGATAACATGAGATGACACAGAGTTGGGGGCAAATTCTTACTGTACAATGATCTTTATGACCACAATATGAGCTAGTTTGAAATTCCATTGTTTTACTTCAGTGGCTGTTGGAAAACATGCAAACCTCATATATACATGCTTAATCATGACGACAGGAACACCATCTCCAAATCAAAATATTTAAAATGGAAGAAAAAGTCATAATTTCAGCATGTGAGACAAGTTTAGATATGTTGTGCTCAAAATAGCTTCAAATCGTGAATTTAATGTTATCTTATTTGAAAGGGGAACTCAATGAAAATGTTCGTTATAAAAAGAGAATCTTCCTTAAGACATTATGCTAACAAAGCTCAAGTCTTGTTATATTTTAGATAAAAAATTTATTGTAACAATCAAATACGAGCTCAAAATGTTTTTATGCTTATTCTCTAGGTGTGTAGGTACAATCGTTGCCGTGCTTGAAGTAGAGTAGTAATTTTTTCTGGCTTGAGCTACATTTCTCATCTTTGAAAAAAGAACCTCTGTGTGTCCTACCTCCGTCCTTTCAATCAAAGCACACAATTTGACAATGTAGACCAGACCATTCTTGGTAAAGTTGCACTAGAGAATTTGCAAAGACTTCCATTTGAGCTCCTGGTTCCCTGGTTCCCCGTTATTTGACCCGGTTCATTCCGGCATGCTGTTTGTGTTTATGCAGTGTAATAAGACATCTGCTGCCCACCAAACCCATCATGATCTGTGGCACTTTCCAGCTGACTGCCAACCTATTTATATTAATTGAACGCAGTGTATTCGGCATACACTGCTGATTACACTCATTTATTTCAGTTCCCAAGACCTGGGATTTCTCTACGTGCCTTTACAACATTGTTCTACTCATTTGGCTCCAATTAGCTTCGGCTAACAAAAATACATTACAACAAACCTCTGGTTAGCCATTGCTGTTCCTAATGACATAATTTGTGAGTTTTTAGTCCTTGAAAGTAGACATTGGGAATTAAGTTATAGTATCTTCTGTGGGGCTGAGAAATATTAATTGCAGGCATCTGGGTTCACTTCCTTAAAGAAGATTTGTGATTTTTATTTAACTAATAAATGTTGGCATAATTGAAGAGCTATAAGCTCCATATGTTGGACTTTCTGAGGAATTTCTGATTATACCCTTGTTCACTTAAGTAAGAAAATGCTTTGGCATTAACACTATATCATGGTTTATTTGCACTTATTATTTTATAATTATACTGAATGATTAAAGCAGTGCTATTAAAAAGTTTCTTTAGGACTTCATTAAAATATGAAATTTATCCCAAAACTATAAAAAGTTACTAGTTTAGTGAACAGTTATTAGTATAGTGAACAGAATATATATGCTATATATTTACTTTTTCTTCTCAATCAACTAATTTTTTCCATTGTAGTGTTTCAGCTCTAGAATCTAGGATCAAAAGTTAATAGCATATATTTTAAAAATAATTGTTTTTGGCCTGACCTGTGGTGGCGCAGTGGATAAAGCGTCGACCTGGAAATGCTGAGGTCGCCAGTTCAAAACCCTGGGTTTGCCTGGTCAAGGCACATATGGGAGTTGATGCTTCTAGCTCCTCCTCCTTCTTTCTCTCTGTCTCTCTCTCTCTCCTCTCTCTGTCTCTCTCTGTCTCTCTCTCTCTCCCTCTCTCTCTCCTCTCTAAAAAATGAATAAATAAAATTTTTTTTTAAAAAATAAATAATTGTTTTTGAGATAAAATTTTTGAATAATGACTACTTCAAAGGATCATTAGGAGTGGATTATAATAGATTCTATAGCAAATTACACTACCTTACTCTCTATTAATAAGACAGTTATAATCATGATGTTCAGCAACTTTCCGATTGTCATTTAGTTTAGGTACTTTAATATTGTACAATTGTTCTTTATGGGATAAAAATCTAGATTTTTGATCTTTTTTGAAATATAATCAATTACCATGTACTAGTCTGAGGAAATTTTATAGCTAAATTATAACCCTAAGCAAAAAGACTTTCTACTTATCACTTCTTCGAAAGTTTGGTTTTCAAATGGTGTTCTCAGTACATTTTATGCTTTTTTCCCCATTCAATCCCAAACTTGAAAAGACAAGGCCAATCATAGTCAAATACCGTAAAAACTGTACTCCCATGGTTTTTGTATAAAGTTAATAAAATAAATAAGAGACAGCTGTGCATTTCAGGAAATCACTCCACTGAGGGGTTCTGGGAATACTATAACCGCAAGTGTGAAGCTGGAGTCACCAGAAACCCTCAAAGGAATTATAGCTCAATAAATCAAAATTTGCTCCTTCTTACCTTTACAATATAACTCTGCATTCTATGCAGTGCCTATGCTTTACGACATTCCTACCGCTATCTTTTTAATTATCATGGAACTTCTTACTTCCTGTTTCAGCAGGTTGGGATTTGGGGGTAGACTTTCACCGTATGCTTGGTTTCAGTGGATCTCAAACCTTTCGGGTCTAGGGACCTTAGTATGGTAATAAATTCCTTTCACTTGCTACCACCAAATAAGAAAAGAAGACTGAATATAAAGAACTGTGAGGCATTTTGATATTATTTCATGGAGGTATATAATAAATACACCAATGCCAGACTGTAATATCATACATGTTAATAGGTTCATGGACCGGCAGGTAGGTGGACCACCTAGAAGTCCATGCAGGCTGCTGAGACTTGTAGTTGACTGATAGGCTGTGAGTTAGTGTTTTGATAATCACTGCAATACAGTAGTCATTCTCATCTTTAACTTATATATTCCTTGGTGAAAAACCTGGGGAATTACATTTTTCCAAAAGTTTTTATTCTAATATTTCTTTCATACCCCCATTTTCTCATAAAGTAAGAGCAAAATCTTAGTTAGTTTAATGGAGAAAACAGTACATAGATTCTTCTAGCTGAGCAGACCAAACACCAAAAATATTCGTTAATCTAGAGCCTGGGTTCAAATCCTGATTTGATCATTTGTTAACTCTATAACCATGGGCAAGTTACTTAGTCTTTATGTCTTAACTTTCCCATAAAATGGGAATAAAATTAGTACTCTTATTCTAGACTTTCAGGGAGGTTTATCTGCAAGCTTCTGCTGTGTAACAAACTATCCAGAACATGGTGGCTTAATATGATAAGCATTTTTTTATGACTATAAATTTAGGGATTGGCTAGGAGGTTCTTCTGATCTGGAGAAGCTTCAGTTGAAGTGGGTGGTTTTGGATGGTTTTATTTATGTCAGGGGTTGGAAGACTAGTTGGTCTAGAGAGGCCTCATCTCACATCTGTCAGGTAGGTGGACATGTTCTGTCAGATGGACAATGTGTCTCTTACTGTCCAATAGGCTGGCCCAGGTGTCTTCACATGGTGCTCTCAGGACTGCAAAAGAGAGCAATTTCATTTCAAGTTCCTGCTTGCATCACATTTGCTAATGCCTCTTGACTAAAGCAAATCACATGGTCAAGCTCAGATTTTTTTTTTTAAGTGAGAGGAGGAGAGATATAGAGACAGACTCCCACATGCACCCCTAGCAGGCTCCACTGGCAACCCCCGTCTGGGGCTGATGCTTGAATCAACTGAGCTATCCCCAGAGCCTGGGGCCAATTCTCTAACCGACTGAGCCACTGGATGTGAGAGGGGAAGAGACAGAGCAAGGGGAGGGGGAGGGGAAGAGAAGCAGATGGTTGCTTGTCATGTGCGCCCTGACCAGGGATTGAACCTGAGACATCTGCAAACTGGCCGATGCTCTATCCACTGAGCTAACCAGCCAGGGCCCAAGCCCAGATTGAAGGAGTGGAGAGAGAGAATCCTTGATAGGATGAATGGAAATGTACATTGCAAAGAAGCATACATACTGTCAAGGATGGGCGGAATTTGTGGCCTTTTTGAAATTTGCCGCCTGCTAATGAGATGACAGTGGTGTTGAAAGCAAAGCGCTTGGAATCAGTGACTAGCATATAGTAATAGTTCAAGTAAACGGTTTCTGTTATCATCTTCATCATGTCCATCATTAGCACCATTCTTATGCTTAGCACTTGCCATCAGAGCAGGTTTTATGTAGTTTTCCTTTTATATGTAAGTGAAAAATTATATCAACTTAGATGCTGTTGAAATCCTGATCTTCAATTTGAGTCCACTGCAATGAACTGGAGGTGGATTCTCTCCAGTTAGTCCTCCACACTGCTCTCAGAGTGAAAAAATTTAAAAGTCTGGATTTTCTCTTTTTTAATTACTTTCTGGTCCCATTTTTCACAATATCCTCACCCTGCCCTCAGATCCAACTCACATGCCTTGAATTACTGCTTGAACTTGCTGGAACTTTTTGTAGATGCATTCCCTTCTGACTGGAATGTTCTCCAGTCTCATCTAGAGAAATGGAACTTTTTGAAATGTCATACTTTTACAAGACTGTCCTTGACATCTCCTGCAGAGATAAGGACTCCCTCTTCTGAGTTCTCATAGGATTCTGCGCATGCCAGACACATCCTGTATTTCATTTAGTGAGAGAATCTCTTTCAACACAGTACTCCAGAAAGCTACTATTAACAGTTAACTGTTCAACACATGAACTGAAAATCTAAGGCTGGATTCTATCTATTATGAATGATTTCCTTCTTTTAACTTTTTTAATGTATGCTCTCTATGCTTACTGTTAAACAAGAACATTGAACATAAACCATAAACCAGTGAGGGACTCACTCTTTAATGGTGAGAAGAGTTGAAATAAGTACATTATCATGATGGCTCAGTGAGGTTTAGAGACCTGTGGGTCAACTTAAGCAGGAATGAGATGTGAGAAAATCAAATTCTGTATTTCAGAAGAAACAGACAACTGCCATAGGAATATTCTGCACCTGTTCCTCTGTGGGAGGCCAGAGTCGATCAGAAAAGGGCAGTAGAGGATAGAGGTTAGTTAGAGTGAGGCTGAAAGGAAACCTAACTAGAATAGTTCATTAGCTGATTATTAGCTCCTTGGACGTAGTGACAATATCTGACACATATTCTGTGGTTGTGTGTGTGTGTGAGTATGTGTGTGTATATGTGTGTGTGTGTGTGTGTGTTTGGTATTTCCCGAAGTTAGAAGCGGGGAGGCAGTCAGAGACTTCACATGCACTGGACTGGGATCCACCAGGCAAGCCTACTGGGGTGGGGGGGCGATGCTCTGTCCAGCTGGGGCACCACTCCTTTACGGTGGGAGCCATTCTAGAGCCTGAGATGGAGGCCATGGAGCCGTCTTCAGTGCCCGGGCCAACTTTGCTTCAATGGAGTCCTGGCTGCGAGAGAGTTAAAGAGAAATAGAGAGGAAGGAGAAGAGGAAGGGTGGAGGAGCAGATGGGCACTTCTCCTGTGTGCCCTGGCTGGGAATTAAACTAGGACTTCTACATGCTGGGCCGACACTCTACCACTGAGCCAATTGGCCAGGGCCTGCAATAACTTTTGATAATAATAATGTATTATACTCCAGCTGAGTGACAAAATTTCAACATGTAAAGCACATAAGGTTTTATTTTGTTCAGGTTACATCAAGAATGCTTTTATCTATATTTGAATGTAAATTTTGATAGCATGACAATAAATCTGAATCACATTTATAATACTGACATTGTTAAACTGAATAGATATGTTGGTAACTTATCAAACACCTGTCAGTGATCATGCACAACTTCAGGAATATCAATAGTCCTCTAGTTCTATGACGGTCCCAATGCCAAGGCTGAAGCTGAAGTCAAAGAGAAGATTCTGGCAAAATTCTGGGGAGAAGCTGAATGTCGTCAGAGTGCTGTGCACATAGGGAACTCAAGAAATATTTACTTTCTGACTAGTTGAAGATATTATTTATGATTTATAAAAACAGATGGAGTCTCTATGATATATGTCATATATAACTAAGTATAAAAGTTAAGAAATATAGGTGCACTTACTTCACTTCAATCTTCTTTAGGGATAGCTTACTTTAGTTTCCTTCTGAAGTTTATTGAAAGGGCTGTTTAGAAACTTTCATAATTACTCAGCAGTTTGTAGCAATTAGAATGCTAAGGAAACACTGGTCATTTCATGTGGAAAAAAACAGATATTTGAAAAAACAAAATGACCTTTTATAATTTCAAGGTCACTCAATGGTAAGTGGAACATTGCTTTGCATTGTCAGTAATATATATTTTCACTTATAAAATATAAGAAATGATTCATTCTTATATTTAGTTTTTGAATCATCTTTAAGTCATTGTCCTGTAAGTTATCCAAGTATTGATACTTCTAGAATACTCTATGGTATTGCTGTGGAACCTGAGAGACAATGAGTCTTGAGTTAGGAGTGTATAATCATGTATTAGAAATATATCAAAATTGTACAGACATTTTTCAAATCCTTTGGAGAAAATTCTATTAATTTGCTTTTCTCCACAATGTATTTAAGATAACAGGAATAACATTCTATGATTTTGGTCTGCTGAAGATGGGTCTAATAGGTGACAACTGACATGCTCAGTAATAGAATGATTATTTATGGAAATGTTTGCTCCCAGGCATTCTGGGGACAGCAAGGTCCTACTGCCAAGATTGTTTTCCTCAGGAACCTAAGTACTAATAAAAATTGGTGCAGACACATTCATCAAAAAGAAAAGTTTTTAAAGAGTTTATTTTTGAGGTTTATTGTCACTGTTCTTAGTGAATTGATAATCTTAATTGGATATATTTGGAATTGATCCAAATTCTTATTTAAAGATTAAATTGTTTTAGTGATTAAACAAAGTAACTGAGGTCACCACCCTATTCAATAAGATATTTTTGGCATGTAATTAATTATAATCTCATTGTAAATCCTTTTGATTTAAAGATTAATGGTGATTCTTTGTTCCAGTTATGCTATTCATTTGTATTTTTTAATTAAAATTAAGGCATGCAACAGATCACTATAGAAGTTCTTCAAGATGTTAGTACTATTCATTTAAAAAGCCTGTTTTATTCTTTAGTCAAAAAGAGATGTATTTGGCCTAATTACATTGATCCAGTTATGTTGTATAGAAAAGATGTATAGGGATTATATATTTTGTAACAATTCTTTTCATTTATAAATATTAGCCTATTATTTCAATATTTAAAATATGATCAGTTCCTCTAGGTTTTTCTCCAAGTGTTTATGAATCTTTTATTAATTTACTTGGCTATATTTTCTTTTTATGTACACACTCACATACACACACATGCACAAACTTAAAATATTTTAATAAAGATGGCTCAGATTAAGTACTTATGACAAGCTCTTCCATGGTGTTAGAAACCAAATAAAATGAATGATTTTTAAATATCTTCTTAAACTCAAAGTTATTATTCTACTTAATAGCTTGCAACTCTTACTTTGTATAAGTTTTTTTATAAACATCAAAAAGAATAATCCTAGAAATTAGAGTTATAGATTAAAACAATACTTTTTATGTAGGTATTATAGATTTTAATGTTTTCTGTATTTGCTAAATATAGAAATCTTGTAATTTAACATTTTCATGTATAAAATGAAAAGTGGTAGATAAGAAAACCATTAATTTATTCTTAAAAATATTATATGGTATCTATAATAATACCTATAATTATATATAATACAGGGTTGGCAAAAGTAGGTCAACAGTTGTGAGTACATGAAAGTTTATTCCTGTACTACCATTTATTAATTACTGTAGGTAGAGCGCAGAGCATTTACCTGGCAGCTGTGGCTGATGCTATGCTGTGAGAACACTCCAGCAAGGATAAACCCTCCCCGGCACACCCCGGAGGGAGCTCACCTGCTATACGGAAATACTCAGCGCTAGCCAGGCAGCCTCCTGACCTTTTTGGCCATTTGTCCTAGTATAACATCCTATTGGCTGAACCCATGTATATAAGCTAGTTTACTTCCTGAATAAAGTGGATCTGCGTCACTGAACCTGGTCCCTGGAGTCGGGTCTTTGCATCTCCGTTGTCCTCACCCCCGGCAGGACTTGTCCACAACTGGTGACTCAAACAGGGACCTAACTGGTATCCAAGGGATGGGTGAATGACCCTCTGCAATGGGAAACCTTCTCCCCCACTCTCTAGCCCCGCAGGCTCGAGCCCTGCATGCCCTATTGCAGAGTAGGCGACTTGAAGTTTGTGAAAAGGATCCCTGTACTTACTGGGAGATTCTCTCTGGTCTCAATCCCTGGATTGAAGATGCGCCCCTCTAGGACCCGAATACTTGGGCCTGAGCTCTCTGACGCGTTTATTCGGCCGAGGTGCATGGGGAGCAAACCTTCCCTCTCGGCCTCATTCCTACCTTATTGGCAATACACGCCTGCTTGACTGGTGCTCCTGCTGGGGACCCTCTGCCGGTCCCTAAGGTCCTACAGCAGGGGTCCCCAAACTTTTTACACAGGGGGCCAGTTCACTGTCCCTCAGACCGTTGGAGGGCCGGACTATAAAAAAAACTATGAACAAATCCCTATGCACACTGCACATATCTTATTTTAAAGTAAAAAAAACAAAACGGGAACAAATATAACATTTAAAATAAAGAACAAGTAAATTTAAATGAACAAACTGACCAGTATTTCAATGGGAACTATGCTCCTCTCACTGACCACCAATGAAAGAGGTGCCCCTTCCGGAAGTGCGGTGGGGGCCGGATAAATGGCCTCAGGGGGCCGCATGTGGCTGTAGTTTGGGGACCCCTGTCCTACAGGCTGCTCCTCTTTCAGAGGAACCCCTACCTCCATATTCACCTCCCCCTGGAGAGGACGAAAAGGGTTGGGCCACCAAGTTTGATGGACTTGCAGCCGAGCGTGCAGAAACAAAACTAGATACATTAGAAACTGCGCCATCAGCTCCGCCACCCGAAGAAACCGAAGTCACTACTTCGCATTCCCTGCTGGGGCTCAATGCCCCACCCCAGCCTCTCAGATGCCATTTTCTATCCCAGCTTTAACTCCAACACATGTTCCTGCTGCAGACCCATGGGCCAGTCTATATGCCCCCGTGTGTCTTTTTTCTTTCTGTCTGTCTTGTCTATTTTTCTGTATCTCTCACTTTCTCTATCCCTGACCCCTCATTCGTATCCAGCATCTACCCCTCTTCCGCACAGCATGCTTGAGTTTACAGATGCCAGCCGGTCCTATTGTAGAATAGTATTCAAAACACAAATGGAAGGCACTAAATTCCACAAATCTAGCTATGAGGGATCCATACAAATAGGTGAACTACTAGCCATTTACTATGTGCTATGCCTTTGGCAACATGGCCCCCTTAACATTTTTTCATATAGTGCTTATGCCGTACAAACAGTCAAAGGCCTTGCCCATTCCACCTTCTGGCCCAAGCAGACATCACTAGGTAGGGCTCTCAGCCAGCTTAAAGAACTGCTAGAGGAGCGTCAACACCTTGGTGTATTCAGCATCTTTGCTGCCATTCTGGCTTGCCTGGCCTCCTAGCGACAGGCAACACACAAGTTGATTGTCTAGTTTTAACAGTCTCCCCTCCTGAGCAAGCCAGACAACTTCACGCCTGGTTTCATATGTCTGCCCATTCTCTCAAATCTCTCTTTCCCCATCGCACTCACGCAACCTGCAAACACCTTGTTTGTGTATGTAAACAGTGCGGGCCCTTATTACCCTTAGGCCCCCTAAAACCACAGGGTGTCAACCCTCGAGGCTTACAGCTTAATGCTGTGTGGCAAATAGACATCACTCACATCCCCTAATTTGGCAAACTCCACTACGTACACGTACAGTAGATACCTTCTCCAGAGCAGTCTTGGCCACGGCCTTAGCAGGAGAAAAAACTACACATGCAATTTGTGCCCTTCGACAGGCCATGCTTTGCCTTGGTGTACTTTGGGAAATTAAAACTGACAATGGTCCCTGTTATACCAGCAGCCAATTTAAAGCCTTTTGTTCCCAATGGCAAATCACACACCACCTTGGCATGCCTTATAATTCCCAAGGACAAGCCATTGTAGAATGGCGACACAGAGACACTGAGCTTCAAATTCAAAAGGAAAGGGGGGCTATGCCCCGGGCCTCACCTGGAGAAGTGCTCCTCAGTGCTGTATTCACTCTCAATTATTTAACTTTTGATTCTGATGGTACAACCCCAGCCTACAAACATTGGGGAGGCCTTCGTAGCCCTTTACCGTTGGTATGCTGGAAGGACCCAGCCACAGCTCAGTGGCAGGGACCACACCCCCCTCTAACACAGGGAAGAGGTTATGCTTATGTTTTTCCAGAAAATAGCCTGCATCCAATTTGGATCCCAGGAAGGAATGTGCGGCCACTCCCAGTGTCCCAAGATGACCCCACCGACGACGCCTCCAACACCTGCGAACCCTCCGGTTCAGGAGATGGCCAGCCTCAGCCTTGATGGACGGCCGCCTGGAGGAGGTCCTCACTCTGTTCCTCCTCATGTGTGCCATTATCGCAGGGAACTCCCAGGAGCTAGGAGATCCTCACGTCTGGGTGACCGTTCCCCACCCTGGTATAATTATGCCTGTTGAAGTTAATAGCCTACAGTTTCTAGCAGTATGTTCCAGTAACTGCTCCCTTAGTCTCCCTTGTGACAATAGTGGCCAGGAATCCCAACAGTGGAATGGCACTATATGAGGTAACCTCAGTGACCCAATGCTACTTAAGTTTACTCTGAATAATAACACCGTCCCCTCAGAGAGGTGGGTCCTCCTTCAAAATCATACTAGGTAGGACTTTTCTGAAAACAGTACTACCAACCAAGGCTCAGTACTTGGCCTACAAGCCCTCCTCCCCCTAGCTGCCAACAGCTGGGCCCGCCCTGCTAACCTTGCCTTCCCAGGGTCACATCTTTGCCTGCTCCTGTATGATGAACATCTAAGAACACTCCCGAGAGAAGGAATTCCCTGGAGAGACTGCCACATTGCCTCTGGCCTGGATGCACAGACCACCAACCTTGGAGTTTGGTATCAGAGGCTGAGAGACAGAATGCAACCATATGCAGTACGCAGCCCACGGCAAGCCATCCGTTTTGTGTTTGGATGCTGGGACCTTTGTGGGAAGGGGGTGTGCATGGACCTACGTCCATTTTTTACAATCAAAATGGAACCGTGTTTAACGGCACCTGGAAGTTCTCAGTAACACAATGGAAGGGAAATGACATCCTGACCCCTAGGAGGAATCCCCTGTTTAAGACCCCTGTTCTACTTCTTAACTAGTCAAACATTACAGAAGCTTGCCTCATTGTTTAATCCAGCTAATCTATTAACATATATTGTATAATATATATTAGATATTATATTATAATAGATATTATAGTATAATAGATATTATAGTTGTTTTAGTTCTACTAGAGTTCCATTGCATAATGTGCAACATTCAGAAGCTATAACAGCAACAAGCAGTCATCAAGCAAGTTCAACTGGCCTTAATTAAAAGAGAAGGGGGAGATGTAGGTAGAGCACAGAGCATTTACCTGGCAGCTGTGGCTGATGCTATGCTGTGAGAACACTCCAGCAAGGATAAACCCTTCCTGGCACACCCTGGGGGGAGCTCACCTGTATACAGAAGTGACTCAGTGCTAGCCAGGCAGCATCCTGACCGTTTTTGGCTATTGTCCTAGTATAACATCCTATTGGCGGAACCCAAACCCATGTATATAAGCTAGTTTACTTCCTGAATAAAGTGGATCTGCGTCACTGAACCTGGTCCCTGGAGTCAGATCTTTGCATCTCCGTCATCCTCACCCCCAGCAGGACTTGTCCACAAATTACTGTATTAAACTGTGAACATACTTTTGCCAACCCTTGTATACATAATATCTTTGAGATTATTTCAATCACATGTAGTCATAAGATTAACCCCTTGACTTACCTCTTTCAAAATGTGTGGAATAGAGATCAAGTTGTGCTGATGATAGACTTAAAGACACTAGTTATTGATGGGCCATAAAAATTACTTGCCCTTTTTGCTCAGCAAGAGAAACTGATAACAAAATAAACAGACAGCCAACTAAATGGGAAATGATATTTTCAAACAACAGCTCAGATAAGGGCCTAATATCCAAAATATACAAAGAACTCATAGAACTCAACAACAAACAAACAATCCAATAAAAAAAATGGGAAGAGGACATGAACAGACACTTCTCCCAGGAAGAAATACAAATGGCCAACAGATATATGAAAAGATGCTCATCTTCTTTAGTTATTAGAGAAATGCAAATCAAAACTGCAATGAGATACCACCTCACATCTGTTAGATTAGCTATTATTAACAAGAGAGGTAATAGCAAATTTGGAGAGGCTGTGGAGAAAAAGGAACCCTCATACACTGTTGGTGGGAATGTAAAGTAGTACAACCATTATGGAAGAAAGTATGGTGGTTCCTCAAAAAACTGAAAATAGAACTACCTTATGACCCAGCAATCCCTCTACTGGGTATATACCCCCAAAACCCAGAAACATTGATACGTAAAGACACATGCAGCCCCATGTTTATTGCAGCATTGTTCACAGTGGCCAGGACATGGAAACAACCAAAAAGCCCATCAATAGATGACTGGATAAAGAAGATGTGGCACATATACACTATGGAATACTACTCAGCCATAAGAAATGATGACATCGGATCATTTACAGCAAAATGGTGGGATCTTGATAACATTATACGAAGTGAAATAAGTAAATCAGAAAAGAACAGGAACTGCATTATTCCATACGTAGGTGGGACATAAAAGTGAGACTAAGAGACATTGATAAGAGTGTGATGGTTACGGGGGGAGGGGCACAAAGAAAACTAGATAGAAGGTGACAGAGGACAATCTGACTTTGGGTGATGGGTATGCAACATAATTGAATGACAAGATAACCTGGACTTGTTATCTTTGAATATATGTATCCTGATTTATTGATGTCACCCCATTAAAAAATAAAATTATTAAAAAAAATTACTTGCTCTCTGCCCCTTGGAATGGGCTGTTTAATTTCTGATACAGTGAAGGCCAGAGACAAAGTAAGGTTAAGAAAATAAAGGGAAGGGGTGCTGAACCCCTGAGTAGTAAGATGAAAAGTAAAATTAGCAATTATGTGAGTTTCCAAGTCAATAATGCTAACACTGAATTTTAGGGTGAAACAAATTCTGACCACAAGGACTTTGTCCCAGGAAACTGGAGGGTCTTCTAAACCTTGATTTTCCTATTCTCAGTTAGTTTTTCCCCTGCCCCTGGGGGTCAAAGCAAAAGTATAAGAATTTCTCTTGCTTCTATCCCCAGGCAGAGCCTCTTACATTTTTTTTTATTATAGGGGGCTTGGGTCAAATATAAAGGTTTAAATTAAGTTAATGAAATATAGACTATTACAGAGTAAATAGAATTTTATTAGGTGACTTATGAGTGTGAATCTTAAATGTGGAATGGTTTGTCAATAAGGAAGATTACATAACTTGATTCCTGTAAACAGTTTGATCAGCTACCTATTTAAACCCCCCTCTAGGTGAGACCTGAGAATTGTTTTCCGTCTGATAAAGATCTTTGGGGTATTGTATACCTTCTGTGAAACCTTTCTCTACACCATAGGGCTCTCAGACTCACCCAGTTTCTATAACGACTGGTGATTTGAAATAAACCCACATTCCTAACACGGTTAGGGTGCCAAAATAGCTGAAATGGAATGTGACATTCTCACATTCACATCACAGTGTCTATTCCATTTGTCCCACTCTCACAGAAAAAATTTTCAAACTGGTGCCTCAGGTGGAAACTAGATCTCAAAGATATTCTTATTGTTAGAGTGCAGAACTAACCTTATAATTCACTCCCTTCAATATTAAATCTTCTGTTTCAATAGCATATAGAAATAAGACCCAAGAGAAACCTTTTATTATGCCCATTTTACATTAGGTTAAATTCTGCAGCTGCTAATGTCTAGGCAAGGTACTCAAATCTTAAATAAGATATTAAAAACCAATTATCTACTAATCTAGTGGTGTATTCTCTTTGTTATATACAGTTACCATAGTGTTCACAAAGGTCTCAGTTTTAATGAGAAGTTAAGGAGAAAAGAGTGTCACATTCGGCACATAAACATTTTCTTTGGTTCCTAATATTCTGAAGTAACTTAAGGATATTTGAGGTCCTGAATGTAGCCCAGAGAAATCTGTTTTTGCCAATTTTCTAGTTATCTAGTTGAAGTCTGATACTTATGACAGTTAAAATTAATCAGAACACATCATTGGTCTTCCTCAGATATTTTCTACTAACAGTACTCATATAAGGAAATTGCTAAATTCACCACAAGATATGGTTTATGTCTCTTATGTAGTTCAACATTTGACTGATAATCAAGTAAAAGACTATAATATAAAATAAAATGTGTGCAGGATCATGAACCATGACCTCAGCTAATGTTAACTTATCTATGATTCAGGACATTAATTCTAAATTTACTTATGTCTAAAGTTATAGAAAACATATTATTTTGATTATTTTCTACTAGTAACAGAGAACATCAATTAATGGTAATGATGAAACATTATTTAATAAATCTTCTTATCTTAGGTTTTTGAAAAACTTTTTATCAGGGATGGAGATATAAAGCCCTATTATTTCATCCATCCATCCATGCACCCTTGACCTCTACATAATGTAAGACAGTCATGGAGGGCTTACGGTGTTACACGCTCTGTATCTGATCTGTAAATATAGTAATGAATTAGATAATTACCTGCTCATAAGGTGCTTACAGCCTTTGTTTAGGAGACATTTGAGTAGCAGACATTATTTGATTGTCTCCTTGGCATCCACTTGTTTCTTCCCTGTTTTTAGTGTTGGTTTGTGCAACCGTGATGTTTGGGGAAAGCTGATATAAAACTAACTATCACATTTTATTACTCTGGTTTAGTTGTGGGCGTGGGACCTAAATTGGGACAATCAGAGTAAATTTCTGGATTTTTGCAATTCAATTAATGGTACTATCTCTCCTATTACAGTCCTGTAGGAATGACGAGATTACAGGGTAGAAAAACAGATAGGACACAGGTGACATGTACCTAATGAATGAGCCAGATATTCTAGTATATTTGGTCCACTTATCATGAAGTAACCCAATACAATGGAAATTAGACATCAGCAATTTACTTTATTTACTTTTAAAAACACAAGAAGATGGAAGTCAATTTGCTTGTTTATTAGCTATGAAAGAGAGCCATTTATCTTAAAAATAACAATCTGATAATGGATTCTTGTTAATAAAATCCGGGCAACAATTTGATGTAAAATCACTCATTAGAGCAGGACAGCAATTCATATCATTAATAGTTGCCATAAAGATAGATTTATTAATTTATTTACAAATAAAATTGTAATATATTTAAAGTGTACAATGTGATAATTTGATATACAAATACATAGTGAAAAGATTTCCACAATTGAGTTAATCAGCACATCCATCACATCACATAGTAACTTTATTTTTGTGAGTGTACAAGTTCTGCTCTTTTAGCAAATTCCAATTGTTAAATAGTTTCATCAATTTTAGTAACCATATTATAAATTAGATCCTCAGACCTCAGTCATGTTAACACTGAAAAGTTTTACTCTTTAATCTACATCTCCCAATGTTTCCGACTCCCCATCTGCTGACAAGCTTCATTCTATGAACTTGACTTTTCTTTCGTTTAGATTCGACATATAAGTGGTACTATGTAGTATTTGTCTTTCTATGTAGTATTTGCTTTCTTTGAAAGCATTAGCATAATGCTTTCTATTTTTTTTTTTTTTTTTTGTATTTTTCTGAAGCTGGAAACGGGGAGAGACAGTCAGACAGACTCCCGCTTGCGCCCGACCGGGATCCACCCGGCACGCCCACCAGGGGCGACGCTCTGCCCACCAGGGGGCGATGTTCTGCCCCTCCGGGGCGTCGCTCTGCCGCGACCAGAGCCACTCTAGCACCTGGGGCAGAGGCCAAGGAGCCATCCCCAGCGCCCGGGCCATCTTTGCTCCAATGGAGCCTTGGCTGCGGGAGGGGAAGAGAGAGACAGAGAGGAAGGAGAGGGGGAGGGGTGGAGAAGCAGATGGGCACTTCTCCTGTGTGCCCTGGCCGGGAATCGAACCCGGGACTTCTGTACGCCAGGCCGAGACTCTACCGCTGAGCCAACCGGCCAGGGCCTAATGCTTTCTATTTTAAGGTCAAATAATATTCCATTGTATAAAAATGCCACATTTTCTTTATTTTTTCATTTGTTAACAGTAACTTAGGTTATTTCTATACCTGGACTATTGTGAATAATGCTTTAACAAACAAGGGAGTAAAGATATTTTTTTGAGATAGTCTTTTCTTATGAGAAAGTCTGTTTCCTTTGCTATATTCCCAGAAGTGGGATTGCTGGATCATATGGCAGGGTTTTGTTGTTGCTGTTTTGAGAAATCTCCATATTGTTTTCCATAGTGGCTGTACCAGTTTACATTCTCACCAACAGTGTACAAGGATTCTCTTTACTCCACATTCTTGCCAGCATTTGTTATCTCTTGTCTTTTTAAATGATAAACATACTAATAGGTGTGAGGTGCTATCTCATTTTGGTTTTGATTGATTTGCAATTTCCCTGATGATTAGTGACATTGAGCACCTTTTTTTTTTTTTTTTTCATTTTTCCGAAGCTGGAAATGGGGAGGCAGTCAGACAGACTCCCACATGTGCCGGACCGGGATCCACCCGGCTTGCCCACCAAAGGGCGATGTTCTGCCCCTTTGGGGCGTTGCTCTGTTGCATCCAGAGCCATTCTAGTGCCTGAGGCAGAGGCCACAGAGCCATCCCCAGTGCCCGGGCCATCTTTGCTCCAATGGAGCCTCGGCTGGGGGGAGGGGAAGAGAGAGACAGAGAGGAAGGAGAGAGGGAGGGATGGAGAAGCAGATGGGCGCTTCTCCTGTGTGCCCTGGCCGGGAATCGAACCCGGGACTCCTGCACGCCAGGCCGACGCTCTACCGCTGAGCCAACCGGCCAGGGCCTTGAGCACCTTTTAATATATCTGTTAGCCATTTGGGTGTGTTCTTCAGAAAAATGTTTATTAAGATATTTGGCCCATTTATAAATTGGGCTATTTATTTTTGGTATTGAGTTGTATAAATTCCTCTTTTTAAATTGTTAAATATTGGCCATTGCCAGTTGGCTCAGTGGTAGAGCATCAACCCAGTGTGTGGAAGACCCAGGTTCAATTCCCGGTCAGGGCACACAAGAAAAGCAACCATCTGCTTCTTCCTTCCCTCTCCCCCTTCCTCTTCTTCTCTCTTTCTCTTTCTTTCTCTCCTGAAGCCATGGCTAGATTTCCTCGAGCAAGTTGGCCCCGAATGCTGAGGATGGCTTCATGGGGCCTCTGCCTCAGGTGCAAAAAATAGCTTTATTAATGAAGCAGTGAGACAGAGAGTGGGATATTCCACAGAAAGAGAAGTGGGGTTTACTTCTTTTATTGAGGCTTATTTAATCAAGAGGTAAGGCATTCAATAAGGAGAAAGAATATTCAGGATCTTTCTGGGGAAAGACTTCTTGGAAGAGCCTCCTTGGCCATCTTTTTGTCCTTATATGAGATTTCCCTTTCCAGCCAGGACAGGGAGGGTTATGTCATTTAGTATACTAGTGTATTACAATGAGCGTATAATGGGTCTTGGTGTTACTATAAAGTGAAATTGTTACCGTGTTGGATGGAACGGGTCTCTGCCAGCTTTTTTTTCTTCCCCGTTGATTTGAAAGAGAAGAAGGGAGAGAGAGAGAAGCATCAACTCACTGTTTCATTTAGTTGTGCACCCATTGATTGCTTCTCAGACATGCCCTGACTGGGGCTCAAATTGGTGACCTGGGAGTCGAGTGGGTACCCTTGGGATCAAGTGAGTGACCCTGGGATCAAGCTAGTGACCCAGGATTCAACTGGCAGCCTTGGTCCTCTGGGATAATGCTCTATCCACTATGCCACCTTCCAGGACTCTCTGCCAGTTCTAAGCCATAAATCTGTAGGGCCTTGGCATTACTATCTCCTTGACAGTTTCTGTAGTCTTTGTCAGTTACAGCTGTTTCACCGAATACCTTATCTCAGTTTCACTACCTGGGGGTTAAGCCAGAAGAAGGAGAAATGAAGGCAAAGACCCAAATAGTATGGAGTAGATAGCTGAGTGGGTAAGTGAGAATTATAAGACTCAGCAGTTATTTAGAATTAAAAAAACTTTAACTATGTACTTTTTTTATTGATTGATTTTATTTATTTTTTAATTATTTTTATTTATTTATTCATTTTAGAGGAGAGAAAGAGAGAGAGAGAGAGAGAAAAGGGGGGAGGAGCAGAAAGCATCAACTCCCATATGTGCCTTGACCAGGCAAGCCCAGGATTTTGAACCTCAGCATTCCAGATCAACGCTTTATCCACTGTGCCACCACAGGTCAGGCCTAACTATGTACTTTTTAAAGAATAGGTCTCCTAATCCTATTATTTGTGATGATAACTGTTGCTAGAGTTACAAATTCTTTTCAACAAATTGTCCCTGCTGTAAGATTTGGAATATAATGCCATTCTACTTGGTGGGAAATGCCGCAACTTACCAAATGTCTGATAAGCTCTTCTGCAGCTGTGGGGACAGTGTGATTAACACTGATCACCCTTTCTGAGATGAGCAAATGTGAAGACCAAGATTGGGCTCTAATAATTCCTAGCACCTAATAAGACAGAGGGAATGTATCTGTGGTACACAATGGGCCGTATCAAATTGCACTCATTTATGGGGGAGGTTATCCTGGAGAAGTTCATCAGTAGATTGAAACAAATTCTAATGATAATTGTGTAGACACAAAACTGTGTGAACTCAAGGTGTTTGGGCTGTCATGACCATAGGCCCCTGGCTTTTGGAACCTTGTGTGCTTATATTTCCATTTTGGTTTTAGAAGAAACACAAAAGAAGGAAGAATGCTAGAATAAAATAAACCTACCAGAGCTGGCCTGAACCAAGATGGCACTAAATTTGATCTCCAGGAGACCCTAAACCTCATTATATCCTGATTCTAATTCTAATACATCAGCATGATGGTTGACACTTCCAATCTGCACCATGATAGATCCGACTCGGATCATATAAGGGAAGAAAAGGGGTGGTACTCCAATTTCAGGGGAAAAAACCAATCCATTCCTTGCAAACTAATGCATATGCCCCCTCCTCATTATGTGACCCTCAGAATAATCTCCCCAGACTTCTCTAGAATGAGAAGTCAATCTGTGATTTTGACTTCTGCTTTTCCATTCTCTGGTTATTATTGAATGAAGCTCATGCTGCCGGCTGCTTAGCCTATCTCATTTCTGGCTAGGAGGCGCTGAATGGGAGAAGAACCTTGAAAAGAACAGCAATGGTCTGGATGATTTGAATTGGTAACATTTAATCTACTGGCAAAATTAAAAAAAAACTATTCTGGCATAGAACTTCTCTAACTATCTTTGGTAAAGTCCAGATCTTCGCTCTTATTAAATTTAAAAATAACCCTCCATTTTAAAATGATATTCAACAGACATAAAATACTCTTATCAACTTGCTATATACATAATTAATATACATTGTATATATATAATTCTCAAGTGTAAACTAAATGTTTCATTAACAAGATGAAGTAATTCCATGTGGTTTGTACTACCCTGAGAGAACCTCAAATAAATGTTGTGTTTGGTTTTTTTTTGTATTTTTCTGAAGCTAGAAACAGGGAGAGACAGTCAGACAGACTCCTGCATGCGCCCGACCGGGATCCACCTGGCACGCCCACCAGGGGGCGATGTTCTGCCAACCAGAGGGCGATGCTCTGCCCCTCTGGGGCGTCGCTCTGTCGTGACCAGAGCCACTCCAGTGCCTGGGGCAGAGGCCAAGGAGCCATCCCCAGCGCCCGGGCCATCTTTGCTCCAATGGAGCCTCGGCTGCGGGAGGGGAAGAGAGAGACAGAGAGGAAGGAGAGGGGGAGGGGTGGAGAAGCAGATGGGCGCTTCCCCTGTGTGCCCTGGCCGGAAATTGAACCCGGGACCCCTGCACGCCAGGCCGACGCTCTACCACTGAGCCAACCGGCCAGGGCCTAAATTGTTTTAATACCTCAGTTCTGGGGCCATATACCTGCTCAAGAGAATTGGTGTAGTACATGGAGAAAATTCATTGGAGACCTCTTTGGGGGCAATACCCAGGTGCAGAATATCTCTTTGTTTAAGGCAGTCACTGAGAGGATGTGACTGCCTGTTGACCTACAAGCTGGACCTGAGCAACGGCACACTCTCCCCTGCCTCTTCTCTCCTTTGGAACGTATGCTGTCCATACTATTTCACACAGGGGGAGTCATTTGGAAAGACACAGCCTTGAGACAGTAATGCGTGGTTGAGACCATCTGGTCTGTATACTGACTAAACCCAGTGAAGGCCTTTATATAAACTCTTAAGATTTCGGTGCACAAATGCAGACACCTAATTGTCTTGCACACACCTGAGGTGAGCCTTACGAGTAAGTTCTCTTGCTTATTGGAACTGCCACTTACCAATACGGGGTGGCCTGTGTCTTTCTGCGTCTTTCCTTGCTCTTTGTGTATGGGGGTTGCTTTCAGATTTTACCTGGGAAATTCAAAGTTGTGAACCACCATTCTTAGTCTACCTCTTTTAAGATAATACAAGAAGGGATGATAACTTCACTTTGGCTTTTGAATTAACTTAAGGGAAGAAACATTACTAAGTAAATAGGTTGAGAAAGTAGTGACATAAAACTTATTATGTAAGGTTATTATGCACATAAAAGAAAAAAGGCTTGGTTGGAAAAACCTTTTTTGATTTGTACACATTACAAATTTTTGCTTATAAAGGGGGTTGATTAATTATTTTAGACTGTGAAAGGATAAAAAAATATTCCTGATCTTTGGCCATAGATATTCCTATGATGGATCAAGAATAAGAATAAACAATAATGAATGTTGAGACTAAAGTTTTCATAGTGGCTAGGTAATGAGGGAGCTTCTATAATGCAGGGGCTTGGACTTGATTCTGTGAAAAGTGGAGAACAATTCAAGAATTTTAAATAGAATATAATTCTGTGAATGCATTGTTTGTTCTTTTTTTTTTTTTTTTTTTTTTTCTTTTTTCTGAAGCTGGAAACAGGGCAAGACAGACAGACTCCCGCATGCGCCCGACCGGGATCCACCCGGCACGCCCACCAGGGGCTGTGCTCTGCCCCCCAGGGGGCGATGCTCTGCCCATCCTGGGCGTCGCCATATTGTGACCAGAGCCACTCTAGCGCCTGAGGCAGAGGCCACAGAGCCATGCCCAGCGCCCGGGCCATCTTTGCTCCAATGGAGCCTTGGCTGCGGGAGGGGAAGAGAGAGACAGAGAGGAAAGCGCGGCGGAGGGGTGGAGAAGCAAATGGGCGCTTCTCCTATGTGCCCTGGCCGGGAATCGAACCCGGGTCCTCCGCACGCTAGGCCGACGCTCTACCTCTGAGCCAACCGGCCAGGGCTGTTTGTTCTTTTTGATCATGATTTTTTTTAAAAAAAATTGACTTAGCTATGAAAAGAGAGAGGTGAAGTAAGTAGTCATGGAATATTATGTGGTTATTAAAAATGCCACTGTTGACCTAAGTATGACACGATATGATGTTAAACTTACCTCCATATAAAATTAACATGTACCAATAATTTGTATCAGTTCTCCTGGTTGGAAAAGAACACTTTGTGAGAAAATATAGGGTCAAATGTGAGAAGTGGTGGAATGAATGGAAAGAACAGAAGAAGCAAAAGGGTTGGTCACTCCATCTCCTCTGCATGACAACATGGGAGCAGAAGAAAGCAAAGGGAATGAGAGGACAGAGGTTCTAGGGAGATGTAAGGAATTGCTTATAATTAAGGGCCAGTGCAAATTCCTCAGTAGTGGTTTTACCAAAGGTCCTTTTGAAACTCTGATGTTTGATTTAAATGTTGGTGTTGCTCTCACACAAACTTGTTATTTTTGTTGTTGTTTTCTTGTCTCTCTGCTATATCTTCAATAAAGTCTACTTTATTCCCTGATGTTTTGTGTAAAGTAAATCTTTTTGTGGAAATCAAAGAAGGGTCTGAATTTTTTATCAGCCATGAGAGAAAATATATAAAGAAATAAAAGCTGAAGCCTGGCGAGAAAGGCACTCAAGAGAACAAATGGGAACTGGAGGAGGGCGTTGCCCAAGGTTCATCCATAGAGAGTTGATTTAAAGTGTGGAGCAATGTTATTTAGACTGTATGGGACAAGGAGTCATTAGCTGACAGTACCTGACATGTGCATTATGATGTTGAACACCACGCATGATTTACCAATCCCAGAGGAGGATTTCAACTATGTGGAAGATAGTAAAGATCATCATTATACCAATGACCAGGAATAGAAGTCCAAACACTTCTGTCTGTTGCATCTTGAAGTTGGAATCACTCATGATGCAGTCAAACACTGGTAAGAACATCACTTTACTTAGGGAAGAGACAGACTTCAGTGGTGGGCAACAGTTCCCCAAGGTCTGTGGTTTTCTGCAGCCAATGCAGGACAGTTTTCTACATGCACCCCTCTCATGGAAGAACCGTGTCCTCTCCCTGAGGGGCAGAGATATAGCAATAGAGTTGGCCAGGTACCATATGACACAACATTTAAGCAGAACAAAGGAGCGTACATGGATATTGCAATAGGGAAAGATTCCCACATAAGGTAATCAGTCCAGCACAGGGTGTGAGGTCCCTTTACCTCTTGGTAAGGAAGCGTTTCAGGCCAAGGTCCATTCTTATGTTGCTGAGAAGAGGTTTGAAAGACTATGACCTGAGAATGCCTTTCTGACACATAGAGGACTCCAAGGAACACACATTTTTGTACAAGTTTGGGACTACACTCAAGTATGCACATACATTTACCCACACACTCACAAATATTAAAACATTATATACCAATATGTAAATAGTGTATGTTTCTGGGAGGCTGGATTTAATATTCTTTATATTTTCCCATGTCCCATGAATTATTTTACAATAAATGTTACTTGCTCTTTAAATCAGAAGAAAAAGATACATATATTTTGGAAAAAAAGGGAGAATTTTTGCTTGCTTTTAGCACAAAACATAATCACACCGAGGCTGAGCTCTGCTGATGTGTTTTCAAGAACAGAGCAATATTATGCACCCACCTTGTGCATTCTTTGTGCATTCTGCATGATATTTGATATGTATTAGAAATGGTATGTGTGTGCTAAGCGTTTTCTTTTTTCTTGCTGCTTTGCTGCAGATAGGTTAATTACAGCTTTGGAAAGTTTTATGGGGTAGGGTGCCCTTCTTTCAAGCCGTGCCTTTACTTCTGGTGCTGCTGTCTCCTTTCTTAAGAATGTCCTTCTTCTCCTTAATCCCCCTTCTAAATACACTTGGAATGTCACGTCCTCCCTGGCAAAGCTATATCTGTTCCCTCCACCCCAAAATTGAATTGCTTTATCCCTGCCCCCAGGTGCCTTCTATGTACTTGAAGTAAGGCCCTTTTCACATTATTTTGTACTTATTTCTGTATATGTCTGTTTTCTCCAAAAAACAATTAATACCACAAGTTGCCATTTTGCTCTTTGTGGATAGCCTATTGATGTGCCCAAGATGTTTTTGAATTTCAAGTTCACTTCTGGCCCTCATTTCTTGCCCATAGTGAATCTGATGAGAGATCACCTTGCCCTTTGAACACACGCTGTCCCAAATTACAACGGGCACAGAGCTGTGTCTCTGTATCTCCTCTGTTTAGTACAGTCTTTGGCACAGAGCCATTTTTCAATTTGTGTGGACTGGATAATAGTCACTGGAGTCAAGTGCTTAGTCTATGGAGCCCATCCTTACTCAATCCAGTTATAGCTATATGGTTCTTCTACTGCACAAACCCACAAAAACAGATGTGGAGTGAGCTTTTAAGGATAAGTAGTCTAAGCACGTCACCAATAAAATTTCAAGTATAGTTACAATATTGATTCTTTAAATAATTCATATTTATTAAGAATGAGTATATGTGTTATACTATTCCCTCAACCTTGATATTTGTAAAAAAAAAAGACTTTCTCTTATCTTCTTAGTGTGATATTCACTTTGCAACACATTTAGAATTGTTCCATCTGTATTAAGTTTAACTTCAAAAATATTTGGGATCTGTTCTGTATCCAACTCCAAGAGAAAACTGCTCTGGCTCTCCACTATCATCCATTATTATTATGTTTTCTGCAATGCATTACACCATGTGTAACTAATATTTTAAAATTACAGAGAAGCATCTGCTTCTGTTTTAATGTCTTGATAAAAATGTTGTAAATATTGTAGATGTATAAGATTCCTTTCCTTAAAGAATCTGTTTTATTTCACCTGGAAAGTATCTTAATTCTTAAATCCTTCACCCAGATGCTACATAGATGAAGTACACAGCTTTTAATCAACTTCTTTGTTAATCAGTAATGGAAAATATGCGGCTTTACATTTTCAAGAAGTGGTGTTAAAGTCCAAGATAATCAAAGAGCCAGTAATACAATACATATTCCTGTGCCATGTAATTAACCTTTTAGCACATAGATTTCATATTCATCTAATTACTCAAGGCTTGACAATTACACTTTCAAGGCAGAAATAACTGGTTCGAGCCAGCAGAGAGTGCTGACCACACAGACAATGACCATTCGGAGAGCCCTGTACTTTGGAAAGCCACCATTCAAGCGGTTGCCTCCTGGAGCCCCTCTCACTCAATAATAATCATTCAGACAAGCTTATAGGGACAGCTGGGAGGTTGACCTCTCTCCATTAAGACATACATCCCAGTGGGAATAGAGAACAGTTAAGAATGTAGCAATGAACTCAGGTTGGGCTATATATTCAGTTTGTTGCTTTTAGGTTGGGGTGAAGGGGCAGAGGTTAATTTACTGTGTTTTTTCCTGGGAAGTAGTTGTACAGAATGTTCAAGCTAAGAGAGCACCTGGATATCAAGGTTTAATAACTATTTTGTGGGTAAAAAAACCATAGTTCACAAACATTCATCAAGTAACTCCAAGGAAAAAATAATATTATCTAGGGTGTTATGAGTTACATAACTTGAACATAAACTTCCATTTCACTCTTTGTAGAAAAACCACTGATGTGCACAAAATTTTTGTAAGCTAACTGATTTACTTCTAGCCTTTCCCTACCCATATTGAGTTTAATGAGAGGTCATCTTGACCTCTCACATGTGCTCCTAAATTACATAAGATTTAATAATTTTTCTTAATTTTTCCACAAAACAGTAGTTTCTCCAACCTCCTGCCTTCAGCTTGGTCCTGTTCTTTCCTTCGCCCCCAAATACTTATTTTATTTTTATGCAGAGAACTTTATTTCTTTTTATACTTGCCTTTCTCTTTAAATGGCTTATTAATTTTTTTAATAGATGAAGTTTTCTTATACACTAGAATGTGCCAGATGTCAATTATATATAATGTTAAATTAATATAAGCCAATAAATAAATATAAAAAAGAATAGATATAAATATTTTAATAACATTTTATTGTTGTGTGAATTTACACATTACTGTTGGAATTATTCCTTTCCCTTTGAAAGACTCTTTTGTTACACACTGACTGTTTCCTCTTCTCTCCATCTGTGATATTTATCTGGTAAAAACAAAATTCTGGTTAAATATGAATCTCTGGCTATCTGTGCCTACCCCTAAACAACTAAATGTGGCTGGAGGAAAGTGGTCAACCATGCTGGGTGATTTTTCACTAATGAGTGACTCTGTGGGCCTTTGGCAGTTGGACTTCAGTCATTGACTCTCCCACTCTCTGAGATGACTATTTCATGCTCTCTTCTTTAACCTCTTCGAACCTCCATTACTTTCTCTTCTCTTGTCCTCTTAGCAAATGAACCTGCTTCATATTTCACTGAGGATATAGAAGCAAGTTAAACAGCCTTTCTCTCTATCCCATCCAAACAACCAGGCCCTGTGCACCTGTACCCATAAACCCTGCCACCCATCTAGTTAATATGGATGCTTGTACCTGAGGCTAGTTCTGCTTGTGTACTGTTGTATTTCCAGTGCTGAGAATTGAGCTCGGTGCATAATGGGGTTGCAATAAATATTTATATATGAATAAGTAAGTGTCACTCTTTCTTCAGTGAGGTCGATTCAGGGCTGTCCAATGAATAAAAGTATGTTGTTTTTGCAATCTCTTTTTCACTGTGCTGAGACTTTCAGGGCTCTTTTCTGGGTTCAGATGGGATGTAATGCTGTACAACTGAACTCTTTGATGGCAACGAAAGTTCCAAGGGCTGTGTAGCAGATGAGGATAGGACAGGTAACATGATAGTATCTCTATTGTCAAAAAGTCTGCAATCTAGTGAAGGGAAATATTATTCTAGTTCAAAATTAGCCCTGGCCGGTTGGCTCAGCGGTAGAGCGTCGGCCTAGCGTGCGGAGGACCCGGGTTCGATTCCCGGCCAGGGCACATAGGAGAAGCGCCCATTTGCTTCTCCACCCCTCCGCCGCGCTTTCCTCTCTGTCTCTCTCTTCCCCTCCCGCAGCCAAGGCTCCATTGGAGCAAAGATGGCCCGGGCGCTGGGCATGGCTCTGTGGCCTCTGCCTCAGGCGCTAGAGTGGCTCTGGTCGCAATATGGCGACGCCCAGGATGGGCAGAGCATCGCCCCCTGGGGGGCAGAGCACAGCCCCTGGTGGGCGTGCCGGGTTGATCCCGGTCGGGCGCATGCGGGAGTCTGTCTGACTGTCTCGCCCTGTTTCCAGCTTCAGAAAAAAGAAAAAAAAAAAAAAAAAAAGAAAAAAAAAATTAGTTGACAACCTCTTAGATATTTTGAGTCTTAGGCTTGTTAATTAATTAAAATACCAAATTAATCAAGTATAAACGAACATTTTCTTTCTCTACTTGTCTAGTAGCTTATTTATTTGGTTTCATGAATATATTTTTCTGTAATGTCTTCATTGCTTCTTAGCCTAAATTACAGCCACCGCAGCTGTTTTCCTGGTATACTTTACCCCACGATGCATAATTAAGCTGCCCATTTTCCTGTAGTTAAAAAGGTTAAAGAATCGATTTTAATCATCACTCTCTGAGGAAGAGCAGCAGGAATAAAATTACAGATAATAGTTTTTTTTAAAACCAAATATATCTAATATATACTTCTTGTGAATTTCAGGATTTATGGAAGAAAACATCTCACTAATCTCCAGGCTTGCAGCAAAATGGTAAACCATCTTGTTCAATAGATAGATCTCTTCAACTGCTTTAAGAGAAGAAACTTTGTTTTTTTTTTAAAGTTTCATAAACTGCCTGACCAGGCGGTGGCGCAGTGAATAGAGCGTCGGACTGGGGTGCAGAAGGACCCAGGTTCGAGACCCCAAAGTCGCCAGCCTGAGCGCGGGCTCATCTGGCTTGTGCCAAAAAAAAAAAAAAAAAAAAAAAAAAGCTCACCAGCTTGGACCCAAGGTCACTGACTCGAGCAAGGGGTTACTCAGTCTGCTGAAGGCCCGCAGTCAAGGCACATGTGAGAAAGCAATCAATGAACAACTAAGGAGTCCCAACGAAAAACTGATGATTGATGCTTCTCATCTCTCTCCGTTCCTGTCTGTCTATCCCTCTCTCTGACTCTCTCTCTGTCGCTGTAAAAAAATAAAATAAAAATAAATTTAAAGTTTCATAAACTTACACCTTTATACATTTTTTTCTTATATCTTATGTGGCTCTTTTCTGTAAAAATTTAAGCTCAGGTTTTAATCAAATATAAGATTAACCTCAGTTATTTAATCAATCTTCTTTCTTGTGTACTAGTAGATCCTCAGTAGGTAGAGTTGTGCCTGGTATATAATAAGTGAGTTTGTAATAAATGATTTTATTTCTCTGAAACTTTCCTTTTGGGCTTTTGTTCTTTTACCCACAACTTGCTCTTACTGCTTTTCTATGAACTATCAAACAGCAAAATATCGCTCTGTATACATTATGAAACCAAATTTTTATCCAGGCTAAATATGACAGATAAAGTACTGCTCCTAAATTTTTTAAATAAAGTTTACTTAAATGGTCTAAGAGGGGTATTTTAATATCCAGGACATACTGACTGTATTAAAAGGCTAATAATTCTGCAAGAAATAAAATTTGAACATAAGTATAACCAAGAGAATGGACTTTGGAGCCAATCTACTGCTAAATTGTAAAGAACTGATTCTCCTCTAAACTTATAGCTGAGTAGGAAGATAATATATGTACATAAAAATCATAGATTATCAGTATAGACTTTGTACAAAATTATGTGTTATTAATGCAGTTATTCCAGAGAGCAGGAGACCCAAGGGTTTATAATTCGCTTTAAATTCTAGAATTTAAAAAGAAAGTGAGTTTATTAGTGGAGCTATGAGACAGAGAGTGGGCTATTCCACAGACAAAGCAGCCCCCCTTTAGCAAGCTTTGCTCCCTTTGATTGGGGTTTATTTAATCAGGGGTAGGGCATTCAATGAAGGGAAGGAATATTCAGAATTGTTCCAGGAAAAGGGGTGGAGACTTCTCAGAAGAGCCCTCTTGGCCGTTTTGTGTCTGTATGGGTTTTCTATTTCTATCATAGTGGCCCAAGGTGTGATGTTTAGTATGCTAATATATTACAGTGAGTGTATAATGAGACTAGAGGTCACTGTAAAGTGAAATTAGTCATCATGTTGGGTCAAGCTGGTCTCTGCCAGTTGTAAATCATAAATATGTTGGGGCTTGGTCTTACTATCTCCTTGACAGTTCCTATAGCCCTTACTGGTTACACCTGTTTTACCACATACCCTATCTCATTATGGTGTATCAGATATTTTCACAGGAAAAAAAAAGTTTAAGGTGAACTTGAGTAATTAGGAATGTAATTATGCTGCAAGCAGAGTTTGGGCTGGAAAGACATACTAGGATTTGTGTGGGGAAAAGAGAGAAAACTTTATAGAAACGGGAAATTCCTGAGCGGAGACATGGGGCCTTGACATTAACAAGACATATGAGGACACTTGGAGTTTTGGTTAATATCTTCTGAGAAGAGTAGGGTTATTCCTTGCATTAATCAGGGTTCTCTAGAGAAACAAAGCCCATAAGATCTATCATCTATCTATCTATCTATCTATCTATCTATCTATCTATCTATCTATCTATCTATCATCTATCTATCATCTATCTATCTATCTATCTATCTATCTATCTATCTATCTATCTATTTATCTATCTATCTATCTATCTATCTATCTATCCATTCATCTATGTATTCATCCATCCATCCATCCATCCATCCACCCATCCATCCATCCATTTATCTATCTATCTATCTATCTATCTATCTATCTATCATCTATCTATCTATCTATCATCTATATATCCATTCATCTATGTATTCATCCATCCATCCATCCATCCATCCATCCATTTATCTATCTATTCAGGTTTATTATTGGAATTGATTCATGGTGTTATGAAGGCTGAGAAGTGCTATGATCTGCTGTCTGCAAGGTGAAAAATCAGGCACACAGGTGGTATAATTCAGTCCAAGTTGAAAAGTCTGAGAACCTGGGATTTGGTGTGTGTGGGGGGGCAATGGTGTAATTCCTGATTGCAATTTGAAGGCCCAAGAACCAGGACTGTTAATATCTGAGGGAAGGAGAAGACAGGTGTTTCAGCTTAAACAAAGAGAGCAAATTTGCCCTTCCTCCCCTCTTCTCTTCTATTCAGGCTCTCAAGGATAGAATGAAGCTTACCTGCATTGGTGAAGGTAATATCTACCCAATTTCCCAATCCAAATGGAATCTTTTCTGAAAACAGTCTCACAGACACACCCACAAATAATGTTTAATGAGCTATTTTAGCATACCCTAGCTTAGCAGTTGACACCTTCAAGTAACCATCACGTTCCTGGAAAAGGAAGTGTTTAGTCGATTCATCCAAAAACAATGCCTTTTCTAATTTTTACAGAAAATGATTGGGGATTTTGGAAAGTAATACACTTGGCTAATTCTTTATGTTTACCTTGTTTTTTTTGTATCTTCTTTTTAGCCATCTGTCTGCACCCAGCCTTAAACAGATGCATTTTATTATGTATTTTTTCTGGATATGGTAAAAACTTTAATACAGATAATAGCTTCAGATACTTACTATGTGTGGGGAACAATTACGTATACGATACGGCTCTGCCCTTAAATAGTGGTGGGATTCAGCCCAAGTTTGCATCAATTCAGCAGAACCGATACCTAATTTTTTGTTGAGTTAGGTGAACCGGTTGTTTAAATGGCACTTGTAATCAGGGTTCTCTCTAGGTGGGCGCCTCGGCAGATGCCCAATGTGGAAATCACCAATTTACATTTCTTACTCTTTTTAAACATTCATCTGTGTGACAGCATGTTCTAGGAGCCTGTAATAATGTTCATTCCATCCAGAGGTGAAAAAAAATGGACAGAGCTATGCTTTAATATTTATTTATTAATTTCATAAAACTCATTATACCATTGATGAAATACTCCATTGTAATTCCTTTGTGTTTGTTACTTCAGTAAACAAATGTATAATGTAAAGAGAAAAAGTGCCAAACAACCAGGGGGTGACAAGCTGTCACTGGAAATATCTCCGATAACAGATTTATTCTTTTTTTAGTCAGGTGTTATTTAATATTTTTCATTAATATTTAAAAACTTCTTTATAACATAATCTAGTGCTGTGTACCTCTTTTATTGTTCTTATTTAAGTATTAAATGCATGAAATAATAAGCTACCTTTTGGTATATCATGTTTTTATACTTAAAGCGGTCATTAGGGCTGAAAATGGGCTGTTAAATCAGTATTTGAATCCCACCACTGTCTTACAGCGCTGACAACCTGTTGCTAAATTGTAAGGGAGAGATTCATAGGCTTTAGCTGATGACACGGATGTTGATTAATGAGATTATTGAGGTTCAGGGAGGAGTTGGATAAATTCATTGGGCAGAAGATGAGAGCACTTAGTGCACATGCAGAGGTGGTGTAGTAGTTACATAGAGCTGCCAACACACACACACACACACACTCACACACACACACTCACACACACACACACATACTCACACACACACACACACTCACACACACACACATACTCACACACACACACATACTCACACACACACACACTCACACACACACACTCACACACACACACATACTCACACACACACTCACACACACACACACTCACACACACACTCACACACACACACACTCACACACACACATACTCACACACACACACACACACTCACACACACACTCACACACACACACTCACACACACACACACTCACACACACACACTCACACACACACACATACACACACACACACGGCAGCTTACAACAACAGAAATATATTCTTTCACAGCTGAGGAAGCTAGAAGTCGGAAATCAAGGTGTGAACAGGGCCATGCTCCCTTGAAGCCTCTTGGGAAGAATCCTTCCTGCTTCTGCCTGGCTTCTGGTGGCTCCGGGCAGTCTTTCAGTGTTCCTTGGCTTGCAGTTTCATCATTTCGATCTCTGCCCATCTTCCTATGGCTTTCTTTCCTGTGCCTCTGTGAGTCCTCTCCTTTTCTGGTAAGGACACCAATGATTGGATTTAAGGCCTATTTTAGTCCAGTATAACCTCATTTTAATGCATTACATCTGTAACAACCTTATTTCCAAAAAGTCCACACTCTGAGGTAGACTAGATTTTTGGGGAGACACTATTCAATCCACTATAAGTGATCACAACACAGGAAATGGTGTAGGTACCATGCTCAGTGAGCAAAAGTAGTAAGTTGGAAGATTCATTAGGGGAAGAAATGTTCATTGTATATTAAAATGCATGATTTTGAAGTGACATTTTTGGATATGTTCCATTTTTTTTTAAAGTGAGAGGCAGGGAAGCAGATAGACAAACTCTTATATGTGCCCTTACAGGTCTCCACCCCACAAACCCCCTACTGGGCAATACTCTGCCCATCTGGGGCCCTGCTCTGTTGCTCCACAACTCTACTATTTTAGCACCTGAGGTGGAGGCCACAGAACCATTCTCAGCACTGGGGCCGACTCACTCAAGCCAATTGAGCTATGGCTGCAGGAGGGGAAGAGAGAGAGAGAGAGGATTAGAGAAGGGGGAAAGAGAGAGGTGGAGAAGTAGATGGTCATTTTTTCTGTGTGTTTTGACTGAGAATCGAACCCAGGACTTCCACATGCCAGACCATGCTCTACCACTGAGCCAACTGGCTAGGGCCTGGATATGTTTCAATGACAATATGAAACAGCTTTATTTCCTTAGACGTAGCACCCATTTCTAGGTCCTATAATGCACTTGGTTATTGCCATATAAAAAATTAAGTAGGTTATTTTTTATTTTTCTGTTGAAATATATTTTCTTCTTTTTTCTTAAGCTGATACCCTGCAGCTCTTTTCCATATATCTTCTGCGTCAGCCTCTTCTTCCTCATAATTAGCATTGATATAGAAAGACAAATATTTATCGAGTGCCTGTTATATGTCTAACACCATTCTAAGTCTTTACACTTAATCTTTACAACAATCTGATAAAAACTGCCCTATAATCTTGTATAAGTGAGGAAACAATAATTTTTATCTCAATGTTGCATTGTAATAAAAATAAAAGAATCTTGGAATATTTTACCTTATAATTAGTGATGAAAATTTTAGTTAAAATGTAACTACTTTTGTTACCAAGACAATTGGATGACTAGGTGCCTCTGATACTGGATAAATTCTCAAAAGTTCCAGAAATACACTGCTTGGAAATGGAATGGTTTCTTTGACTTTGATAACAAGACAAAATCAGAAAAGGCTGGAGGTTGAAAGCATCTGTTATTCAATCAAGGATGTGTGATAGATCTGGTCTGTCAGTTCATAAATCATACCATGAAGTCTTTTTGGTTACATAGTTAGGGAACTTGAACTGTGGGTTCTCACCGGTACATATTCAGAAAGCAGTACCGTTAGAACAGCTATTTTACGCCGCTATTTCTCAAAATCTTTTGTGAGGGATTCTAGAAGGGTGGCTAAGGACCATAACATTGGAATCAAACTCCTGACTTTCCACTGTGACTTGCTACACAATGTGGGATAGTTGCTCAAACTTTTTGAGCCTCAGGAACCTAATGGAGATATGGGTAATTAACACATGGGTATACTGCAGAAATTATGTAAAATTACATGTATTTGCTTATTACAGAACAAGTGCTAAACTTATTAAGTAAAACTTAGTAATAAATAAAAAACACACATTTAGTTAATTATTTATGAAATTACACTGAATGGCTCTGTTTGATGCTTGTGTTGTTCAATTTCATTAATTGGTAGGCACATTTTAGCTTACCTTCTTTCAAGTTACAAAATTAACTGTGAAATTCAAGTTTCAAATGTGTAAGAAAACATGAAAGATTCAATTCCTATAATTGTAAAATTATTTGTAATACAGGTATAAGTGTTTTTATAGGTTGCTAGTTAGGCCTTTAAATTATGTAGTGCCATTAAAGTTTTATGTAATCAAGTGAATTGGTGTTTCTAAAAAAGTATCTGAAAAGATGTCAATATTATTATTAAACAACTGGAATAATAAACATTTCAGGTAGCTCTTTAAACTCTGGTTGACGTATTAGTTGATAATTACTCAATTTTCTAAATTCAAAGATAATTTGTTGTCTTCTGATTACCATATGTTAATTATTCACAAAAAAATCTAAACAGGTAAGATTTAGACAATTTTATAAATAATTTCTGTATATAAATAGATTTTACCTATTGCAATGAACAAATTTATTATGCATGTTTGAATCTTCTTTTGATTCCAAAATGTCCTACTGTTTTATATATATATATATATATATATATATATATATATATATATGTATGTATTTTAAATAAAATAACATTATTTATACCTTCTGCATCTTTAAGGAAAAATGACTAATTCATCATTGGATGCCTACCCCAACATTAGTTATTTCCCAAGTGATTAAATTAATTTTCAGTATTTTAGAATCAAAGAAGGTGAAATACTTTTAGTCAATTTATTTTTAGTTTTCTCATAAACCAATGTGAAACCTGTGAACATGTCCTGAATGAAAAGTACCTGGCATTCACAGACAGAAGCTAGAAATCAATAGGAATAAATGTTTATTAAAGCATTTACTGGCTAATGACTTTTACAATCTGTTAGGGTTTGGATTTGTACTGCTGGTTATAAAATTATCTACTTTTATATAATAAACTCAGCGTAGACTATGGAAATGTAATACATAGTTTATGTTTCAAAGTTTCTAGAGATCTTCATCTTCATATGTCACCAAGTATTATTTCAATTTGACAATTTGTTCACAGGAAAAAGACTGAGTAAGTTGTTTTTTAAAGGCTGATCTATAAAAATCAGTTGCTTTATTCTAATTTTGATTTTTAAAAATCTCAGATTATTGACGTTGTAAATTATTTATTTTCACACCTGTTTAGATTTTTTTTTTTAAATTTTAATATTTAATTTATTGTGTTGACATGGCTTCAAGCATTCCACTCAATATAACACCCTCACCCCCCTGCATGGGGCCCCCCGTGTTCTGTGCAACATCTCTTCCCACTCCCATTTCATCCCATACTTAGATTTTTTTTTTTCAGATACAGAGAGACAGAGAGAAGGATAGATAGGGACAGACAGATAGGAACAGAGAGAGATGAGAAGCATCAATCATCAGTTTTTCGTAGCGACACCTTAGTTGTTCATTGATTGCTTTCTCATATGTGCCTTGACCCTGGGCCTTCAGCAGACTGAGTAACCCCTTGCTCGAGCCAACGACCTTGGGTCCAAGCTGGTGAGCTTTGCTCAAATCAGATGAGCCTGCGCTCAAGCTGTCGACCTCAGGGTCTCGAACATGGGTCTTCCGCATCCTAGTCCGATGCTCTGGTCAGACCAGACTTAGATTTGTTTTTAAGTCAAAGTTTTAAAATTATATTTTAGACCACTATATGCTTTTCATGAACACTACTGTAAACTAGAAATAATTAGATTTTAATCTTTTTTTATATTAGAATGTCTGTACAATTTTTTTAAATTATTTATTTATTTATTTATTTATTTTTACAGGGACAGAGAGAGAGAGTCAGAGAGAGGGATAGATAGGGACAGACAGGAACAGAGAGAGATGAGAAGCATCAATCATCAGTTTTTCATTGCAACACCTTAGTTGTTCATTGATTGCTTTCTCATATGTGCCTTGACCGTGGGCCTTCAGCAGACCGAGTAACCCCTTGCTCGAGCCAGCCACCTTGGGTCCAAGCTGGTGAGCTTTTGCTCAAACCAGATGAGCCCTCGCTCAAGCTGGCAACCTCGGGTTCTCAAACCTGGGTCTTCTGCATCGCAGTCCGACGCTCTATCCACTGCGCCACCACCCAGTCAGGCGAAATAATTAGATTTTAAGGTGTTTAAATATTTGATCCATTTATAATAGAATTATTCAATAAAAATAAATCTGTCAAGATTTGCTTTCTAAGGAATTGGTTTATAAATCATATCAAGGAGGATACAAAATCACTATTCTTTTCCTTTAGTTTAGCAAATATTCATAAGCATAGCTCTTTAATATGACTTTGATAAGAACAGGTACTCTGCTTGATCTCAGCCGAAAGGCTGAGGAGTGATCATTGATATGACTTTGGATATGCAAAGGGTATTGCTTGGCTGAGTTTGGGTACAGGGGCTGGCAATAGCTAGATTCTCTGTGAGAAGATAGGAGAGTATTTTTGTTGTTGTTGTTCTGAAAGGGTGGGCAAAGAGAAGAGCGGAGAAGGGACGGGGAGAGGGTAAACAATAAAGAAGAGGATTGAGTTTTAAAGTTTTGTTTCTTCAAAGTATAACTTCTCTCTAAGCTGTCACCCAAGTCTACAGCATGAAATGCCTTTTGCTTATGCGTATAAATCAAGGAGAGATGCTGGAGTAAAGTCATAGTTATTGAATTTAAGTTAGTTCCCTCATTCTTTTTATTTTTTTTTATTTTTTTTATTCTTTTTCTTTTTTTTTTCTGAAGCTGGAAACGGGGAGAGACAGTCAGACAGACTCCCGCATGCGCCCGACCGGGATCCACCCGGCACGCCCACCAGGGGCGATGCTCTGCCCACCAGGGGGCGATGCTCTGCCCCTCCGGGGCGTCGCTCTGCTGCGACCAGAGTCACTCCAGCGCCTGGGGCAGAGGCCAAGGAGCCATCCCCAGCGCCCGGGCCATCTTTGCTCCAATGGAGCCTTGGCTGCGGGAGGGGAATAGAGAGACAGAGAGGAAAGAGGGGGTGGGGGTGGAGAAGCAAATGGGCGCTTCTCCTATGTGCCCTGGCCGGGAATCGAACCCGGGTCCCCCGCACTCCAGGCCGACGCTCTACCGCTGAGCCAGCCGGCCAGGGCCCCCTCATTCTTTTTAATTAATTCAAATGAAAGTATTTTCTCTCTCTCTTTTTTTTTTTTATCTTAAATTTTGAAATAATCACCAATTAGAGAGTATTCCCAAATAGTGCACTGTGATCTTAGGCCATTTTCAATTGACACAGCATCATTAAAGGTTTCTAAGGAATGCAATGGCACTGTACTAGATCTCTGCACAGTGTTCACGTCGCTGGTCATCAGCACCTTCCCCGCACGGTGCAGTGTGTCAGAGCCCAGAGAGGTGTTACCAGCTCAGACTGCATGCTTACTCAGCACCCTAATGACGGAAAAGTATGATCTGTTAGTAATTTATGCACTTAATTTATGTCACCAAAGAGTCACCAGCTGATTTAGAATGTGCACTATTATTATCCTTTTTTTTTTTTTTTGTATTTTTCTGAAGCTGGAAATGGGGAGAGACAGTCAGACAGACTCCCGCATGCGCCCGACCAGGATCCACCCGGCACGCCCACCAGGGGCGACGCTCTGCCCATCAGGGGGCGATGCTCTGCCCCTCCGGGGCATTGCTCTGTTGCGACCAGAGCCACTCTAGCACCTGGGGCAGAGGCCAAGGAGCCATCCCCAGCGCCCAGGCCATCTTTGCTCCAATGGAGCCTTGGCTGCGGGAGGGGAAGAGAGAGACAGAGAGGAAGGAGGGGGTGGGGGTGGAGAAGCAAATGGGCGCCTCTCCTATGTGCCCTGGCGGGGAATCGAACCTGGGTCCCCTGCACGCTAGGCCGACGCTCCACTGCTGAGCCAACTGGCCAGGGCCTATTATTATCCTTTTATATAAGGTAGAAGTTAGGCACTCGTCTGCATACAAGGGCTATGCAACAATTTGACATGCCACCAAGCATTTAAGAAATGAAAGAGGATTTCAAGTGATATTAATGGTATTAGTGGTAATATTAGTTTGCAGAAACTGTTTTTTTTTTCTTATTTAACTTTTAATGTACTAAGCAAAAATCATATAATCTCTTGAAACTGGGGCTTAGTTGTGGTGAGGTCAACATGTGTCCTTCATAGAATGTGGTACAGAGTTCATCTCGCTTGCTACAGTGTAGCCAAGTTATAATGGGATTATCTTTCTCATGCAGAATCCGAGGATTTCGACTTCTTTTCAAAATGCAAATCTCAGGAGATTACAGTTAAATACTAAGCTATTGACCTACTTTCTCTGATGGTTTAATTTCATTCATGTTTTCATCTGAGGAATTTTAAGCTTATAATTGTAAATTCATGAAATGTGCCCTATATTTTAGCACATGGCAACTTCGTTTCACACAATCCCATTAGGTGACCTAGTGGGCTGTTCGAATAATTAGAACATTTGCTCTACGACTCCCTACGTGTGCATGTAGGCACACATATTTAAAGCTGAGTAAACAAAATGCCAGCTTTTAATTTGCCTTATATGAAATGATTTCATTATAGTTTAGGTTTCTATTACTAAATGAAATATGCCATGTTGTATCATGGTTTAAGATAATTGAAAATATTTTTAGAAATTTTGTGGAAAAAGAGAACATATGGAAATACCTTAGAATACAACATGTAAGTTTACCACAACATTTAGTAGCTGTGTAATTGTACAGAGGGGTTAAAACTATCTACAGTATAAATTATCAGTTAATTCATTTCCAGGTCTTATTAACCAAATTTCAATGTTTATTATGTTAAAACTGATATTCATTTTTTCTGAAGACAAAGATCTTTTTTCTTTCCATTAAGGCAACAATGGAATCTCATTTATAGTACGATTGCATTAGTTTAGCTCTATTTATTGCTATAACTTAGTTTTGGAAAGAGATGACTAGGAATGATTATAAACTGTTAAGAGAAGCATACATTTACATCGTCATGTGTCTAAATGGCATTACCTCAATAGAAATGTGAACAAATGGTGTTATATTTAGTGTTCAATGTGCGCACTCAAACTCATTCCTCTAGGGCTCACTGTGGAAAGATCTGTAGGGAAAGTGAGGTTGACACCCTGTCTTCTGAGACCGCCTTATCCCCAGAGGCTGCATTCCTGATGCTCCACTGCGCTCCCTCCTTTCAGATGAGCTAGCTGCAAACGGCACAAATGAGCTAGGTAGGTATTATTCTGAAAGAAAAACCTATTTGTTATTAGGTTAAATATATAAATATTAGAAAATGAAGCACATCATGTTTCTGTGATTCCTGGAGAATTTACTGGATCAAAAATATATATATGTATATATGTAACTTAGTCCCTGTGCTTGACTTAGGCAATTAGCAAGTATATTTCTATTTCCAACCTCCTTCTTCATTATGTACTTCCACTGAAAATCAGAAAAACCTTATTTTTCAGTTTCCCAGCCCCTCTTGTGATAAAGGATCACTTTGGAACATAATTCACAGATTATTTTATTTATTTATTTATTTTATTTTTGTATTTTTCTGAAGCTGTAAACAGGGAGAGACAGTCAGACAGACTCCCGCATGCGTCTGACCGGGATCCACCCGGCCCGCCCACCAGGGGCGAAGCTCTGTTGCGACCAGAGCCACTCTAGCGCCTGGGGCAGAGGCCAAGGAGCCATCCCCAGCGCCGGGGCCATCTTTGCTCCAATGGAGCCTTGCTGCGGGAGGGGAAGAGAGAGACAGAGAGGAAGGAGAGGGGGAGGGGTGGAGAAGCAGATGGGCACTTCTCCTGTGTGCCCTGGCCGGGAATCGAACCCCGGACTTCTGCACGCCAGGCTGACGCTCTACCACTGAGCCAACCGGCCAGGGCCTCACAATTCACAGACTAAATAGAGGTATTCGGGGGAAGATTTTATTGGTGGTGCTTCTTCCCTGTTCTTGCTTGCAATATTGATAAAGGGTGTGGCACCTTGGTAACCATTCTTTTATGTGAGGGAAATGGCCCGCAAACTAGGGATCTATCCCCTGCAGCCACTTTTCTTACCTATGTCGTTCAGTATTGTTGTCACTAGCCACCTCTGGCTTAAGAACCCTTGAAATGTGGTTAGTCTGAATTGAGAGATCCTGTTAATATAAAATGCACACTGAATTTCAAAAACTCAGTATAAAAAGAGAAAGAAAATGGTGTCATTAAGATTTTTAATATTGATTGCATGTTGAGATGATAATTCTTTGGATATATTGGGTTAAATAAAATATATTATTAAAATTAACTTTACCTGTTTCCTTTTACATTTTAATGTGGCTCTTAGAGACTTTGCTATTACATGTGCCACCCAATTTTTTTCTCATGTTATATTTCTATTGTACAACATTATTCTATATATATATATATATATTTTGTGTGTGTGTGTGTGTGTGTGTGTGTGTGTGTGTGTGAAAGATAGGTTTAACCCAATAAATATTGAGCTGACTTACTTATTATTGAAAGCTTTTCTTACTGGTACCAAATGTTATTTCCAATCACTGAATAAGAGAATGATGGAAGCTGTTGGTTAAGTCTTTTGAACACACATATACATGTTATAGTTTTGATTAAACCACATTATAGTTTTTACCATTTTTGTGCTCATCTGCTATTACCTTCTGGTTGTTATGTCTTTTAAGTAAATATGTATTTTAAATAGTGAGACAAACATGGGTACACACCTAGGCTTAGCTCCTTATTGTCTGTGAATGTTATACAAATTATTTAACCTCCATGAGCCTCAATTTCCCTATTTTTAAAAGAAACAAGGTAATTTCTTACTTATAAGATTGTGTGAGAATTGGAGAATACAATTTATATCAAATGGGTAACACAGTGCCTGGTACATAGTTGTTGCTTAAAGCATGGTAGCTCTTATGATATAAGGATAACTCTCAATCTCTAGCAGTGGTTGTGTCAGTAAAGGAGTGGATGGAAATTGTTAAGAAAAAGTGTGAGTTGTTTATAGCATAGAGTGGTCAAAGTCACATAGAAAGGGCTCTGTATGCAAGATGGGGCTTGACCATGAACCAAGGGCCCTATCAGAAGCCCTTATTCCAGCCTCTGTTGCCACTGCTTCCATTTCCTTTTTCTAAGACCAATGAAGATTGGGATCCCGCATGAATAAAATTCAGGAATAGTGGCCAAAGCACTAGTCAGGAAAGAAAAAAACAGTTCATTTCTGAGTTCACAGAAAATGAGCTTGTTTGACTTAGTGAATCTGCACAATCTGATTTTTTTTTTCTAGAGTTTGTGATGGCAGAGTGTTAAGCAAGATAGTTTTTCTATTATCTTAAATGTTTTAAAAGGGAAAGATAAGAGAAGACTACAGTAACAGGTGCTATTGATACTGATTCGGGAGAGGAGTAGACCTCTGGCAAGCACTCTGAAAAGAAAAAGAGAAGACACAGAAATATACCCATCACCATACAAATGCACTCTCTCTACCCCCTCACATATTCTACATGTGGCTGGAAAAACAACCAAAAAGGTAGCAGTAACACTGCTGAGATGCATGATTTAATAAGAGCGTGAGTGCAATTGTAGTCAATATTTTAAATGAGTCATTCTAAGAGGAACACAATTGGGAGAGAGAAGGGCTTAAAATGAATTAAAATTTAAATAATTCCCAATCAAATGAAAATGTTCTGGGAATAGTGCCAGAGAGTATTGTTCACTTGGTTTTAATATATGTATTCTTAATTTAACATGCTGAAATTATTTTCATTTTTTGAAATTACATATGTTGTATGGATATTTAAAACACAACATTTTAGACAGGATCCAAGATGATGGCAGAGTAGGTGGAAGGTACACTCACCTCTTACCAGGAACATACTGGCATTACAATGAAAATATAGAACAATCAACCTGAATAACCAACTGAAGACCAGAGGGACAGAAATCTTATAGCCAAGGAGTTACAAAAGAAGCCACATCAAGACTGGTAGGCAGGGTGGAGATGTGCAAAGGACTGGCCTCGCCTTCAAGTGTGGCAGCTGAGAATCCACAGGGACACGTCAGCTTAAAAGTTTTTTCGGCTCTGGCCGGTTGGCTCAACGGTAGAGCGTCGGCCTGGTGTGCGGGGGACCCAGGTTCGATTCCCGGCCAGGGCACATAAAGAGAAGCGCCCATTTGCTTCTCCACTCCCCCCTCCTTCCTCTCTGTCTCTCTCTTCCCCTCCTGCAGCCAAGGCTCCATTGGAGCAAAGATGGCCGGGCGCTGGGGATGGCTCCTTGGCCGCTGCCCCAGGCGCTAGAGTGGCTCTGGTCGCGGCATAGTGACGCCCCGGAGGGGCAGAGCATCGCCCCCTGGTGGGCAGACCATCGCCCCTGGTGGGCGTGTGGGGTGGATCCCGGTCGGGCGCATGCAGGAGTCTGCCTAACTGTCTCTCCCCGTTTCCAGTTTCAGAAAAATACAAAAAAAAAAAGTTTTTTCATGAATAGCATGGAGTCTCAAGCCCATGTCGGACTCTCCATCCCAAAACACCAGAGCTGGGAAGAGACTCCCCACAGAACATCTGGCTATGAAAATAAGTGGAGATTCTGACCATCAGGAAGAGAGGAGTTTTCTAGAAACCCAGGCACCCACTCGAAGAATCAGCACACAAAATCACCTTTACCACTTATTCTGGGCTCGAGTGGAAAGAGGGCTGAATGGACAAGAGTGATGTGAGGAGAGACTGGGGATTTTGGTTCTGTGGAGAGAGCTGAAGGGACAGCTGCCAGGATCCCTACGGTGAGTTTCTCTCCCACAACACAGATGCCATCTTTCTTTATTTTTTTAAATAAAATAAAAAATTTATTCATTGCAACAATAATACACTATAATATGATAAATGCATAATAGAAACATTTGTAATATTTTATATTGTAATTATGCTTACACACCTATTAATTTTAATAATAATTCTATTTAATAATAATACTATCTAAATGAGTACTTTTCCATTGAATGAATATTTTTTGTCAATGTATCTTCTCTTTTTTTTTCAGATTTCTAAATTTTTAAAAAAATTTTATTTAGACAAATTTAACAGGGTGATGATTTTACTTTGGGTGATGGGTATACAACATAATCAACTGTCCAAATGATGTGGAGATGTTTTCTCTAAATCTATGTAGTCTGATGCCATCTTTCTTGGGTGGAGCCCTTTACAACATCAGCCTGCGTGAATGGAACAACCTGACACTCTGGAATCACTCACTGTCACCTCACCCTGCGGAGCTCACACTTTGCTGCAAAGACAGCTCCTTAGGCCAGCATGCAGAAGTCTGGGAAGACTCAGGGAGTGACAATGACTTGAGTTGTGTGCCTTTGGGAAGGGGGCCATTCCACTCCCTTTCCCATAAACCTGACTGGTGGTGCCTCCCCAACACAAGAGATCTGATAGTCCTACTCTGCAGGCTCAATTAATTCCCTTAGTTCTGGGGAATTTTAAAAATGGTTTTGTGAATCTCATTTTCTCCAGCTTTTGGTTTTTCTTTCCAGAGCTCTTACTCATTTTGTTGAATTCCCAGTATTTATATTTTATTATTTGTATCTCTTTTTTTTTATTTCCTTCATTTTCTTGTCTTATTCTTGATCTGAAAAGAAAACACTCAATATTTTTACCATTAAATCTGATGTTTGCTGTAGACTTTTTATAGGTGTACTTTACCAAACTAAGGAAATTCTCTTTAATTAATTATGAGTTTTATAAGAGTGGTTCTTTAAAAAAATCAGGAATCAATGTTGAACTTAGTCAAGTGCTATTTTTTTGTGGCACTATAGTTACTCATATGATTTTTCTTCTTAAGTTTGTTAGTGTAATAAATTATATTGATTTTCAAATCTTAAAATTTGCCTTGCATTCCTGGGATTAACCCCACTTGAATATATTACCTTTTAATATATTATTGAAATTTATTTGCTAAAGTTTTGTTTAGAAAGTTTACATTTATGTTCATGAAGAATATTGATCTGTAATGTTCCTGTGATGTATTTGTCTTTATTTGACATCAGAGTGATACTGGCCTCATAGCATGAAATAGGAAGCATTTGTTTTCAAGTTTCTGGTTGAAACTGTATACAACTGGAAGTATTTTTTTCTTAACTATTTAGTAAATATCTAAAATTTCTTTGTGTAAGGTTTTAAACTATGAATTCAAATATTTTAAAATAAAGGATTATTCCAGTTATCTATTCTTTTCTCAGATGAATATTTATAGATTTTGTCTATCCAAGAAATTCTTCATTTCATTTAAGTAGTTTATTTATAGGCATAGATCTATTCATATATATATATATTTGTAATATTCCTTCTTAAAAATATCTATAAAATCTATTGTGATATCATGTTTCATTTTGATATCAATAATTTGTGTGTTCTCATTTTCCCTTACTAGTCTAGATAGAATTTTATTGATGACATAAGAGAAGCAACTTTTGAAAAAGAGATATCTTTTTTTTAGAACGGCTTTAAGTTTACAACAAAATTGAGAGAAAAGTATAGAGACTTCTTATATGCCTTTGTACCACACATGTTTGCCTCTCCCCATTATCAACATCGTTTACCAGAATGTTACATTTTGACCAAGGATAAACCTATATTGACGTATCAAAATCATGCAAAGTTCATAGTTTACCTTAGATTTCATTCTTGGTGTTGTATACACTATGGGTCTGAGCAAACTATAAGGATAGATGCCCATCATTATAATATCATACAGAGTATCTTCACTGCCTGGAAAATATTTTATGTTGCATCGGTTCCTCCTCCACCAAAACCCAGGAAACCACTGATCTTCTTACTGTCTCTATAATTTTACATTTTCCAGAGTACAATATGGTTGTAAACATACAGTATGTAGTTTTTACAGATTGTCATCTTCTACTTAGTAAAATGCATTTAATTTTCACCTTGTCTTTTCATGGTTTGGTAGGTCATTTTTTGTGTAAGTGATGAATAATTACCTGGAGGTACTATGATTTATTTATTCACCGACTGAAGGACATCGTGGTTGCTTCCAAGTTTGGGGAATTATAAATAAAGCTGATATAAACATCCTTGTGCAGGTTTTTGTGTAGTCATAAGTTTTCAACTCTTTTGGGTAAATACCAAGAAGTACAATAGCTGGATTGTATGATAAGAGTATTTTTAGTTTTGTAAGAAATGGCCAAACTGTCTTTCAAAATGACTGTACCATTTTTTTTAAACCAAAAATGTATGAGAGTTTCTTATTGTTCCAGTGGCTGGTGTTGTCAGTGTTCAAAATTTTGTCCATTCTAATTGGTGTATAGTGTTATCACATTGTTTTAGTTTACATTTACTTAATGACATATGATGTGGATCAGGTTTTCATTTCATTAATTTTCTTTCCTAATTTTCTGTTTTATTATTTTATATTCTGATCTTTATTATTTTCTTTCTTTGGATTTTACTTTATGGTGTTTTTCTTGGAGCTTAAGGCAAACATTGTTCATTGATTCATGTTAATTCTTTTCTAACTCAGGCATTTAATGCTGAAAATTTCTCCCACATTTAATGCTGAAAATTTCTCCCACAAGTACTGCTGTTTTGGCAATAGCTCCCAATTTTTTTTTTTTTGTATTTTTTCTGAAGCTGGAAACCGGGATAGACAGTCAGATAGACTCCTGCATGCGCCGGACCGGGATCCACCCAGCACGCCCACCAGGGGGCGACGCTCTGCCCACCAGGGGGCTATGCTCTGCTCCTCTGGGGCGTCGCTCTGTCGCGACCAGAGCCACTCTAGCGCCTGGGGCAAAGGCCAAGGAGCCATCCCCAGCGTCCGGGCCATCTTTGCTCCAATGGAGCCTCAGCTGCGGGAGGGGAAGAGAGAGACAGAGAGGAAGGAGAGGGGGAGGGGTGGAGAAGCAAATGGGCGCTTCTCCTGTGTGCCCTGGCCGGGAATCGAACCCGGGACTTCTGCACGCCAGGCCGACGCTCTACCACTGAGCCAACTGGCCAGGGCCAATAGCTCCCAAATTTTAATTGTGATGTCTTACTTCTCTATTATTAAACATTTAAATTCATTAGGTGTGTTAAAGTACACTGTTAACTTGAATTTGTCTACTATTTTACCCTTTCCAGGACTAAAACATCTTTTACCTAGTTTTATTCTCATAATAAGTTAAAATAAACTCTTAGTATAGCCACAGGTGAACAGTCAGTCACTCAGCAAATATTTGGTGAGTGCTGTGCTTCGTGCCCAGTACTGGGTATATGGTAGCAACAAAACAATTTCCCCTTTCTTAAGAAGTTTATTGGCCCTGGCCGGTTGGCTCAGCGGTAGAGCGTCGGCCTAGCGTGCGGAGGAGCCGGGTTCGATTCCCGGCCAGGGCACACAGGAGAAGCGCCCATTTGCTTCTCCACCCCTCCGCCGCGCTTTCCTCTCTGTCTCTCTCTTCCCCTCCTGCAGCCGAGGCTCCATTGGAGCAAAGATGGCCCGGGTGCTGGGCATGGCTCTGTGGCCTCTGCCTCAGGTGCTAGAGTGGCTCTGGTCGCAACATGGCGTCGCCCAGGATGGGCAGAGCATCGCCCCCTGGTGGGCAGAGCGTCGCCCCTGGTGGGCGTGCCGGGTGGATCCCGGTCGGGCGCATGCGGGAGTCTGTCTGACTGTCTCTCCCTGTTTCCAGCTTCAGAAAAATGGAAAAAAAAAAAAAAAGAAGTTTATTTTATTTCTGTTGTAGTGGAATAACAACCTAAAAGATGAGGTATGAAAACACAGTAAAGTTAGGTAGCTTACTGAAGATCACACAACTATACATACTAAACTCTAATCTTTCAGTCATTATATCAGGGTCTCTTTCTTATACCATATACTTCAAAAACAGTTTTGATAAATATAAAATGTAAGGGTGTTAGTAAAACATATGAATAATATCAAAGCAAAATTATTTAATGAACCCTCAACAAAACTAGTTTGCTCACACTAATGTGAAGTTAGCTAAGTCTCTCATAATTGATTCAATGAGAGGAGTTGTATTATAGTGTTAATATTACCTGACTGGGAAGAGGAGAACCAGATTACCAAATCATATTAATTTTGAGCAAATATCTTTACTCTCTGGCTTTCAGTTTCCACATTAAAAGTGAGAGTAAAGGGATATTTCACATTACTTCTAAGTAATTTATATTTTAAATATTTATTGAGCATTCACTACAGTGGTGTATTAGAGATTCAAAATAAGACATAATACTTACACTAAAACAATCTCACTTAAGAGACAGGAAACATAGTTATGAAATATTTTTCAATGCCAATGTGAGTGATACAGAAAAAAATAATATGAAACAACCGGGGATAATTTTTCCCCTTCTAGGGCAAACATTTGACAATGTTTGGAGACACTTTTGCTTGTCACTCCTGGGAGGAGACTTCTTTTGGGTAGAGTCATCAAATAGGGGCCAAGAATGCTATCAAATGTCCTGCAGTGAACAGGACCTCTCTCCCACACAATGGTTACCTAAACCAGAATATCAATAGTGTTGAGATTGAGAAACTGCTCTAGAAATTCAAAGAAAAAATCATCGTGGGAAACAAAGATCAGGAAAGTCTCCTCAAGGAGCTGTGTTTTTCCATGAACTTATAACATGGTTATTTCTGGAGAAACAGCATAAACAAGGTTATGGAGAAGGGAATCAGCACTGCTTATTTGGGAGGCCATGAGAAACCCAGTGCAGCTGGAGTGCATAGCTCGTATATCAGATGAAGAGTTAGATCTGTGCTGTGTTGTGGAGAATCTCAAACGCCAGCATGACAATTTCTTTATTTATTAGACAATGGGGAACCATTCAATGAACATACTTTAGAGAGTAAGCATTGTTTTAGTTAAATGAGTCTGGCAGTGGTCTGAGGATCTATTGTAGTGGAGAGGCTGGAAGAGAATCAGGAGGTTAAAACAATCCAAGCTTGAGGTATTGAGTATTAAATCAAGCAGAACTTGACTTAACCATAATGTTTGTACCACATCTCCTTATCTAGATGCAATTATAGATTAGGGTAAAGCCATTCAGCAGCAATAACACTAAATCATGTTTTCACAAAAGTGCATAAACAATGAGTTCTAATTGATCAATGATGTGGGTTTTCCAGACCATGTAATTTTGCTCATGTGTTTATATCAAGTGAGTTTGATAATGTTTAAAAATTGTGCTTTTATTTCACAAACTGAAGCAATGAGAAACTTTCATTTGAGGACATAAGCTTTTATCACTTCAATTTTTTGGTCCTTTCTGTCCCTGGTCTCTGTATCTGTAATAGAGTAATGTTCCTTAAATGCTGGATCTCATGAATCACAGTGCAAAAACACATTGCTTTGTAAGTTTGCCATCATGTTTGGTTCCACTTGTCTAGGCAAAAACAAATACCCACCAAGACGTTCTCCCCTCAGGATTCAGTGGAAGATGAAATGAAAAGATTAGGACATTTTTTTTTTCAATGCTTATGAGTTTTAGCATTGACTTTATACCAGTAAAGGCACTGCAAGTATCAATTTTTCTTTTTCAAGCTCTCGTTTCTCATTATTCAGACTGAATGACTAACATCAGTGTAACTAATGCCTTTAAACTTATATTGGGGCAAGAAAATTATTATTTTTTTGAGTCGGGAAGAGCAGTCTTGTGACCATCAATGCAAAAGTAAGTTGTCATCATCAGTTTGTTCTACCCAGTTTGTAGCAAAACCCCAATAAATATCAAAGATATGAATGAATAAATGAAAAGATGAAAGGTGGCCAACATAGCACGACAAAAATCCTGGAACTTATTTCTCACTTTATCAATCATTATCTATAGAAAAGATAGAATCTTTAAAAATGGAAAGAAAAAGTAATTGTTATTTTATCTTCATTTTTAGTTTTTCTATTAGAAAAGACTTTTTAGGAAACTTTTATTTTAACCAGCTACATTCAAACACTGGCCATTTTGGTGATACTCAATGACTATTTTAGATATAAATTTAGGTCATAAAGAAGAAAATTGATAGTAACTGATTTTGTCTTATGAACTGAAATTTTCTTTCATGGTGAATGTGCCTTTTGGAAAATCAGGTAAACTATAAATTTACTTTTTTATGAAGAAAAGTATTGAAATAATTTATATATGCAAACAGGCTGCACTTAATCTATAAACCAGTTCAAGTAAAATTGCCATCCTCTGATCATTTCCACTGATAAGAACAAGACCCACCCTAGTAGGTCATTTTATCGGTGAGAACACAGTCTTACTCTGATAGGTATTGTACTCAAGAGGTTTTTATCAACATCCTGAGGGAAGATGAGGAAGAAGTCACAGCTGTCCATGCATATACACATTGAAACATCACCATTAGAGCTAGCTCATTTGGCAGTGCCACTCACAGGAGTTCCTTATTTGGTTTCAGTGCACATAGAGTGTTCTAAATTCCTTCATAAGAGAGATAAACTAAATGGGCGGATAATTTCCTTTGCAACAAGAAGTGCTGCAGGTGAGCACACACTCTGAATGCATTTGTCTATGATCACTCAAAACAGCAGCATTCAAGTTGCCTGGGATTTGACTGCCTATCGTTGATGCAAGGATTTCTTCAGGTTATTCCTGCAGGTCATTAGGAAGGCCTGGAGCAGCCCTGGGTATGAGGATTCTATTCCCTTTGATCACACAAAACAGTTTTTAGGGCATCTTCTTAGTAAAAATCGCCTAAATCCCATCCAACAATGTCTCTCATGTCAGAAGCCTGCTTTCTAGGGGATGTTAGCATTGCCTGGCTCATACCATTTGCTGTGTACTATCCCACCACCACAGGCCTAGGCTGGAGGGAATGCTACCTTATTTTAAAGGTACTGTTGTAGAATTCTGAAAAGTTATCTCAAAATTTTTAAATTGAAGAAAAGTTTTAAATAAAAATAATGGCTTTAAATGATCTAGGACACCTGTTTTGAGCTATGGTCTACCACGTCAGACCTGATTTAAGAAGCACAGTTGTAACGACCACAGTGGAGTCTCTTCAGGATGATTTGATCATTTCTGAGCTGGAATGCAAGGCTATGATAAACATACTTCCACTTACAAATACCCTTAGAATGGCCGCTTCTTTTAGACAAATGGAGGCTCAAAACTTTCACATTTGGAAAAAACAGATACTATTTTTTTTAAAACTTATTTTTCTGAAGTGAGAAGCAGGGAGGCTGAGAGACAGACAGACTCCCACATGTGCCGGACCAGGACCCACCTGGCATGCCCACCAGGGGGCGATGCTCTGCCCATTTGGGGTGTTGCTCCATTGCAACCGGAGCCATTCTAGTGCCTGAGGCAGAGGCTATGTATGGAGCCATTCTTAGCACCTGAATCAACTTTGCTCCAGTGGAGCTGTGGCTGAGGGAGAAGAAGCAAGAGAGAGAAAGGAGAGGGGGAAAGGTGGAGAAGCAGATGGGCGCTTCTCCTGTGTGTCCTGGCCTGGGAATTGAACCTGGGACATTCACACACCAGGCCAATGCTCTACCACTGAGCCAACCGGCCAGTGCCAAGAACAGTTTCTATTTAAAAAATGAGTTTTGCTGTTTCTATTTTACATAGGAATGTAATCATTAATTATGGGCATATGTAGCTTTTCTGTTTAAGAAATTTCATTGATAGGACTTTAGGTTATATAAAAATAGGCATTAGCACTTAGTCTGTAGTGAAAAAATAAAATAACTATAAAAATAAATTATGCTTAATGTTTAAGTAAGAGAAAGTTGAAAAAATGTTAAATTTAATTATCTAAATAAAAATTTAAAGAATAAAGAGGAATTTGAGGATTCTAATTTGGTGTCTGGAAGGGGTGGTAGGTTGAAGGGGCCTAGACATGGGTAACAGAATAGAAGGTGACAGTGGGACTCAACAAATTTTACTAGATAAGTTACTGGCCAGTAAGCCAGTGACTCCTGAGAAATTCCTTGTGGTGGTGATAACTAAGGAGATTTAGGAAAAAAAGCTTAATTATTCATTTTAAAGTTATTTCTTATTTGGTACCATGCCTTTATTATGTCCCTTGATTATTCCCATAGCGTTAGTAAAGATAAATAGAATAACCTTGAGTTAATGGTGTCCTTGGAAATGCAGGAGAAGCTCTATCTCCCTTTGGGCATATAGAAAGGACAGCAGCTAGAGTGTGTAAGACTATGGGATAGAAGATTTAGACCTAAATCTGGCCTAAAAATTTGGAGTTAGTCTATAGTCTAAGGACTATTGAAGAGATATTGGATTTTCTACTCTAGTGTGTTTATTGCAGCTCTTGTAACTTATTTTTTTTTAATTTTATTTTTTTTTCAGCAAGTTTTAGGTTTATAGAAAGTAAGTACAGAGGTGTTATATATCTTCCCCACCCCCAAACATGCATAGCTTCCCATGTTTTCAACATTACTCACCAGAATGAGACTCTCTCTCTCTCTTTTTTAAACTAAAAGTGAACCTCAATTGACACCACAATCATCTGAGTCAGTAGTTTACATTACATTCACTTTTGGTGTGGTAGATTCTATAGGTCTAGAGCCAGGCGTCCCCAAACTACGGCCCGCAGGCCACATGCAGCCCCCTGAGGCCATTTATCTGGCCCCCGCTGCACATCTGGAAGGGGCTCCTCTTTAATTGGTGGTCAGTGAGAGGAGCACTGTATGTGGCAGCCCTCCAAAGGTCTGAGGGACAGTGAACTGGCCCCCTGTGTAAAAAGTTTGGGTACCCCTGGAAAGTATAATGACATCTCCATAATTATAATATCCTACAGAGTATTTTCTTTTCTTCTTCTTCTTCTTCTTCTTTTTTTTTTTTTTAAGTGAGAGAAGGGGAGATAGAAAGACAAACTCCTGCATGATCCCTAACTGAGATCCACCTGACAACCCCTGTCTGGGCCAATATTCCGAGCTCTCTTTAGCACCTGGGGCCGACTCTTGAGCCACGGACTGTAAGAGGGGAAAAGAGAGAGAGGATAAGAGGGAAGGGGAGAGAAGCAGATGGTCACTACTCATGTCCTGACTGGGGATCAAATCCAGGACGTCTGCATGCAGAGCCCACGCTCTATCCCAGGGGTCCCCAAACTTTTTATGCAGGGGGCCAGTTCACTGTCCCTCAGACCATTGAAGGGCCGGACTATAAAAAAAAACTATGAACAAATCCCTATGCACACTGCACATATGTTATTTTAAAGTAAAAAACAAAACAAAATGGGAACAAATACAATATTTAAAATAAAGAACAAGTAAATTTAAATCATCAAACTGACCAGTATTTCAGTGGGAACTATGCTCTTTTCACTGACCACCAAGGAAAGAGGTGCCCCTTCAGGAAGTGCAGCGGGGGCCGGATAAATGGCCTCAGGGGGCCGCATGTGGCCCGCGGGCCGTAGTTTGGGGACCCCTGCTCTATCCCCTGAGCCAGCCGGCCAGAGCCCTACAGAGTATTTTCACTGCTCTAAAAATCCCCTGTGCTCTGCCCGTTCATCTCATCCCCCTCCCCACCTGTTACTTTCTACAGCTATTAAAGGGAAGGAAGACTGTTGAAGACTGGATGATTTGGGGAGACTTGCTTTTATTGATACCCAAGGAGACAGGGGAAAAGAGGAAAGATGAAGGAACAGAAACTACAGTCCAGAGCATCTTTTACTTTCTCATATTTATGTAGGTTACCTCACCTTTCATGTTGGTTACATTAGGTTAAAATGAAGCCAAGCAGCCCTGGCCCGTTGGCTCAGCGGTAGAGCATTGGCCTGGCGTGCAGGAGTCCCAGGTTCGATTCCCGGCCAGGGCACACAGGAGAAGCGCCCATCTGCTTCTCCACCCCTCTCCCTCTCCTTCCTCTCTGTCTCTCTCTTCCCCTCCCGCAGCTGAGGCTCCATTGGAGCAAAGATTGCCTGGGCGCTGAGGATGGCTCTATGGCCTTTGCCTCAGGCGCTAGAGTGGCTCTGGATGCAACAGAGTGACGCCCCAGAGGGGCAGAGCATCGCCCCCTGGTGAGCGTGCCGGGTGGATCCCGGTCAGGCGCATGCGGGAGTCTATCTGACTGCCTCCCGGTTTCCAGCTTCGGAAAAAATGAAAAAAACAAAAAACAAAAAAATGAAGCCAAGCACAGCCTGGAGAGAAGAAAGGGTAAAATAAATAAATAAAGCAGTAAGCGTTCTGAGGACAGTGTTGTTAGTTAAAAACAAGGATGTGCCGTACATTGTTCTGGAGTCTCATACAGATCAAGATGGGGTGGACTCTGGGAGGCAGTTATCGGAGCATTTAAGTTCACGTGAAGAAATTCAGGGACCTACTCCGCACGGTCTCTTCAGATCCTGTGATGCTCCGTTGCTTTTTTGTAACGTTTGGGGCATTAGGAACGTCTTCAAAGCTGCTTATGCTCGTCTGTGACACCCACCCCCAGGCAACACTGTTAGATTGGGTTTTGCAGGATGCCAACCGGGACCTCTGTGCCCTGAAGAATTGCAGATGCTGCCTCAATCTCCTTGCCCAGGAGACGTATTCTTAGCCTCGAGTGAATCATTTTCCCACCGAGCTTCTTCAGAGCTACTATGTTTACGTTTGTGAACTCTCCAAGTGCTCTGCTGGGCTTTGTCTTTAAAAATTTCAAAATAAGGGAAAGATGGGTGAAATTATATATATACACACACACACACACACACATAACACAGAGTTATAGAGAGCAGGAAAGTAAATCATGAAAGGAAGGGAAGAGGGCTTGGGGGGAGGGGGGCGAGGTGGATGCTGAGGGGAACACGGGGGTGGGGGGATGTATTCAGTGGGACATTTGAATCTATGTAAACACAATAAATTAAAATCAATTAAAAAAATTTCAAAGTAAGACTTTCAAGCCACTCCTTGGTCTGCTTCCCTGAATCGATAAATCACAGAGGCTGCTGTTTTCTTTAGAAGGAAGGAAAAAACAACAAATATATATATATAAAAACTCAGTATCTGGAAAAATTTGATTTGATTAAATAAAAAAACAATAGAAAGCAGAAGAAAATGACTTTTTCTTACTAGACGTGCATTGGTTTCTGAGTGCAATTGAACACTGCCTTATTGTCAATATGAAGGAGGTCACTTGGAGGACTTGGCACACAGGGACGAATTGTCTCTTGAAAGAGGGGATGGAAGATGTTAATTTTCTGTACTTTTTAAATTAACAGAAATTAAGAATATTCTTTCCAGAGAGGGAGGGCATGAGTATGCCAGATGAGGGTGGGTGGCCTGAGAAATCCCCTGCTGTTGGTGTGGGGTCAAGAGCAAAGCTGCAGGGGAGAAGCAGAGCGTTACATAAGAGCCTTCTGGGAAGTGGTGCTTCTCGTCCAAGGGCACGAGGTCACTAGACTCTAGAGCAGGGGTAGTCAACCTTTTTATACCTACCGCCCACTTTTGTATCTCTGTTAGTAGTAAAATTTTCTAACCTCCCACCGGTTCCACAGTAATGGTAATTTATAAAGTAGGGAAGTAACTTTATTTTATAAAATTTATAAAGCAGAGTTACAGCAAGTTAAAGCATATAATAATAACTACATACCAAGTACTTTATGTCGGAGTTTTGCTAAGTTTGGCAGAATAAATCTTTATAAAACAACTTACTATAGTTAAATCTATCTTTTTATTTATACTTTGGTTGCTCCGCTACCGCCCACCATGAAAGCTAGAACGCCCACTAGTGGGCGGAAGGGACTAGGTTGACCACCACTGCTAGAGCATGGCTTCTGAGCATGAGCTTTTAGGGTCTGTGAGTGCTGGGAGAGAGCTTGCAGTATTCTTGGTGTGTTCGGTTTCCCTCAGAATCTGGTAAGTGGATATTCGCATTTTTGGAGGAAGGTTGGTGGAGCGTGGCCAAAGGCATGGAGACTTGCCAAAGGGTAAACAAGTTTTTCTCAAGGCACAGAAAGTCAGACCTTGGTTTGAATGCTCGGTGGCTCTCCAGATGCAAGGCAGGGAAGTCTGAAGTCAGAGGAAGCGCTGACTTTCTGGCCCACGACCCAGAAAGGCGACCAACACAAAGGCTCCAGTGTGAATATTCTGCCAATTAGGTTTATGGCATCTGGGGTAGACCAGAGTTGGTGAAGACAAGAACCAGGCGCCTGTATGCCAAACCAGTCTGTGGTTAGACCAAATTTACGTGATGGTTAAAAAATGTGCCCTGTAAAAATGTCTGTTTCTATGATTTTGTTACTATGTTGTTATTGTTGCTTTTCCACTTTGGTTTCTTCTTTGGTATTTTGGAGAGCCCCTGTTTGAAAATTCCAGTGTATCCCAACTGAGCTGGGGGATAAAAAATTCCAGCTGCCACACTCTCTCCACCCTCTACCCAACACACACACACACACACACACACACACACACACCCCTAAACTTGGAGGGATAAAAAATTCCAGCTGCCACACTCTCTCCATCCTCTACCCAACACACACACACACACACACACACACACACACACACACACACACACACACACACACCTAAACTTAGAGAACGAAGAGGCCAGTATGAGAGTCACAGTTGCCCCCCCCCCCCCCCCCACACACACACCCTAAACTTAGAGAACGAAGAGGCCAGTATGAGAGTCACAGTTGCCCAGCAGGAAAGGCATGGTGGAGGTAAAGGCACACTTGGTGTTTCTGAACTAAAGACAGCACATGCTCAAAGCCGAATATGTAGTTCTTTTTTTTTTTTTTTTTTGTATTTTTCTGAAGCTGGAAACGGGGAGAGACAGTCAGACAGACTCCCGCATGCGCCCGACCGGGATCCACCCGGCACGCCCACCAGGGGCGAAGCTCTGCCCACGAGGGGGCGATGCTCTGCCCCTCCGGAGCGTCGCTCTGCTGCGACCAGAGCTACTCCAGCGCCTGGGGCAGAGGCCCGGGAAGAATATGTAGTTCTTAAACTGAACACTGTAGAATGTCGTGGTAGGGATAAATTTCTGTGGTTGTGTTGACAGGGAAACACTTCATGAAATAGTTTTCATTTGAACTAGACCTTAAACTACGGGTGAAGACTCAGAGAAACGCACTTATGTATGAGCAATGCCTTGTTTTTATGTGTTGATTTCCACTGAACGCAGCCTGCGCCAGGAGCAGCCTTCTGAAGGTGTGTTTTCCGTACTCTGATTCGCAGGCTGGGCTGTGTGTGAATGAGGAAGGCGGGCAAGTGACTTTCAAAGTTATGACTGTAAAGCAAGTCGATGGTGGATGAAATGCAGATATATGTAATGTTTTACAGAAATTCATTTTTAGAGAATCTGGAAATATGGATGAATCATGGTTTTCACATCTCATTATATGAGTTATGAAGTGGAAGACAAATAGCAGCAGCAGCAAATTATTATGCTTTAGCCAAAGATTAGGAGAACTCTGACCTTGCCTTTCACAGCTTTATGTGTGCAGGCGAGGTAAGAAAATCATTTGATTAGTTTTTTACTCACATGTATATTTATGCAGGATTTCAACAGAGATATTGAGACTGAACCATTACTTTAAAACTTTGAGATGATGAGGAGAGAAACTTTCACTTCAGAAAGACTGGCTTCTAGATCTTGTTATATTACTAACTAGCACTGTGGCCTCAGGCTAGATACCTCATTTCTTTCTGTATTCGCTCATTTTATGAGTTAGTTTACGTCAGGGATCCTTGATCTTTCTCTGAGTAGGAGTTACAGTAAGAGTTCCACCCTCTCGAAAAACTTCCAGTCTGCTAAAAACACTCTTAACTGTTATTTTGGTTCTGAAGATGGCTAACAATGAACTGTTTTTTGACAGGATTTTATAAATTAATGTAACTTGTAGTATAATACCCTAACCCTTCCATCCATGTCAAGTTTTCTTGGATCAGATTTTGGAAATAAAGGCATTGAGAGTATGTAGAAGTGCATGTTATTAATAAAATTCCCGAGTAGAATAAAGGAGGTACATCATTGATTTCTTCTTTTCTTGAAACTTTAGAAAATTACAAAAAAATGGGCATTTGTTGTCAATAATGTCATGGGCCTTTAATCACTTACACTCCAACAGTGCTTTTTTCAGACTTAGAGCTGATTTATTCTGTGCCAGTTTACTTCTTCATCTTCTTAAAAGATTCTATAATCTACTCATATCCAGAAAAGAGATAAGTTATAGTCCTTTAAGATCTCCATTCCCCTTTCATTTTAAAATTTTTCCAACAATCAATTGGGGCAAAGACTGAGCTAAAATTTTTAGGTCACTGTAGACATGGCTTCTGTTGCTTATCAATCCTGTTCTGTAGCTCTTCCTTTGACAGTTCTGGGTTCTAGTTCTGAGTAGTCAGGCTGATGCCAGAATATTTTGCCTATTCTATCCTTCCCTAATGTGATTTCCACCTCCGAGCCTCTTTGGGTGAAAAACACTTTCAGTCTGTTCAGTACAGATTATATACAGGGGTGGGCAAAAGTAGGTAGGAGGCAGTGGGGCTAACCCAAACAGATCACTGAAAATCAGGTTTGTTTACTGATTTTCAAAGACTACAAGAATGTGTAAATAACAAAGGCCGGCAATTTGAGCACTTAGGAGATTGTACCTAAGTGCACTATGCCATTGTGATATTCATTTGAGTTAATAAAGCTATTGTAATAATCATAACCTCGATGTCTTCTTCCATATGAACGACTGTAGACCTACTTTTGTCTACCCTTGTTTGTATTAGTTTATACATACAGTATCTATATATTACACTTCCTGACATTTCTTTGGTTCCATTTCCCAGAACTTCCATTGCCAGTCTACCTTTGTAGTTTGGGCCCAAGCAATCAGTAGTTAAAGTTGTCTCTTTATGAGGTACCTGGCTTCTTTTAGAATCTAAATGTATCACTTTTTTTTCCCTGAAATTCATATCACCCGATTTCAGGCAAGTTTTTAATCTCTTCTCTCTGCTACAATCCCAAGGAAATGAGGTTTTTGTTGGTTCAAAAAACCGCTTATTTCTTCTGAGAATTTTGAGTAAAATCTTGTTTCTAACATTTTTAGACATTTCTGTGTACAGTCAATTTTTAGAGTCCAGTGACAAACATAGGCCCACTGTATAATAAAGAATTCGACCTTCCTTGAAGAGAGGTGACTCTTTTCCCTGCTCCTAGTAAGTTCTAAATTCTTGGAATATTTTGAGTGATAGAAGTATTTTTTGTTGTTCCTGGTGGGCTCTTTGAACCATACTTGATAGGTTTTGCTAATGAGGTGACTTAGGGTGATGCAAGTCATACCCAATAGTCTGTAGGCAGAGACTGGCCACACTGGAAAGATGATTTAGAGTAAGGTCTTTAGGTCGTGCAGCAGTAGTCAACCTGTAGACAAAGTTCAACTGTGTGGGCAATCAATCAATCAGATATGCCTAAGTAATGAAGCTTCATTAAACCACTGGATGCTGAAGGCAAGTAAGCTCTCAGAGTTGGCAGTACTTTGCATTTGTTATATCAATGTCAAGAAGAGGGTGATAAACCCTGAGGACAATGAAAAGTTGACATCTGGAATCCTCCCAGACTTTGCCCTGTGTATCTCTTCCTTTGGTTACTTTTTATTTGGATTCTTTCCATATAATAAATGTAACTGTGAATATAATGGATTCAATAATTTTTGTAAGTATTTCTAGTGAATTATTGTACCTGTGGGTGGTCTTAGAAAAAACCCTTGAACTTGCAGGTAGTGTCGGAAGTGAGAGTGGTCATCTGTGGACTCTTTCTTCTAATTTTATAGTTGAACCCTGTTGAAAAAAATACAATTTAACTGAGTACATCTGAAGGTCTAATTGGCTTTAGAATTGGGCTTCATCCCATCTAACAGTTAGAAGTATGCTCGGAGGGGTTATATAAAATTGAAAGTTTTGATAGGATAAAGGATGAGGCATAAGAGAAATCAACAACAACAAAAAAAGGATTAGTTTGGGGCCAGTACTTTTTCTTGGGGGAAGAAGAAGGGAAAGTTTTTTGTTTTTTTTTTATCATGTAGAGTGCCTCTTTCTTTGGGGGATAGAGAGAATCCCCAGAACAGTAACTTGACTGGTGTTTGACTGGAAAATTCCAGACTGGGTTATTGAGATTATGTATGTTGTTGGGAGCAGTTGAAACTGCAATTAAAGCAGATCTTAAATCTAGGTTAGGTCTCCTGGAATTTTAGCACTAATGACTCCATTTTGGGCTTGTAGTTTTCTTTTTAGCAATCCTACCTCCTTGCAGTTTGGGCTGGGAAGTCTTGAGAGGACTTGGTAGTCTGGAGGACTGTGCGGCTTACTGTACAGTTTGGCTAATGCTGAGCACACATGTTTTGCACAGTGAAGGATAGTCTTTTCTCAGATGTTAGCGGAATCCTGAGCCTTTGGCTTTCTGGGATGACTCATCGGTGTACTTTCCTACTCATCTGCAACCTACTCACTTCCATTTCAGGGAAGTTGTCTTTAGGAGTGTATTTTACTACATATGGTTTATTTTAAATCATAATTGTATATATCAAAGTATAATTATTTTTCCATATGTTATTAAATATTAAATAAGCATTAAGATAAATACCACGTTTTCCCTCTTTTACCTCTCTTGTGATATTTTGATGTAGCAATAAGTATATATTTGGTTTGCATCTCCTGTTTCTGATGACAGCTCTTATAATCTTTGTAATTTCCTAAGTGATGAGTCAGAAGAACATCTTTTGTTACAATGTTGGTTTTTTTGTCCCTGGCTCCTGAGACAGCTCTATAGCAATAAAGGTAAAAAGAATGGCCTTTTTTTTATTATTATTATTCACAACAAACCCCATTCAACTACATCTCAGTTTTGTTAGTGAGGTGACTTTTAGAAAGAACCTAAAGATAGAAACTGGTTGCTTCAGGAACCAACACAGTGATTGATTAGAGGGTTGGGACTTTTAGCCTCACACTCACAACCTCAGTAAAGTAGAGACTAAGTTCTGTCACCGACGGCCAATGCCCTAATCAATCATGTCTTCATAATGCAACCTCCATAAAAACTCTAACTTATTATGAGGTCCAGAAAGCTTCTGGGTTGAGGAACACATTGAGGTGCTGGGAGAGTGTGCTGTGCCCGAGAGGGCACGTAAGCTCTGTGCTCCTCTGCACACCTTGTTCTACGCATTGCTTCCATTGGAGGGTTTCTAAGTTGTATTCTTTATAATAAAACAGCAATGGTAAGTAAAGGGCTTTCCTGCATTCTGCGAGCCATACTAGCAAGTTATTGAACAGAAGAGGGAGTTGGGGGAGGCCCTGATTTATAGCAGGTCGTTCAGAAGTATAAGTCACAACTTGAGGCTTGTCATTGGCATCTGAAATGAGATCAGTCATATTGGAACTAAGCCCCTTAACCTATGGGATCTGTATCAGTTCCAGGCAGTTCATATCAGAAGAACCAGATAATTGGTTGGTGTGGAAAACCCACACCTTTGGTGTCAGAAGCTGTCTTAGTTTGTTCAAGTGCTATAACAAAATACCACAGACTGGGGAGCTTATAAACAATAATAATTTATTTCTCATCATTCTTAAATCTGGAAGGTTGAGGTCATGGCACAGACTTTGTTATGATGGCTGATGAAGGCCACCTTCAGGTTGTAGGCTGTTGACGACTTGCTGTGTCCTCAGGTGGTAGAAAGCAGAAGGATTCTCTCTGGAGCCTTTTTTCTAAGGGAATTAATCGCATGCATGAGGGCTCTTCCCTCATGACATAATTACCTTCCAAAGGCCTCACTTCCTGATACCAGCACATTGGGTGTTAGGATTTAACACATCAGTTTAGGGAGAAATAAACATTCAGTCACAGCAGAAGTGTTGTGTGAGTAGAGGAAAACATTTTTTTTTTTAAACCTTCCTAACTCATATTTGACTATGTAGCCTTATGGGTAACACCCTTTGTTAATATTCTTGAATTTCTTTCAGTGACAGAGTGGAGGTCTGTCTGTGATCACATTTCTTTCCTCTTAGTCATATCACATCAACCTGGCAGGTAGCGTTCTGGAAAGGGAGGGGAACTGGGAGTCAGGGTCTGGGATGGAGGCCCCACTATATGCTCCCAATCTGCTGATCTAGGCTAGTTAATATCCCAAATCTCTTCTGGCATTGAAACAGTAAATTCAATGTAAAAGTTCAGCAACATCAATCCCTTAAAAAAAAAAAGACAATATCTAAATTTCTGAGATAGAATAGGAACACAAAGTCATAACATAAGGGGACCAGGATATAACTTACTAAGAGCTGAAGTTCTCTGCTTGATGAGACTAAACATCAATGACTCATGCTTTTCTATAGGAGTTTTCCTATCAGCATAGATTTCTGTGTGAGTCCTAACATTGGTGGAAAGGGACAAGGTTCTCGTTTTTTCTCCTTCATAGATGTCACAAGCACCTCTGTTAAAAGTTCTGATTTTTTTCTGGACATAATACTTGTTGACATAGGGATTCAAGTTTCATGTGTAAGACCCTTGGCGGGCAAGCGTTAAATAATTTGAGTAAGAAGGGAGTTCTGGAGTTTTACTGGCGGCAGAATCTTAGGAATTGTGTCATCTATTTCCATGCCAGGAACATTGCCTGCTAAAATTTTAAAAAAAAGTTTTAAATGAAAGTATCGTTTTTGTCACATTCTTAGATTTTTCTACTCTATTTTAAAAAGCGTGTTGATTAGCACTGAAAGGTGCATAGAAATAACTACCTTTGCCCCGTTTGACCTCAAGCCTCTGAAATTATTGAGTCCTTGATATAGTGAGAATTCATGACTTGATTATATTTGTAATAAGTGAAGTCACATGGTCATTCTAGAATCATTACATATTTGTAGAGGACAGATTATATGATATTTATAGTTCTCATTTAATAGCAAACACAGTTTCCATGTTGCAAATAACTACTGAAATCACAGGAATCATGTAAATTAGATTTATTTGGGCTTTGGTGGCTGCTTGAATTTCACAAGATAAATGCCAGATTTTTTTTTTATTGCCAGATTCCATATTTAAGGAAACCATGAAAAACTTGGAATTTTCTAAGTAACTGTCACAAAGATACAGTTCAGTTTAGACTCTAAAAAACCCATTATTATGCAGTTTCCTCCTCTGTCCCCAGCACGGCCCCGCCTTCCTGTTCCTACAACCCCCAGTAGGCCTGCCATGCCGCCCAGGTTTTACTGGCTTCGTATTTGACATAAAATTCTGAAATTATTATGACTATGGATTACTAGTTTTATTATTAAATAAAAAAATCATAGCTAAATTTTATCGCCTTAATTTTCTTTTATTATTTGTGCTATATTTCTTTAAAAAATTTTTTTTTTTGTATTTTTCTGAAGCTGGAAAGAGTAGAGACAGTCAGACAGACTCCCGCATGCGCCCGACCGGGATCCACCCGGCACGCCCACCAGGGGGCGACGCTCTGCCCACCAGGGGGCGATGCTCTGCCCCTCCGGGGTGTCGCTCTGCCATGACCAGAGCCACTCTAGCGCCTGGGGCAGAGGCCAAGGAGCCATCCCCAGTGCCCGGGCCATCTTTGCTCCAATGGAGCCTCGGCTGCGAGAGGGGAAGAGAGAGACAGAGAGGAAGGAGAGGGGGAGGGGTGGAGAAGCAGATGGGCGCTTCTCCTGTGTGCCCTGGCTGGGAATCAAACCCGGGACTTCTGCACGCCAGGCCAACGCTCTACCACTGAGCCAACCGGCCAGGGCTCTTTAAAAAAATTTTTAAATTTAATTTTATTTTTTGACTTTAAAGAATATGTTATTTTTTACTTACAGTGGACATATAATATTATCTTAGTTTCAGAGAGTAGACATTATATAGCTTACTAAGTGATCACCCTGATAAAGCTTTTATACATCTTTTTACCATTCATAGTTATTAGAATATTATTGGTTTTATTCCTTATACTGTACTTTACATCCATGGCTATTCTCTGACCACCAATTTGTACTTCTTAATCCTTTCATTTTTTTCACCCAATCCAACCACCTCCCTTCTGGAAACTGTCAAAATGGTCTTTGTGCCTATGACCTTGTCTTCATTAAGCTTGTTCATTTACTTTGTTCTTTTAAATTCAATTGTCGATAGATATATATTTAGTGCCATTTTATCATTCACATTTTTTATCTTTTTTTCTTCTTCTTTTTAAAGAAGACCTTTTAACATTTCTGGAAATACTGGCTTGGTAGTGTTGAACTCCTTGAACTTTTTTTTTAATCTAGGAAAAATTTTATATATGACCTTCGATTCTAAATGATAACTTTTCTGGGGAGAGTAATTTTTGTTGTGGGTCCTTGCTTTTCATCACTGTGAGTATTTCTTGCCACTAGCCTGCAACGTTTTTTTGAGAAATCATCTGACATTTTTGTTGGAGCTCCCTTGTAGATAACTGCTTTTCTCTTGCTGCTGGTGTGTGTGTGTGTGTGTGTGTGTGTGTGTGTGTGTGTGTGTGTGTGTTTGACAGAGACAGAGAGAGACGGAGAGAGAGGCAGATAGGGACAGGCAGACAAGAAGGGAGAGAGATGAGAAGCATCAATTCTTTGTTGCGGCACCTTACTTGTTCATTAATTGCTTTCTTATATGTGTCTTGACCGGGGGGCTCCAGCAGACCAAGTAAACCCTTGCTCAAATCAGAGACCTTGGGCTTAAACTGGTGTGCCTTGCTCAAACCAGACAAACCCGGGCTCAAGCTGGTGACCTCGGCATCTCGAAACTGGGTCCTCCACGTCCCAGTCGGACGCTTTATCCACTTCGCCACCGCCTGGTCAGGCTTCTCTTGCTGCTTTTAAGATTCTCTCTTTGTCTTTAACTTTTGCCATTTTAATTAGGATGTGTCTTTGTGTGGGTTTATTTGGGATCATTTCATTTGGGATTCTTTGTACTTCCTGGACTTGTATGTATATATATTTTACCAACTTAGGAAAGTTTTTCCTCATTATTATTATTATTTTATGATATGTAGAGTTGCGATTCTTTGCTCTTTCTCTTCTCCTTCTGGCAGCCCCATGATGGGAAAGTTTGTATGCTTAAAGTTTTCCTAGAGGATCCTTATACTATCCTTTTTTTAAAAAAAAAAAAAGTTTTCTTTTTGCTATTCTGATTGGGTGTCCTCTGCCTTCTTCTCTTCCAAATCTCTGAATTGATCGTCTGCTTTATCTACTCCATTGTTGACTAGTTAAAATGTAGTCTTCATTTCTGACTGGTTCTTTTATAGGTATTTTAGTTCTGTTTTTATGTGTCTTATCTCTTGAAGTACTCACTTAGTTTATCTACTCCTCCCCTAAGATCATTAAGTACCCTTAAAACTAGTGTTTTGAACTCTTCATCTGGTATATTGCCTGTTCTCATTTTGTTGAATTCTTTTTCTGGAGTTTTGTTCTATTCTTTCATTTGGGACATGTTTCTTTGTCTCCTCTTTTTGGCTGCCTCCTTGTGTTTGTTTCTATGTATTAAGTAGGGCTGTTAAACTTGCTGGGCTTTGTAGATTGGCCTTATGCAGTAGGAATCTTATAGGATAAAGTGCTTCCCTGTTCACCTGAGCTGGGCACCCCAGCTGTGGTCCTTCCTCTACCTTGTGTGGGTTGTGTGTACACCTTCCTGCTGTAGTTGTAGTTTGATTGCTGTTGGCATGTAATTGGACGGATTTACTTCCAGGCTGATCAGCTGCAAAGCCTGGCTACAACCACCGACCACTGTGAAGGATCAGCTTGGTAGGGACCCACCCTACAGAGCAGGACCGACTTCCATGGAGCTCTGGTGCCTGCTGAGACCACCCCTTGAGTGTGTTGCTAATGGAGGTGGTTGGGTGATATCTATTTATTTATTTATTTATTGTATTTTTTCTGAAGCTGTAAACGGGGAGAGACAGTCAAACAGATTCCCGCATGCGCCCCACCGGGATCCACCTGGCACGCCCACCAGGGGGTGATGCTCTGCCCCTCTGGGGGGTCGCTCTGCCGCGACCAGAGCCACTGTAGCGCCTGGGGCAGAGGCCAAGGAGCCATCCCCAGCGCCCAGGCCATCTTTGCTCCAATGGAGCCTTGGCTGCAGGAGGGGAAGAGAGAGACAGAGAGGAAGGAGGGGGAGGGGGTGGAGAAGCAAATGGGCGCTTCTCCTATGTGCCCTGGCCGGGAATCGAACCCGGGTCCCCCCCGCACGCCAGGCCGACGCTCTACCGCTGAGCCAACCGGCCAGGGCTGGTTGGGTGATATTTAAATGTGATCTGAAGCTATTCACTGTGTGTGCTGGCTCTGGGGCCTCCTGGTATGTGCAGGCCAAGGTCAGCTGCTGCCTACCATTCAACCTGGCATGAACTACAAAGTTTTCTGCTGATGGTTGCTACTGTCCTGGGCTTAGAGGTACCCAGGAGAGGCCAAGTTATAAATGAAGGCCAGCTGCTGCCAGGGCCGAGCCTGTGGCCACTTAGCAAGAAGTATGGGTCATGCTGAGGGTAGGGCAGGCTGTTCCTATGGCAAAGCCACTGAAAACAGTGTGACTGGGCCCCAAAGTTGAGTGGAGCAGGGCCTCAAGGAATCACCAGGGAGGGGTGGACAATGTGGAGCCAGGTTGATGGGGCCTCAAATCTGATGCCCACCTGCTGGTGAGACAGGAAAAGGGCAATGGCCTCTGCCAGAACTTTTGCCTGGCAGAAAGCTGCCACACAGCTCTTTCCTGATACTAGATGATTCAGTTCTTTCCCATATGTCTCTGGCGTCTTTTAAGTTGCTGCTTCCGTGCTGGAGCTCAGAGGTAGTGAGTCAGAATAAACCCTCCAGTGGGCCCTTAAAGAGGAAGTGCTTGGACTCTATCAGCCTCTGACTCACTCAGGCACAATTCCTGCTGATTTTCACAGCCAGAAGTTATGGAGATTTATCTTTCTGGTCCTGGAACCCTGGGCTGGGGGGGGGCCTGGGACTCCTTGCTCCTCAGAGGGGTCTTCTGCGGCTGAGATATCCCTCTGGATTTTTATCTGCCACACGTAGATGTGGGACCATGCTGGTCAGTGTCTTCGTGCGTCTTACCATCTTGATGCGGTTTCTTCCTTATATCTGTAGTTGGAGAGCTTTCATTCATCTAGATTTTAGGTAGTTATAAATGATGATTCTTCTGTAGTTCAGCTGTAATTTGATTTGGTTGTGAGAGGATGTGAGTATTTCATTTACCTATGCTGCTATTTTAACGATAGATTCTTAAGGAAGAATTTCAAGCTGCATAAGTTATTAAATATTTATAATTTGCTATGAGTTCAAAACTCTCCTTAGACTTGCGGGCATAAAATAAACCCTCAGCAATCATTCTTATCTTCTGATAATAGTAGGTGTGATAAACAATTTAGAAGGAAAATTGAGGTTCAAAGTAACTCTTAGGAGACTATGAACTTGGGCTAATAGTCCGTTGAGTTTAGTAAATTGACAAGATGAATATAGACCAATGAATTAGAGATACACTAATGGCTAGTAGTAAGTTGTAGAAGTCAAAGGAAACAGATAACTTTGGAATTAAAATTTCACAGTACAGACACAAATTTATTTGAATAGTAAGTTTGTGAATAGATTTTGCTTGCTGTCATTGAGGTTTGAGGAGTTTATACCATATTTAATAGAAATTATTTAGGAATGTATATATATATGTATATATATATAATATATATAATCTAGCCACATGCAGGCATAAGCAAATACACACACATACAGAAGTGAGCAAAAGTAGGTTTACAGTTGTAATACAAAAAAATACTATAATTATAAAATAATAATATAAAAAATAACTCTGTTTCATGTATTTACAATTATAAACCTACTTTTGCCCACCCCTGTATATATACATCCTATTAAACAGGTCATATTGATCCTAATTTAAAGTTTAAAAATGTCTGAGAACATTTCTGAAGAAATATATGTATTATTTGTCCTTAATTTTTGAGAATGTTGTTCATATAGACATGAGTGACTCCTCTTCCTTGAAGATTTTCATTCTTTTTTCTTGCTACTTATTCCTATGGATTGCACCATGCATGCTGGCCTCATTTAGTCACATGTGTCAGCCTCCATACATCGTTAGTAGGAAACCATAGTCCACATTCACTCTTTTTTTCTTTATTTTTTTATTATTATTTTTTTTTCTTTTCATTTTTCTGAAGCTGGAAACAGGGAGAGACAGTCAGACAGACTCCCGCATGCGCCCGACCGGGATCCACCCGGCACGCCCACCAGGGGCGACGCTCTTCCCACCAGGGGGCGATGCTCTGCCCATCCTGGGCGTCGCCATGTTGCGACCAGAGCCACTCTAGCGCCTGAGGCAGAGGCCACAGAGCCATCCCCAGCGCCCGGGCCATCCTTGCTCCAATGGAGCCTCGGCTGCGGGAGGGGAAGAGAGAGACAGAGAGGAAAGCGCGGCGGAGGGGTGGAGAAGCAAATGGGCGCTTCTCCTGTGTGCCCTGGCCGGGAATCGAACCCGGGTCCCCCGCACGCTAGGCCGATGCTCTACCGCTGAGCCAACCGGCCAGGGCCACATTCACTCTTCTTTTAAGCTCTAATATTTGTGACACAATTACATATTTCAGGGTCTTTTTTTCAGATTTTTATTCATAACTGTGTGGTAGAATCAAGTCTCTGTTTGTTCCCTTATTGCTATATTATTTCCAAACAATGGAGTTTTAGGATACATAAACATTAATTTCTGGTTGACCACTTTTCCAAGGTCATATTATTTTGCTTCAATTAATCTTACATTTGAATATTTGCATAGCCCAAAGTGTCTTTGGATTAAATAGAAAACATGTGATTAATTCCATTGGTAGCCACGTTACTGCTCTAGATATCTTATTAACATATAAATGATTCAGTTGAAAATGGAATGTATTCCCACTACATTTAGTCACAATGCGGTAAAAGCTACCTCAGTAGGAATATTTTCCATGTACCTCTCTCATCCCTCCTCCTCTAACATTTTACCCTCTTTATTTTCTGAGACCTATTCTTGCAAGATTTTTACTGATAAATGTTAGCTTCTACCTGTGTTTAAAATTCTACCTTTTGCTTTTTTTTTTTTTTTTTTTTAGAAATCCTTTTACAGTAAAATAGATATGTTTATATAACTATCAGGCTGGTTATTTCTTTAAGGAAACCAAGTCCAATCCTAAGTAAATTGTCACTAGCATGCATTTCAGGAAGGGTTTCAATTTTGACTGGTGTGCTGGCTATGAAGTGAAGACAGAACATAGAAGGTCAAGATTGTAATGCAATCCGTAGGCTGGTTATGCTGAGTACTCTGGTCTGGACTTAGGGAGGGGCATCTGGAAGGTTTCATAGAGAAATAATTGCTAAAGCAACGTGAAGGACCAAAGTTAGCCAAAGAGAGTGTGAGTAGAGATAGAGGTCAATTCGAACAAGTAAGCAGAAACCAGCTTCAAAGGGCCGTTCTTATTAGTAAATAGTGAAGTGAAACAATTTATCAATATACCTATGTGTTGTTAAATTAATTAAACAAGGAGGCCATTAGACTTAGGAGGCTCTAATGCTATAAAGGCCTTTGTAAGCAAACCAACACAAAATCTAAGTCCGTAAATACCTCAAGGTTACAAAATCAAAATTCTGAGAACAACCAGTCACAGCCAACAAGCCCTTAAATTCTAGACAATGCAATAGTTTTCTCTCTTATTTCCACACTTTCTCTGTATAAGTCTTTCCTCTGGTTCTTATCAGTAGATTGCGCCTAACCACTTCCAATGTGGTGCAGCCCAATTGAAATAGATTTATGCTCAAATAAATTCTTAAACTATTTAATATACCTCAGTTTATCTTTTAACAGTTTCTAATTAAAAATGCTATTTTAGTCTCAATAATATGAATGTAGTGCTATATTTTCTTTTAATGGCTAATGACTGTCTTAACATTCTGAAAGCTTAACCAGTAAATTAATCAGCCAATATAAATCAATGTTATATAACTTCTTTAAAGCAAATACAACCTCTAAGGAAATGATCTTATTTTGGCATTTCTTAAAATCTCTAATAGGACTCTGAATCATTTCCCTACTTTTAAATGACATCTAGTTTAGTCTTAAGCATGTGACTGGTGTATAATAAATTCTTAATTTAAATAAGATTTCTAAGTTATTCACGCCAAAGAAAATTCTTTTAGGAATAACTTTCTTTTGATATAAGCTATATAATTAAGGAAGAGAAATTTTCTCTAAGTATTTTTGTGTTTTGATATGAAACATCAATATCATGGAAACATTTATTAAAAAAAAAAGAGAGAAAATTTAATTATCAAGGGAAAAAGTTGGAAAATACCTTAAAGCCTTTGGAGGAAAGCAGTCATTTACATTATTATATTTTTATTTTATTTATTTATTTATTTATTTATTTATTTATTTATATTTTTCTGAAGCTGGAAATGGGGAGGCAGTCAGACAGACTCCTGCATGCGCCTGACCGGGATCCACCCAGCACACCCACCAGGGGGCGATGCTCTGCCTATCCGGTGCGTCGCTCTGTCATGACCAGAGCCACTCTAGCGCCTGGGGCAGAGGCCAAGGAGCCATCCCCAGCGCCCAGGCCATCTTTTTGCTCCAATGGAGCCTCGGCTGTGGGAGGGGAAGAGAGAGAGAGAGAGGAAGGAGGTGGGGTGGAGAAGCAGATGGGTGCCTCTCCTGTGTGCCCTGGCCGGGAATCAAACCCGGACTTCTGCACGCCAGGCCGATGCTCTACCACTGAGCCAACCGGCCAGGGCCAAATTTACATTATTATAAAAGGTAAGATATTAGTCACTGTAGACAGAATCCCTCATGTGAAAACCCCCAAGTGTTTGGCATTCTCAACTGTCTTAAATAATAATAAAAAACCAACTAATATGAAAATATGGCTACTGAGTATAAACATTAATGAAAATTGTCAAAAAGTTACCAGTGCAAAAATTACAGGAGAGAAAAAAAATAACCAGCTTTCACATATATAGTGCTAACTTTAAAATAAATTTTTATCAGATGAAAATGAAGATATGTACAGACTTGTAAGAAAGACAGAGGAAATAAGAAAAAAATATAATGTGAGTAGAAGAGAAAAAACAGTCAAGAGAAATGACCACAGAAATTAGAAACAATGATAATTTCAGGCTATTTCTATCTAGATGATATGAAGAGATGGATGAAATGTAACAATAAAATTAGCTGGATATTTCAGACAAATAAATTTTGATTTACTGACATTGAAACAAGTACAGTAGTGGAGTGGATACAGCAAAAGTTATTTGAATAAACTGTTGAAAATATCAACGGAAAAAAAGTCCTGTGCAAAAGGAGGAAAGAATGACCGTAAAAGTATTGAACTGTGGGAACCTGTAGCAAAAGAGAAAAATTGTACTTACTTCAAAAATTCAGATCATGTTTCTTTGTAACATTTAAATGCTACAGTAGTATTTGGTCAGTCTACAGATAAATTTAAAAATTCCCTCAAATACAAGAAAGTATCTGACATTTATAAAATAGTCTTAACTCACTAAGAAAAGATTGGCATTCTTGGTTTCTTTTAAATACAATAAGAAATAGTGTAATATATCTTAGAGATGTTTTCATAAAATGATTAAAATGAAATCTCTATTTATTTGAAACTCAGTTTATTCAAATAATTTTTGCTCTATACACTCCACTACTGTACTTGTTTCAATGTCAGTAAATCAAAATTTATTTGTCTGAATTATCCAGCTAATTTTATTGTTACAGTTCATCCATCTCTTCATATCATCTGGGTAGAAATAGCCTGATTTGAGTTCTTATTACTAAATTACTTCTTTTCTGTATAACTGGTTTAATAGGTCACTTAAAATATTATTTTAGAGAAGGATGTAATTACTTTCTTTGTCAACTGTTAAAAATTAGAAATCAAGGTTTCAATAATACATTATGTGTTTAACTGGAATCCAGAGCATTCAATGTTAATGAGAATTATAATAGTAATCCCATGTGCATTAATATGCCGCCTGAAGAATAAAATAAAACAAAATGCAAATATTGAGACTTTGCTATAGTCAGAGGGTTTGGACATTTTCCATTTTTATCTGCTCAAACCACACTGCCAGGGGCTGCCTGAATTTTCTTATCTTTAGTTTCATACCTCAATTGGATGCAGTTAGTTTTTTTCTTTTTTCCATTTTCAACGTGTGATTCAATTTTGAGAACTTCTTAAAATAGTCTAGGGATTGTAAAAATCCTTGGACTGGGGCCAAATTATCCTGAATTAATATCCACTCTTCTCTGCCCTTGGTTCCACATGACGGCCCTTGACATTTGGTGTGTACCTTTCCCACCCAGTGCCGATGTGCACACGATGCCGTAAGACATTTACAAACATATCTCCAAATTAGCTTTAAGCAAGCAGTATTCTCTTTCATTAACATGCAGTGATCTTAATAGGAATGTGTGAACAGAATCTAGTACATTAGACAGAAAAGGTGTAAAATCAAATTTTCAAAGGTCAGCAGCTTCTTATTACTGTACATATCTTTGAATCTGCTAGTGATTAAAATTGGCACGTGTATTAGCAGGAATTTTCTGTCTCATTTTCAATTCATGTGTTTATTTGTAATCCAGGAGAAAAATTTCCTTTGGGCAGTTACTTTTATCTTCAGTGTTTTCTGATATCCCATTTTTAGAAAATATTTGAATAGCTGTTTACTATAATGCAATAATTTGGAGAAGATGCTAAACTATGGTGGAAAGATCATTTCCATTTGTTTTGTTTGTCTATCTGTGTGTGCGTGGCTATCTACAAATGCTGCCATGAATATTAATACATGTCTATTCAGAGTAATCTTAATGGGCTGCAAACCTTTAAAGTGCTTCTATCCTAAGATGAATGCCTAGAATATGATGATATGCCATTTATTTAGTGCCCAGTGTCCAGGAAAGTTTACAAAGTGTCCAGGAAAGATTACAAAGGCTCACAGAGACTGAACAGCCTTTATAACACCTTTAGCAGGTTCTGTGACTTACCATTTACTGACTGTAAAGTGTGGTGAAGTTAATGAGGACCGAATACCAGCTGGAATATGAAATAAAAAAGAAAGTAATAAAAAGGAAGTAAGCTGTGGTAAATATAAGGAGTAAAATATTCTAAAGACATGTTCTTGCTATGTATTTTCTGGGGACTTGGTGTCCCTTCCAATTACATTAATGTGTTGGTAGCGCTAGATGCTGAAACACAGTTTTCTCCTGTGTGATCTGTTTAGAAGGTCTTTTGGAAGAACCAGTGGGCCACTCACTACTGCTGCATAACTGCCCTAATCTCACCAAAGTCCTGAGTGTGGTTTTGCAGAGTGTGTGTGTGTGTGTGTGTGTGTATATATATATATATATTTATATATATATTTCAGGTAATGAAAGCTATAAATTACTAGAATAGGAGAGTAATTGGATATGAAACAGAAAAGTATCTCTAGATAATCTATTTTTGAAAAGGAGATTGTGCTGATGATACGTACGATTGTGCTGAAGTCTGTAACAGAAGCTTGTGGTGTTTTACCCAGATTCCTCCCAGGTGCAAGCAAGTGCCCACGGCTCAGCTGTCGTGAGTGATGTTGTTTCTTGGAGGCTCTGTTCTTCCTCCTACTGGAAATGCCCTTCCTTCCACTGACACTAGCTGCTGTCTTGCGGAGGGTGTGGGGAGCCACGCTTCCCACGCTCATCATCCTCCCACCGCTGGCAGAGTGCAGCTGATGACTAACACAGAGGTCCAAAAGGCCTAGTCCCCTTGGCTCAAAGGGACAAAATTCTGGAGTGCTAGTGTAAAGCCAGTATCCACGGCCACCATCGCAGCAGCCTGGCCCATGCAGGTTCGCATTGGATTCGGACAGACGGTAATGAAATAACAGAGCCATGAACTGGTGGGCCATTATCTTTAATTCTAGCTTGCACCCAGTGGGCAAGTAAAAACACACACTGGGCTCCAAAACCCACTCATTCGGTGCTCACAAAGCTACTAACTTATCCGAGTTTCCTAGAATCAAAGGTTTCTAGTTCACCAGACTTATTCACCTCTGTTCCCCATCTCCTTCTCTCTGCACAAACTCTGCACAAACTGGCTTCTCTTTCAGCACTCCACCATCTTTGTTGCCTCTCCTCTCCTTCCACGTGGCCTTACTCTGCTCTCCAACCTGCTCTTTGCTCTAATGCTAATCTCAGGTAACGGAGAGAGCAAGCTCCCGGTCTGCCCCACTTTATAGTGCAGAAATCAAAACCTTTAATCCAATATACAAAATAGGGAAGTCTCTGATACAAAGTCCACTCCACATCAAAAAGGGTGGAAAGGCTTAGTCCTAAAATAAAATTTTTATTTCTGTTTATATTCTTGAAATATATATAAATACTTCTGAAAATTAATAATAGCAATATGACTTCAGTTCCTTATTTTGTTTCCCCGCAGCACATTATCAAATAACATATCTTTAAAGAAGTATTTCTTGAACATGTACTAGGTTTAGGATATTGTGTAACAATTTTAGCCTGTGAGGTAGGTACAGTTTCCTAAGACATAATATAAAATTTTTTTTTATATAATGCCATTTTGTTACTTTAATTACTAAACTTTCTATTCATACAAGCTAGTGTAGACTGTCATGCAGTCTTAAATAGACTTTAATATTTTACTAATTTAGTAGATCAAAAATTTTCTCTTTTGGATTAATTTCATCTCAGTATTGGTTGATGACAAAAATTATCCTCAGATCCCTAGAGACATTTAGAACATGTGATTTTAAATTCTAAGACTTTATAATAAGTCACTGGTTATGACTTAGTAAAGAAATAGAATGTGGAAAACAGTCAAAGGATTCAAATGATGTTTGATTTGGTGAATGTAGTTCCAATGTGCTATAGGCTTCCAATAAGGAACTGGTATATCATAGAAAATTATTTTTAAGCCAAAACAAAGTAAATGGACATTTTTGCCTCTAAAATATTTTACAAAAAGCATTTCTATTTTACGACAATTCATTTTGCCAAGGTCTTAATGCCTTTGACCCTAATCAGAGGACCTTTTACTTGAACTTGGCTTCCCAAATAAGATAAATATGGTCATGGTTGTGGTTTGTGGAGGGACAGCCAGCTTGGGCTTACCCAACCAATACTAAGTGCAATATTATGGTGCAGAAGAGGAAACACGCCAACACAAGATGAAAGAATTTCCTGTGCTTTCCTCCTCAAAGCATTCAGAATTATTGAGTTGGCCTCTGATATACAGAAAAATATTCAAAACTGCAAAGCAATTTGTCTAAAATGATTTTCTCCCATGGTGAAAATCCATGAAAACAAAGTCTATGTATTATAATGTATAAGGTGAAAGTTGATATCCTATGTCTCTAGGTAATATTTTCCTTACATGAGAGAGGTCTCTGGAGTCTTGATAATTAAAAATACCCCATAATATTGGCAAAGTGGATGAAGGTTGATATTTTCCACCACATAAGTATTGCCTAAGTTTTATTGCCTGAAAAAAAATGTGCTTTTTCATTAGTGACTTTTTCTATATTACTGTGTGCCAGTTGTAATATTTATTTTTGTTTTACACAAGTTTTCATTTTTCCTCATATAATTAAATTCAGACTTTATTGGCTAGAGTTTGTTACTTGGAAATTTTTGTCTTCAAAATGGTATCTGCAGATAACCTCCAAGTGGTCCTGCTTTTGCATTGAAAAAAGGTATAATTTACTCAATAGATGGAAAGATGAGACATGAATACTGCTGACAAATGAATATCACTGTTATCATGCTGTCCTCGTAATTATTAACCTAATGTTTCTTAAAGTTCACCTCAGAAAGTACTAATTCATTTATTTAGCACTAGAATTCATTCATCAACAGACACTTTATGACCTTAATTTTATTTTTTTTCTTGCTGTCAGCCATCTTTCTTCCTACTAATACTTTCCATATTTATCTGTTTTCATCTTCTGAAAATTTTTACATAATTTTTCTCTGTTTTCTGCCTGTTCAAGTCTAACAAGTCCTTCAAAGCTTTAATGAAACAGACCTCTTGTGAAGCTTTCAAAGAGAAACTCTGGCCAAGAAGGCTCTTTGTGTACCTGTTACTTTGAATTACTTTTATCATATATCTGTGACTCTATCTATCTATCATCTGTCTATCTATCTATCTATCTATCTATCTATCTATCTATCTATCTATCTATCTTTCATCTATCAATCACTCATCTCCAATCTTTCTGTATATCTATCATTTATCTATCTCTATAAATCTAGCTTTAAGATAAATGCTTAGGTTTTGTAGTCTGTCTGGATTAGTATCTTCAAAATTTTTTTTATCTCTTAAGATCTACATATAAGCCTAGGCAACAATATCAGTTAGTAGTAAAGGAAAAATTTATGCATAAATTCAGGGTGAGATGGGTTATTTCATTCTTAGATTGCTCCCAACTTTAAATTTAATATTTTTCTTAGAAAAGTCTTCATAGAAATGCGGTTTGAGTTAGCTGAGGCTTCAAGTTCATTTGGGGACCTAAGAAAGCATAGAGTATTCTAAGCAGGAGAACAGCACAAAAAAATGTTCGGGAGAAAAGAAAAAACAAGGTATGTTTACACGAACAATCACAGATTAATTGAATATAATCTGCAAAACTGAAAGCCATTTAGCTTGCTGGTAGCTAACAGCCCTTTCATTGTATGTGTGTTCTTTTGGCTTCTATTCTTTGGTTTTAACACATAACTAAAATTTACCAAGAATTATATGCATAGCACATTTCACCAAAACTATTTTGAGAAATGTGAGGAAGCAGATCATTTTAGTTTGAAGATTTTGAGTATGTACATGTGTCTTCTAGTTCAGTAGATTAAATTCCTTCTTTATTTATCAGCCACTTGGCCACTTGCATACTGCATTGACTTTTGTGCCAAATAGGATTCTTAGTTATACATATGTTAATTTACATATATATTATATATCTATACACTGTAAACCAACTCTAGTAAAATTTTTATGTGTGTAACAGGAGCAAAAAGAACCTCAGTCTTTTTTTTTATTATAAACACTGAAGAGACATCATAAGTGTAAAACCTAGCATCGATGTTCTAAAAAGTTTCACTTTACGCTGATAATGAGGCATTTATTGAAACGTGATTAATATGAGAAATTCTACTTTAACTCATACATCTAACAACTCTTTTGTTTCAGGTTAATATCTTGCTTCTATCTTTATAGGGTCAATAAATGATATGAAAAAATTTATATCTTATTGTTGTAAGTAATCCTAATTATTTACCATTCTATCATTCAACAAATATTTATTTAGTGCCCACTATGTGAGATAGGCATTAGACTAACCACTTGTGATATATCTGTGTCCTAAACAGGTGGAGGTTACACTCTTGTGGTTATATGTTATGAAAGAGAACAGATTAGAATGATGAAAAGCTTGAACTCAGAAGTTGGACCGAATTAAGGTAGAATTTCAGTTCTAACTTGAACTAGCTTGGGTGAGTTACTGTTCTTCTCTATACTTTAGTTTCCTTATGTGTAAGTTAGGATAATTATAATATCTTTTCCTGAGGTTTATTGCGGGAATTAAATGAGATAATGCTTTTAAAGAAGATAGTAACAATAGCACTATAGAATGTATTAGGTGCAGTTTCTATCACTTAAAATATTGAGATACTATTATCATCTTCAGAAATAGCATTTTACTAAACAGAGAATGAATAAATAAGCTTTGTTGAACATACCACCCACCCATGTTTATTTGGTATTATTAATATTGTTAAAATATTAATAATTTAATCCTTTTCTCTTGTGAAACAGCTATATTGGAAAAACAGCATCTTGCTGATTAGTGCCATAGTTCTGAAAGGCAGTGTTTACTCTCCAGAGCCTTGACTGCTCTCTGATCATAAAAGGGTCAAACATTACATGAATATTTTACTTAAACGAGGTATTACTTAGTAAATGACGAGTTTAATATACCAAATGGCACATTTCTGGTCTAAAAATTTTTTTCTAAATGGTCTGATATATATCTAGGAGAGAGAATTGACTAATGATTCTATAATAACTGTCTCTGTCATTCAGTCTTATTATATTTTATTTCTATTTCCATATTAGACACTTCTTAAGTCAAAGGATAACATTTATCTAAACAACTGCTTATTTGAATTTATGGAAGCTAATGGCTTGGTTCATTTATTCATTCATTCTTTAATTTATATATTTACTCATTCATTCATTAGCTATTTTTCATGTTAATACATTAAAATCTATAATAGAAGTAGAAGATTGAATGAAAAGTTGACTTGGGGAGGGATATAATGAATAGAGCAACTAGAAAATAAGAATGCAATGTTAGTATACTGTGACAAGGGTGAATGACTTTCAGTGGTCAAAGGTAGCTTCTTTGAGTCAAAGTTTGAAAGAAATAAATGTTATGCATCAGCTAAGAAATAGTCAAGTATTAATGGTTAGATGCATAGTTAATCTTCAGTATTGGAATGTTTTATAATAAAGTTATTTTATTTCCTTTTAGAAAAAAAAAACACTCTTTCATTAGGTAATAAGATTTAAAGTACAAATAGCCAAAATCAAGCTTTCTCTTTAAGCATTCTCTATAAAAATTTGAAGCTGGTGGAATATTTTTTTATACAGTAGTTAAACTTTTTATTTTTCTTGACATTCTTTCTTCTTTTTTTTCTCTTATCAACAGGAAAATATGTCAGGACTAAAACACATCACATACATACACACTGAAAACCACTTTAACAGGATGTACGATTTTCCCTCAACGCATGTGGCCTTGAAAATGAGCATGTGAGGGAAGGGTCTGGTCTATAGAAAAGTGTCTCTGATGCTTGGGTGGCTTATGGTTAGTGTTATTGCTTTGCAAAACCACTCTTGGTTTTGTGGTGCACTGACCTGTGTATGGAATCTCAAAGCAAATGTTTTCCAGTTTGTGGGACACTGGGTCAAAGACAACGGTTTTGCTCCCTTTCCAGTAACAATTTATTTTTTTCTCTCTGTATTCAGAGTATGATTTAAAGTCCTTCTCTTTATTTGAAGCAAACCTTCTTTCTTAGAACAAGCATTGCATAATTTGGGAAACCAGCCACCAAATGCTGATGTTCATTGTGAGCAAGGTGAGGCAATCCTCTATTTGGTCTAATTTTAAGGGTGTGGTTGAAGGAATGCTTTCTATTACAATGAGCTGCCGTTCCCAGAATTAAGCCAGGTTCCTCCAAACTGTTGCTTCTAACAGTGTGATTTAAAGCACTATTAGCTGGAGTATAGATCAGTTTGTCAGATTACCTAGAAAGGCTATGAAAACATGGACAATGGATGCGTTTTTATAGCGGAGAGGAAAATGATCAGCTAGGAGTTCTATGTATTATCCAGGTTCATGATGTAAATTAGTGAGACCCTGTTGGAAGCTGCAGAGCGGATGGATGCACTGGTGTGATTTAAATAACTTAACAACTGATTTTCTGCCTTAATGACTGTTTTAAGTATAAAAAATGGTATATCTAAAGGTAGTTTATTATTTCATGCATTTAATACTTAAATAAGAATATTAAAAGAGGTACACAAAACTAGATTATGTTATAAGAAATCATTTTAAAGTATTAATGAAAAAATATTAAATAATACCCAATAAAAAACAACAAAACTGTTATATAAGATATTTCCAAATGGCAGCCTGTCACCCTCTGGTTATTTGGCACCTTTTCTCTTTATATTATATGCTTGTTTACTGAAGTAACAAACGTGATGAAATTAAAATGTAGCATTTCATCAATGGTATGATGAGTTTTATAAAATGAATAAATAAGTATTACAAGCATAGTTCTGTCATTTTTTTTTCACCTATGGACAGAATGAATATTACTACAGGCACTTAAGATCTGCTCTTGCTCAGATAAATGTTAAAAAAAAAGAATAAGAAACGTAAATTGGTGATTTCCACATTGGGCGGCTGCTCAGGCGCCCACCTTAGAGAGAACCCTGATTACAAGTGCCATTTTAACAACCGGTTTGCCGAAATCAACAAAAACTTAAGGTATCGGTTCTGCAGAACCGGGGCAAACCAGCTGAATCTCACCCCTGGATGGATGGCTTTGAAAAGGGAGACGACTGAAAGTGAGAAAAAGATGTGAAAGGTGAACATCTTCCCCCATCCACCCAAAAAAACTACCCATATAACCAATGTGTACGGTTTTAAAACTCCTCAGGACACGGAACACGACGTTTTCTCTTTCTCTCTCTCTCTGTTGAGCACGTCCTCTCCCCCCTTTCCCCAGGCATGTACCTTACCTGTCTCTCTCCTAAGCTCCAAGGGCCTTTCTTTCAATTCTGTACCTTGTTTCCTGAACTCATGCAGCCCAACTGGCTCCCTTCCTCTACTTCTGTGACGTTCTAAATAAAATTAATTACTTCTTCTACCTCTGTGACGTTCTAAATAGAATCGATTACTTCTTCTACCTCTGTGACTTTCTAAATAAAAATTGCTTATATTTGAACCTGGCTCTGAATTCTTAATTAGCCAGAACTCAAGTACTGAGGTTGCCGAAGCAAGGTCCAACCGCCAGTACCATTTTGTTGCGGTTTTGCTGCCAGCAAAATATCCTTTGCCTTGATGCTCAGCCTTTTCTCTTCTAAACACTTCCCACATGTGCCTACACCAATGTCCCCCGGGCCTTGTGAGCCCTGCCCTCTTTTCTTGCTCCACCTCACTGTAATTTCTGAGCAGACTAAATAAGGTAGTGTAGGGAAGCAAAAAAAAAAAAAAAAAAAAATCAGAAGAGTTCTTTTCTACTCACCTTAACTTCTCCATCTGGGGCCCTGGAAATTAGACTGGCCAAAGATGAAATAACGAGAGGAAAACAAGCATAAATTTCCTTCCTCTCCTTGGTTACATTAGCCTCCTCTGCATCTTGAAGCATCTGCCTGTAATGACATATTTCTTCCATGATCTTCCTAATTACTGTTTTTAACTTTAGTGCTATACTAACCCTCAGGTTTTTTTTTTCTTTTTTTTTTCTTTTTTTTGTATTTTTTTTCTGAAGCTGGAAACGGGGAGAGACAGTCAGACAGACTCCCGCATGCACCCCCCCCCCCATCCACCCGGCACGCCCACCAGGGGGCCACGCTCTGCCCACCAGGGGGCGATGCTCTGCCCCTCCGGGGCGTCGCTCTGCCGCGACCAGAGCCACTCTAGCGCCTGGGGCAGAGGCCAAGGAGCCATCCCCAGTGCCCGGGCCATCTTTGCTCCAATGGAGCCTTGGCTGCGGGAGGGGAAGAGAGAGAGAGGAAGGAGGGCGGGGGGGGGGGTGGAGAAGCAAATGGGCGCTTCTCCTATGTGCCCTGGCCGGGAATCGAACCCGGGTCACCCGCACGCCAGGCCGACACTCTACCGCTGAGCCAACCGGCCAGGACCACAGTTTTTTTTTTTCATTCAAAGCATTCATCATAGCATTTATTTAACTATTTTTCTGTTTATATATTTGTTCTGTTTCTTACACATATATGTTCTTTTTTTCATGGAGAATCTGGCCAGTCTTTATCACTTATGTATTAAGACTGTACTGTAGTTTCTCACACATAATTCTTTTTTTTTTTTAAGTACTTTTTTTTAAATTCATTTTAGAGGAGAGAGAGAGGAGGAGCAGGAAGCATCAACTCCTATATGTGCTTTGACCAGGCAATCCCAGGGTTTCGAACCAGCGACCTCAGCATTTCCAGGTCGACGCTTTATCCACTGCGCCACCACAGGTCAGGCACATAATTCTTACTTAATAAATATTTGATATGCAAACAGCCAATGGCGAGTTCTCTTCCCAATACTTTTGAGAAAGACCACTAAGGGCTGTTCTCCGAAAACATGCCTCTGATTCTACACGACTATTCTAGCATAGATTAAATTTGCATCTCAATGAATTGGGTTTAGACCTTTCAGAAACTTTTAGTTGCTTTCCTTTAAATAAATTGCTAAACAAGATTTTTGCCCTGAACCTAAAGAATTAATATTGTCAGAATCTTAGGTTTTGAAATTTACTAGTCAGCTAATCCAAAGCGATAAATATACTGATATTATAGTTTTCTCAAGCATATCACACATGCTATAAACCATTTGAGATTTTACTTTAAAAAATCGCTTTTCTAGTCATGCACATCTTTCTGTGTCCCCTGCTCCTCACGTCTCATCTATCTAGGTCAGCTAATGGTAAAAAGTTCATAGATGTAATTATATTGAAACATCAGTGTAAAGCCAGTAGGCAGGGCCAGAGCCACTATCACAGCAGCCACCTGGCCCATGCAGGTTCGCATTGGATTCGGACAGTCGGTAAAGAAACAACGGAGCCAAAAGCTGATGGGCCATAGTCTTTAATTCTAGCTTGCATTCGGCGGGCAAGTAAAAACACACAGTGGGCTCCAAAACCCATTCACATTCAGTGCTCACAAAGCTACTGACTTATCCGAGTTTCCTAGAATCAAAGGTTTCTAGCTCACCAGCCTTATTCTCCTCAGTTCCCCATCTCCTTCCTTATCCCAGATACAAACTGCACAAACTGGCATCTCACTCAGCACTCCGCCATCTTGGCTGCTTTTCCTGGCCTCCTCCACGTGGCCTCCTCCCGCTGCTGGCTCTACTCTCTCCTCTGCTGAAAATCTCAGGAACCAAGAGGGCAAGCTCTCGTTTTGCCCCCATTTTATAGTGTAGAAATCCAAACCCTTAATCCAATATACATAATAGGGAGGTCTCTAATACAAAGACACTTCTGAGGCATGATTGGATTGTATGGCCCCACATCAAAAAGGGTGGGAAAGGCTTAATCCCCAAACCAAGCCCCAGGCTGCAACAATCCTGCCTGCCCCCAACACACATTAATATCACCTGGGCGACGGCCTCCTTGTGTCATCTTTAACAAAGTGAGCATAATACATTTTATCTGCCCAACAATCAGAAAAAGCTTTTCTTTTGAAGTAAAACTAAATATGTAGCTATAGCTATTAGCTCCAAAGTATATATGACCCGATGGCATTCACTAGTATGTATCTCATCACTGCATTGTGTAAAAAGGCTTGACTCCAATTCAAGAACTTAAGCTTTGCTCTCTGTATACCCACTCTTCAGTAACGTTAATTAGCTAATTTGTGAGACACAAATAAGCTATAATTATCATGGTGCTTTGATATTTTATTTCTAACAACAGAAGGTGATTACCTTCAAAAATAATAAAAGATTTAAATCTAAGTAAGGATCTAAATTACAGTTGTTGAGTTGTAAAGAAAAGTGAATTCAGTTAATCTCCATTTGCATGTGCCAATTAGCTAAGTATTAATCAATTCCTATATAAATGGAAATGAGGATACCAGGATTCTTTGGTAAGATAATGTTTCTCATTAACACAAACATCACCTCCTAACATTTTATAAAAAAAAAAAACCCTACAAAAAACCCTTCTTCCCCTTTTCATTTTTCTTCTCCAAAATATCTACAGATTTATTTTCTAGTTATGAAATCTGTGCATCTGAATATATTTATAAAATTTTTAAGACTCTATAATAAAAAATGACTATTGAACTGAATTTAGAACGTGCATTAATTATTTTTCTTTATTAAAAATTTAAATATTACAACTCAATTTGATATTTTAAGATAAAGAAAGCAAAATAAAGAGAAGCTGAAATATTTCAGATGAGATATTCTCCAATAAATGTATCTTCTATCTTTCTTCCTTATATATATACTGTGCATAAGTATACATGTTTAAAATATTTATAGTTAAAACAAATATTGGAGTTTGTAAAATCAATTAAGTAGACCTGATTTTTTGGTATTTATTTATAAAAGTATTTGGTACTTGGAAAATCAAAGAGGCAGAAAATTTTAATGTGACTTAAGTAAGCGAACTATTTTTTAAAAAGAGCTTTTATAGAATTTTTAGCTTTGGAGCTCACTTTTGCACAATTCAGGACTGACATACACATGAAATTCACAGAAACAGAAATGTGTCAACATGCTCTGCTTTTAGAGTGAGCCCTCTGGGCTATATCGGCTCCATGGCAACCTGACACCATGTCATCATATTGACATATCCCTAAAATTTAATTAAGAAATTATTACTGCAGGAAGTGAGAAGTTAAAATAAAACCAAGATGAGCCTTTGGAAAGTGGTTAATGTAAGAAATTCTGTAATAAGATTGTTACCCTAAAGCTTTGACCTTGGGGGCTGACCCTGTCTCCACACAGTCCAGGACCTTTTGCATGTCAGGCAACCTCCAGGTCCTTAATTTGTCCTGGAAAATTTTCAAGCATCAATTGGAGAAAGAATAGAGCAAGGTTTTTTGTTTGTTTGTTTTTGTTTTTTTGAGAGAGACAGACAGAGAGACAAAGATGGGCAGACAGACAGGAAGGGAGAAAGATGAGAAGCATCAATTCTTCATTGCAGCACCTTAGTTGTTCATTGATTGCTTTCTCATAAGTTTTATTTAGGTGAAGAAAAAGAAAGAGGCTAGGACATGAGCAAGACGTGAAAAGTACATTACCTTTCTTTAAGAATCTGTAAAACTTGTATTGGTAGTATTTTCTAAAATTAATATTTTATAAATAATTCATTCTGTCTTGGGTGTAGCTTAAACATTTTAGTTAACAGCTTTTTTTTTTTTTTGATGATCTTTGAGCATTTCTAGTAGTCAATGTTTTCTTCTGTCATATATAATTAATGATGATAAACGGAAAACCCCTGAACAACTTTTTTCTTTAATTCACAAGTTTTTAATGATAAAACATTTATATTTTAAAAATCTAAAATCCTAGGTAGCTTTACTTACATAATAGTACTTTGGAAATATCAAACGTTATTAAGGAAATATGGATTGACAATAGCCATATATTCTTTTAAGCACCATAGTTAAAACGTGGCTAGAATTGCAATGCGATGTTAACTTGCTCTGCTTTTTTAAATATCATGTACACTTCGCCAACTCACTGCTCTTGTCATTTAATTGAAACTTTCCTGAGGTATTGATATTTAGACTTTCTAATGTCTTTCATTGCCACAAGCCACTTTATTTAATTCCTTCATTTCAGAAATGGGAATTCTACCACCTTTCTGACATTAGTGACACGATGATTAATTAGTTAATGTTTGTAAAGTGCTTTGAAGATATAAAGTGCTAAATAAGTGTTAAGCACTGTTAAGTTTCACAATCAATCAACATAATATTTTATTGTACAGAATCTCATGTGCTACTTCAAATGCATTATACTAATTTAGTTAATGTGGAAGTTTTTATAAAATTAGAATTACATAAAAAAATTGGCAGAAGTTTTACAAATTATGAAGATGCATCCGGGATCATAGAATTATATTGATTTATTTATTTAGTGTTTCAACGTACATCCATTATTTTCATTCTTAATCAAAAAGAAATAAAATTTATCATCTCAACTTTTCATTTTATCTATTGAAAACACTCATAAAATAATCTATGCTGGAGTCTCCACCATCCTCAATTCTGAATATAATATTCCTTACCAAAACTATTGTTGACTTATTTTAAGAATATCTGAGAGCTGGGACTACAATTAGTGTATCCTTGTATCTTTATAAGATTTAATAAATGGCTTTGCAGTAATAAAAAAATAAGTGACAAAAATTTTGTAATATGCCTTTTATGTAATATAAGTCAACTTTTTCATCTGAAAGAGGCTTGAAATCATCCAGATATATTGATTGACTCTAAGCTCAAATAAACAATCAGGTAGGTAACATAAATTCATTTCTTTAAATTCCAGAGGACCTTCATGTTCTTTGTGCAGAAATGAAGAGTTAAATTAGGTTTATTTATCCACATTTAACATAGAAATGAGAAAATGATATCTCAAAAACAATTCATTATTATTAAAAATAGTTAATAAACTATCTTTAAAAATGTAAGTACATAAAAATTTATTCTGTTTTTTTTTTTTGTTGTTGTTGTTGCAACATGTAATTTTACTCTTTTGTAATGAACAGAATGAAAGAGAAAACAAAGTTTATGGACTCTAGGCAGCTTTCTCTTGCCTTTGTAGACCTAAGGAAATTCTTTCTCTGTGTCGACGTCAGTACTTGCGTGAGAATAATCTGAGAATACCAAAGGATCTAATTAGATAATTGACTTTGCAAAAACAAACCACACTTTAAAAAACATACAGATCCCAGAATCTTCATTCATTCCGGGAAATTATTTTCCTGGGTTCTTAAAGATCATCTAGGGTAATTTTATGGATGAGAACACTGCATTCTCGGGACTTGCCCTGGGGCACAGGACTGCAGAGCCCAGAGCTGCTCAGGCAAGGGACCTCACCCTGCTGACCTCTCCTGTCTTTATGGGCACAGGTTTTGGGATTAGGCAGACTAGGTCTGGGCTAATGTCTGTCTTTGTCACTTTTGATATGTGTGACTTTAAACGCATCACTTCTCTAAATATCAAATTCCTTATAAAATGGAGAAATGATGCTGCTTTTCAGAGTTGCTGTAAAGATTTGAGATAATGTACAATAACTAACTGGTGAGGAACCTGACATAAAGTTGAAGCTCAAGAATTAAGGGCCAAAATAGAGCCAGACTAAGTTCCCTTCACACATGTTTATCTTAATTAGAAAATGGAAATTATTAGAATAATACAATATTATATATATATATATATTAATTATGTCAATATAGTATCTCAATAACTTTCTACAGTTATCCGTTTTAATTTCACAGTAACTGTTAGGCTGTGTTTTATTTCTATCTTACAGATGAGAAAGCTGAGAGTAATAGATATGTGTAACATAATCAAGACTCATGGAGATGAAGTAACCAACCCAAGGAGGACCACACAGTTTGTGCCCAGGAAACTGGACTTTTGTCAAGTTGGCCCATCTTCCCTTTTGCATTTTAAACTGTCGCTGCTTACCTAGATGACTCATTAATTTTAACCTGCAGTAGTGATCTTAAAGATAAGAAAAAGAAATCGCCCTGAGAGAGAACAGTATACAAAAAAATGAGGGCACAAAAGGAGAAATAGATAAGAGTAGAAAAATTCTAAATGTGGTATGTAAGGTTCTTGAGTAACCAATGCCATTGATACATTCTTTTACATTAATCACAGGATTTTAAAAACCCCACTATTTTGTTACTCTGGTGTAATGTTAACTCCTTAAGAATTTGAAGTTTTTTTTCTGAATCTTAGTGTACTATCAGTTAGACGAGGTCAGCTTACACAATATCCTCCATTCGCCACCAATTTTACTGACTAAAATAAACTCAGTGTAGTATCTGTTACTGACATAGCCCTCATTTGTCACTGGTGAATGCACATTATGTCCTCCACCGTGGCAGTGACTTTATCCACGGTTCCTTGGGGAACCAGAGTATATCACTTACAGTGCTTGGTGAGCTCATAAAGCTATTTATAATGTGTAACACAACCATTAATAGTTTAAATATTTATAACCATATTTAATAGCTATATATCACTGGTACAACAACAAAAAAATATATGTGGGAAGAAAATGGTTTCTTTCTCCAAGGACTTTAAGTGCACTTGGGAAGAAAAGTAGGAGAGCATGTGCACGAAACTGGAAATGGCCCCTCAGGAGGAATGTGTCCCAGGACTTCTGTAGCATATGCTTACAGCATTGTTGCTTAACTGGACACTGGATTGTTGTTGTCGTTCTTGTTTCCTTTTACTTTTCTTCCCGTACTGTGTCCAGTTACTTCAGGTTGGCTTCATTTATCACATAAACATCTCAAAGTTAACCCGTACAAAACTGAACACGGGACTCCCACCCACCCAACTCCACTTGAAATGATCCTTTCCCAGACAATGTTGTGTGCTGTTCTTTCTGTTGCTAGGACCAAAACCTTGAAGTCATCTTTCCCTCTTGTCTTTTTGCCTTACTCCCTTTTTTTCCTAGATCCTCTAATTAGAAACATGTTTCTCAACATAAAATATCTTACAATTTCAGGTTCATAAATGCTCTGAGTTTAGAAACTCTTTTGGACATTAGATTAAGGACCCTTATCTAATAATGCCCCTTCGAAGTTTATAATCACATTGTGTTACAATGGAAGTTTTTATTTGAAATGGTAGGAAAATAAATATGACTCATTTTCCAATAAGTAAATAGATGCACTTTAATAGTTGGTTCTTTTAATCAATAGAAAATAATATCTTAATTAAGACTTCTCATTTTTCTCTTCAAGTATTAGTAGTATAAAAGTCTTCTGTGGAAAATCTATCATAAAGGAGCTTAAGGATCAGAGAAAAATGTCAGGTTTGCCTGACCAGATTCTACAGAACTTTATCACCAAAGAATAGGGTTTTTATGGTTTAGAATTTAAACATTAATTTAAAATTGCAATAGTAAAAGAGCAGAAATGAGACATCAGAAAGTTGGATTTTTAAACAAAAACTCATTGGGAACCTTATGTTTTGGTAATTTAACCAATACCAATTAAGTATATTTTTGTTATAGAAATTGCAGTGTTGCCATACAAACTTTGTTGAGTGTAAAAAATCCCTATCTGAGATTCTAAGAGGCTCTTGACCTTAAAATTATGATGAAGTCTATTTATTGCATTGAAATTCTGCTTATCATTTTAAGTTTTAACCAATAATGAAGGACATAATTTTTATTTGGTCAAATCTCCTTTCCTTTCCTCTCGTAATATTTTTATTTCTAGCAAAATCACATTTTTATTTTTAGTTTTTAATCTATAATCTTTTATAAATAGTTTTCAGCTTTTCAATTAATGCTTCCAAGTTTAAAGGAAGAACTAAAATATTTTAATTGAAATATTGGCTAACTATCAAACCTCTGGGATAGAAGGGGTAAAATTTACATGCTCTGAACAGAAGTAATTGAATTTAGACTATTCTAGGTGTACTCATTTGTTCTGATAGCAAAGTTGGGAAGTTCTAAAGAAATTTTGGTAATAATTATCATAACTTTGGCATATAGTGAACATACTTGGAATTCTAATTTTTGAAGAGTTTATGGTTTAAGAAATTAGTAGGTGTTAAAAAGTCTCATTGAATTAGGAACTTTTAAGAAGCTAAAAAACATAATGTGTTTATAAAATTATTTTGAAACATGAAAAACATCAAGTCAGGTTTTGAGTTTATAAAATAAATAAAATACAGTATAATTGTTAAAAATAAAGGAAATGTTTTTACTTAGTGAAAATAACAGTGTAAGTGGCTATCATAAAATTAAACTTTTGGAAATAGAAGGGACTTTAGAGTTTATTTATTTATAAGGTTGTACTATGTTAAATATATTTAGATTTTATTTTATCTTAAGTTAGTTATGGTAAAGAACTGTTTAGTACTCACTATTGAGAAAAAAATCTCTAAATATATACTTTGCATCATTAACTGTGTGAGGCACTATGAAGTATATAAAAAAATACATGACACTGGTTTACTATCACCATTATCTCACAACAAACATTATGATAAACAAATATTTTGCTACTACTCTTTTCTCCCCTACCACACAGCAGTTACTACTAACTAAAAACTGTATACATCTACCTGACCAGGTAGTGGCGCAGTGGATAGAGCATTGAACTGGGACTCAGAGGACCCAGGTTCGAGACCCCGAGGTAGCCAGCTTGAGCGCCGGCTCATCTGGTTTGAACAAAACTCACCAGCTTGTACCCAAGGTCTCTGGTTTGAGTAACAGATTACTTGGTGGGCTGTAACCCCATGGTCAAGGCACATATGAGAAAGCAATCAATGAACAACTAAGGTGTTGCAATGTTCCCATCTGTCTGTCCCTATCTATCCCTCTCTCTAACTCTCTCTATGTCTCTGTTTAAAAATATATATATACATCTGTATACATCTACAAAAATCTGGGAGTGGCCTTAAAATACTTTTCAACCCATTCCTTAAAGTAGTCATTTCTTTTTGATCTGAGTTGGGTAATAGATGATACTTTTTTCACAATGATTTCCTCATGGTATCACAGCCTTCAAATAGCTTCAGATCTTGGCCTGAGTAAGAGTTTTATCTTTTTGTTATTGTTGTTGGAAATAGTTGACATTGTATCGCACAACTTTTTCTCCAGGATTGTTCAACATACTGCTGTTGAACCTTCTAGCTTTCTCCATAAACTGGCTGACCTGTTTAAAACAAATCCAAAAATACATTTTTCACATTTGTAAGAAAAAATGCTATAATATACCTAACAATTTTCAGGAAGCCTAATAAATTATTATGAATTCTAAAATTCTGAGTATAAGAAACATAGTTTAGAAAATAACAAGAAGCAATATTATTTAAAAATATTAAAATATTAGGGTACATTTAGATACACCTTCAGCACCCAGTATAGCAGACTATCCATGCTTATTAAAGACTTTTCTCTTGTACTTACTGATTTAATTTAAAATTTTCTCTGAAAGATCAGTACGTTGACATATTTAAAAAAAGAAATCCAAGAATAAATAGCATGCATATCTTCATTGTAATAATCTTTGCTTTCCTTAACTTGAAGCATAAAAGCCTTTCGGTAATTGATATTAAAGTCTTAAAGTAGACTACATTATCTTCAACCACATTACCTATTCCCATATGTCATAAAATGATAAAGTTTCCACCAGAATACCAGGAAATATACAAAAGAATTCAGTAAGTGGTATTGTTTTCCTAATGCTTTCTGGGAGAGATGTTAAATTTGATTCTGATGTTTTATTGTAGCAAAATAGGAGGGAAAAATATTTTTATTGTTAAACTCATAAGTTAGGAAACACTATGTAAGTTTTTTCTGATTTGAAATACTATATAAGTATATGATGGACAGATTATACATTTACATTAATATTCATTCATTCATTGATCAAATAGCTTCAGTGCCTTCTAGATGCTAGTCGTACTAGGCTACAGAAATGAAAACCAAAATGAAACAAATCTCTTGCTGTGGTGGGCAGCCACTCCAGTGGCTCCAATGGTCTCAGCCTCCTAGGAGCCCCTTGTGCAACCTGGTTTTTTGAGTATTTGCTAGATTGATGATTCACTTTTAGTGAATATCAAATGGCAATAGTAATAGAATGTCATTTAGAGATTAGATTACAAAAGGACTGATTCTGTCTTGCTGAAACTGTCTTCTACTCTTTCTCTTTCTCTTCATGGGTTCTCTCTCTAGGAAGAACAACCTACAATGTTGTAAGCTGCACTCTAAAGAGGTCCAGGTGGCAGGGAACTGATGTCTCTGACCAGCTAGTGAAGACCTAGGGCATGCCAATAGTCATCTTTTTAAAAAAATTCTTTCAGTTGATTGAGAGAGAATGTAGGGAAAGAGAGAAGCATCCACTGGTTGTTCTACTTAGTTGTGTATTCATTGATTGCTTCTTGCCCTTACTGGGGGATTGAACCCATGACCTCTGTGCACTGGCATAATGCTTTATCCACTGAGCCACCTGGCCAGGTTGCCAATAGCCATCTTGTTGAATTTAGAAATGTATCTTAGAAGTGCCTCCCAATGCACTGAATTTGAATGTGGGTCCTGTCCCCAATTAAGCATTGAGTTGATTATAGCCCCTGTCAATATCTTGATTTCAGCTTCAGTCAAAGGCACCCAACTAAGCTGTGCTCAGATTTCTGGCCCACAGAAACTTTGAATAACAAATCTTTATTGTTTTGAGCAACTAAATTTTGGGGGTGACTGAAGACACAGCAATGGACAATAGATAAGCCTGATTCATTGTTAATTTATATTCAAATTTGTAATCTGACCTAAGGAGAAAACATTTTAAGGTATGGTAGATGCAAAAATTAATACAATAGTGTAATGATTCTTCAAAAAATTCAAAATATAACCCAACAGTAGCAAAAAAAAGTTGAAAATGAGAACTCAAAGAGAAATTTATACACCTATCTTAATATCAGCATCATTCAAACTTTGCAAAACATAGAAACAACACAAGTGTCCATTGACAGATAAATAGATAAACAAGATGTGGTATACACATACAATGAAATTTGATTCATTCTTTAAAAGGAAAAAAATTCTAACATATACTGCAATATAATTTAAATTTGAAGACATTATGCTAAGTAAAATAATCATACAAATACTGTATTACTTCATTTATAGTAGGTTCTTAAAATAATCAAATTCATAAAGAGTGAAAGTACAATGATGACTTCCAGGGTCTGAGGAGAGGAGAAAATAGGGAATTCATCGTTAAACAGGTATGGAATTTCATTTTGGGAAGATAGAAAGAATTTTGGAAATGGGTGACAGTGATGATTGCACAACGTGAATGTACTTAATGTCACTGAACTGTACACTTAGAATTAAAATCACTAATTTTATGTTATATATATTTTACCACAGTATAAAAACAAAGAAAGTAACAAATACAAATAGAAAAAGGAAGAACTAATATAAAGAGAAACTCTCACTCCCACATGTTCCTTGAGCTCAGACAGTTGAGTGTGTGTCAATTTCAAAGTTTGATGTGTTACAAGAGTCATCAAAGTGTGATGTGTATGTTCTTGGTAGTGATGGGAGACACTGGCCATGTTTTTCTATCCTCAGAGAATTAAGAAAGGTAAGAATTTCTTGAAGGCGCGCGCGTGCAACACACACACACACACATACACTGATGGAATTCTAATCAGTAGAAAAAGATAGTAAAGACATAGAAAGCACAGATAGCAGAAGTTTCAAGCCAGTGTGGATTAGATTATGGTGATTAAATGAGACAAGTTACTAGAGAGTTACAGAGTGTCTTGTTTGGGAGACATATGATTAAACTTTGATTGGTCACTGATGAGGTAGGGGTTTGGAAGCTCAGATTATTCAAAATTTAAAAATTCTCCTGGACCACACTCTCAGCAGAGTTTAAGTGCATGGGGTTTCAGGACTAATCCTATCATGGCACTTTACATAAAGCTGAATCTTTTCTGTCATATAACCAGAGTAGAGACAAAATGAGAGGAGATGATTTGGAGCCAGAAAGAGGAAATATATTCAGTCAGAAAACATGTGGATTTGTATATAGCTGGGTATAGTATAAGGCTTTTACCTTGACCTGCAGGTAAGATTGAGAAGAGAAAGGTAAACAGAAGGTATCAGGCTATCAGAAGGAGAATCCCCACTGCACTTTTCTCCTGCATGAAGAACCAGATTTTAACCTGCCTTCTCAGATCACATGCTAGGCAACCGTGGCAACCTCTCTAAATCTAGTAATGGAAGTCTCTAAATTCTGGTGCCACTTTCTTTGACTCCAGGTCCTTTTTTTTGTTTGTTTGTTTGTTTCTTCATCTGACTAAAGTGTAAATAGGACTTAAAATTTGAAAGGTCATATCCTAGTTTATCTCTCAGGGTATTTGATGCTGTATATTGTCTCAGTGGTCAGTTCAGAGCAGTAGGGTGAAGAGTGTGTAGAAAAAACCTTTTAATAGAACATTACTGATAGAGTAGGGGCCCAGGGCATTTGAAAACAAAGAATTATACTGTCTTCAGGGGTAACAGATAAGGAAAAAAGTGAAGTGGGAGATTCCAGTGCATAGAGGACTAAATGGTAGAGAAGTATTTTGCCCTTCCTACCAATGATCATTTTATCATTCCTTTTATCATCAGCATTGCACGTTTGGGTGTCAGTTATATCTCCAAATACTGACATTTCAATTATTAATACCTATTTGATTTAGACAATATCAGTATAATTGTGAAGGGAGGTGAACTGTAAATTTTCTATCTTTATCTGTTTATATTATTAGCCATATACAGGACACCACAGTTGTTTGCAAGAATACCCAGATGATTAAAAGTAAACTTTTTTTTTCTACAGCTAAACTAAAGTGGAAGGAAATGAAAATTTCCCCTGCACTATCCATTAGTTTTATGCTATCTATTGATACTTAAAAAATAAGATAATTGTATTATTAAATGAAAAATAAGATAATCCTCCCATTATAAACATTCTGCAGTGTAAACGTGTTATAATCACCCAGGTAAAAATAGCCTGAAATCTTATATTATGAGGGTTTGTTTTATGGTGACCTTGAGAAATAGTAGTAACAGCTAAATATTTTGAATTACTTGATAGGTTTTTCTGTTCTTCTTTCTATGGAATTTTTTTTAGTTAGCAGATCCTTCTTGCTTCTCTATCTAGATTTTTATATTGTGAAAGGTAGGAAGGTAAAAATAAACTGAAATTGTCACAAATTCTACCACCTTTTTTTTAATCTCCTATAAAGAATATCCTGACTGGTCCTAAAATAATTATTAAAAAAACATAATTATTAAATTTGAATTAGGCCAATTAGAATTTTTTTTTTCTTTTACAGCGACAGAGAGAGAGAGAGTCAGAGAGAGGGATAGACAGGCAGAAACGGAGAGATGAGAAGCATCAATTATTAGTTTTTCATTGCACGTTGCAACACCTTAGTTGTTCATTGATTGCTTTCTCATATGTGCCTTGACCGCGGGCCTTCAGCAGACCGAGTAACCCCTTGCTTGAGCCAGCGACCTTGGGCTCAAGCTGGTGAGCTTTTTGCTCAAACCAGATGAGCCCGCGCTCAAGCTGGTGAGCTCGGGGTCTCGAACCTGGGTCTTCCGCATCCCAGTCCGACGCTTTACCCACTGCACCACCGCCTGGTCAGGCCAATTAGAATTTTTAAGAGCTTTCATACATATGAGATGATTTCAGTGAAATAAAAAATATAAACTAATATCATTTTGGTTTATTAATCTATAATATTCCTCTTTTATTTTATTTTTTATTCACTGCATCCATTTAGAAAAGTATTTTGCTACTGTAGTCATCCAACTAGGCATAGGTAAAATAGAAAAAAATGGCAAATCTGTCTGGATGTTTTCTGAAAGCGAAATTTTTAGAAGAATTTGTAACGATGATGAAGGTATTAAAAAGAAAAGGAATCATGAATATAAACAAAATGACTTAGATACATCTTATGGACAGTGGTGTTTGCCCTTCAGACTGGAAAGATTTCTCTAAGCATTAGAAGTTCAAGAAACATGCAGAAGAGGAAATCGCTGGGTCCTGAAATTAGCAACAACTACTCCCTGTATCTTACAGCACTGCTGGTGAAGCTGAAAGATCTAAGGGTAGAACGGCTTGTTGGTGCCTTGGCAAGAAGAACCATGGGCAACTTCAACAAAGATCCCTTGGCCCGTAAGCATGGAAAGAAGCAGCAGAGCCCTTAACATGGACTGGGCCCACACAGCAGGAGCAATGGGTGGCTCAGGGAAATCTTTGATGACTGAAACCCAAAGACAAGATGCCCACTTCTATTCCACTCGAATAATCCAGTTTATTGTTCCATAAAAATATTCATTCTCACTTTGGTAAATTTGATTTTTTTTTTTTAATAAACATTCTCACTTTGGTAAATTTGATTTTTTTTTTTAATAAAAATTGATTCTGAGAGAGAGAGATAGCAAGTGAGTGGAGAGAGATGAGAAGCATCAACTTATAGTTGCTTCACTTTAGTTGTATACATGCCATGACGGAGGTGGGAAGGGACTCAAGCTAGTGACCTTGGGATCATGTCCATGATACTGTGCTCAAGCCGGAACTCTGTGCTTCAGCTGGCAAGCTTACTCTCACACTGCTCAAGCTGGTGACCACAAGCCTTTGAACGTGAGACCTCAGCATTCCAGGTCGAAGCTGTATCCACTGAGCCACCACCGGTCAGGCACTTTGGTGAATTACAAAGGACAAAAACGGCAAGCTCCACAGAGAGCTGTGAAGAATCCAAACCTTACAGGTGCTGCTCTTCCAAAAACTTTGTACGTCTTAAACCAATCTATTCATCATGCAGTTGTTTCACCTTGGAATCACTTTAATACAGATTTATGATTTACCAGCAGAAAAAGTAACCCACACCTTAGGTATATGACCACATTTCTGGGTTCCTGCTCCTGCACAAATGAGTCACACTACAACTTCTTTATAAAGAATATAAACTGACAATGCCTGTAGATAGTATCCTCCAATAGAAAAAGGATCAGTATTAAAGCACTTTTGATTTCAATGTTAAAGTAAATGAACCTAGTGTATAATAACTGTTGTACAGTTTTTCGTCATCCTATAGCAATCATATGGAGAAAATGATGCTCGGAAGGTGAGTATCGCTAACGTGAAGCAAAGCAGCTAGGAAGCTGCAGAGTTGGGTTTGAATGCAGGTTTTGGCCCGCCCCTTCCTTTGACCTTCTCTTTCCATTTTTCCTCTAGTGCTTCTACCTTCTTTCCATAGAACTGATATTTACTTTTGAAAAAATATACATATTTTATAGAAGCAAGCTCGTATCTTCTGTCTCTAAAGCAGTAGTAATTTTGTGTACATATTCTCATAGTATTACTTTCTACAAAACAAATTTAGAACATTTTTCTCCGTTTACCTTCAATATCAGTTTATCAGCCACGTGAGAGTTTGATTTCATGTCTCGTTATATCATAAATATCTAAAATCGTCACTGGATCAGTCACTGACAATTACCGTCAGGTGTGGTCCTGAATTACTAGTGAATAATTTAAAAAAATTCTTAATGAATAAAAGGTACGACATTCGGGTTGACTTTAGAAAAAATGTGTTATGAGCTCCTGAGGCAATTAATAAAGCATCTTATAGTATGAGATCATAGCATTTGAGAATTGAAACAGATCTTTGTCCAACTTCCTTCTCAGCTCAAAATTACTTTTAAGTGGTTTAAAGATAACATATAGATTATCACATTAGAATCACAAAGTTATTCAAGAAATTATTCACCAAAAAGATTCATTTTCCATCTTTACACATTCTTAAGACATTTAATTCCAAGAAGGAGATTTAATGTCTACCACTAGAGCTAATAGAACATTGAAGACAGATTTCTATTTAATCCCCCTGAACCAAAGAAAGCTAATTTTTAATGTTTCATATAACAACGAAGATTACAATTTTATAAAAGCCAGGTGGATAAATAATATCTATATTATATCTTTAAAAATTCATACATTTTCTAAAATGTGTTTTAATTTCATTTTAAAATATAATTGAGGACTTAAATACTCTGGGTTTTAATCATTATTCATTACTATTATTTTTATGATGCAGAAATATTACATATATTATGAGCTGAGTTAAATATTTGTTTGCATTCTAATACTTTGAGAATTATTCATAATAGAATATCAATTTTCTTTTGACTAAAGACTTTATTGAATTTGTATTAGGAAAATAAAACTTAATATTTTATAGCTGTCCCTAGTATATTAATGAAAAAGCAAGTAACATGTGCTTTTATTAAGAGAAGTCAACTAAGTAATAATTCTTTAATATTTGTTATAGTATTTTTATATCTGTAGCATTCAATGTAATATTAATAATTGCTCAAGAGATTACATATGGTCTAAAACCAGCATTTTCAAAAAGCTGTTGAAGCAGGGCTTTAGACATGTCTAATTTCTTTTTCTGGAATATATAGTCATTAAAACTAAAGATTTTTTTGCCACATGTAAAAATGTATGTCATTATAGGAGTAGTATTTTTGATTTTTCTCAGTAGAACATTTATATGTTATAACCAAAAACTTATTGAGTTCTCCAAAACTGCAAAAAATTTATAAAAACTGTAAATAAACTTTTTCTAAAGTATTTAGATTAATAAAATTTTGGACCATAAAATTTCTATTAAAATTTGAAATGAGATCAAATATTTTCAAATACCAAATAGTATTTATTATTTCTTAAAATTCAATATCTATATTTAAAAGTTGTCCTGTTAAGTGGTTTATCTAATTTACCTAATGGAGAAAATTTTCTTCAATAAGCCCTTAATATACCCCCTAAAATGACATGTGGGTTTTTAGCTTTTAATACCTTTTTTAGCAAAACCTGCAGACTTTCTAGAGGCAATATTATTTAAGCACATGTTGATTATAATATAATTTGAATAGATTGCAACTTTCTGAAGTCAGGAAAGGTGTCTTATTCATCCTAGCACTTAGCACAATTTTTAGGACTTGGCCTATTTACTTAGTCTGTTGAATTAATAGATGAATGATAAGTTTTTCTTTATGCAGCATTTTTTAGGATATTAGAATCTTCTCTAATACATTGGATTTTTATTGTTCAAATGGAAACATTTTTTTTATTTTAGTTTCCTAATGGAGCTTCAATTATTTAAAAATACATGAACAAATAAGAGATAAATCAACAAGTTGTTTACTGACTACTTATATGAAAATGAAATACAAGTTACAATATCTAAGAATTTTAACTCCTTAGGGAGATATTGAATAATGCCATTGCTTAGTAAAGATAAATTGGGCTAAATTATGAAGACCTTGAAACTGAGACATGAAATTTAAACTTAGCAAAGTAGGTAGTAAAATCTGTAAGGTATTTTTCCCTACCGAGAAGGAAGGAAGAGGGCTCGGAGCCGCAAAGTGTGAAATAATAAAAGGCTTTATTGAGTACAGCGCATCCCGCCCGGCAAGTTTCCCTGGCCCCGTGGAAAGAAAGATGGTGGCCAGATGGAGGCCAGGGAGGTTGCACGGATTAAACCGTGTGGGAGATATTTAAAGGGGTCCCTCTAGGGAAGTGGAGCTAACATGACGTGGTGAAATCTCACTGGCTGGCAGACGGTCGCTTTTTTCCAAAGGGTTACTGCGAAGCCTCTTTTGGCCCGCTTGGTTGTGGGCGGTCCTAGCCAAAGTTTGTGGGTCTGGGTTTCCCATGTGACCATCCCCCATTATCCACCAACCTTACAAAATCCATTTTAGTTCTTTAAAAACTAAAAGGGTTTTAATATGATGAACTCAGAATTTAGAACAAATGAGCCTCAGTATAAGAAACCCTAAAAGATGAATAAGGTTGAAGATGAGGAGATCAGCTGAGAGGCTATTGCTATAATTCAGGTGTGAACTATGGGGTGAAATGTGAATAGAGCTGGAATAGAAGGTATGTAGCAGGAAATGTTTAGAAGAAGGAATGTAAGTTAAGGAGAAGTTAAATTAAAAACTTCAAGCTGGTCTGACTGACAAAAATACCTTGAAACAATGAAGACTGGAAAACTTGGTGACTTGTTTTAAGTGAATTAAAGTTGAAACAACAGTAAGGATATATTATATATAATACATTATATATATATGTATTTCCATGTGAATGCTACATACACACACACACACACAGCAGGCCATTTAGAAACAGGAATGACAATGCAGAACTCAATACATATTTTTTAGCATAATCAACAAAGAAGGAGTAGTTGAAATCGTGCTAAGGGAGCATGCTGTGGGACTATGTTGAGACAGAGAGCAGAGTCACACTGAATCCTATAACTTAAAAATGAAAATAGGAGGCCCTGGCCGGTTGGCTCAGCGGTAGAGCATCAGCCTGGCGTGTGGGGGACCCGGGTTCGATTCCCGGCCAGGGCACATAGGAGAAGCGCCCATTTGCTTCTCCACCCCCCCCTTCCTCTCTGTCTCTCTCTTCCCCCCCCCGCAGCCAAGGCTCCATTGGAGCAAAGATGGCCCGGGTGCTGGGGATGGCTCCTTGGCCTCTGCCCCAGGCGCTAGAGTGGCTCTGGTCGAAGCAGAGCGACGCCCCGGAGGGGCAGAGCATCGCCCCCTGGTGGGCAGAACATAGCCCCTGGTGGGCGTGCCGGGTGAATCCCGGTTGGGCATAGCCCCTGGTGGGCGTGCCGGGTGGATCCCGGTTGGGCGCATGCGGGAGTCTGACTGTCTCTCCCCGTTTCCAGCTTCAGAAAAATACAAAAAAAAAAAAAAAAAAAATGAAAATAGGAGAAGGAACCACCTAAGAATAAATGAGGGAAAATCAAAGAAGAAAGAAGAGAACCAAATTAAAGGGAGAGATGCAAAGCGTAAAGGAAGGAGATATGGCTGTGGTGTGCAGAAACTTAATTCTATCAGCTCAGAAGTGCAGATTGTTAAGTTTTCAGGAATTTTACAAGTCGGTTTTTAAACAAAGTCATTTAAAAATTTACATTATATAAAATCCAAGTTAAAAAAGTTGTTAAAAACAGAGATAATAAATACAACTTATCCTTTTCCAATTATTTTACCACCTTCTACTGTTAACCGTATTGTTTAGTTTCTGTACATACATTGTGTCTGTATGATGGAAATACTATACAGTTGTCCATCTCTTTGTAACTCAACACACAGCGATGTCACATTGGTAGCTTGAATCCAGCAATGTAGGAGTATTTACACTATAAAAATATCAAAGGTCAAAATTTGGGCTTGGTTTATATTTCTGTTAATGATTTAGGCAAAGAATTTGCAAACTATACCCTTTGGGCCAAATCCTGTCCATTGTTTTCTTTTCCACATAGCTATATTTGTACATGGTTGGACTATTATACATAGCTCAAGTTTTATTGTAACACAGACATACCCATTTGTTTATATACTATCTGTGGCTGTTTTTGCATGATAATGGCAAATAGGAAAAATTATAACAGAAACTATGTCGCTTAAATAGTCTAAAATATATCTGACCTTTCACAGAGTTTTCCTTCTTCTGATCTGCACATATGAAAGTGATGAAGAACGTATAAATGATGCAGGTTAAACTTAAAAATGTGTTGTGTGTTACATTGTGAGGACCATAGAATTTGAGAAAATATTTTACCAGTGTTTAGAAATTATTACCGAACTCAGCAAAAATGTTGTCCATACTAATGACAGATGTGTAAAGATTTGACATGTGTCTCTGTTTCGACATTTCTATTTTACTCAAATACATAAACAAAAATGTCAGGTGATATTCACATTAGAATTGTTACCTTCAAATATATGTTCGATATGGATACAAGAATTTGGTAAAGGTCAATAGAAGCATTCTGTGAGAATCAAATGATTATATGAAATTTTCAATAAAAATATTGTTCACTATATTATTATTATAAAATGTATTCTATACAATGCTTATGTGAGTAAAATTTACAGTAAATTTATGTACATATATATGATACATGAATTACCTTTAATTCAAAAGGCAGATTTTGTTAAACATTTACCAGCACAGCTCTCTATCACAGTTTAAGAAACAACGGAGTCTAAAAGAAGATAAAAACAGAAAGCATTGTTACACTTAACAAGTATTTGTATAATTGTCATTCAGAAAATTAGGAATTGATGAAAAAATTCTCAGAGCAATTAGCTGTATGTTTAATTAATTTTGTCTGTTATTTGTTTAACAAACTTTCACTTAATTACCTGCTCTCTACTAAGCATTATGCTGAATGATGGATATACTTTGAAGAATTTTGTAAAGACCCAGCTTGTTTTGTGCAGTTTACAATCTGATATACAATGCAGACGATAAAGAAGTGAGTACATAAAGGAACATATCATTTACCAAATTACATAAGCAGACTATGGAGTTAATGAGTCATTAAAATGAGATGAAATTGACCTTCCTGAGCAGGGCAACCAGGAAGATTTCTCTACTGTTCCAGCTGAGGCAAATCCTGGGCTGAGAGATCGTGTCTGGCAAAAGAAACGCCTGTACAAATATCCCGACGACTTCACTTTAAAAAAAAAATTTTTACTCCCTTGCAATAAAAAGGTAATCATTTTGAATTGCTTCATTAATTATAAAAGAAACTAAAATTTAAATAATATTACTAGGGATATAGGCAATCATTTTTTTTTTCTGACAACCTCAAAGTTAATCACGTGTGGAAGTTAATTTCCCAAGTTTCTTTTTAAAGCTAGTGTAGAATTCTCTTTATGTTTACATACTAACTTCATTAAGGCCAAGAATTTCTTCATTTAGATTTTGGCTTGATTTGATGCTAATGTTACATCAGTTTGTTTCTTATTACTTTATGTCAAAGGAGGACCATTCTTTTTCTTTCTTCACTTATGAATTCCTATACCTTGAACCTGCACTTCAGCTCAGACGGGAAGGCATTCACTCTCTTACCCAATATGAATTTTTTACTTATTTCCTGGACCTCGGAGTTAGTATATATTCTTTAGTGTCATAAAAAAACACTGAGTTAAGTTCAACATTACTAAGGAAATCTACCCTGTGAGAAAAAGAGTAATTGCAATTTCTTTTCTTTTAAAAGTATTTTGGCTACTTTTTTTTTTTTTTAACAAAAGGGTAACTCAGGTATAATAAATTCTTCAAGTGGTAAAGATGAAAACTAATCTATGTGGATATTTTGAAGTGTTGACTGAACTATCCTCCTTGCCATCAAACTTCCTCCTTTCTCTGCCTGACCTCATTCTCTCACATTTAAACTTTTCTGATTTCCTCTTCTTGGGCCTCAGAGACACTTTATTCCGGTGCAGGCATTCAAGAATTAGTCACTTGATATTATCATTGGACGATTTGGAAAAAAAGAAAAGGGCAGCAAATCCTTGGCTTTTAAACTTAAAAGCTTCACTTCCTAAGCAAGAAGGAAGTATTTAAGACAAGGATGTGTTTTCCAGCCCTGAATTGCCGGCACTCTTGCCAAGAGCTCCAGTGACCTATAGAGGAATGTAGACCAGGAGAGAAACAAAGACAGGAGTGCTATGCTCTGTTTCTATTCCCCACTCAAGGTTATTTCAAAATAGGAGGAGGGACTATTGATAAAATCCCCAGGATAAGATTAGATATCTAAATGTAGAGGGGTGATGGAGAGCAGACTTTGCCATGTCATAATATGCTTTTGGGTTGTTCACTGTTTTATGCTGGTTATTTTTAAGAAACAATAGACTCAGGGAAAACCTTGACCTCCTCCCTAACTGCCTCAAAGAGATTTAGATAGAGAACCTGCTCCAAGAAGGCAGATATCATTATAGATAATTATAGTTTAACATGAACTAGTGTGTGATAGGCAGAAACCTAGCAAGGTTTATTTCTTCAAAGTCTTCTCTGTGTCCCATTCTTCCCTCCCCCCTTTTCCTTAGCTACAAAATGGTGGTATATTAAATCTCAACTGTCCTCGGGTCTCATCTCCTTGCTCACACCCACATGCATATATGTATTAAATTTTGCACTTTTTTTCCCCCTGTTAATCCACCTCATTTTAATTTGATTATTAGCCCAGCTAAAAAAAAATTAAGAAAGTGGGAGAAAAATTATTATTGTTTTCATCCCTACAGTAAACTAGTTCTGGGCTATAAGCAAGATTTATTCTTTTTTTTTCTTTCTTTTTTTAAATTCAGTGAGAGGAGGGGAGGAAGAGATACAGACTCCCAAATGCAATCCTATTGGGATTCACCCAGCAAGCCTACTAGGGGGCAATGCTTTACCCATTTTGGGTGTTGCTCTGTTGCTCAGCAACTGAGCTCTTTTTAGCACTTGAGGCAGAGGCCATGGGGCCATTCTCAGCACTCGAGGACAACTCCCTCCAATCGAGCCATGGTTGCGGGAAATGGGGGAGAGAAATGAGATGGGGAGTGATGGAGAAGCAGATGGCACTTCTCCTGTGTGCCCTGACTGGAAATTGAACCCAGGACATCCACATGCCAGGCCAATGCTCTATCATTGAGCCAGCCGGCCAGGGCCAAGATTTATTCTTGAAGCTATTTCCCATATTAACAAGAGAGTGATGGCTTTTTCTGGTATTCTAGACTATAAAAATTTGATAAGAATTTAGAGTTTTTGTTATTATAGAAAATCCTGAGAAGATAGCTAAATTTCTCACTGCCTTCAAAGAGGGTACAGAATTAGCTGAGTGACAGTACCAGTGGAGTAAAGTGTTTTCCTTGTTGTTTGTTTGATGGTATTGTGGACCATGGAATAAACAGTGATTCTCAGAGATTAAGAATGAGGATGAATACAGGAACGGAGACAAGGAGAGGCAGAAGACATCTTCACAGATCACAGTGTAGTGCAGAGGGCAGCCCCAGGTAAGACATCTCTTTGTAGCCTCCCTCTCATTAATATAAGCCCCTAAAAATTAGATACTAGGTTGAAGAGAAACACAAAGAAGGGAAATTTTGAACAAACTACACTTAAACCTGAAATAATCAAAGCTAGCAGAGAATGACTAAGATTTTGTTTTTTTCCATTGGACAGTATTGGGCTGTACATTTATTTATTCAGCATAAATTTATTTTAAAATTAATATGTGCCAATGACTTGTAGGTACTTGAGACATACTGGGAGCACAGATTTAAGACTTCATGGAGCCTCATTCTAGCAGGGCGCCACAGACTAAAGTGGCTGGGAGTGTGGGATGGGTGAAAAGGTGGCAGTATTTAATTACTTTCATCGTAAGATTTGAACAGACACTTGATAGAGGTGAAGAGGTTAGCTAACTTAGTATTAGAAGAAGAATGTTTCAGGAAGAAGTGAAAGGTGCAAAGTCTTAGGAAAAGAAAAAGTGTTGAGTAGTTGTAGAAGAAGAAGTGAGAGAGGTAGCAGAGGTAAAAACATTAGGGCTCTAGCTCATTTTTACAGAATTCAGCTTTCACTTAGTAAAACTAAGATTCCATTCCAGTTTTGGGAAAAGTGAAGTGATCGGTTTTGCCTTTTGAAAGTGTCACTCTGCTTACTGTGGTAAATATAGACCAAGGGGGCAAAGTTAGTTACAATGGGAGCAATTAGGTTGTTGCTGTAATCTAGGCACGGAATGACTGTGGCTATTGTGAAAGTGAGCACATGTGATTTGATTTTGAATGTATTTTAAAAGTGGAGCCAACAGCATTCCCTACTGTTCTGGATGGAGGATATGAGAAGAAGGGAGGAATCAGGAGAATTACAGAAACAACATTCAACACTCACATGCAGCCCTGACCAGTAGGTACAATGGTAGAGCATCGGCCCGAATGTGGGAGTCTCTGGTTCGATTCCTGGTCAGAGCACAGAGGAGAAGGGCCCATCTGCGTGTCCATCTCTCCTCCTCTTGCTTCTCTCTTTCTTTCTCTTTCTTTCTATTCCTCTCCTATAGCCATGGCCCAGTTGGAGTGAGTTGGTCCAGGGCACTGAGAATGGCTCATTGGCCCCTGCTTGAGGTGCTGAGAAGAGCTCAGTTGCTGAGCAATGGAGCAATGCCCAAAATGGGCAGAGCATCACCCCCTAGTGAGCTTTCTAGGTGGATCCTGGTCGGGGTGCATGTGGGAATCTGTTTCTGCCTCTTCTCCTCTCATTGAATTAAAAAAATAAAAGAAGACTCATGTACATCAAGAGGGTAAATATAGCCCTCAAGAAACATTCATAAATCAAGGTTAATACCATCTAGACCATTTTTTTTATAAAGACTTCATAACAAAATTGAGAGTCAGAGCAGAGCTTCTTCATAAAAAGGCAAAATTGTCAAACAAATAAATATGACCCAAATATATCAAAAAGAGAAATCTCCAAAAAAAGAATGAAATGAAATGGAAGCAACCTAACTACCAGATGTAGAGTTTGAAAGAATAATTATTAGAATGATCAAGAGTCTTTTTCTTTTTAAAAATTATCATAATATTTATATTTTAAAGCAAGAGGAGGAGAGACAGACTCCACATGTGCCTTGACCAAGATTCACCCGGTAACCACGTCTGTGGCTGATGCTTGAATCAACCATGCTATTTTTAACACCTGAGGCTGACATGCTCAGACCAATTGAGCTATCCTCAGCACCCAGGCTGACACTCAAACCAACAACCACTGAATGTAAGAGAGGAAGAGGGAGAGAAAGGGAAATGGGAGCAGGATAGAAGCAGATAGTGTTTTCTTGTGTTCCCTGATCAGGAATCAAAGCCACGGCATTTATAAGTCGGGCAGATGCTCTCTATCCACTGAGAAAACTGGCCAGGGTCAAGAATCTGAGTAAGACTGGATGCTCACAATGAGAACTTAAACGAAGGGACAGTAATCATTTAAAAGGACATTGAAGTAATAAAAAAGAAACAATCAGAAATGGCAAATACAGTATCTTAAATGAAGACTGTACTAGAAGCAATCACAGCAGGCTGGATAACCAGAAGATCAAGTCAGCAATTTAGAGGACAAGATAAAAATACACACAGAAGCAGAGCAGACAAAGGAAAACAAGCTCAAAAAGACTAAGGAAACTCTAAAAGACTTCTATGACAACATCAAATGAAGCAACATCTGTATCATAGGGGTTCTTGAAGGAGAAGAGAATGAATAAGGGATAAAGAACTTGTTTGAAGAAACCACAGCTGGAAACTTTCTTAATTAGATAAAGGAAACAGTCACACAAATTCAAGAAGCACAGAAAGTTTCATTAAAGATGAACCCGAAGAGGCCCACACCAAGACACATCATAATTAAAAGCAATCTTCTTAAGATCAAGAACAAGATAGGGTTGTCTCTTTTCATTACTCTTATTCAACATAATACTGGAAGTTTTAGTCACAGCTTAGCCCAAAATAAACAAATGGGATTATATCAAACTGAAAAGCTTTTGCACAGCAAAAGACACCATTAACAAAATAAAAAGATAACTCACTCAGGGGAAGAACATATTCTCTAATATGTCTGATAAGGGTTTAATAGTCAAAATTTATAAAGAACTTCTAAAACTCAGCACCAGGAAGGGAAACAATTTAACTAAAAAATAGGTAAAGGACTGGAAAAGACACTTCTCCAAAAAGGACATGCAGATGGCTAATAGACATATGAAAAAATGTTCAATGTCACTAATCATCAGAGAGATGAAAAATAAAACCGCAATGGGATAACACCTCAGACCTGTCTAGGCATATAGCCTAAGAATCACAAAACACTAATTCAAAAGAAGCTATGCACCTCCATGTTCACTGCAGCATTGTTTGCAATAGCCAAGATCCGGAAACAGCCCACATGTTTATCAGTGGATGAGTGAATAACAAAGGTGTGGTGCATTTACACAATGGGATACTACACAACCACAAAAAAGAAGGAAATCATACCTTTTATGGCAACATTGATGGACTTGGAGATTGTTATTGTAGGTAAAACAAGTCAGGCAGAGAAGGACAAATACCATATGTCTGCACTATATGTGGAATCTAATGAACACAATAAACTGAATAACAAAATAGAAATGAGGCAGGATCAGAAGAACCAGAAAGACAGCTGTCAGAGGAAAGAGTGAAGAGGGAATGGGATGGACCAAAGGAGGTGAAGAGATTGGCTAACTTATATGTACATTACACATAGATACATAAAATAAGGTAGCAATAGTCAGAGTGAGAAGGGAGTAAAAGTAGGGAGAAAGGGAGCAAAGGGAATGAAATAAGGGTGAAAGGAAACTTTTCATTGAGCATGGGGGTGCAAAGTGCAGAGGGTGTTATATTGAGCAGAACACTTGAAACCATGTCAATATAATAAATAAAATTTTAAAATGAAAAATAATAAATAAAAAAGCTGCAAAAATTCTCACCTGACTTACTGGAAAAATGCACTTGCAATCCAATGAGTTGAAGAAAGGCTACTTAATAAATTTGGTATTGGAGAAAAGATTAGGAAATGGGTCTTGTTTATACTAAATCTGAAATGTTTACATGGCAGCTCACTGAAATGTTGAGCAATTAGATAGATGAGTCTAGAAGGATCTTGACTGGAGATTTCACTGAGTTTTCAGCATAGAGAGACTATTTGCAGAGAGCTGAGTGGAGGGTGACGAAGGGATTGAACAAAATAAAGAAGAAGAAAAGACTCATGAACATGGACAACAATGTAGTGATTGCTGGCGGTGGGGTGGGGTAATGGGGACACAGGAGAGGTATGGGGAGATAAATGTGGATGGACAGGGACTTGATTTGTGGTGGTGAAGACACAATATGATATACAGATGATATGTTTCCGAATTGTACACCCGAAACCTGTAATATTTTGTTAACCAGTGTCATCCGAATAAATTTAATAAAAAAGAGCATATAGAAATATAAATGCAGAAATAGTTAAAAATCTACAATTTTTACCTCCTTTAATAATTTAGGTAAACTTTTTATTCTCCTTGTTCCAGAAAAAGAATGAAGATTGTAAGGAAAATTAAGTCTTGAGGCCGAATTAAGGACAGGCTCCTCATTAACATGTTTGAGTATTGCAATGGAGTTCCATCTTGCAAATAGCAGTAATAAATTCTAAACGAAATAACAAAGAATTACTCAAAGGCTCTGAGGAGTTTACAAATCAAGCTGATTATAGAGAAAAATTGAGACTTGTTAAGATTAATTGTCATTGAGTAAGTTTTTCATTTTTACAACTTTTAGCATGAGTATCACCTTTAATAGTTTCTGCAAGAAATATTTTAAACTCCAATATAAAAGCTTAAATTTTTCTGGCCTGAAGAATTAGAAGACAGTTTGGGGCAACCACAGAAATTAGAAAGTGAATGAGGACACAGAGCTACAGAGAGAGGGAGCCTTACTTTCTATGTATAAACTCTATCAAATATCTGGCTGACACATGAATCATATATGACTGGAAATATTTCAGTTGAAGACAAGAGAATTGAACCGACCTTTGAGCTACCTCCAATGAAACAGTTTCTAGTTGAGTCCAAATAAATTAACTATGTGACAAAACAAATATTTTATTCTTTGGAAGAATAAAATAGGATATTGACTCGCTCCCACATAACATTTACATTGCTCTGAATATAACTTGAAATTATTCAGTATATGAAAAACCAGGAAAATGCAACCATTCTAAAGAGAAATAGTTATCAATATACTCTAACTCAGAGATAATGCAGATACTGGAATTAACAGATGAGGATTTAAAAGTAGCTATGTTAACTCTGTGCTCCGTGAGGTAAAGTAAGGATGCTTGTAATGGCTGAAAATAAAATCTCAACAGTAAGACATAAAACAGAACACATTGAAAATTCTAGAACTACAAAACTCTGTGTATCTGAATTAAAGAATTACCTGGTTTGGCTGAAGAAAGTTCTGTAGATATGATTTAATTTAAAAAAAGCAAAAATAAAATAAAGATTCAGAAATTTGAATAGAATATGTGTGCAACATTAGAAGGTCTAACACAACTGTAATTAGAGTCCAGAAGAGAGAAATGGGAGTGCACTATAAAAAAGTCTGAAAATTTATTTAATTTGATGAAAGACACAATGCTACAGATTCAGGAAGCTAAGCAAACCCAGATCAAGGCAAATATAAATCAAAGGTAAAAAATATATTGAGGGGAAAAAATGAGTCATTGCCTATAGTAGAATAATGATTCACAAAATCACAAACATCTCATCAGAAACCATAGACACCACAAGATGGTAACACAATGTTATTAAAGGGCTAATATAAAGTCCTGGACTGCCTTAAATCACTAAAGAAGTAGAGAGAGAAACCAAGAAAGTAGGTGACGTGATAAGAGAGATAGAAGAAACAGTAAATGGGAAGTATGTTGGAAAATGTATTAAGAATGAGGGAATGATCAACTGTGTCAACTGATGCTATTATGTCCAGAGTAGACAATTGAACATTTAATTAAACAACAAGTACATCAGTAATAATGTTGATAGAAACAGTTTTGGTAAAATGATAGCTTGAAGATTAATTAGAGGGGGTTTAAGAGAGAATGAGAAGAAAGGAATAGGAAATAATAAGTAAAGGCAACACTTTCAAAAACTCTTTCTGCATAAGAAGGAAAGAATTGGAGTAGTAATGTATAGAGTGGGATAAAAAGTGAGTTTTATTTTGTTAACATGCTAATTAGAATAATTTAGTAAAAAGCAAAATGAAGTGCCAATTTGAATAAAAAGGAGAGATTGTCCAGTGTTTTCAGGTCTGTAAAAGAAAAAACAAAACAAAACAGCCAACTGAATTAGAATAAAAAATCTTACATATGAATATGTGTCTTAAATTCTCATATCTCTTCTGCATTGGTCAAAGCTCTGATCCTCAGACTTCACCATTTGGTCATTTGTCAATGTAAAATACTTGAAAAGTATATACACTAAAAATTATGTAAAATTTTATATAATTTATTGAGTCATAACTTTGATTTCTTCCTTTGTGTTTTACATTTATGGGCATTCCTCAAATTATAAAATGTTTCAAAAATAGATTTTTAAGTTATTTTCAAACTTCAAATGCATTTTCTACTAATATTGATTTTATATGAAGTATGTATTTAACCTGGCCAGTCCAAAAATTTTTACATGTCTCTGAATTGTAATACTAATTACCTTAGAAGTTTCAGCTATTCAGACTTTTATTTCTGTGGGGAAACTAATTCTACCCAAGATTCTGGAACACATCACTCATTATGGAGTGGACTTGAAGGTAGAAATGGAAGCACAGACTCTTCTTACTTGCCACCTTCATCTTCCAACAGTGAGGGTAGGACATTAAGGTTCTCATGATATCAAAGATTTAAGCAATGGGAAAATAAATATCCTGGATATTTATTTTTTCACTAGTGAAAATGAAAAGAAGATACAGGTAGTCATTACAGCTATAGTAATGAGAAGAAAGTTTTAGCAGCTAGAGTGTATTAGTGAGTTCCAGGCTACACTGCTGCATGAAAATATACATTGGGCATGTTAAAGTGTTTCTGTGTTGGTTAAGCTTGTGTGAGTATGTGTGTGTGTCTGCCTATCTATATATAGATGCATGTACATGCTGTTATTTCAGCATATACTGTAGTCTTATTGACCTGAAAATCCAACATACAAAAAATGAGAATGAATAAACTTTTGTTCAGATCTTTCATTTTTATGATTAAGAGATTAAATGTCCATTAAATCATATAAAAGCAGATTTTCCCCTAAATATATTTTAAAATATGTACCAAAAATCCCACTTCCTATTCATTCTGTACCTACAAGATTATGCAATTATTTATTGATTTATTTAATTTAATTAATTAATTAATTTATTTTTCTGAAGTTGGAAACGGGGAGGCAGTCAGACAGACTCCCGCATCCGCCCAACCGGGATCCCCCCCCCCCCCCCCGGCATCCCCACCAGGGGGCGATGCTCTGTCCATCTGGGGCGTCGCTCTGTTGCAACCAGAGCCATTCTAGCGCCTGAGGCAGAGGCCACAGAGCCATCCTCAGCGCCCGGGCCAACCTTGCTCCAATGAAGCCCTGGCTGCGGAAGAAGAAGAAAGAGACAGAGAGGAAGGAGAAGGGGAGGGATGGAGAAGCAGATGGGCGCTTCTCCTGTGTGCTCTGGCCGGGAATCAAACCTGGGACACCTGTATGCCAGGCCGATGCTCTACCACTGAGCCAACCAGCCAGGGCCTATTTTTTTATTTTTGTATTTTTCTGAAGCAGGACATGGGGAGGCAGTCAGACAGACTCCCGCATTCGCCCAACTGGGATCCACCCGGCATGCCCACCAGGGGGCGATGCTCTGCCCATCTTGGGGCGTCGCTCTGCCACAGCCAGAGCCATTCCAGCGCCCGAGGCAGAGGGTATAGAGCCACCCTCAGTACCCGGGCCAACTTTGCTCCAATGGAGCCTTGGCTGCAGGAGGGGAAGAGAGAGACAGAGAGGAAGGAGAGGGGGAGGGGTGGAGAAGCAGATGGGTGCCTCTCCTGTGTGCCCTGGCCGGGAATCGAACCCGGGACTCCTGCACGCCAGGCCGATGCTCTACCTACCACTGAGCCAACCGGCCAGGGCCAGATTATGCAATTATTGATCAATGTCACCTTGTTAAAATTAATTTTCTAAATAAAATTAAAAAATTAAAAAAAAGATATATGTATTTAATGATGATGCTCAAGATGGGAAATAAATCCTGAAGGGAATTCTAAAACATTCAAGGTTAAATTTTTATAAATCATTGAACATTAATACACCATATAATTCTTGGATAAAAGGAATGTTAACTTGAACAGTTCCTAATTATAAGGCTGAGAACTTATGGTTGTTTTCTTAAATGGAGAAATTCTTTACTTAGACTTTTGGAAGTAGGTTGTTTTGTTTTAACTCTATATTTTGATTTTCTGGGTCATCCATTCACTATTTTCTACTATCATGAAATATAAAGCTGCTATTTGTAGATACGCTTTTAAGAATTGAAGGTGCATTCGCCTATATGTGAAAACATCAAATGATTTTTAAACTGCTGGGTAGAATATATATAATCTCAAATGCATTGGGAAACCACTTGAGATCAAAAGATTTAGAGTTATTGTAATTACAATTCATTCAGAGTAAGAATTACAGCTAAGTAATTTTCTTTTCTTGTCTCAAAAGAAATGGGTACACAGATGTACATTCTGAATACTTCCAGAGTCTTAATTGCTTGCCATGATTTATTTGTATTTAGGGGCATGATTAAATGGGTTAAGACACATCTGTAGAAAGGAAACCTCTAAGAGGGAATGCACTTGTTAACACTGCTTCTGAGATTGAATTTAAGATTTAGAGCATTTGCTATTTTTTAAAATGTTGCATGTGGTTTATGTACACAGAAATTAGCTCAATTATTTGCAAATGGGTATATCTGATGCTGATTAATTGGCATTTTTTCTCAAATAATAGTTGCTATTTCAAATCTTCTTTTCAAAAAGTGTACATTCTTAAATACCAAGATCTTTCTTTGTAATCTTGTTCTTCTAAGATATCACTGGCTCTGAGATCAGGAGCTATTTGTTCAGTGGTGACCTGTGGGGCTTTCTTAGATTCTTATAAACTTAAGTGCCAATCACCAAGCTGGATATAATTACGTTTTGGTGATTTCTTTGAGCTTTGAAAGCAAAAGGATAGCCTCAAGTATTTAAATAACTGCTTGAACCATGTTAATTAATACAAACTGTCTGTAATAAATTTACTTTGTCTAGTATGCCACCTGAAAAGCTTTATCTTGGGTTTATGTACTTAACTGATAGTGTTCAATGGTACATGATATTTTTGTGAGACCTGGCCATATTGAGCTGTATGAAATGGTCATTTTAAGTTAAGTTATATTTTAAAGCTATATACCAACTTTCTAAATAACATATTGAAATCAGTATTTGTATGCTAACTCAGCAAATTTAATATTTTGTGGTAAATTTTGTTAATCTTTTGTAAACATACTAAAACTAATATAGCCAAATGATTATTCCTATTTTTTTACATTGCAAATTAATATGGAAATATATTTTTAAGTTAAAATTAAAATATCTATGTTAAATTTATAAAACTATAACAAATGAGTTAATATTTAATTATACTTAACAATTACTTGAAGACTTTAATTTCTATTGATATCCTACATTAAAAATAATCAAGATACATTTAGAGGAATAATAAAGCTCAAGGTTGTTTTCCTTTAAAAATCACATCATAAAATGTGCGTTAGATATTTATCTGAATAAGGATATATTATACATTATAACAGAATTTGTGGAAGTAAAAATACTGATAAACAGAAAAAATTTTTTGAAAGTTCTCATTAAGAGTCAACTTTAGTAGCCCAAATTTGTATCAACTAGATATTTCTGAATTCAAATCATCGTTCTACAATGTGCCTGCTATGTAATATAAAACCTTTATGAACAGCTGTTTTTTTCATCTGTAAGATAGGTAAATAATTATAAAGACTAGAAAATTATGTCACATATTTAATAGTTCTTAATATCTCATGGACACTCAATAAATGCTACCTCCTTATTATTATTGCCACAGAAGATAGTTATATTACTTTTTTAGTTGTACTTTGATTATAACCAGAAACTATGTCCCAGATTTGCCTTTAGATGACCTTAAATTATTTTCAAAGACAAAAATGTTCCCCTGTGTATTAAGATCTAACACCACTAAAGTATTTCAAAGAATTTAAAAGCAATCATTTTTCTAAAAAATAACTCCTTGAGTACCATTTATTTGGATGTATACATTTTAGTATGTTTGAAAATTATGATGATGCTCTGTAATTACATACTGAAATACTTTTATTTGTTACATTCTCTTTCTTAATAGAGCGTTATATAAAATCATATAATTCATTAACTAGATATAATTAAATAAAAGTCACTAAACTCTCAGACTGCTTACCTGTATGCTGGTATGAATATATTTTTTTTGGTGTTATAATTTTTTGATAGTTTTTATTTGAAAAGATTTTTATAGTGGTGGTGTATGTATGTGTTTATCAGCAAGTAATATGCCTTACAAGAAATTTTTTGAAACAAATCTTTGCTACAGTATTGTATACCTAAGTAATTTAAGGGTTCTACATGACCACTAAGCTATGCTCTAGTATTCAGGAGCATATGTATCCTCAGAACTTCTATATTAATATGTACAAATGATATGTACATGTACAATCATTTGTACATCTTATTTTATTGTCAGGGGAAAAAAGGTTGAAGGCTATGGTTAGGAAAAAGTCAAACTGTATATAAATAACCTTATTATATCCATTTGTTCTTGGAAACAGGTTGATAATTCTGCAAATCGATAATTTTGGTCTTTATCATCCTTTGTTCCAAGAATTAATGGGTATGGGATAGTCATTTATGAATATTTTTATTTTTTACTGGTAGTCACTGGCCACATGAAGCTATGAGCACTTAAAGTTTGCTTGTGTGACTGAAAACTGAAAATTTAAATTTTATTTACTCTTAATTTATTTATTTTTACATTTAATTAGTCATATGTGGCTATGGGATGCTTTATCAGTCAGTACAGTTCCTGATTTATGAGCAGTTTTCCATAGATGGTTACATTTATGCCTTAGTTTGTTTCTGGCAGTGTCCAGCCTACAAATGCCTTGGGGTGGTATTTTCTTAAACCAATTTTCTCATTTTCTAAACATGGCCCATGCAGAGGATTGACTACATTGGAATATAATGACAGAGATGAGATGCAGATCTCCAGATATTGTTTCCCAGTGACAGAATCCCCAACAGAACTTAATTTCTGATTTTCTTATGACAAGTGCTAAACTTGCTAGATGGTGATAATGATATTCAACAACCACGATAATTAAACTCTATGTCCCTTCTGTAGTGTGCTGATAAGAAATGAGGAAAAGGAGACAGAATAAAGGGAACATTTTTACAACTAATCTCTGCCCCTTAGACCATGGTCTAAACAAGAATTTATTATTAGGCTTGGTTAAAAATCATTTGTTGAGTTCGTAATGTAAAAGTCACTAATTTGAGATCAACACAGTCCCATTTGATAAAGAATGACATTGGTATATAAATCCAAAAAGATAAATTTTAAAAATTATTTTATGATAATAAAATAGAAACTATTTTAACAATGGTGAATTCATCACAATGAAATATGCAGGGTCAGTGATTTGGAGATTAAAGGGTCATTGCACAGAAATTACTAAACAAATAACAAAAGCCATCTAGAAACTGAGACAATAAATTATGCCTTATTTTTCAGTTATATACTAGATATTTGATATTCTGTTCTCCTGTAAGAACAGAATACCAAACAGCTAATATATAAGTAAATAAATGCAATGCCACTTTCCAAGTTTCCACAACTATGATAGAACACAGAAGAAATTGTTTTCATTTTTCACAATGGATCTCTCACAATGGTCAAATAGTCTTCCCTACTATTAAGATTCATTTATAGAAAGCAAATAATAAGAAATCCTGATCCTTGTTGCGGGGAGGTAAGAGAAAATACAGGGAAGATAAATGGTGATGGAAGCAGACCTGACTTGGGGTAGTAAACATGCAATATAATATACAGATAATGTATTATAAAATTATATATCAAAAGTCTATATAATTTTATTAACCAATGTCCACCCCAATAAGTTTAGTAAAAAAAAGAAATTCAGATTCTTGGCATTTCAATAATAATAATTTTGACAATATTTTTTGCAGGGTTATATTTTTAACTGTTCATGACTTCTAATTCCACGTACTGGAGAATTTGGAATTGTTGGTAGAATTTTAGTAGATACAACCAATATTTCTTCTAGAAATTGTTACCAGGCTTAGGTTCTATTTAAAAAGTACTTTTGCAATTAAGTATAATGAGCTGTTAACTCTCTGTAAGGGCTCATCTTATGTTAAAAATTGTTTATAATATTTTGGTGATACACATGAAATAATTCCTGTCACCAACAAAACTTTGTTTGTAGAAAGGGCAATGTTCTGAGCTTTAAATGTTTATGTATTTTGATCTTACGAGGAATGCATGTGCTTTTTATTTCCTTGAGACATTGTTTTAAAATCCTTTGTTTAAATTGTTCTTCTCTGAGCTTTAGTAATAATTATAGGTTCATATTGAGCAGCTCATCAAATCTTGGATAGAAACAACAAAAATAATAGCAGGATATATTCTGAGTTTAGAAGAATTGAGTCCAAAACTGAGTTCAGAATTAATCACATTTATTTTGAGTCTATAAGATCCCAATTGGTATCTACATGGGTTTGATATACTAATTTCTTGACAGGCAACTCCTTCTTTGTCTTTGTGGGGCACCTATGAATATAAAACTGACATTTAAACTTGCCATCTCCAATTTCATTGGAAAGCTCTTCGTTAAGACTATAGGAAATAAGGTCAAGCACACAGATTTCTCATAACAAATAATAAAGGAAGAGCTATCATTACTACTTTGTAAAGTATATAATAAGTCTTAGATGATTTATTTAGTACTTTAAACACATAAGAAATTTCACTAGTTGGGAACAATTAGAAATGCATATTAATTGCATGCTCCATTCCACATCTGAGGAAAAAAAAAGAGAATGTCAAGAATAGACTAATTCTAGCTTTCTTTTGAATATCATATTTTAATTTCTTTTCTGTTTCTTTAATCTTTTCAACAGTGCTTAAGGATTTGGAAGATTTTGATTAAAGCATTTCCTCTGATTAATTATATTTTGGCTTTCAAATGTTTTATTTTATTTTAAACGAAGTGCACACACATTGTCTGGATTATAGGAGCATCTGCTCTTCCCAGTCTCTGCAAATATTTATATAAATCTTACTGCCACCCTGTTCCCTCCAAGTTCTCACTGCTTAGCTAATCCTGATTGCATCTCTTCATTAAGCCATCTTCAGGATATGGAAACATAAATAAAACAGACTATCAGCCTGCATTTTAAGAATATTTGTGTGCACGGCTTCCCATTTAACTCATGCCATTAAATTCTCAGAATTTATTCTGGAAACATAGCGTTTCCTTTACCTCTGTTTTTTTTTTTTCCTTTATGTTCTGATTTTTATTAACCTAAAAACTATTTTGGATCTAATGACTTCTAACCCCTTATCAAGAGAATATACCATTTATTAAGCAAGGTCTATAAAGTTAATATATCTGAAAATTTAGAGGATAGTAGGAAGTTTAAAGTTAATGCACAAATACTGAAGATGTCTTATATATTTTTTCCCTTTTTTTATACAGGAACAGAGATAGAGTCAGAGAGAGGGACATATAGGGACAGACAGACATGAATGGAGAGAGATGAGAAACATCAATAATCAGTTTTTTGTTTTGACTCCTTAGTTGTTCATTGATTGCTTTCTCATATGTGCCTTGACCGCGGGCCTTCAGCAGACCGAATAACCCTTTGCTCGAACCAGTGACTTTGGGTCCAAGCTGGTGAGCTTTTTGCTCAAGCCAGATGAGTTCGCGCTCAAGCTGGCGACCTCTGGGTCTTGAACCTGGGTCCTCCGCATCCCAGTCTGACGCTCTATCCACTGTGCCACCGCCTGGTCAGGCCCTTTAACTATTCTTAATATTTGTTACATCCTTTCTTATTTATCTATGGGACGGATATATATAATATATAATATATATAAAATACCTCTTCAGGGGTGGAATGCTAGTGCTTTTTATAAACCTTGTCCTTCACCTGGGTTTCCTTAACTAATTATGGCTTTCATATGGGGACAGTACTTTAATCTGGGGTCTCAGCTTTATTTCATGCTTTGATACAGAGTGCGAGACATCTCTTTGACATCATTTTACAAACTGTCCTTTGACCATGTAGTTTCTGTAGACAGAATGATTTTTTTTTTGTAGTAAATTTCTGAGCCTGAGAATTTCTGTTCTTGCAGCTTTATGTAATTATGTTCAAAGGAGTTGAATTAAAATGGAACAGATGTGTCCATCTTTAATTATGGTGTAACAAATTGTGTTACTCTAAGGCTTTATTAAGTGAAACGCTCATCTTTATGTAATAATCAGTCAGACAGTTTCAAAATGATATCGGTGAACAAAGTGTATTGCCTATTTCACTTAGACTTCAAAAGGACTGTTAAAATTCAGAGGCTATGCACGTGGGGCCAGAAGGAACTATGGAAATATACATATTGGTATTTTTTAATTCTAAGTTAAGTGCAAACAACTGTCAGAAACATATGAACCTTAATATCATCTAAATAAGACAAAAAAGGGTAACATTGACTTGACAGATATAGCTAAGTATTAGAAAATACCATTTTAGGGTTTTATGAAAACCATTTTTTATTCCTTTGTACAAGCACTTTCTTATAAATTAGTGGCCAGAAAAGGCTTTTAAAATTATTATTATTATTATTATTATTATTATTATTATTATTATTTTTTTTTTACCAGTTCTTAGTTAGGACAACAAAGTCCTGACTTAGGAATTGGTAGCAGCTACTCAGAGAACTCCAAATTAGCAAGAATATTACAGATAGGCACAAATCCTATGATGGGACTCCCCATCTTAATGTTTCTATTTCTGTGATTAGCACCACAATTCTTTATGCTTCAGGATATCTTCAATTCCTTATATTTTCTCTATTCCCATAACCCGATCTGTTACGTTATTATTTTTATTTCTGAATTGTTTTCTTGATACACTCTCTCTGTTCCTAAATTCAAGGCTCTGTTACCCCACTCCCAGATGATTGCAACAGTTTTCTAATGAATAATCTTGGTCCCTCTCTCCTCTTCCCATTGTCTTCTTCAATTCAGTGCTAATCTAATGTAAAAATAATAATTCTATTATAACATATCATTTCCTAGAATACAATAGTACATATCAGTTGTCCATAATATGCAGCCATAATTTTTGTTCTGGTCTTTAGAATCATCCATAATCTCTAAACACCTTCTTTTCACTGCTCCTCAGAAAAGTGAGTGATATGATCTTTTTTCCTAAAATGACTCTACTTTCAGTAATTAAAGCACAACTTCCTCCAGGTATGGTTGGTTATTGCATCCCAACCCACATGCCTTTATCCTCACCCCCAGCCTATGATGTCCTGCTGTCTTTCTTGCTGAAAACTTCCCCTTTCTTAAAAGGTAAGGTTCTCCATGATGACTTTTTCTTTTTTCATTTCTTCCTTTCTCTAAGGTTTCATTTCATTTTTTGATTCAATCTCATCGCTTTGGGATCTGGTTTCGAGTCCTCATAAAGATCTTAATCTATGTACAGAGTAAGTAAGGTATTTTTCCTAGAGTGACTCAACTACGGGTATGAATTGGTTAATCAGTCAAAACTCCTTAAGGAATTTATTGCTAAAACTGTATCATGTGTATTGAGACAAGAAAAGGGCAGAAAGATGAATGGGCAGGACTAAAAATTCTGGAAACAAATATTTTATTTTATTGTAATGCCTGTAAAATTGTTGGTCTAAAGCAGGGGTAATCAACCTTTTTATATTTACTGCCCACTTTTGTATTTCTGTTAGTAGTAAAATTTTCTAACCACCCACTGGTTCCACAGTAATGGTGATTTATAAAGTAGGAAAGTAACTTGACTTTATAAAATTTATAAAGTAGAGTTACAGCAAGTTAAAGCATACAATAATAATTACCAGGTACTTTATGTCGGATTTTCTCTAAGTTTGGCAGAATAAATCTTTATAAAGCAACTTACTATAGTTAAATCTATCTTTTTATTTATACTTTGGTTGCTCCGCTACCGCCCACCATGAATGCTGGAATGCCCACTAGTGGGCGGTAGGGACCCGGTTGACTACCACTGATAAAGGGTACAAATACATTAAATTCAAAGTCAAGAAAAAAAAATCGAGTAAACTTCACAAAGCTGTAGTGAGCACCAGATGTTGAAAGAGAGTCTTACTATAGAAGCCTACTTTAGTTTTCATCTCTAAGAGAATAATTACAAAAATGAAACAACATAAACATTAAGAAACCATAGAGAACAGCAAATGAGAATGCAAAGTTGTAGAATTCAAAGCAGAGGACATACCCAAGAAGCTATTGTCAACATGTCAACGGGGCAGCTGCTCTTGGTTCTGCCCGCATAAGGATCTGACGGTCTCTCTCCCTTGCTTTGCCCTCCTTCCTCCCAATAGACTTGCACATTCACATTTTCAGGAAAGAGAGCTTTTCTGGGTGAACCAGGGCAGTGGGCTAGCTGATGTGGTGTGATAGTCTGTCCTGTTAATCCTCAACACAGAACCCTGAATTCTTATCTAAAGAGTAAGAACATCTTTAACTTTGATGAATTAGAAATAAAACAAAAACTATAACTAAGTTATTTATCTAATATTAGAAAATGAAGAAATAGTAATTATTAAGTTCATTTAGTCCACTAAATGTACTTTTATGACTTGAACATATAGCATTTTTCTTATCAAATAATAGTCAATTTAAAGAAACATAAATGTCATTTATATTAAAAAATATAGAGATGGAAAGTAAAACTAATGTACCAGAGTGAGATATTATAAATAAACAACATCTTATTGATACATATATCTGTTCTGGTAGATCAAATAATAGTTGCCCAATATAAAGCCACAGTAAATGTGAAGTAGCCTTTATTTTTTCTTGTTAGAAGGCCAATTTATTTAGTTACAAAGACTTATGCTAAATAAAAAAAATCTAACATTTTATAAAATATCATTTAGCTTTTACTTTGGAGACATTCCTTTGAGTCACCAGCATTTCAGAGCCCATCTATATTTTTGTATATTATTATAGTGCTGTTCCTGGAAACTTTATCCTAAGATTTAAGTACTCATTAACCTAAAATTAAGACTTTTAGTATTTTTGCTAATCTCCATAATATAATCACTTATCACAATGCTTTTAAAAGTGATCTTGTTTACCACAATATCAACATTTGGAATTATTTAGTCAGACTTCAGAAATAACTATCAAATATGTGTTAATGCCACTTTTTTAAGTGAGAGAAGGGGAGATAGAAAGACAGACTCTTGCATGCCCCCCAACCAGGACCCACTTGCATGCCCCTTCTGGGGCTGATGCTTGAATCAACCTAGCTATCCTCAGTGTCTGAGGTCAATGTTTGGACCAACAGAGCTACTGGCTGTGAGACGGAAAGAAGTGAGAAGGGTGAGAGGGTTGTGGGGGAGAAGCAGATGGTCACTTCATATGTGTGCCCTGACAGGGGATTGAACCTGGGACAACCACACGCTGAGCCAGTGCTCTATCCACTGAGCAAACGGCCAGGGTTCTGTTTATTAAAAATTTGATTACAATATGTTAGTTGAGAAAATGTTATACATAGAGCACAAGAGAATGGTGAAAAGTGAAGCTGCAAAAGTAGACAAGAACTGAAGGAAAAAAGTCTTACCATGACTAAGAAGAAGCGACTACCCAGATGAAAATGAAAGCATTAAATGCTTTAAGATCAGATCAACATTTTAGGAAGACCTTTCAAATGGTACAATGGAAGAGGAATTAGAAGAAAATATGAGTTAAAAAACAGAAAGATCTGGCCTGATCCGTGGTGGCGCAGTGGATAAAGCGTCAACCTGGAAATGCTGAGGTCGCTGGTTCAAAACCCTGGGCTTGCCTGGTCAAGGCACATATGGGAGTTGTTGCTTCCAGCTCCTCCCCCCTTCCCTCTCTCTGTCTCTCTCCTTCTCTGTCTCTCTCTCTCTCTCCCTCTCTCTCTCCTCTCTAAAAATGAATAAATAAAATAAAAAAATAAAAGTAAAGAGATTTTAAAAAAATATTAAAACAACAACAACAACAAAAAAACCCAGAAAGATCTGTAAAGGTGTGACTGAAGTCTTCCAGGAAAAAAAATGTAAGAGTACAGTACCCTGATCATAATTGAAGCCATGGTTGTGTGTGACTTCACAAAGAAAGTTTCTTGATGTCAGGGCTGGGAATAGAAGCCTAGGTATTGCCAACATTCAAAGAGCTACATGAAGCCAAGTGCTCTTGAGGAGAAGGAGGACAGGGAGGAGAAGAAAGAAAGGAACCAGGATCCTTGACTATTTTGGATGCCTAAGTAGGGGACAACATGAACAAAGAATAATCAACACCTTGGAACATGGCAGAAATGCAAAGTAAGATACTATCTTAACAGTCTATATCATGTGAGATTTAGGAGGTTTTTCTTGATTTGTGTTAAAAAAATTTTGGTAAATTGATGGAGGTTAAATCCAGATTGCAAGAAATACATGAGGAAGGGTGATAGTGGTATGGTAGTAGAATTGGAGAATTCAACTCTAATTTCAAGAATTTTGGCTGTAATAAGAGGAAAAGTGGGGGAATAGAGTAAAGAAAGTTCGTTGTTGTTGTTCTTTGTAAATAAAAAGACTTGAGCATATGTATGCTCTGAAATGTCTCTCTTAAGCTCAGGCAAGTGCCCAGGTCAATATTTTAAAAGAATCTACTCTGGTCTGTCAGCTATGTTTGTATCCAAGGGATTTATGTTAGCTGTATTTATTATTATTATTTTTTTATAGATATCCTTTATCAGGTTGAGGAAATTTTCTTCTATTCTTAGTTTGCTGTTAGATTTGTGTTTGTTTTTATTTTTAAAATCAAGAATGGACATTAGTATTGTCAAAAGTTTTTTAATACCACTACTACAGTTACAATTATTTTTCTTTTATTTTGTCAATACAGTGAATTACATTGATTTTAAATGTTAAACCAATCCTGCTTTTTAAGAATTAATCTTTATTTGGTCACATTATATTATTACAGAATGCATAGATTATAAATATATATTTTTATATATGTATAGTTGGATTCTATTTATTTAAAATTTGATTATAATTTTTTCAACTATGTTCATGACAAATATTAGATTTTATTATTTCTTTCTAATTATTTTGGGTTTTATTTGTTTTTCTTTTTTTAGTTTATCAAGGTAGAAACTGAATTTGTTGATTAGACTTATTCTAATATAGGCATTTAGTGTTATAAATATCCCCATCAGTACTGCTTTCTAATATATATATTTTTAATTATTATTTATTTTAATGTATTTTCTAATTTATCTTTTTATTTCTTCTTTGATCCATGGGTTAGTTAAAAGTGTGTTATTTTAAATATTTGATGGTTTTCTACAGATTATTCTGTTATTGATTTTTAATTTAATTCCATGTGGTCAGAGAACATTTATATATCTTCCTTGTCTCTACTGAATTTTGTTGCACATTGAACACAGTTATTGTAACCTTTTATTGTTCTTTTGTGCTAATTCTAACACCTGTGTTCTGGGTAAATTTTATTTTATTGATTTTTCTCACTATGGGCTGTGTTTTCCTGCTTATTTACAAGCTTGATAATCTTTGGATGACATACACTGTACATCTTACTTTTTTGAATGCTGGATATTTCTTGTATTTCTATAAATATTCTTGTACTTCATTCCAGATGTAGTTAAGTGGGAAACAGTTTGATCCTTTCTAGTTTTCCTGTTATGACTTGTTTGCTGGGAATAACTTAGTGCACAGCCTAGGGTTAATTTTTCCTCACCACTGAAGCAAGACTTTCATGAGCAGTTCACCTAATTACCTGTGAATTATGAGTTTTCTTAGTTTGGGTCACAGGAAAAGGAAGTCTTCTTGACCTGGTGTTCATGTCAGGCATTGTTCCTGATGTTCCATCCCCCCCTTTGATATTTTGGTTTATTTTGTCATGTTCATGCACTTATAATTTCTTTGCTGCATACTTGAAAGGATTCTCTGCAGACATTTAGGATTCTGTTTCTGTGCAATTCTCTCTTTCCTGGTACTCTGGTCAGTGAAGTCTAGCAGCTTTATTCTTCTTGTTCTCTCAGCTTTGTATCCTTGATTTAGGGCATCCACTGAGATCCTCCTAGCTTCTCCCTCTCTTGTTGTTGCCTGAAATTTCTCTTCTGACAGTAAATTTAGGAAAGTGTTAGGCTTACCTCATTTGTTCTCTATCTCTCAGAGATTACTGTCTTATTTTTATTGTTGTCCAAAGTCTTAGAAAACATTATTTTATGTATATATGTCGGTGCTTTGAAGGAACTCTGGTTGTTGTTACTCTATCTTGAAGAGAATCAGGAAGTTCTGTTAGTTTGGCTTAAAACTGAAATATATATATATATTTTACATTTTTAAAAATTTTATTTGGAAAATTAAATTTAATGAGATGACATTGATCAATAAGGTATGTAAGTTTCAGGTAAACATTTCCATAGCATTTGAACTGTTGATTATATTGTGTATCTATCCCCCAAAGTCTAATTTTCCCATCACCATATATTTGTCCCTCTTTACTCCCTTCCCCTTGTCTCTATCCCCCCCAACTTCTCTCCCTGGGTACCACTTCACATTTATCTATGTCCTTTAGTCTCAGTTTTATATTTCACCTTTGTGTGAAACTATATGGTTCTTAGGAATTTTTACTTATTTCACTCAGTATAATGTTCTTAAGGTCCATTCATGTTATAAATGTCAAACTATAAATATTTAAGAATGCTGTATGTAGGCCTCCATTTGTATTATTGTTATGGACTCAAAATGTTATGGTGGATTCAGAAAAAAGTAAAAAAGGGAATATTAACATATTTGGAGAAAAAGCATAATTGATGTAATAAATTCTCAAAGAGAAAGAATTGTTATTCTTGAGACTTGTTTGGAGGTTCTAGCAGGGGAGCGCAGCTACTCGTATACCCTTGACCGAAGAACGGTCCTCTCCTCTATCTGGGAAGGTCGTCCTCTTTGACTGAGCGCGCAGCTTCGGGAGGGACGCACATGGAGCGGTGAGGGAGGAAGGGGACACCCGCCTAGCCAGCCAGATCAGCCGAATCAACCCTGGCGATCAATGGGGTGACAGATGTCGCAGCCAGATCGCCCTCACATCCAAGAATTGTTATTCTTAAATTTGTTAAAGAATGGAGATAATATAAGATATTAGAAGATTGTGGCTTTTAATACATAGTGTCACTACTTAGAGTTATTGTTTGCTGACACGTAAAAGGTTCACTGAATCATAAATAGCACAACCGTTTCTAAAGGTCTTAATATTTTAATAGTTAATGCCTAGTTATTTATTTTTTATTAATTTATATTAGTCCTGATGTGGAGCAGAGCAGCTAGTTAGCTAAATTTGTCTAAGTCTTATGTGGAGAAAAGAAAATAATGAAGTCTCTATTTTAGGCTGAATATAAAAGAAATTTTTAAAAATTAACAAACTTAGGAAAAAATAATAGAACATAACTAAAATTTATTTTGCAGCTGCTATGTGCCATACCTACTCTGTGCAAAATGATCGAGCTTTTCTTAGTTCATCTTCAAAACAACCATTTTTAGTGAGCATGAGTGTCTGCTAGATTAAAAATAATTCCATTTTCTTTAGATTGGGAAATTAAGGCTCTGTTTAAGTTTATACAGCTGGAGAGAAAATGATCCAGGATGTAGGTTTAAGCAACCTGATTCAAGAGGTCACACAGTTAACCACTGACTATATTGCCAACATGGTTAAAATTGAAAATGGATTGAAGTACACAAGAATGTTAGAAGGATTGAGGCTTGTGTTCAGAAAGCAAGATATTAATGTAAAAGAGTCAGAGCTGCATTGGTGATGTTGGATCCAAGGTAGATGACTGAAGTAGGGTTGAAATAACTGTAATTAGAGTTAAGGTAATTTAAGAAACCTTAAGCAGGTTTTAAGATAATTCATATTAATAGCCATTAAAAGCAGTGATGACACTGGCTGAACGTGAAGTGGAGAGTAAGACTAATAAAATTTTATTTTAGTATTTTAGCAGACTGGATTGGTTTTCTCTAAGTCTTTAGAAAAATTTAAGAAGTTGAGGAACCTTAACCTTCTATACTTTATTTAACCAATCAGAAAAGGTTTCTGGGTCATCAATTTGCCCGCAAGTTATCTAATCTAGTAAACTGATGTGCTTGCTTTTCTGGTGGCCACTTCTTACCACTCCTGAAGTATTCTGGGTCTCAGTCATGTATCCTTTTCAAAGAAGAGGTCTCAATGTCATTGTTTGGGATTTAATTTTCAAGCAGTATCCCATTTGGTCCCTTAGGTCAGGTGTTTAATCAGTGCCATAGAGAAACCCCAGTATTTAATAGGAATAGGAGTATCTGAAGTTTCCTGTTATAATAGGGAAGCCGCCAGAATGCGTGAATATTGAAAGACCAAACCTGTGGCATCTCTGGCTTCTTTGCTGTTGATATAATAATGTTTGTCAGATAATCTCATGGGTGTTAACTTTTCAATGTTATCTTAACACATAGTATTGCTTACATTAATGTAACATTATTTTTATTGTTTTAACAATAAACTTTTTCAAGATGCTTATTATATATATATATAATTGCTCTGAGGGGAACAGAAGGGAAAAAGTGGTGCCAGTTTCATCTTGAGGAAAAAGAGCATTATGGAGGCTGCATTGTACCCAATGGGATTATAATGTGAAAATCATACAAAAAAATCACTGTTTTTTGGCAATACTCTCTTCCCTCTGATTTTGTTTAGTGTGGGTTTTCTGCTCTGTGGCATTTGGTCCTTGGTGGCAGATTTTAAATTCCAGTACTTTTAGGTCCCACAGACCCATAGACCTGTACCCAGTCATGGATTTTCACTTGTGGCCAGTTCTATGATTAAAATCCTTCAGAGCGTATCAGTGACGAGGCAGTGTTGGCAATCCCAGGGCAGCAGTTTGTGTAATGGTTAAAGCCACAGCTGTATATGGGTATCATGTTGTCATCATGCTCTAGAGTGAGTTGACCAAAAACCAAATGAGGCAGGAGAGGCATAAAATCAACCTATAAGGCAAAATAAAAAAATGAGAAAATTGTTTTTCTAAAAAAGATTTGGAGTTTTCATGTCAGCAAGTCTTCAAGTTTGTTATGTAAATGAATCTTGAAGTAGAAAACAAAATACATTATTTCCTCAGGCAATAATTCTGTGTCCTCCCCATCTTGTTTATATTTTAATAGAGAATGGGTACATACGAGGTAATTTTAAGTGGATTGGAAAACACTACTTTCTTGGAAGAAAAGAAAGAGAAGCAGGTAGTAGCTACAGTAAAGGGAAAAAATGAGGGGCATGGTAAGTGTGAAATGTATATATATACAAATATTTTGGAGCCAATACAACAAACAAAGAAACAATTCTTAAATTGGGGACATAATGAATGTGGTAAGCTCAAGTGTTCTTTTCAAAAAAAACTTCGCTTATGTTAAGTCTACCTCAGTTATTATCCTCAAGGGGAGCTTTCTAATTCACAGGGAGGAAGAGAAAAGGAAGCCAAGGAGGAAAAGAAGAGTCAAATAGCTACTGGGAACACTGAGGCTTCATTAATGAAAATCATACTCACAGTGATTATGGATGCAGCCCTAGATATTAAAGGTTGAGACAAAGAAAGTCTCATATGGGAACAGAAGAAGGTTGTAGAGAAAGACTGCATTGAAGACAGTGCTTGAGTTGAGTGGTTTAATACAAGCCTAGCCTTATTTTTCTTGCATTGTTACCCTGTATATTTGTAATTAAGATAAAGAGTTCCAAAGTTGTTAGAGAAAAAACCCAAAAGAAGTCCTGAGGGGACTCCATATTTCATAATTACATATCCTTAACTGGTAGAGATCTGGGTTTTCAAAGCTGGCTTTTAACTTAGTTTTAGTGGGTGCATTGGAAAATGAGGCTCACAGACCAGTAATGTTAGTGTAAGCCCTTCACACCAACTAAATGTACAATTCTTTTCCCCATCACTCAGGAATAGTTCTTCTAGTGCTGTTGAATATTAAAACAATGAATAACTTTGGGGTAATCTAAATTATTTGTTTTGTTCTCTGAGCATATAGCTGGTGCTAATTTGCAAAAGCTGGTTGAAAATAAATCTCATTTGGATGGCATTTAATAAAAATGCAAGTATTTTGACTAATTGTAAAATGATAGCATTTGATTCTTTCCCCAAGTAAATAGCAATTTGTTTCCAGGAATTTTGATGATGAAAAAATGACCTTTATACCCTTTCTTCAAGTGTTAGAGACTGTTTGGTTGTAAAAATTTATATACAGATATTTTGGAGAGTACAAATCTCCAAGGAATTATAGGGAATAGAAAGCTGTGAGCCAAACAATATGGACTTTGGATGATATTATGGACATTTTCCTCTTAAAAGTAAACAGGTTTATAATTTAAATTTGGAATATTTCTATTCTAATAAAGAATGAGTTTTGTTTAAACTGTTTCCTGCTAAACTGACACATTTCTGCTATTTTTTTTTAGTTAATAATCATTTGTTGAGCGTCTACTAGCTGTCAAATCCTACCTAGGTACTGAGGATACAGTAATAAACAAGACAGTCTTTGCCTTCAAAGAGTTGACATACTTACTGGGACATGTAGATTAAAATATATGAAAAATATAAAATCAAATGCTAATAAATTGAAAGAGCAAAATAAAATAGTGAGGTTGATTAGATAGTGATTAAGAGACTACTTGGGGAAAGACTGTCTGAAGAGTGATACTGAATTGGGATCTTAGTGATGATAAAGAGGCAAGCAAGCAAATTAAATCCAGAGGAAGAGATAAGTAGAAGTAATATTAATCAAAAAGGCCTGAATGAAACAAGCTTGACATTTTGTGGAAGGCCAGTAAATTTTCTTTTATAGAAAAGAAACAGTTTTTTCAGTAGTTTAAAACAATTAGGACACTTTTTGGCTCAAAAAACTGAACATGCAAAGATCAAGTAGTATTCAAGGTTGTTAGCAGGCATCTGTTGCCTATTTTATTAGAAGTTCAAATATTTCTGCCCGCTTCATATTGGTACTGGAGTCATCAAGGAAAACACAATGCAGTCAAACACAGGTCTGGCCGTAGAGAAGAAGCAGAGCAAGATCAGCTTCTGCAGTAAGCACTGGTCCTTGATAACCGGTGTCTCTTCTGGCAGCTGTTGTAAAGCAACTAGCCTGTATACACCTCCCTTGTGCTACAGCAGAAGGACCTGCCCCCTCTCTGCAGAGAGTACAGATAGCACTAGAATTGACTAGATTCCATATGATGCACATAAATAAGCAAAAAAGAAAGAAAGAAAGAAAGAAAGAAAAAGAACATATGAGTCTGAAATAGGGGAAGATACTTTCAAACAAGATATGAGCCCAGCATAAGCTGTGAGTACTTTTTATTTTTTTAAAGACTTTATTTATTTATTTATTTTAGAGAAGAGAGAGAGAGAGAGAGAGAAGGGAGGAGCAGGAAGCATCAATTCCCATATGTGCCTTGACCAGGCAAGCCCAGGGTTTTTGAACCAGTAACCTCAGCATTCCAGATCGACATTTTATCCACTGTGCCACCACAGGTCAGGCAGTACTTTTTATTTTTAATCAGGAAAATGTTCCTTGTCCAAGATCCGTTCTAATCTGTTGAAAGGAAATGAAGACTGCAAACATGAGACTATCTTTCCCGACAGACCATATTGTCTAGAACTCAGAGTTTTTTTTCTTTCTTTCCATTTTCCTCCCAATATATTTGCATTAACCTTTGATCTATACCCCTTGAAGATAAGGTCACTTTGTGACTTTAGGATGGATGCCAGTAGCTATCAAAACTTCCTCATTCAAGTTCACAAGGCAGGAAAATTAATTTCTGAATGTGTCTTCAAATAGTGAGGAGAAACTTTCTCAGAAACTTTCAATTTCTCACATGCTACCAAAATCTTCCAAACAATCAATACTGAATCAGCAGAGAGGGGAAGCCTCCTTACCTTTAAATGAATCAGGTCTACCTCTAGGTGTGTCTGGGGAGGCAGGAAAACCTATATCTCCCACATTCTTGAGATATGTAGTCTATGTGGAGGAAAAATCATAATTCTTTTCAGAGGAGAAGAATGGGACAAACTATTCATTAGGCAACTTATTGATGATCTGATACAGATAATATAGTCATAGTTTAGTGAACAGGAGGAAAGTGGAAAGAAATAAGACCAGTTTTAGGTAGAGGATAGATTATGCAGAGTCTTGTAGGATATTGAGTTTGTGTTCTACTCTAGTTGAAAGGAAAGCAATTTTTGAATTTTAAGGTCAATATGTGTGTGCATGTGCATGCATGTGTGTGCATGCATGTAAGAGCATGATATGATCTGGTTTATGTGTTAAGTGGATCACTGATGATAGTTGGCACGACAAGTTAAGGCAATTCTTTCTGCAGAAAACAGTTACAGAAACTGGAAAAAAATTAAACACAATAATTTGAAGATACTGGAAAATGACCAAAGGCAGGCAGACATCTGAGAAGAATTAGTACTGAATGATTGCTACTGCATTAGATTGAAAATACAGTCTTCTTGTTTTTTGCGGAACATCAACTTATAGGACTCAATTTTAGGGCAACTGACTCATGAATGTTTAAGGAAAATTTTTAGAAGCAGCACCACCGCAAAAGAGCTAAAATGCAAAAATTTGAATATAAACTTTGTCCAAATCCCTGGCTGATCAGACCAGTCAAGTATGCATGTATGCAGGGGATCCCAGGGACTCTGGTATAAAAGCAGGAAAAACTTAGAGATAGTCAGCCTTTGAAAGACAGAATTGCTTCTAATTAAGTATTGGAGTTTGTGATGCATTTAATTGAGTGCATTTCCTAGTCCACAGTGGCAGAAAACAGAAGCCCTACTACACTGAAGAGTCAGAGGGCAGAATTATGGATGGAAAAGCAACTAGAAATTCAGTAGAAGGGCCTGGAGGTGAGAAAACAACCCAAAAGGTGAGCCCCAAATCTGAACATCAGTTCAGTTATATTCCTTGACAAATATCTAAACTAAATAAGCACAGAGGAAACCAACATGGAAGCAAACTTAAAAAGCTGCAGTGGAAGCAAAGCCAAGAAAACTTGGCAAAGATATCAACCTCTCTACATCATGTGGAGACAAATTTCAGGTTAAGTGTAGGCAAGTTAGTGGCTAACTGGAACCAAAGATCAATAAATAATCCTAGAAGAAAAAAGAGATTTCAAGGTCAATACAAAATACATATTATCTGCTATGGACTAAATGTTAGTGTATTCTCTAAATTAATATGCTGTTCCCCATAGCAGTATTTTGAAATGGAGCCTCTGAAAAAGTAATTAAGTTTAATTGAGGACATAAAGGTTGGGCCATGATCCAGTAAGATTAGTGTTCTTTTAAGAAGAGTCACCAGAACCCTGCCAACTTTCCTGCACACACACCAAAGAAAGTCATGTGTGGACATAAGAAGAAGACAGCTGTTTTCGTGAACCAGGAAGAGAATACTCATCAGAAATTGAATTAGCCAGACACTTGACCTTGGACTTCTAGTGTCCAAAACTTTGAGCTCTGGTGAGAACTGGAAAATAAATTCCTTTTGTTTAACCAACCCAGTCTATGTTATTTTGTTATGGCAACCTGAGCTAACTAAGGCATTATATAGCACAACAAATCTGCTATAATAAATTACTAGCCATAAAAATAATTAAAAAGTGTGAAGCTTATGCAGAAAGAAGTCCATCAATACAAACTGATTACAAGTGGGTCAAGATGTTAAATGAACACAAACTTCAGAGTAGCTATTATAAATATTCCATTAATTAAAAAATATGGTCAAACATTGTAGAAAATGTGTTATCCTAAGTGAACATATAGGAATTTTTAATAAAGAAATAACTAAAAAATAACTAAATGGAAATTCTAAAGCTGAAAATCACAACAAGTAAAAATAAAAATCCTCAAGAGGAGTTCAAAATCAGACTGGAGGTGCCATAAGAAAGAATCAGTTAACTTGAAGGAACTTCAATAAAAATTATACATCCCAAAGGGAAGAATTAAAAAGAGATTAAAGAAAAATAAACAAAACTGCTTCAGAGACCAGTGGAAAGTATGTGGTCCAAGATATCTTTAATTGGAGTCATAAAGAAAAGAGAAAGAGGAAAGAAGAGAAAAACATATTTTCTGAAACGATAGAATGGTTTTGAAAATTGAGGAGAAACATTAACTTATATATACAGGAGGCTTAATGATCCCTAATTTGAAAATTAGGAAAAGTTACACCTATATACATCACAGTTAAAATATCAACAGTCAAAGATAAAACAGATAACCTTGAGGGCAGCAAGAGAAAATGACTCCTAAAAGACAATTATAACTGGGCATCAGAAATATCAGAGGTCAGGCAACATAGGAAGACATATTCAAAATTCTAAAAATATAATAACAATAAAAGGTAAACCAAGACTTCTGTATTTTCCAATGGACAAATATTGAACTTGTTGCAACATGAAAGGGAGACCTACACCAGTAGAAGGCATGAAATTGGGAATCATCAGCATATAGAAAAATTTTACTAAGGACCCAAATGAGATCATATAGGCAAATGAGTGTAAATAGAGGAGTAGAGGTTGTTATGGACAGATTGCTTTTAGAAGCATATGTGAGCAAGAGCAAATGATACGCTTCTACATCTATTCAAGTTCTTAGTTCCTCTATCTCTTCTAAAATTCTATTTCACAGACACAGCTCACTCGTAGCACCCATATTCATTCAAGACAACATGCTTTTTTCTTGCCTTTGACCATGCAGTGGCTACTCTATCCTTTTCCTAACCCTTCAGGCTAAAATTATTCTCATTTTGAATTTTTATACTTGTTATTACCTCTTCTTGGAGCATTCCTTTCACCAGTCTTTCCATAAAGGCTTGATCACATTCAGCTTTCAGCTCATATTATCCAAATCAGAGAGACATCCCTTGCCTTCTCTTGCTGACAAAAACTTATTCCTGCAATCACTCTCTATCCCATTGACTGATTTAATTTTATTCAAAACTATTTTACCCTTTAAAAATATTCTGATAATTATTTGCCATTTTATGTTTTATTTTTTTCTGTTTTTTTCCCTATTTCTAAATATTGGTTTTTCCACGATCTGATTTCCATCATCTTTTATTTGCAAATTTTATTTATTTCTCCTCACTGTAGAATATATTAACTAAATAAGTTTAGGTTTCTGTAGCAGCCAATTCTGAGAATTCTATTCTTTTTAAAAAAATATTAAAAAAATTTTACTTTTTAATACAGTTTACATTCAATATTATTTTGTATCTGTTTCCTTGTAGCTTTTACATTAACTGAGATATGGAAGTAGTACAAGTTTCCATCAATAGACAAGTGGATAAAAAAGTGATGGTGACTGACCAGGTGGTCACGCAGTGGATAGAGCGTTAGACTGGGACACAGAAGACCCAGGTTCAAAAGCATGAGGCGTCAGCTTGAGCATGGGTGCATCTGGTTTGAACAAGGCTCACCAGCTTGAGCCCAAGGTCACTGGCTTTAGCAAGGGGTCACTCGGTCTGCTATAGCTACCCCACCCCCCAATCAAGGCACATATGAGAAAGCAATTAATGAACAACTAAGGTGCCACAATGAAGAATTGATGCTTCTCATTTCTCTCACTTTCTGTCTGTCTGTCCCTATCTGTCCCCTCTCTCTGTTTCTGTCACACACACACACACACAAAGTGGTGGTACATGTATACAATTGAATATTACTCAACCATAAAAAAGAATGAAATCTTAAAATTTGTGACAGCATGAATAGAACTAGAGGGTATTAGGCTAATTAAATTAGACACGGCTTGACCAGGCAGTGGCATAATGAATATAGTGTAGGCCTGGGATGCAGAGGACCCAGGTTCAAAACTCTGAGGTCACTTGCTTGAGTGCAGGCTCTGCTGGCTTGAGTGTTGGCTCACCAGCTTGAGCACGGGTCACTGGCTTGAGCATGGGACCATGGAAATGACCTCATTGTTGCTGTCTTCAGCCCAAAGGCCACTGGCTTGAAGCCCAAGGTTGCTGGCTGGTCACTGGCTTGAGCAAGGAGTCACTGACTAGGTTGGAGCCCACCCCCTCCAGTCAAGAAACATATGAGAAAGCAATCAATGAATAACTAAGGTGCCACAAGAAAAAGATTGATGCTTCTCTTCTCTCTCCCTTCCTGTCTGCTTGGCTCACTTTCTCTCTCTCTCTCTCTAAAACAAATAAGCAAAAAAATAAAAAACCCCAAAACAAAACAAAACAAAACAACAACAACAACAACAACAACAACAACAAAAAAACCCCAAAAGAAGTCAAACAGGGAAAGACAAATATCATACTATTTCACTTATTTGTGAAATCTAAAGAATTCTATCCTTTATTCTGGCCTGAAGCTCAACCTAGGTTTGAACTTCTTTCCCCACCCTCTTTCATGACCACCATTTTGGTTATGAGTAACTTCTTCTGCCTAGTTTTCTGATATTAATAGTATCTCCTAGATGTCAAAAAATTTAAACTATCTTCTCTATTTTTTAATATTTTTAAACCTAATTGTGGCAATTATCTTAAAGTTTCTCACCGATTAAGTCTGTTAATTAAATGATTGGCTGAATGGTGATCAGCAGTTTAAGGTAGAAGAAATTGACTATACAACATCTGATAGTTATACTTTTAAAATAAAATATGGAGTGTTTCACAAATTTGCACTTCATCTTTGTGCAGGGGCCATGCTAATCTCTGTATCATTCCAATCTTTTAGTATATGTGCTGGAGGAGGGAGCACCATCTGATATTTTGAAAGCCATTCATGGACATGGACAGTATATTGCTAACCAAATGTTTCATCACTCCCTATTTATTTGTTACAAATAAGACCAAGACAACAAATCAATCTGTTCAAGCCATTTTTTGTCATCAAGTCTTTATTAAGAATGTTCAAAGAGCCTAACAGTGTAAAAAATAAAGAGATTGTTATTGGGCACAAGTTTCTTATGATCTCAAGATCTTAAGTTGTCAATCTATCTATAATATATATTATTAGTAGTGATGAGAAAACATATTTTTAATAAAAAAAGATTCAAGAAACCTACCAAAACTCATTATTTAAAAGTTATTAATATATAGCATGCTTCATATAAAAGAAAGATAAAAAATAGTTGCATTTGTGAAAAACAATATAATTTTGTTTCTTTGTTTATTTTTTAATTTCATACTTGCATAACAATAGCACAACATTGGCTGCTTCTTATATGCGAAATGCTATGAGGTTACAAAACACCGTAGTTTAAGGTGGCACAATTCTAATTTGTTTATTTATTGTAGTTTTTATTGAGGTAAAATTGAGAAAATTGTATATATTTAAAGTGTACAATATTATGATTTAATATTTTTATATATTATGAAATGATTATCACAAACAAGTGAGTTAACACATCTATCACCTCACATGATTACGTTTGTATGTGTGTCTGTGTGTGAGAATGCTTCAGGTCTACTCTCTCAGCAAGTTTTAAATGTACAACATAGTATTGTTAACCAGTGTCATCGCATTTCTGTCTGTCTTGTTCATTCCTGTATCACCAGCTTCAGAATCGGTCTCTGTTGGGCATACTGTAGGTGCTCAGCAAATATTTTTTGAATAAATAATAGAATAGTGAGAAGTTTTTATGTTAGTTACTTAAAATAACTAATTTCAGTCTAACTTCCTGAGGATTTTCACCTACCTTCTCCGTCTTTTCTCCTCAAAGAGAAATTTATCCTCCTGTTATGGATCAAGCCAGAATTAGAGTTGATCATTGCTGCCAATCAATCACAGAGATGGATCTGAGTGGTATAAAAGTATTTTTTATTTAGATTGCCAGCAAGTTGAGAAAGCAGGGAGCTTCAAAATGCATCAAATCTTGTCTTCACTCTTCTGGTGCTGACTGTCTTTATAGGGTTCAGGGGCTGTTAGTAACGGTTCAAGGGATAAAGTCGTGCAGTCAGTCACAGAATAACGTGCAGGAGACGGGGATTAAGTTGGCAGGAATGTCTCCCCAGCAAGTTCTTCTGATGTTGGCACAGGCCCAATTAGCATGGTCTTATTTGGTGTCCTTTGTAAATCTTCAGGACAGCTGTGGTTAGGTGTCTCTGTGGAACAGCTGGGACCTAGGGCCTCTAATACCATCTGCTTCTGGGAATTATCTGAGAAAAAGACTCCATCTTCTCTTAGGAGACAAAGGAAATATTGAAGATTGGTGAACTAAGTTTCTAATTAATTTACAGGGCCTTAACTTTTCACAATAAATTCTGTGGCTAGGCTTTTTCAAACAACTATTGTTATATACACTCCTCTAATTGTCAGGTCCTTCCCTGGGTGTCAGTCTCTGGGGTTTCTCAGGCCTTCCTGTGAAGGTAAACTTCTTCCTGTATGTCAAAGGGGAAGATTAGGGAGCCATAAAGAGGAAATAGCATATGGATTAACTATTTCCTAACCCTTACATAATCTCCTATTGATTACAACTAAAAGCTACTATTAATGATACCAGATTTCTAACTTTTGGGTTCCCCTATCACTTTTCCAAAGCTGAGAACTTTTGATATTTTCTTGATCCACTCCTATTTCACTAACTTAATAACTTAGCTGTGTGAATTTTTCTTTCTTTTAGTTTTCAGTCATCCATTATATTCACTTTTCTTATTCAGCCGACAAATATTTTCAAATCAAAAATAAGCAACAGCTTTCCTTTGTTTCTTCCATTTCTATAAGCCAATGTACCCTCAGTCCTTTTATGATGAATCTTAGTAAAAGAGTACCAACATTTGACATTCAAGTCAAAATTGGATATTGGTTCGATACTAACACTTTTAAGTTTACAAGCAATTCCTAGTTATTAAACCCAATGACTTCTCTCAATTCCTTCTTCTTCAACTATTCAGTAGCACTTAATATTATTGTTTACCCTTTCCTTTTTATAAGTCTTTTGTACTTTGGTTTTCATACACATCACTGAATCCTCTATCTTAATCTCAATCATTGTCTTAGTTTATTTATTTTACCTACAAACAGAAGATGTCCTTTAAGAATTCTTTTCTTTGCTCTCTTTGCAATAACCACCTCATGGCTTTAATGATTAACAATGTGCCGGTGAATATAAACATGTGATATTTTACGTATGTATGTATGTATTTATTTATTTTTGTAAAGCTCTAGATCCTTAGTTACACCGTTTTTGAGATGCCTTAACCTAAAGTTTTTGTCATAACCTCAAAGTCAATATTTCTGAAATGAAACCCCATCATCAGTCTTTCCAAACATCTGCTTCTCACTATGTATTGGTGCCCTTCTACCTAGACTTGGGAACTTTGGTATTTCCTTTGACCTCTCTGTTTCTTTCATCTTCCTATTAAATTATATATCAAGTCCTATTTATTTTAGCTTGGTGCATTTATAAACTTGTCTCCTTCTCAACATTTCTATTGCTATTGCTTGGGTTAAGCACAGCATTACTTTTGACATTTGAGTGGTTCAGTCTGCATTCCAATTGCTTTTACCTTCTCTCATCCATGTCACATTAGCCTACTGGATTATCTTTCTAAGATATAGATCAAATATGTTGCAAATTTTGCTATTAGTGGTAATAATAGGAAAAAACCTTTTAAATGCTTACTACATGTTAGACACTCCTTCAAATGTTTTACAATTAGTCCTTACACAAATTCTGTACAATGATATTTATAATATCGCCACTCTTAATATCTTTCTCTAGAAGAAAAAATTGAAGCAGGGTAAAAAGCAATATATCCATGATCACACAGTTGGAAAGTGTTAAAGCTGGTATTTGATAATTTTAGCCAACACACTATGCACTGCCTTAATCATAACCTGAAGATTCTTTATTGTCCACATGGTGACCAACTGTAAATTTGATTCAGTTCACCCTATTTTAATTGAAAAAAAATCAGTCTTATCCTGAGCAATGATATTAGTGATTAACAGATTTTATGTGATAATCATATATTTTTCACATATTCATAAATTACATATAAAATTGTTAAAATAAAAATACCACAAATGTACCATTTAAAATCATATTGTATAACATACTGCAAGACATATTTGTTGATTGAACAAAGTTAAAATTATTATGCTGTTAAAAACTTTTTGCCATTCAAATATATTAATATTGTAATTCCAACTGAAATAATAACCTTATTTCTTGCTTCTACCTTTTATTTTCTCATCAATAAAAATAAATAAATGAAAAAAGGCAGCTCCTTCTCACTACTCTTCCTGGTTTATTGACTTTTGCTTATGTAATTTCCTTATCTTTAATATTCCGTTGTAATTTTGAATGTATCAAACTTCTATTTTTTATTTTATTTTATTTTATTTTATTTTTTTCATTTTTCCAAAGCTGGAAACCGGGAGGTAGTCAGTCAGACAGACTCCCGCATGCGCCCAACCGGGATCCACCTGGCATGCCCACCAGGGGGTGATGCTCTGCCCCTGTGGGGCGTCGCTCTGTTGCATCCAGAGCCATTCTAGCACCTGAGGCAGAGGCCACAGAGCCGTCCTCAGTGCCTGGGCCATCTTTGCTCCAATGGAGCCTTGGCTGCAGGAGGGGAAGAGAGAGACAGAGAGGAAGGAGAGGGGGAGGGGTGGAGAAGCAGATGGGTGCTTCTCCTGTGTGCCCTGGCTGGGAATCGAACCCGAGACTCCTGCACGCCAGGCCGGCGCTCTACCGCTGAGCAAACCGGCCAGGGCAAGCTTCTATTTTTTAACTCATGAAAATTCAAATTAGTTTTTTTTTTAATAAATTCCTGCAACGTGGTAGGATATTTCTTTATTTTACACCAGTGCTTTTCAATGAGCCTCTTCACAATGATGGAATTTATTTAGTATAGTAACCATTAAACACATGCATCTGTTGAGCACTTGAAATATGACTAATGAAACTGAGGAAAAAAAGTTTTGGTTTTATTTAATTTTAACTAATTTAAATTTAAATAACCACATATGCCTAATTGCTTTTATACTGGACAGTACAGCTAAAACTATCTATTCAGTGCATTGATTTACTAAATGACCAATACACTTAAAAATTATATTACCGTAGTATATAACTATATTCTTATTGTTTATAGTTTTCAGGAAAATCAGCATTTTATAATGTGGTTTGAATGCATTCTAATGCATCTAATACATTTCTCTGTGTGTAAGAGTATACCACAAATATTTATGTGATTAAATGAAGGAATGACCATCTGATAACTTTCATCACTTTAGTGTTAGTGATAACAAAAGTTGCTCTATAATTTTATTGATTTTTAAAAGATAACAAAGGTAAAATAAATGCTTATAATAAAATACTTGCCTTTATCTTTATAATTTTCTGTAAGACTTTTTATGGTAAAATACTTTTATTTCATCAGTTCATTTATATTTTGCCTAATATGGGAGAAATGAAAACATTTTGTTAACAACCTCTTTTCCCAAGTCAACTAGACTGCTAAATCTCAGATTTACTATAGCTCAGTCAACAAACACCTAACTTGTTTGCCCAGATTCACATGGTTCTAATAAGCATTTTGCACATGGTAAGCTTCCCATGTGGCACAGACTCCATGACACTCATCTCTTTCTAATGCAACAGTCTGTTCTTTTTCTGCTGGTTTTAGAATAAACGCCTTGTCAAAAAAATGAATTAGAATTTGCCAACTTTTTTCTATGGTTAATTGAGGTGATAGATATACTTGACATTTATCTAAGTGCAGAATAGAAGGTTGAGATATATTTTCTACATACATTCTTTGTTTTAGAGGAGGTCACTTTCTGGGGTCTTTTTAATATGCCCATGCAATTAATAATAGTGATAATTCTGCTTTGTATCATAAAGTCTTTAAAGTTCTTTCAAACTGACAGATAAACTTTTCTTTTTAGAGGGTTTGAATTAGTTGAATCCTCTTCAAGTTCATCCCCTTAAGTTTTTCCCATTCAGTCATGTAAATTAATAGTAGTTGAAAACTATAAAATATAAGGTACAAACCCACTCAGTTCAAGGAAAATAGAAAAAGAGAGTTGTATTTGAAATTACTTTAAATATTGTCCAAAATTTAATAGAGCAATCCTAGGCATTGTTAGGCTGACAGTAATAATTTGAAGTAAATGTAGTAAGTTTCAAAGTGATAACTTTATAAATTTTAAAACAATAATTTTGAGAACCCTCATTTTTAGTTCTATTTGTTATTGTTGATAGAAATGCAGGATATACTTCTTAATTTTCCAAGGAGATGTGTTTTATTTTTAACTTTTTAGCATTTAGTGTTATATTTTTAATTTTAATTATTTTATATAGATATCTAGTAATGTTTTTATAATTATTTTCATCATCCACTACCATATTAAACATTATGTTTGTAAAACATTTAAATAAAATTAGAATATATTAACATGTTTTAGGACATCAGTTTGTGAAAGAAATGATGGAAACTTATACTTTGGAAACTGTTTAATGAAGTACTTCTTTTTTATAAATATAATAAATGTTACCATATATTGAGAGAGAATTAATACAAATAAATGGAAGGTTAGAAAAATGATTTTTAAAAGAAATGCAAAAATAATTTTCAACTTTTAAAATGTGAACCATTCTATTTATGCTTAACTCTGAGCACACATAGTGGGCTAACACAGCTGATGTAATAATGCAAAAATAACAACAATAACAACACCAAACCACAAATGTTTGCAATGAAAAAGAAAATTAATTAGGCAAAGAGAATACTAAATTATGTCAATAAATTCTAGATGTTTACAAAATGGATCTGGTAACAAGGATTTCAAATTACATGTTAACTCTTAAATATTACATTTGATTTTATATCATTTATTAAGATCACTAAGGACAACAATACTATTTAGAAAACTTTAAATAACACTATTAAAATCTATAAAAATTAAGGAAGTGTAAAACTCAATAATGTGTAAAACTCAACACCAATCAAACAATCCAATTAAAAAATGAGCATTGTTCTAGGAATTTATCCATTTCTTCTAGGTTGTTGAATTTAGTGGCATAAAGTTTTTCATAATATTCTACAATAATTCTTTGTATATCTATGGTGTCCGTGGTGATTTCTCCTCTTTCATTTTGGATTTTATTTATATGAGTTCTTTCTCTTTTTTCCTTGGTAAGTCTTGCCAAGGGTTTGTCAATTTTGTTGATCGTTTCAAAGAACCAGCTCCTTGTTCTATTAATTTTTTCTATAGTTTTTCTGTTCTCTAATTCATTTATTTCTGCTCTGATTTTTATTATCTCCTTTCTTTGGCTGGTTTTGATTTGTCTTTGTTCTTCTTTTTCTAGTTCCTTAATTGATGTCACCCCATTAAAAAAATAAAATTATTTAAAAAAAAAGAGCAGAGGACCTAAACAAACACTTCTCCCAAGAAGACATACAAATGGCCAACAGATAAAAAGATGCTCAACTTCGCTATTTGTTTGAGAAATGCAAATGTAAAATACATTGAAATATGATTTTCACACCTCTTACATTAGTTATTATTAACAGAACAGGTAGTAACAAGTATTGGAGAGGTTGTGGACAAAGGGGAATCCTCTTTCACTGACAGTGGAATGTAGATTGGTATGGCCACTGTGAAAAACATAAACCCTGCAATCCTTCCACTGGGTATCTACCCCCAAAACTCAAAAACACTTGTTTACAAAAACATATACACCCCAATGTACATTGAAGCATTATTCACGATGGTCAAGACATGGAGACAACCAAATTGTCCTTTATTAGAAGATCAGATAAAGAAGATTCCATATACTATGTAATACAACTCAACCATAAAAAAGATGCATTACTGTCATTTGAGACAACATGGGTTGACCTTGAGAATATTATACTGTGAAATAAGTCATCCAGAAAAAGCTAAGAACTCTATGACTTCACTAATATGTGGGATATAGAACTAAAACTCATAGAAACAGACAATAGTGTAGAGGTTATCAGAGTGAAAGGGCTAGGAGATGGTGGAGGGTAAAGGGGGTAAATGTACAGTGATGAAAGATGGTTTGATTTTGGGTGAGGAGCACACAACACACTCTATAGATCATGTGTCCTAAAAAGGTACACTTGAAACCTGTATGATCCCTTTCTTTTTATTAAGTGAGAGACGGGGAGGGAGAGACAGACTCCTGTATGTGCCCCAACTGGCAATCACCCAGCAAGCCCACTAGGGGGTGATGTTCTGCCTATTTGGGCTACAGCTGTGTTTCTCAGCAACCGAGCTATTTTAGCACCTGAAGTGAGGCCATGGAGCCATCCTCAGTGCCCATGGCCAACTTCGGTCATGACTGTGGAAGGGAAAGAGAGAGATAGAGGGGTTAGAGGGATGGAGAAGCAGATGGTCACCTCTTCTGTGTGCCCTGATTGGAATAAAATCTGGAACTTCCAAATGCCAAGTTGACGCTCTACCACTTAGCCTATCATCCAAAGCCGAAACTTATATGATCTTATTAGCCAAAGTTGCCCTAAAAATTTAATTAAAAAACTATAAAGTTATTTTAGAAAACTTTTAACTATTCTAAATAGTATTACTTTAAAAATAAGGCAATTGAGTTAATAGTTTTGTTGACTGGCAATGTTCATGTAAAAAAAAAAAGCAAAATGGTTAATACTTCTAAATTAGATTCAGAATTAAGGCAAGAAAAGAACATAAATAAAAAAATAGAAAAATACTAAGAGCTTTGTGCCCAAAATAGAAAATGAATGGCAGAGACTTATTATCTAAGTTTTAAGAGGCAAAGGATTCATAGATTTATTTTTATCCTTCTAACATGTTGAACTATTAAGAATTAATGTCTTCTTGTTAGTGTTTAATTTATTCCTGCCAAGGAGTTTAAATATCAGAAACTTTAAACTTAAAGTATTTCCTTTATGTGTATGTAAATAGGGTGCAGTCAAAGTAGAGATTAAATAGGTTTCCCATAGAAGAGGTTACTTAAAAATGCCTGTTACTGCTTGTCATAGGTGGAGGCAAAAATCCCATACAACATGGAAAGATACCTCAATGGTGTTGCACATGTGCCAAGGTAAGGCCACTGTCCTGAGGTTAGGTTGTGGCAGAAGATTCTATTTAATTAATTGATTAATTAATTAAGAAATTAAATTTAATGGGGAGACATTGATCAATAAGAGTACATAGGTTTCAGGTGAACATTTCTATAGCATTTGAATTGTTGATTGTGTTCTATGACCATCACCCAAAGTGTGATTGAAGTTTTGTTCATCAAGGCTACCACTCTCAAATGTTGCTAGTCAAGAAATACGTTCCTCAAGAGAAAGTTATATCTGTTTATAAATGAAGACTTTTGGCCTTCTCCAATAAAGAGATCAATAAGTATCCTTGGAACTTCTCAAACAGAAGACTAAGTAGAAGGACTCTGAGTATTCCTGGTCAATACCTAGTGGCAGGGAAGGGCAATGAGATATTGAAATAAAATTTCCTATATAAAAAGAGTAGTATGGGCTTTTTTTTTTTTTTGATGGTAGACAGGGGACCAACGTTTTTGTATTGTTGTGGAAGTGTTGAGATTTTGTTAGGGAAGATATAGCATGAGGCTGCAGTAGAAAGTTCTTGACAAACTCAGTCTTGGTACTTTCATGTGGGAACAGTTGCTAGAACATGTGAGTTTCTAAGAGAGGTATATCTTCACACTCCAACATGGAAAACCACTGTGATTGTCTTGGCAGGTAGAATAAACATCTACAAGATTGCGCAAAGTTAAGCTTCATCAGTGACACAGAATTTCAAAAGTGTCCTTTGAGCCCTAGATGGGTAGTTCAGTTGGATAGAGCATTGTCCTGACACACCAAGGTTACAGTTTTGATCCCTGGTCAGGCACATACAAGAATCAACCATGAATGCATTCATAATGCAATAACAGAGCAGCACATTAATATTTCTATCTCTCTCTCTCTCTCTCTCTCTCTCTGTCTTTAAAATTAAAAAAATAAAAAGTTCTTTGATTGATGATTGAATAAAGAATATGTGATATATTTGGGCCCAGCTGTGAAGAAATGAAGATGGATAATTCAGAAGAAATAAATCATGAACTCATCAATGCCCTGAGCAACTTTGTCCCTGGGATTAAAGCAGCTCTGGCCTTTGAAGGTTCATATCCAAGAGGTCCGATATTATCTTTTTTTTTGTAACTAATGGGTTCTATTGCTGACTTTATTCATTTATGCCTAATATAAATTTAAACATTCTCTTTTACGTTACTATTAGCTAAATTTCTAGTTTATTTTAGTGAGTTATTAGATGAGAGCTCTAGATTAGGGCTAGAAACCAGTTTCCACTCTCACATTTTGGTTCTAACTTTTTTGAACCAAAAATAAGGCTCATATGGCCTAAGTGGTATTTCTTGTGCTTGGTTAGTCATAACCTAGATCCTGGGAATTATCCATCATTTTGAAGAACCCATGGAAATCTGTTTCTTCCATGATATAGCTTAGCTTTTGACACTGCAGATATTGGTACAGAAATAGAAAATTTTTCCAAATTAGTTTTATTGTATAGTTTATATTTTTTATTTCACTTTTTAAAGAAAATACCTACCACAGTGGCTATTTTGTGTTAGGCTCTTTTCCAGACTTAGGATATCATGGTGAATAAGATAAAGTCTCTGCCCTTATGAAAACTACAGTCTAGTTGTCTGAAATGAACAACAATCCAGGAAACAAATATATAAAAGAAGTAATTACAGATGGTGAAAAACAATAAGAAAGAAATATCGTATTCAATTAAAGTAATGGAAACAGAGTTTATTTTTGATTTGATAGTTAAGGAATTGTTTTCCTTTTTTTCTTTCTTTCTTTCTTTCTTTCTTTCTTTCTTTCTTTCTTTCTTTCTTTCTTTCTTTCTTTCTTTCTTTCTTTCTTTCTTTCTTTCTTTCTTTTCTTTCCTTGTACTGAGACCTGATTTAAAAATAATGCTATCTGTGTCAAGAGCCAGGATAAGAGAATTGTAAGGCATAGGACTAGCAAGTGAAGGGCCCAGAGGTTGGAGAAAAAAATTCGCAGGAATAAGGAGAGTAAAGGAAGCCAGTGTGGCTGTTGTATAGTGAGATGTAATAGAAAGATTGAGTGATATATTACAGGATGAAAATAATCTGACAAGAGTCATTTTGTCCTATTGTCCCCAAGAAACAATAGGAACTTTTGGAACCATTTCAGACAAAAAAAATGACATGATTCAACTAACGTTTTAAAAGTGAATTATTTCTGTAGCTATGTAAATGACCCATGGTTAGAGCAAGGCTTGAAATTGTTCAGGTTGAAGATGGTGATGACCCAGTTAGAATAGAGACAATAAAATTGGAATATTGAGATATACTTTGGAGCTAGAATTGAAATGATATAATTTTAAAGATAAAATGTGATAGAATTGAGTGAAGGAAGTGAGAAAAATGAAGCTAGACCAAAAGGAAATAAAAAGATGGTGTGTCATTTTCTGAGATGCAAACTATTGGAAGAGTATGGGCATTGAGAGAGCAAAAATTCTTTTTCAGATGAGATATATTGAAGGATCTCAGCTTAAGCCATCTGTTGGAGATATAAAATAGATGAACATTTAGATATAGGACATTTGAAAACTATTTGGTGCCACTGCCATCATTTAAGAATAGAATAGAGAGGTGTAATTAAATTTGGGGATGGTATAGGTCTTTGCTAATCCTGAAAGAAAGATTATAAGTCAAGTTGATAGAAATCATACTGATGGAAGTTGAAGAGTAATTGAAATTTGAGGAATTGGAAGTGACAGTAACAACTCACTAAATATATTTTAAATTTTTATTTTTTTATTTAAATAATCTGAAAGTGAGATGGTTGCTGGAAGAATATATGGGGTTAAAAAAGTTTGCTTTTTAAATATGGAAGTTATTAGGACATATTTGCAGACTGATTGGGAATAAGTAAAAAGAGAGAAATGGCATAGCAGGCACAGAAAGTGCAACAAATGGAGTAAAATCCTTGAGAAGATGAGAGCCGTTGGAATCTGTAGCTCAAGCTGATTTGACCATAGTCAGTCATAGTCATGACTAACAGTCTTGTCACTTATTTTATTCTAGTAGCAAAAGTAAAATATATAGAATATGAATATATAAAAAGGTAGTTTTATAGTTAGGAAATAGGAGAATAAAGGAGTTATCTTTCATGGCTTCTAGTTTCTCAATAAAGCATGAGATCATTTACTAAAAATAGAAGAGAAAAGAATATGGGCTTATTTGTGGAGACTGGAAAGCTGTAAAATATAAGCTAGAGAATAGAAAATGGATTTATTTGGAAAATGTAGTAATACTGAGAGTAATTCAATTCAGGTTGAAATTTATGAGTGGAAAATAAAATATGGCAGTTCAATTGCAAAATATTTTTGCAGCAATATTCAATTTCTTATAGAAAAAGCAGATAATTTGGTTAAGTCATGTTTGAGGTTGGCCAGGTAAGTATGGCAGAGAAAGAACTAAGATTGGAGGCCATTTTTAGGGAGTGATTATAATGACCAAACATGTAATATAAACTAGATTAAGAAGGTATGAAGAGCGAAATGAGAAAGAATAAAATAACAGAATGAAAAAAAATGGTGGTTTAATTACAAAGATAATAGATGTTTCAGTAAGGTTACAAGTATAAGTGAAATCAAAAAGAAAGATGTAGTGGTCAGTAAGTGGAATGTTAAGATGAAAGTTTTAATGTAGTATTGTTATTGGTGATTATGAGGTCCAGGGCTTGACCATGTGTGTAGGAGGCTGATGTGGGTTGTTAAAAAATGAGGACGTCAATAAGCTGAGAGATCACTTGTTAGGTGGTCCATTGGTCCATAACTAATAATAAAGCCAGGCATTGAGATGGATGGAATATCTTGGGTGGAAATGTAGTGAAACAAAAGCTAATTTTTTTTTTTTGACAGAGACAGAGAGAGATTCAGAGAGAGGGATAGACAGACAGGAAGAGAGAGATGAGAAGTATCAATTCTTCCTTGTGGCACTTTAGTTGTTCATTGATTGCTTTCTCATATGTACCTTGACCGTGGGGCTACAGTAGACTGAGTAACCCCTTGCTCAAGCCAGCAACCATGGGTCCAAGCTGGTGAGCCTTGCTCAAACCAGGTGAACTCGCGCTCAAGCTGGTGACCTCGAGGTCTCAAACCTGGATCCTCTGCATCCAGGTATCCCAGTCCAATCTTCTATTCACTGTGCCACTGCTTGGTCAGGCAAGCTAAAATCTTTAATCAATATATAGTGGGTGAGAAGTCATATAGCATAAAAGTGAGCAAGAAACCCAGAGACTGTTCTCAATCTAGTTATTTTACAATTCTTTTTTTTTTTGGTTTCAGCATTGTGACAACCACTACCCTTTAAACATAAGAGGTGACAAACACATGCTTTAAGTCACTATCTCTTTACACTTATGTGCTTAACACAGAAGTAGGCAAAAGCAGTTTCCAGTTGTTCATATGGAAAAAGGCATGCAGGTTAAATAAATACAGTAATACAAGAAAAAACTCTGTTTCATGTACTCACAACTGTACACCACTTTTGCTTACCCCTGTATTTGTATTCCATTGTGAAGATTTGGTGTAGCCCCATTATTCCCATTATCTCTTAAACCAATTTTTTCATAACAGTACAGTGCAATTTTGTGTATAGCTTATTGTTGCTATGCTTAATGTACAGGATAATATTGGTATGTGAATTTTATTCCTTTTCATCTTCTCCCACCTGTAACACTGCTTTGAGATAATCTTTAAGTCTTATAATTCTTTCCCATAGTGCTTTTCCAAATTTGGCTTCTTAATTAACTCCTACTTAACTTCAGCACAGTAACTTATCTTTTCTTCCCCTGAAGCAATTGTTTTATTAGATTTCTTCTTTTGTCATTCCTATTTTAGACTCCAACTATTCCCTTTACTTCTTTACTGATTACTTTTTTAATATAAATTCCTATTTATATTACACACACACACACACACAAGCATACATATGCCCATACTATTAATGTTTTACATGAAAGAGTGGTCTGTTTAATATCTATATTTTTTAAAATGTAAGTCTTCTAGTCATTTTTGGTGGTAGGCCAATTATGTTAATTAATGTATATTGAGCAAAGTACATATTTCCAGTCTCTGCACATATATTATTCAATTTGACCAAACTTCAATATATAAAAGCTTTTTGCAAAATGTAGTGTCACAATGTTATAGTCTTTGGTCAGAAACTTGGCAGATTAAGTCAATTAAAAAGGTTAAAATAATGATCTTTTTTTTTAAAGGAAGTATAAATGTATAAAATTTATTATCTAATTAAATTCAAGTCTGTAATTCAGTATTAAGATAGAGAATATAAATGCATTCTAATCAGGAAGTAGAAAAAGTCTGTGTATTTATAGCAGTCAAATATAAGATTGGCTGTCTAGCTTTGTGCCATTGTATCTATTGTCCTTCATTGTTCTAGGAAAATCTTTATGTCCTTCTATAGACATGAACATATTATAGTTAGTCCAGTTGTTTATATTATGAATTTTTGGTTGGTTAACTAGTTAACAAATTAAGGTTGTCCCGTTTAGCCATAGAAGTATATATACTCTCTCTATATAATTATTTCTTCTCTCTGCCCAACTTGATACAAATGATAGTATTATTGATTCATTCACTTAATAAATACTCATTAATTATCAACAGCCTTCCTTGCACTGTTTTTGGAGCTGAGTATATACCAATAAATGAAATAAACAAAAAACAAATCACAAAAACCTGCCTTAATCAACTTATTTTCTTGTGGGAGAGATAGAAAATAAATAATTTATTTGGGCTGAAAAATGAAAATGAGATTAAGAAATGGAAAAATGCTCAGTTAACACATTGGATGGAGAGAGCATAAAATACGAGATGGGAAAAGAACCTATTGAGGAGGCGGCAAGATGGTGATGGCGTAGACGAATGTAGTAAATTCCACCTCCCAGAACCAAAATGGCTAACCAACTTTGGACTAAACTAAGAAGACTATTTAACCAAGGAATAATGAAGAAGCCACACTGAGACTGGTAGGGAAAGCAGAAATGTGGAGAGAGCTTCCCAGCTCCTGGGAGTGAACAGCAGCCCAGAGAGATTTGTGTGGCCGAAAGTGAGTTTAGCGGAGAGAGAAGGGTCCTGAGACCCAGGAACAAAGCCCCAGCCTGCAGCCCCAGAGCCTAGAAGAGGTGTACAGACAATATTTGCTGTGAAACAAGTCAGGATACTCTTTATGAGAAAGAGACAGATTTCTCAGACCCAGGATTCTTCTTAAAGGGACTGTGCAGAAAACCTCTCTCACAACCACCCACCCGGGGCTCTGGGGGACAGGAGAGAGGAGAGGACTGGAGCAGCGGGAAGAGAGTGTAATCTAGGAGTCACAGGGAGAAACACTTTGAGGGACAACCACCCTAACCCCTGGGCTGAGTCACTCCCCAAATCTGAAGTGAATATTTCTCCTGGAAACAGTAATACCAGCAAAGGGAAGCAGAATACCAGCCAAACAAACTTTCCTGTGGCACTCAGAGCAGAGTAGCTTAGATGGAGGGAGCTTTCAGGACTACAGTATGGAGTGTTAGGGTCTGAGCTACAGCATCCCCACCTACATGGCTGAGGGCTTCCCAGAGGGCAGGCAACAGTGGGATGCAGAAGCACAATTCTGTTGGCAAGGGCAGAAGCTGGCTGGCCATGACTGAGGCCCAGGTGTGAGCTCAGTCTTGCCTGGTGGGGGTGAAGGGGACTGGAAAAGTGGTCAGGCCCAGCTGCAGGCCTGCCTGCAATCCCGCCTAAAGGGGAAGAGCAGGAGCCCCAGAAGGGGTGGAGACCTGCCGCTGAGCAAGGACACGTGGGTGCTCAGCCTCCCCAGCCCGCAGAACCAAGGCTTGCAGCCCAAGGAGTGAGCCAGCTCCCTCCATGGGGGCAGAGTGAAACCTGGAAACAGGTGGAAACCTGCAGCTGTGCAAAGGTGCTCACCCTGCCTGTGGTGCTGATGCTTGTGGCACTGTGATGCTGGCGCATAACCTCACCTGCAGGGGCAGGACAAAGGCCAAGGCTGCAGAGGCTTGTAGACCCCAGCATGTGATCATAGCCTCTCCCATGGAGAAGAGGCGGAAACTGCAGTGACAGAGTCAGTGGGCTGGCACCAGCAACGCCCATACCCAAATGCCCGAGGCAGCAGCGGCAGAGGGGGTGGCAGGCCTGCATACAGACCATACCTAGGGATCACAGAGGCCACACCCATTGGACTCCAGTGGCTAAAACCTTCTTATACACAAACAAAATTGGAAGGCAGAGAAATGCAACACAAATAAATCAAGAGAAATCTCCAGAAAAGGACCTGAATGAAAGATATAACCAAATTACTGGATGCATAGTTTAAAATAAGAATTGCTAGGAAGCTCAAAGATCTTAGAACAACAATAGATGGTCATTATAAACATCTAAATAAAGACATAGAAAATATAAAAAAGGACATTAAAATAATAAAAAAGAATCAGTCAGAAATGACAAATACAATATCCGAAATGAAGACCACAATGGAAGGAGTTAAAAGCAGGATGAATGAAACTGAGGATTGAATCGGCGAGTTAGAGGACAAGATAAATGAAGGCATGGAAGCAGAGAAGGAAAAAAGAAAAGAAACTGAAAAAATCTGAGAAAATTCTAAGAGAGCTCTGTGACAACATGATGAGAAATAACATCCGCTTTATAGGGATTCCTGAAAAAGAAGAGAAAGAACAAGGGCTAGAGACGTTGTTCAATCATATCATAGCTGAAAACTTCCCTAAATTAGTGCAAAAAAAAAATCTCACAAGTTCAAGAAGCACAGAGAACTCCATTAAAGAGAAACCCAAAGAAATCTATAGCAAGACACATCATAATTAAAATACCAAAGCTAAGTGACAAAGTGAAAATATTTAAAGATGTTAGAGATAATATTTAAGGTAATGCAGAACAAGAGCCTACAACCAAGACTACATTATCCAGCAAGGCTATCATTTAAAATTAAAATAAAAATAAAAAGCTTTCCAGACAAAAACAAAAACAAAACAAAACTCAAGTAATTCACTATAACAAAACCAATGGTGCAAGAAATGCTAAGAAGCCTGTTGTAAACAGATCAAAGGGGAAAAATAATATAGCAAAGGAGGAATACAGTTTTAAAGAATAAAATGACAATAAACAACTACATATTAATAATAACCTGAAATGTAAATGTATTAAATGATCCGATCAAAAGACATAGGGTAGCTGCATGGATAAGAATACAGGACCCATACATATGCTGTCTACAAGAGACATACTTTAAAACAAAAGATGCACATAGACTGAAGGTAAAAGGATAGAAAAAATATTTCATGCAAATGGAAAAGAAAAAAAAGCTGGGGTAGCAATACTTATATCAGACAAAGTGGACTTTAAATCAAAGGATATATTAAGAGATAAAGAAGGTCACTACATAATGATAAAGAAGGAAATTCAACAGGAAGATATAACCATTATAATTATCTATGCACCTAATATAGGAGCACCTAAATATATAATGCAGACTTTGATGGATATAAAGGGTGAGATCAACAGCAATACTATCATAGTAGGAGATTTAAATACCCTACTAACCTCACTTTTTCTTGAGAGATCCTCAAGAAAAAAAATTAACAAAGAAAGAGCAGACTTCAAGGATACACTAGGTCAACTGGATTCAATAAATATCTTCAGAACCATTCACCCTAAAGTAGCAGAATATACATTCTTTTCAAGTGTTCATGGTACATTCTCTAAGATAGACCACATGTTAGAGCACAAAAGCGGTCTCAACAAATTTAAAAAGATTGAAATCATATCAATCATTTTCTCTGATCACAATGGCATGAAACTAGAAATCAACCAGAACAGAAAAACTGAAAAAATACTCAAACACTTGGAAACTAAATACCATGTTATTAAATAATGAATGAGTTAACAATGAGATAAAAAAATATAAAAATTCCTAGAAATGATTGACAATGAGCATACATCAGCTCAAACTTTATGGGACACAGCAAAAGCAATCCTGGGAGGGAAATTCATAGCATTACAGGCATATCTTAAGAAGCTAGAAAAAGCTCAAATAAACAACTTGACCTTACATCTAAAAGAACTAGAAAAATAACAGCAAGTAAAGCCCAGAGGTAGTAGAAGGAAGGAAATAATAAAGATCAGAGCAGAAATAAATGACATAGAGGCTAAAGAAACAATACAGAGGATCAATGAAACCAGGAGCTGGTTCTTTGAAAAGGTAAACAAGATCGATGAACCTTTAACTGGATTCACCAAGAAAAGAAGAGAGAAGACTCAAATAAAATTAGAAATGAGAGTGGAGAAATAACAACTGACACAACAGAAATACAAAATATTGTAAGAAAATACAATGAAAATCTGTATGCCAAAAAATTAGACAACCTAGATGAAATGGACAATTTCCTTGAAACATATAATTTTCCAAAAATTAATCTGGAAGAATCAGAAAATGTAAACAGACCAATTACAACAAATGAGATCAAAATAGTTATCAAAAGAACTTTCAACAAAGAAAAGTCCTGGGCCTGATGGCTTCACCAGTGAATTCTACCAAATATTCAAAGAATAACTAATTCTTATCCTTCTCAAGCTATTTCAAAAAATACAAGAGGAAGGAAGACTTCTAAGCTCCTTTTATGAGGGGAGCACAATTCTGATTCCAAAACCAGGCAAAGACAACACAAAGAAAGAAAATTATAGGCCAATATCCCTGATGAATTTAGATGCTAAAATCCTTAACAAAATATTAGCAAACCTGATCCAGTAATATATGAAAATATCATACAACATGAACATGTGGGATTTATTCTGGGGAGGCAAAGCTGGTACAATATTCGCTAATCAGTTAATATGATTCATCACATGAACAAAAGAAAGGAGAAAAACCACATGATAATTTCAATAGATGCAGAAAAAGCATTTGATAAAATCCAGCACCCATTCATGATCAAAACTCTCAGCAAAGTGGGAATACAGAGAATATACCTCAACATGATAAAGGCCATCTATGACACACTCACAGCCAATATCATACGCAATGGGTAAAAATTAAAAACAAACCCCTTATGATCATGAACAAGGCAGGGGTGCGCCCTTTCACCACTCTTATTCAACAGAGTCCTGGAAGTCCTAGGCACAGCAATCAGACAAGAAGAAGAAAGAAAAGGCATCCAAATTGGAAAAGAAGTAAAACTATCATTATTTGCAGATGATATGATATTGTATATAGAAAACCATAAAGTCTCAGTGAAAAAACTACTAGACCTGATAAATAAATTCAGCAAGGTAGCAGGATATAAAATTAATACTCAGAAATCAGAGGTATTTTTTTTGTTTTTTCAGAGGCATTTTTATACACCAATGATGAACTGTCAGAAAGAGAAATTAAGGAAACAATCTCCTTCACTATTGCAACAACAACAAAAAAATAAAGTACCTAGGAATAAATTTAACCAAGGAAATTAAAGACTTGTACTTGGAAGATTATAAAACATTGATAAAAGAAGTTACGGAAGATACAAACAAGTGGAGGCAATATACCGTGCTCATGGTTAGGAAGAATAAACATCATTAAAATGTCTATATTACCCAAAGCAATTTATAAATTCAATACAATACCAATTAAAATACCAATGACATACTTCAAAGATATAGAACACATATTCCAAAAATTTATATGGAACCAAAAAAACCCAAAAAACATAAATAGCCTCAGCAATCTTGAAAAGGAAGAATAAAGTGGGAGGTATCACACTTCCTGATATCAAGTTATTCTACAAGGCCATTGTACTCAAAACAGCCTAGTACTGGCATAAGAACAGGTATATAGATCAATGGAACAGAATAGAGAACCCAGAAATAAACCCACAGCTTTATGGACAACTGATATTTGACAAAGGAGGTAAGAGCATAAAATGGAGTAAAGACAGCCTCTTTAACAAATGGTGTTGGGAAAATTGGACATCTACCCACAAAAAAATGAAACTAGACCACCAATTTACACCATTCACAAAAATAAACTCAAAATGAATAAAAGACTTAAATGTAAGTAGTGAAACCATAAGCATTTTAGAAGAAAACATAGGCAGTAAGCTCTCTGACATCTCTCGCAGCAATATATTTGCCAATTTATCCCATGGGCAAATGAAATAAAAGACAGGATAAACAAATAGGACTATATCAAACTAAAAAGCTTTTGCACAGATAAGACAATAAGAACAGAATAAAAAGACAAACTACACAATGGGAGAACATATTCGATAATTCGTCTGATAAGGGGTTAATAACCAAAATTTATAAAGAACTTGTAAAACTCAACGCCAGAAAGACAAACAATCCAATCAAAAAATGGGCGAAAGAAATGAATAGACACTTCTCCAAAGAGCACATACAGATGGCCAATAGGCATATGAAAAAATGCTTAACATCACTAATTATTAGAGAAATGCAAATTAAAACCATAATGAGATATCACCTCACAGCAGACAGAATGGCGCTCATCAACAAAAAAACACAGAATAAGTGCTGGCGAGGATGTGGAGAAAAGAGAACCCTCCTGTACTGCTTGTGGGAATGCAGACTGGTGCAGCCATTATTGAAACAGTATGGAGATTACTCAAAAAATTAAAAATTGAGCTGCCTTTTGACCCAGCTATTCCACTTTTAAGAATATACCCCAAGTACACCATAGCACTGTTTCAAAATGAGAAATGCACCTCCATGTTTATGGCAGCATTATTCACAATAGCAAAGATCTGGAAACAGCCCAGGTGTCTGTCAGTAAATGAGTAGATTAAAAAGCTTTGGTACATATATACTATGGAATACTACTCAGCTATAAGAAATGATGACATTGGATCATTTACAACAACATGGAAAGACTTTGATAACATTATACTGAGTAAAATAAGTAAATCAGGAAAAACTAAGAACTATATGATTCCATGCATGGGTGAGACATAAAAATGAGACTCAGGGACATGAACAAAAGTGTGGTGGTTACCTGGGGAGGGGGGAGGAGAAGTGGTGGTTGGGGAGGGGCACACAGAAAACCAGATAGAAGGTGATGAAAGATTATTTGACTTTGGATGATGGGTATGCAACATAATCAAATGTCAAAATAACCCGGAGATGTTTTCTCTGAACATATGTACCCTGATTTATCAATGTCACCCCATTAAAATGAATAATAATAAAAAATACGAGATGGAACAGTTGGTCAAGGAAAGAGCCTTTTGTGCTACTTTACATATATATTTTAAAGGTGGGGCAATATGATCAATTTTAAAAGTAGATCGGATGAAGGTTAAAAATAGTTGTGATACAGTGGTTAGGCAGATGGTTAACTGTACAATTCTCAGAGAAGGGAGAAAGATCTAGATTCTGGAGGATAAACAAAACAGTTGGGTTTGAAAAAAAATGAATATCATTCTTTCCTTCCTATCAGGAGAAAGGGAGAAAGGAAGAAAAGATGGGTCTAGGTCTATATTGGATTACATCTTTAGTGCTGAAATTTTAAAAAATTTCTTAGATCTCTACAGAGGTTATGAAGGAAGAGGTATGGTTATGGTTTTAAGCAGATTAGAAACAATTTAATGTAGTCATTATATAAAATGGTAGAGAAATCAGCTTAGTTAAGCTTACTAAGTCCTAGAAAATTTTGAAAGCCTAACTGAAGAATATTATTTTTTTATACCAACCTTTGTAATAGATATTTCTCCACCTAGATTATAAGCATGGAGAATGTACATAGTGAATTCACATGAGATTAAAGATATAGCCTTTAATTATGGGCAGAAGAATTTTAGAATTGGAAAAGGCATAGAGTATAACATGGGTCAAAATCAAAATACATGTGACAAATATAAATAGAGATATTGACAGATAAATAAATATAGATAGGATAGATAGATTCAATGACAGCAGGACAATGGTTTGATGGCTCAGCAATGTTTTGTAAAAGGTTAATTGCAGTAGCAGAGTGACTCCACTACACGCCTTTCATTTCTAAAGGAGATTGTGGTCAGACAGTGAAATTTCTAAAGTAATCTAATATATTAATAATTGCCTGAGTTATTCTGTGGTTATGGAAATGTGTGTTTGAAATGAAATGGAGAAAAATGCCATTGAAGATGTAGAATTTGAGATGTAATATTTTAAATGTATAATTTAAAAAGCATGTTATAGTTTGGATATAGAGAAATAACCTGAGCTGGGTACCAATATTATTAGTATATTAAGGAAAATGATGAAGAGATTGGTTGTAACAGACGGAAAGTAGCACAGGGAATAAGGAAGACACTGATATAATGTTATATAGTTATGTATGGTGTGCGGGACAATATGTGGCTTTTACTTGAGAAAACTACCAGGAATTTGTGTCAGAGAATAACAAGGTTACATTTCAGGTCAAGATATGTAGAGAGTGCTCAGTGAAAAATTTAACAATATACAGGAGATTATTAATCAAAAGATATATGGGCAGAACTACTTATAAAGCTTTCAGTGGGGTAGTGGTCACAATTAGATTTAGATAGAAAAAATACATAGAATATCATTAATAAAAGGAGCATAAGAGAGAAGAGAACACTTTAGGGGCTTAAGTTTTTGTATTTATCAAAGAAATTAGAGACCTAAACTGATTACCGCAAATCCTCTCAGTTTTTTGAGGATGGTGGTCTTCTCACTTCCTAGTTTGACATGAGGCATGATATCAGTTGTGTTAACTAAGGCATTTCTTTTCCTTGTAGTCTTTTTCTAATCTTTTAACTCATAAAATTTAAATAATAAATTAAATTTTTATTTATTCACTTTTGTTGAAGTATAATTTACCTATAACAAAATCATCCACTTGAAGTACAGCTTGATATTTTTCAGAAATATATGTAATCACCCCTACACTGAAATTACTGAATATGACTATCACTCAGAAAAGTTTCCTGTGTTTCTTTGTTAGTAGTGTGCCCACTCAGTCCCCTAGCTTTCACCAACTACTGATTTGATTTGGTTACTATAAAGTACTTTTGCCTTTTCTAGGATTTTATATAAATGGAATCTTAGGTTATGTGCTCTGTTTGTATATGGAATTTTTTGTTTAGTATAACATTTTGAAATTTCTCCATGTCTTTTTGTGTCTTAGTAGTTCACTTCTTTTGATGGATGAGTGATATCCAATTGCATGAATATACCAAAATTTGCTTATCTAATCACCCATTGATGCAAATTTAAATTGTGTGCTCAGTTTCTAGCTATTATACGTTCAGGAGCTATAAACATTTGTGTATACATCACTGAATAGATATTTGTATTATTTCTCTTGGATATTGTGTATTTGCCTTTATTTGTATTTTTACCTTTATAAGAAAGTGTCAAACTTTTTTAAATAGATGTATTATTTTACATTACCACCAGCGATTTATCAAATTTCATTTTTAACCATAATATTTGGTGTTTTAAATTTTAGCCATACTACTGACAGGTGAGGTCTTGTGGTTTTGATATTTATATCTAAGTTGGCTAATGATATTTTCTTTTTATACATTTACTGGGTATTTATGTACCTTCTTTGGTTAAAAGTCCATTTAAGGCTTTTGTCCATTTGTTTTGACTGGGTTGTTTTATTATTGAGTTGTAATTGTTCATTATATATTTTTGATATAAATTTTTTGTCACACACACATGCATACACACACATACTTTTTTCTTAGTTGTCTTTTCATTTTCTTCATGGCTTTTTCTGAATATAAATTTTAAATTGTTGTAAACTCCAATTTATCACTTTTTAAATACTTATTCCTTTTTCTTTATATCAAAGACCTTTGCTTATCTTAAGATCTTGATGATTTTTTTCTAAATGTTTATAACTTTAGCATTTACACGTAAGTCAATGATCCATTTCAAATTACTTTTTTAAAAGTATGTGAAATAAGGGTCAAAGTTTAATTTTTCCCTATGAGTTTATAGTTGTTTAACACCACTTGCTGAAAATACTATCTTTTCCTCATTTAATTATCTTGGCATCTTTGTGAAAATCAATTTACCTATGTGTTTGTTTATTTAAGGATGTTCTTTTTATTTCCATTGGTCTAGACACACAAACATTGTGAATCTTTCAAACGGTTTTTAAAATGCTTTAGCTATTCTAAATCTTATGTGCTTATACATTAATGTAAAAATCATCTTTCCAGTTTTTAAAAACATGTTGAAATTTTGATTGTGATTAAATTTGGTCTACTAATAAATTTGACAGTTGACATCTTAACATAATTGAATCTTCCAATCCACTAAAATAGTGTCTCTATTTATTCTTTATTTTTTACTTTGTCTCAAAAATTTTTATGGTGTTTAGTCTAATTTCTTTACTTATTTTGCTAAATATAGCCTAACATTTTTAATTACTTAATTTTTAAATTGAATTTGTTGGGGTGATATTGGTTAACAAAATTATACAAGTTTCAGGTGTCCAATTCTACAACATATCTCTGTACACTGTATTGTGTGTTTCTGCCCATCCAAGTCAAGTCTCTGCCTATCAGCATTTATCCTGCTATACCCTCCTCCAACTACCTCCCCACTCTGGCAATCACCACACTATTGTCCGTGAGGTTTTTTTTTAATATAAATAGTATTTTTTATAATGTATTTTATAAATTTTTATTGAAATTAATTTATTATTAGTCATATTAACTTAACATTTTTGGAGCATATTCTCTATGCATTGACTTGCTTTATCCTGGATTTATCATGGAATAAAATCATAGGTTTTCTCTATCCTTTTAGTGTTTACAGCCTGCTGTAAGAAACAGACATTGATAAAACAGTTGCACAATAAATACTATAAAAAATGGGCATGTATTTGGGGAATTTGACCTTCCCTGGAGGATTAGGAAAGCTTTTATGTGAAAGTGCAAGGGAGTTGAAGTATGAATAAGGAGTGACCAGGTAGAGAGGAAAGAGGAAACAGTCTAACCAGAAGAAAGAACATAGGCAGAGAATGAATGGTAGGAGGAATCACAGTGAGGATGTGGTATTGGTCACAGTAGTCAAAAGAGCACAAGAAACATGATGTTCGATTTGACTTGAGAGATACCTGGTTGGCTAGATATGGTCTTGAAGCCATGTTTATCTTTATCCTCAATGTGTTTATAGCATTATTATGGTTACATTTATAAAAAGTCAGTCTGTATGCCATGTGAATAATGGACTGGAGAGGAGAAATAGTAGAATTAGATTAAATAAGTGGATACAAAAATTTTGTATGGTGGCTTGGAATGAATGAGATCATGGATTCAAAATAAAGAGAAGTTAATATATTTAGGAAAAGTGTGAGTGACAGATTGATTATGGCAAGAAAGAAAAAGGACTAGATCAAGAAAGTTATCAGTGTACCAAATATATGTCAGTGACATTTTAAAGGCAAGCAAGAGAGGGTGTGAAGTAGTTGATATGTATGTTTCTTGAAAAAAAAAAGTGGCCTAAGTAACAGAAACATTTATTGCCCAAACTAGTACAGCTGTCAATTAAAGTCATAGATGAAGATAAAATTACCTAGTTAAGGATATTAGCATAAGAAGAAAAGAAGGCCACTCTCAATTTCTGTCCTCTCTCTTTCTTGTGTAAACACATTTTAACTCTAATATGTTGACTATGTTTTCTTCTCCTGAGATTTCAAGTCTTTTTAATTCTTCTTTGATTTCTTATATTTTTCTTACATTTGTAAGAGTGTACTTACGATGTTACACTTATACCATTATTAATCATTTGTTAGTTTTTAATCAAATATTATAGAGTAGACTAGTAATAAGAAAAATAATTGTATAGAATAATTTGTCAAAATGCTGGCAATTCTTTATGTGACAAAATGAAATTGACATATAATGGGTGTTTATTGAACAAACCTCTAGGTAGGCATATTTACTTTGTAAGAGATCACAAGAAAGATATAAATTGTGGAAAGTTTATTTTAACTTAATAAGCTGAGGAAGAAAAATTGAAAATGAAAAGAAATGTGTTATAGTGTCTATATTCATATAATAGCATTATTAGTGAATATTTGAATTGTTGAAAATCAGGCTTCTATTTATTATTATTATTAAGATAGCTAATTAATGTTTTATTTTTGAAAAATACTACCACAATTTAAGACATCTCAATTTCAAATAATAACTATTTTATTATTAAATGTAAAGAGCAAAAAGTAGGCTTGTAATATGTAAATTGTCCATTTCTTTTTGATATGCCATCTATTATTTTATTTATTCATAAAGCATTCTTAATCTGGGAGCCAAGCCAGTAAATTGATTTAATTTTTATGACTTATTACAGCTTTCTGGATAAGAACTATTGTTATAACTTAATAAAATTGGGTAACTGTTTCCTGACAGCCTACAGGAAAAAATATGATTTCCTATAATAAAACACTGAACTACATCCAATTCAGAGAAATATGCTGAATTCATAAACAGAAAATTAAAGAATGAATATAGATATTATGGCTGATGGAATTGTTCTTAAATTTGAGCTGCTATTACTTATGCAAAATGTCCAAGAAAGATGAATGGCCCATTGTTGAACCCATTGAATAAAAAGCTTTGATTTCCAACAGCGATTTTAATCAGGATTCATTATGTGGCTTAGAATAAGATACTTAAGAATTCTATGTTCCTGTTTCATCATTTGTGAACTCAGAAGAAAAATATACTTTCTTTTAGCCTTTGAATTCTTACAGTTGTAAAGAATAATGATGCTAAAATACCCTATTAACAGATATGCAAAAACTTCATAATTTAAGATATATATAAATCAAGCACTAATTATATAAATTAATCCTAAAATGAATTAAGCCCATGCACGAATTAAACATTTCAAAATTCTATGTATGCCAAAATATATGTTTCATCATTAAATAGGGCAACTCTTTATACCCAGACAGGCTTACTGTTAAGAACAGATGAAGGTAGCATAATGAATGCAAAAAAACCCCACAGATATTCAATCCGAAGGCCAAGAATCTCTAATTAATGATTACAAATCAAAAGATAATTTGGTCGTGGAGAGCTGAGATATTAGAAATATACCTTGATTTGTCTATAACAGGAACATTATATATGGAGATATAGAATTCTTCCCTGGAATATTTTTTCATTCTTACTCCATGGTGGCAGGGAACATGTGCAGCTCTAACAGTCCTGTGCACATATTAATGTTCAATAGACACCTAAGGAAGTCTTGATATCAGGTGAGACAAGCACTGATTCATTAACTTAATTATTTTTCAAGAAATAAAAATTGTTCTAAGTTCTAAAGAAGTAAAAATGCATCAGGCACACCAAGGAGTTCACATCTGTCAGAGAAAAACAAATACAAAAACGTATTAGTATAATCAAATACTAACTTGCTAGGTCATTAATATTGATATATACTGTTTTTGAATGAAGTGATTTTAGTGGGATATATTTTCCAAAAATAGGATGAAGATTGAAAGAATTTTTAAAATTCTTTTGTAATTATTCTATTACTATTAATTTAGTTGTAGAAGAATTTATTACTTCATTCTTAGGACAAATTGGTGTTTTGAGATTTTTCATTAACATTTTATAAAAGACAATTTATTGACTTATAACATTTGAAAAAAATCATATCCCCATTCTAAAATAAATATTATCATCAAAGCAAGAGATTTTAAGGAGTATCTGAAGTTAGGCTGAGAAAGTAGAGTAGCCAAATCTACCTACCCATGCTCTTCCTGTATCCAAAGCTTGAATACAGACCAGTAACATAACAGCCTAATTTTTATGTCAATGTTTATCATTTTATTTATTCCTTTGATAAATGTTTAATAAGTGCTTGCTATATGCCTGGAATGTGTTGAACATGGGACAGGTAGTGATAAATAAGTGACTCTTCCTGGTAGAAAAAATAATATGACAGGCCCATAGGCTTGAGACGAAATAGTGACTTCTTATTTCTTTATGAATGACAGATCTGGTAGGCCCAGGGTGCTTTTCTAACCCAAGTTGCTACCTCAATTAAGGTCAGAAGTGGTGGAAAAGAAAGGAAGGAATGGAAAATCTACCCCTGTGCAAGGTTTCCTGCTCTAAAGGGTTTCCTATGAAGGAAATTAAAGGGGCTCAGAAAGGAAAGTGAACTGTGGAGCAGGTCTTGCCTTTAGACACAGAACCAACTCAAATTAGTAAAATATGGCATATATCCTATGAATGCCGTAATACACAATGGAATGAGTGACTAAAAGATGAAATATAGAGAAAATATAAACATTATCATATAATAAAAACAGTACAAAATGAAACAAATATATCAGAGAGAAGAAAGTAATATTCATCCTTGTATAAATGCAAGATGAATTACAAATTAGTGATCAGATGATAATGATAAACCTTTGTGTGGGAAACCCATTTAAGCTGCCATAATTAAGTGACACTTCAAAAAAACATTATCGGAGCTGAGCCTTGAAAAGCAAGTTAATTCATTCAGCAATTAACAAACATTTGCTAAAATACTATCTAGCAGCAATGAGAAGAGTAACCTCACTTGTAAAACGAGGTTAAATTAAATGATGTTCTTTAGTCTGAACCATGCCCTGATTCTGTGGGTAAAGGTAAATTTTTGTACGTGACAGAAAAAAAGACAATTGTGATAGTCAAAATAATGGTTTTCAAATATCACTGGAACCCGTGAATGGGTTATAGTATATAGCAATAAGACTTTGCATTTGTGATAAAGTTAAGGACCTTGAGACTGGATAGTATCCTGAATTATTCTGGTGAAGTCAGTCCGAATACATGGGTCCTTAAAACTGGAGAAGCTACCTTTGAGTAGTAAGAAAGAGGGAGACAGGGCTATGGAAGAATGGTCTGAACAATGTAACTTCGCTGGCTTTGAAAACGGCAGAAAGAGGTCACAAGGCAAGGAACACAGGTGGTCTCTAGAAAGTGAAAAAGTACAGCTCTGTTGGCACCATGATTGTAGTCCAGTGAGGCCTGTGTTGGACATCTAACCTATAGAACTGTGAAAGTAAGAAATTTGTGGTGTTCTAAGCTGCAAAATTTTAAGGAATTTGTTGCATTAACAATAGAAACCTAGTATAAAAGTGTTTGTATGAAAGTTACAGTAGATCCATGATGCAGAGGGAGAAAAGTATGAAGTTTTTTGGTGAACAAAGTTACCAAATTGGTAAGAAATCTGGCTGAGATGTAGACTGTATGTAGAGGGATGACAGAAGATGGATCAGTATGACTGCATAGGGGTAGGGTACTAAGGACCTTGACATTAAGACAAAAAAGGTTTACTTATTTATCTTATTATTTTTTTATATAGTAAAAATATAAATTTATCAAAAGTTGTTGAACTGTACATGACTTGAATTAAAGAAGAAAGAAAAGGCAAACTATTCAATACCATTGCTCTTTATTTTTTGATAAATCACAAACATGAAAGTCAAATCTAAAGCCTTTATTGACAATATAGAACACATATCTAAATAACTATAATTTGATTATTTCACATGAGCTTAAATTATCCAGAATTTTTAAAAATAAGGTTAACTCCTTGGGGGGGAGGGGAGTAAGAGGAACAGATATACAGTGATGGAAAATGATTTAACTTTGGGTGATGGACACACAACGCAATCAATGGTTCAAATGTTATAGAAATGTGTTTAACTGAAACTTATGTACTCTTATTGATCAGTGTCATCCCATTAAATTCAATTAAAAAAAGATTGCCTCTAGCAAGCTGTGTCATTATTTAAATAAAATCATGACCATATGCATCCATAACTTACATGATTATTTAAATATTAACATTAATAATGAAACAGAAACCCATTATATAAAAGTTTTTACTTAGTTTATGTAGTTCTTCTGGTGCATGGAGTATTATAGAAATTTTTACTTAATTAAAAATGTGTTCTAGGGACTAACTACAGGAATGAAGGTTTTTTGCAGAAAATTTCAGAACAGGTTTTAACATTACTATAATGAAAATATAAATTCCTGACAAAAGTCAGCTTTCTAGGAGAAAGATAGGTTTATTAGGATTGTCAAACTCCAAATGAAGAGTTAATGAAATCCTCAAATCCTGCTGCCGTATTAATGAAAAGACTCAAATGCGAAGTCAGTGGGAAGTTGCAGTCATTGCCATGGTTAAAAAGTGGCTAACCTGTCTCACTTTACAACTGAGTATATAAAATGGGCTTTTATTAAGAAGAAGAAAAAGAAGAAAAGACAAACAGGAAAAAAAGCAAAGGAAGGTAGAAGATAAAGAATAGAAGAAGAAAAAGAAAACAGAATTTCTAAAGGAGCTATTATTTATAAAAGTATGATATAAATTGCCTAAAAAAGATTTGCTTTATTAGTTAAGTTAGCTCCTGTTAAAGGTCTAGGTAATGTGAGGCATGATGAAAATCTGACTGAACACACTTCTCTCTGCTTTGGAAAGAGGGAATCTGTTATGTTTCACTGGTTATTCTTTGGGAAATTTATTTTAATATCACATAGAATAACCTTCTAAATAGGTATAAGATGGGTTAAATGAAAATTTAAGAAGATACTTCAAATCCATAACCCAGCAATTTACTGCTTAAAAGACATTTAATTGAAAATTTAAGTTTGGCTTTTAAATAAAACCTAAACAATGTTATTTGATTTCACATTTACCAGAACAAAAAAAACATTTTAAATATTCTGACAATATCATGTGCTGGTAAAAATATGGAATAACGGGAACTTTTATATGTGAGCAGTGGTTGTATAAACTGAGTTCTGAGAACAATTTGGCAATATCTATTAAGTTGATCATGATCCAGTGTTCCACTTCTAAGTGCTGCATTTACTTCAGAGAAACTCTTGCATATGTGCACAAGAAAATATGCATAACGGTATTCAGTGAGACATTGTTGTTTATACAAAAAGACAGAAACAACCTAAGTATTCATTATTAGAAGTAAATAATTTTATACAGAGCAGTAACAAAGAATAAGGAAAATAAACAGAAAAACGTTGAGAGAAAAAGGCAAAGTCTTAATAATTTATACAATATAATACCTGTTATTTAAATGTTTGAAACATGTACAAGACACATACACAACATATATCATATATTTGTCTATAAAAGTATGAAAACATGGGTGGAAAGGATACATTTCAATTCAAAATGGTCATTATGGCCATGATGCCAAGTGGTTGGCAAAGGATAGAATCAATTTGTCTGCACAGAGGTGATTTTGAACCAAATTTTTTTTTATGTTTTTTCATAATTATCTAAAAGAGAAAGTGATAATAGTTTGTAAATATAAGGTAGGGTAGGTATAAGGTTTTTGTTAGATTATTTTCTGTATTTTTAAATATGAATTAGTTAAAAATAAAGAACCATATTTATTTTACCATGTGCAAGAATTATCTAATGCATTATTTGATAGTAGTAGTATTAATGGGTTATTTTGTGTAGTTTCATTAATTTTATTTCAGTTCAGGCTGTATTTTTCATTTTAGTCAGCTGGCCTATATTCTTCTTAAATTGTATGCTTATAGCATAGAGTTTTTTTAAAGACCAATATGCATTTGGATTACAAACTTATTTATCAAAGATTTAAAAAATATCTGTAGTACAGAACTCTGCAATATTTCTATTTGTTTTTTTCAAGATTAATTTGAATGCTCAAAATATTATTCATAAAGTATAAGCTCTGAAAAAATAAAAGTCACCATTGAGAAAATGTAACTTTATTCTGTTCTGGCTATTCTGATTTATGAAAATTATACGTGCTATTTCTGAGAAAAAACTGCTTGTCATTAGTGCTGATCTTACTCATTAATACTAAGGAATTATATTGGGGGCAACAATGTATTTTCATCTTCATCTCTAGGGGGGCAGCCTTGACCCTTTAACTTGCTTTATTACCATCTTTCACAATAAGTCATTAGCCAATCATGGACAGCCATTTAGAGAGCAAAAATAATAATTTAACATTTAAAGAACTTTTATGATTTGTAAGATGATAGTAAGCATTTTACATGAATTATCCTATATGATTTTAACAACCTATAGGAAGAAATTATTATTTACTTTTCAGAGATGAAGAAACTGAAGCTTAGAGGGGCCATAACTATTAAAAAAAACTCTAGGTGAATAAGAACATTATCTGAAAGCAGTTTTTTGGGAAATGTCATGGCAAAAGAGGTCTATGTTTTGATTGGCAAAGAAATCTGCAAAGAAGTTGAAAATGATGCTTGCTGGTGGACAGAAAAGAGAGAGCTATAGATATGTGGTATGGGCAGAATAGGAGCTGGCTACTTCTGGAAAAAGGAAGCAGGTCCTTCTCTTGATAATATTAAGAGATGAGTCCCACATACTTGGTGCATTTGTCTTCTTTGTTTTTTATATACCTTGAGGGTTCCTGTGGAGGAAATCAAATTGTAAATGACCAAGGCGAGACAGAGGAATATCAAGAAGAAAATGGTGAATGAAGGGTAGATTTTAGATGTACATGACACCTGCAGAGGGTAATAAGAGGGAAGATGAATATGGATGATTTGTTCAGGAAGCTTGTGCGGCTGGTAGTGAATAGAAGCACAGGAAATGTCAGGAAAACCAGGCAACTGAATACTAAGGGAAATGATGAAAAGATCTCCTACATTAAGTCAGGGAAAAAAAATTAGATACAGTAAAAATATTTTGTAGATTGAAGTAATTTGGAAATTTTCAATATTCACATGAAGCTTGCATGTTTAATACTGCATAAATGTTAGAGCACTGCTATTTAATAGAACTTTTTCTCTAGCCCAGGCCCAATTGGAACAAGTTTACATAAAAAGGGTATTTATTTTCAATAAACTTCAAACTATTTGTGCCCATCACCCAGTCAACTTTCTCTTTCTTTATCTCAACTTCTCCATTGACTTCTTTCTCCTTTTGTCCAGAGACCTGATTTTACAATTAATTTTCCACTACAACTTTTTCATACTGCTTTGCACCTTGCACTAAGTTAATACCTTTTTGTTCCTAATTCTAAAATTGATGTTTTTTTCTCTTTTTGCTTTTCCCCTGTCATTTTTGTCCTTTGTTTACACCTCATCTCATGTCTTTACTTACTCTTTCAGATCTGCTCTTTGCCTTTTCCTCTCTGTCCCCTGTCCGCGAAGTCTGATCTATGTAGACAACACATTCATAGATCCTCTTAGTCTCTAGTGAGTGGTGAGAGGTGTGCTACAGGAGAGCAAAGGAAGAAGAGAGAGAGGTCAGTGAGTTCAGTTCCCCGATTCTCTCCTTGAAGGATCAACTCATCTTGGCTCTGACTCTTGACCAAAGGTCAGAGCTCCTGTCACGTAGTCTTTCCTATAAGACTTGCTCTTTGGCTCCCCATAACCACATTTTCTTCTTCAATATAAACCTGGAAATAGTAATAGTTCAGCAATTACTAGCTCTTGACTCCGGTGATATTTTCTATGATTTCTTGGTACTCCACCCACTAAGGAATACACTTTGGTAAATAGTTAATTTATTAGATCTTCCAATTGTTCAAATCTGATTATGACATTCACTTGCTGTTGGGACTCTCACTGAACAAACTGCTTTCAGGCATTTTTTGTCTCTATTTCACTCTTTCCTAATTTAGTTGGTCTTAGGCACCCATTTGTCTATCATGTAATTATTACTCTGTTTTAATCTTTACTCCATTAGGAAGCTTGTAGAGTAAAAATATGTCAAGATCAAAAGTATGAACATTCTGGTGTTGGCTTTGCCATTTACTAGCAAGGTGATCATAAGTAGATCACTTTATTTCCTCTGAATGTCTTTTGTAAATGCATAAAATGAAAAGAGTTATGTTTGATGATTTCTCAGATTATCTTCTAGCTTTCAGATTCTGTAACTTCAAAAAATAAATACATGATTTTTGATCTCACTGCTCATTTCTATTCTAAAGTTTATTGTGATTTTGTTGAGGACTATTTCTTTCTGAGAAAAATGTACTGCTTTTTATATTATGACTAAAAAATTTAAATGGAAGAAAACAAACCCGAATGATTTCAAGACATAAAAATTTCAATATAAAAACACAAACAACTCTCATTGTTGTATAGTTTTGAATTTGAAATTTAAACAATAAAATTCTATTTAAAACTCAAAGCCAAAGAAGAAAGTTAAGTGTGGGTAGTTACTTATTTAATATGCATTAATTCTATGTTCTTTGAACCTTTAGATTCAATGAATACAATTTACTTAAATTTCAGGCATGGGCTATTGGAAGAGCAGTTTCTGTAAATTTTATCTATAAAAGGTTTAGCTGACAGTTGAACTTTTTCATTTCATTTTCTTCTTATCTCTTTAGAAAGGAAGATAAATGTTTTTGAATTATATAACATTCCAAAAAAGAGAAAGAGACACATTGCATTGATTGGTCAGATTAAAAAAAATATTTTGTCTATATTTTAACTGAAGAATATAAGATTTAGTTATTTTAACATGAGATTTTGATAATTGTTTCATTGGACTTCATATTAAAGATAAGAATCTATAATAGAAAATTAAATCCAAATAAAATTGTGCATCTTTTTTTACCTGGAGGGTGTATTTTTTCCCCCAAAGAATTCAAGCAAATACACCTGTATTAATAAAATTCTTTATTTTTGATAGCTTCTGAAAAGAAAAAAAATGTATGTAGTATTCAATATTTAAATTCCAATCTTGAGGAAGACCCATGTTGCCATGCAATTGGCCACAGAATTCAGTTTCTGTCATGGAATTTACCCCGTGGAGATCACTGTGCAGCTCCACTCTCATGTGGCTGACAGAGAGGTGAGGCGAGTATTGCATTTGCTTTGCTTTGGCTCTTGCTTAGGAAAATTGTTCAGGCAATTGCTCTTTGTAGCATGTAATGCTGTTAGTTCTTATTCCACGGCAAACACACTCCCATCCCCGAGGATACCACAAAATGGATGAAAGAAAAACTATTTCTTCTGAGCATATTGGTCAATCTATCAACAGAAAGCTGTAGCTTTTCAATCCTGCCTTCTTGGACTCTGTGTGTGAATTCCAAAATGCCATTTACTCAATGTTGAGCCAGGTATTAATCAGCATTGTGTTAACACTCCCTTTCTAATTCAAATACATTATGTTTTAAAAAGAAATACAGTAAAAAACTTCAGAAAAGATAGAAAAAGATAGAAAAGGAGGAATGACTCTGAATACATGCTTATGCATTACTTATAACATTTTTATGTGAAATGTGTGAATATGTATATTTTACGCTTTTAATAATTGATATAAAACAAAAGTCTGCTCCTAAATTCAAGCCAGAAAAATGAGATGACAATAAAATCTGATCTCCTTTTTGGTAGCATATGTAGCATTGACAATAATCTTCATTTTTGACATCATAGTCACTGTATCTGATGGAGTCAATGTGCCCACCAGGGGGCGATGTTTTGCCCATCTGGGGCGTTGCTCCTCTGCAATTGGAGCCATTCTATTGCTTGAGGCGGAGACCATGGAGCCGTCCTCAGTGCCCCGGCCAACTTTGTTTTAATGGAACCTTGGCTGTGGGAGGGTAAGAGAGAAACAGAGAGGAAGGAGAAGGTGAAGGAGAGGGGGAGGGGTGGAGAAGCAAATGGGCACTTCTCCTGTGTGCCCTGGCTGGGAATTGAACCGGGACTTCCACACGCCAGGCTGATGCTCTACTGCTGAGCCAACCGGTCAGGGCCTTAATGAATTCATTTTTAAATATGCACTAAAGCAATACATTTGGTAGAATAGAAAGAGAAAGCAATTCATTATTAATATCACTTCTTTTATTGGACAAATTGTTAAGTTAGGAAAAAGAAAAGAGTTTTCATGAGTCATGTCTACTTGGGTAGTTTTCACACAGGTAATAATAGGATAAGAGAGATGTAGCTTTCAAGAAAATATAGGCAATGAGGAGATTTGCTTATTTTTTCATTGTTCATTGCAACTCTGAGAGTATTCATTTAGCTTCGAATGGTTTGTTTTTCTGAACTCAGTTATGAAGTTCATTTTCTTTGTCTACCTGATCAGTTATTTTTTAAAAACTTGGCCTTATGGAAAGTTAATTATTCAAGACCATGCAAAGATAGAACAGAAGAGTAAAGATTTCTCTATTTAATCACTTGATTAATTGAAAATAGATAAAACGTTATGATAGATAATTTTAGACAAAGAGCAAAAAAAAAAAAAAAAAAAGGTGAATTTGCCTTGATAATCCAAAACTATGCCTGTGCCTGAGTATATCCTAAAAACTATTACTAATATAAGGAAAGGCACCCATAAGCCTTATTTTACCTGAAATAAAGCAATCTATTAACTGTCTCATTCAGGGGAGACAGTAGAAAATATCATCCTCCAAAATGTATGTGTTCAAGTTTACCCATTCTAAGAGGGGCCATTGGGATCTGGACCCTGCCACTGTCCCAAAGCAGACACCTCTATTCTATTATTAAATGGTGCCAAACTAGTTATTTCAAAGATCTGAGTATCTAACAAGCTAACAGGGCTCCTTTTTGTTTCGATGTTTTCTTTAGCAAATACATAAGTAACTTCATACTGCTAAAACTGATTCAAAATAAATCAACCGTGACCATTACCACCAACTGAGACCATTGGAAAGGGGCTCTGGCATAGTGTAATTAGTTGCCATTACATGGCAGCAATCCTGTACTTTTCTTACTGACTCTGACCCACTACATTGCTTAAGTATTTGCATGCAAACTTATGATAATTTATCCCCTTCTGTGTCAAGTGTCTTAAAAACTTTGTGGTTTGCGTAAGCAATTTTATATCACAATGGGTTTGTAATATGCACGGAGTATCCTTTCTGATTAGCCATGCCTCAGCAGTTATCCACTCTATTTCCATATTTGTCTGTCTTTCTCACCTCTATTTTTCCTCCCCTTCCAATCCAGGCTTCCTCATTTTCTGAAAAGAAAAAGTCTGCTTATGAAAATTAACTAGTATTCAAATTAGCTGCTCAGAATGAGGGTTGGAGAAAGCAAGATGGTGTTCTTTGCAAAATCAGCTGTCTCAATTACACATTAAAATGATTTCTGTCAATTCAAAGATTGGAGGAAAATATCATGGCCAGGTACAAATGAAAAGTTGTTCATTAGAATATATATTTTAATTCTCTCATTATCAAATTATGGAAAATGAGGCAAAATAAATATTAGCTAATTTAACAAACTATGAAGTGACAAATGTATTCTTAGGGCAATTTGTAGTACACATGCACAATATTATACTTAAGTTGTGTATAATTTAAGAAGCAAGTTATTTAGGCACAAGATTTTGTTTTCTTTAGATACATTATTTTTATTTCTATTTTTGTTCCATTTCCTAGTAGAGTCAGTGATTTTTATTTTAATTATATTTTGGGATGTATATCATTCATATTATTGGTCACAAAATGCAACAGTAAAAACTCAAACTAGTTTTATTATAAGAACTATTATAAAAGCAATGATTTTCGCTAACTTCTGTAAGTAACAAATACATTGGGGTGAGGTACTTTTAGCTGCCCCAGACCCATTGTCTGAGCCTGAGTTAAAATCATTGTGTGTCATAAGAGGCCTTTTATCCAATAACAGTTGAGAAATCCTAGCAGAACTAAGTCAATAAATCAAACTCCCAAGTCTCCAACAGAAAAAAAAATCAAAGTTTTGTCACAAAAAGATTAAAATCATATGGATGTTCATTTAATTTCACAGGAAAATGTGGTTGGCTAATTCAAAATAAAGGCTCTGTGAACGAACATGAAAACTGTACTTGGACAGTTAGTTTAATCAAATTCCAAAGTTTAGAATGTTTTAAAGATGACCTACCCCTGCATGCTTCCAAAATTGGAAGTGTTTTCTTTTATATAGCAATTTATTCTTATAGCTATCAATGGAAAGGGTCTGATCCTTTGCATCACAAATAAAAATGATGGAGATGTGTGAAAATTGAAGCCAAGCCTGAGATCACTGGGTGTTGAACATTAAAAATGATGACTAGCTACAGAAGCTCATTTTTTTTCTTTCATGATTTGATGCAGTGTGAAACACTGATTCACTCAGAGAGCTTTTCTGCCACGAAATTGTTTTATATAAACTTGTCTTTCGTGGCTCATTGACAACTGTTCAATAAATCTTCAAAGTGATTGTTCATGAGAATATAGACATTAGTATTAACTTTAAAACTTGTCTTTTTAGGTTAAATGTAAGAATATCCTAAAAGTTTAAACAATTTTATTCTTATTCTGATCTCCCATTTTCATTACTGTAACATGTAAAATCTAAACCTAAATATGAATTTACTTATTGACAAATGCTGTCATTTGATTACTTCCTGGCTCTAAGGATAAGAAAATTTTATAATTAATTCTTACTCCAGTGGTGGCTTATTACATGAATTTTGGTGATAAAACACTTGATGTCAGTTCCCAACATGAGTCATCTGTACATTGCTTTTTCATTTTATTTTTTTTTAGGCTCAGTTAGATGGAGCAAACCAAATAGCCATGAAATAAAATGTTTGTTTTCTTAAAACATTAAGTTATTTCCTGTTTTAACTGCTTATTGGGAAAGACATAATTTGAATTTAAAATTACAAATATTTGTGGTTTTGTATTGGCAAACAATTTTTGTTACCTTAAAGTATTGACTGAAAATATCCTTACATATAGTATTGAATTTTATATTTATTAATAATTTTTAATTGAATGAGAAATATAACATCATAATTAGGATAACATTTTTCTCCTTATTAACACTGGTGAGAAAAACATCAAAGAATGAGATTAGATTGAAATGTATTTTAAAGGTATAGATTTTTACAGGATCCAGACCAAATCTTTACTTTTTCTCTGTTTTAAAGCAAATTTAGCTAAGAGGTTTTCAAAAAAGTTCTTGTTTTTTCCCAATATTCTATATATTCTATATGGTCTATAAGGGACATAAAATTTACTACAAATTTTAGCATATCTATCTATTATCTATCTATCTATCATCTATCATCATCTATCATTTATGCTTTAAGTCTCATTACCTTGGACTATGAGTGTCAATAAGCTAAGTGCACAGTAAGAACTGTATAGTACAGAGATTCACTAAATTGAATCTCTGCTCAGCCAGTAGGCAGATATGGATTCTCTTGATGGTCGTGCCTGATATTGTAGCAACTAGCTCCATGTGATTACTGAGAAATTGAAATGGGGATTGTGTGACTGAAGAACTAAATTTTTAACTATATATATAAAATTTAAATTAATTGAACCCTAATTTAAATGATATTTGATTCACTTAATAAAAATTTTTAAAGTTTATTTGGAAAACTTGGGTATGTGAACCTACTTTTACAATTGTAGTTTTACTAAATCTAAATACAAACATAGAAAGTATTGCTGATTATTTACTGCATGAAATAAGATGTCCATAAGTGTAAAATACACTCTAGATTTAAAGACTTAGTATTGTTAAAAAAAATTTTCATCTAGTTGGCTTTTATTTAGTGATTTATGAATTGAGAAGCATTCAGTCTAGAAAACATAAAGGAACTTTAAAGAGTTGTATGATAAAAATGAACAGGAACAATGAAGTTACATTGGGCATTTGCTGATTAGTTAAAGCAGGATTACTTCCCTTATATGGAGCAGATTGTGCATGGGATGATTAATAGACCTAAGCTTTCTATTTTGGGGAGAGCCTGGGTGCTCTTTTTTAAGCTTTCTGTGGATTTAAGACTTTTCAAAATAAAAATATATACAGAGAAAAATTTTTTCTAAGAGAGAGAGAGAGGTAGGGAGAGACAAACAGAGAGACAAGAATATTTAGTTATTCTTGTATTTGCCCTGACTTGGAATCAAACTGGCAACCTCTACACTTCTGATGAGATTGGGTGCGTTCAGGATGGTATGGCCGTAGACTAACCTCTACACTTCTGGACAGTGTTCCAACCAACCAAGCTATCTAGGCAGGCCTCAATTTTTTAATTTATTGATTGATTTTTAAAAAGACAGAGAAAAGAAAGGAAAGCGTTCATTTGTTGTTCCATCCAGTCTTGCATTCTTTGGTTGCTTCCTATGTGTGCCCTGTTGGGGATTGAACCTGCAACCTTGTCATTTTAGGACAACACTCTAAGCAACTGTGCTAACCTACCAGGGTCACATAAGCATTTTTATGAATAGTAGCATAAAGGATAAGAAATGTGATTAATAAACTCAAGCTTCCAACATAGTTGTGGTAAATATTTGCAACATATATAACAAATGCTAAATAAAACTGGTATGTAAGAAAATTTTAAGATAGATTAAGAAAAAGATCACCTTAGTAGAAAAATCTATCAAATAACATGAACAGGTTATCAACAGAGTTACAAAAATAAAGGGTGAACAGACTTAAGAAAATGTTTATCACTGATAATCAAAAGCATAAACTTATATACAATACTGAGTTGATAAAACTCAAGTTTCTACATGTGTTTCTTACTTTCACAATAGAACATTTCACTCTTGTCACCAGATGTCTTTATTTTCCACACACCAAAATATTTTTTGCAACACAGATGCCCTATAGTTCAATTCAATTCTAACACTCTCTACCTGGACATATAGTGTCAAATCACACAGGTTAAGGCAGTGGTTCCCAAAGTGTGTGCCAGGGCGCACTGGTGTGCCCTAGAAGATTTCCAGGTGTTCCCTATGGTATTTCAGAGAAATATGTGCCTGTTGGGGACCAAAAAACCAACAGGGTTTTTGGAGTTTAGATTTTTGTGGGACAGAGGTGTGGGGAATTGGCTGTAAGCTGTCAGTCTGCCCAACCCCTCACCTCACTTGCCTGATTAGGTTGCAAAAGGCTGTTAAACTGTGTTGCTGGATTGTTTACACTACCCCCCATGTTCCCCAGAAAGACTGGAGACAAATTTCTTCTATCCTTTGTTTGGAGTCAATTTAAGATGATATGTATGGTGGGGGTTTTCTGCACTCAACACAATTAAGAGTAAAAAGAGGAATTCTTCAATGTATTGACAAGGAAATGAGAGTTTGCATTTTAAATATATGCCCAAACATTGAAGAAATCACTAGGACACATCAGGCTCATGTTTCTTATAAACACAAGAATGAAAAAACTTAACACATTTGCTCTGGGACCTGCCGAATTTATTGATACTAAATCTTACTAAGAACTAAGAATGTATCTATATACATAAAAAGATAACTTTCTTGTCATTTTTTAATTTTTTAACCTCTCTTTCTTATGAATTCAAAAAAGCATAATTCAAAAAATGTAACATAAAAATATTTTTGTCAGAATAAATTTAATTTTGTTGTATTTATTTCATTTAATTACAATAAAAGCAGGCTTGGACTTTATATTTTTTCTTTAATATTTGACTTAATTATTATAACATATTTCTCAGAAATTTGTATATAGTGCACCAGCAATTATTTGTAGGATTTTAAATGTGCCCCAACTTCAAAAAGTTTGAGAACCACTTGGTTAAGGGCTCAGTCTCACAAGACTGTTTTCACCTTATATCAGATGCTGATCACAAGTAGTGGGTACCTAAGTTATCCAAAATATCTTGGCTACAAATAATAGCTCAGGGAAACGTACACATTACCAGTTTATTAAAGATACAGATGAACAGTCAAATGAAGAGGTTCGCAGGGTAAAGTTTGAAAGTGTGCAAGTGCAGGCGTTTCTGTTCCATGGAGTTGGAGTGCATTGCCATCTAAGTAGGTAGATGTATTCTTCAACTGGGAAGCTCACTCAAACCTTTATTATTGGGATTTTATGGAGGCTATGAGACTGACATATTATTAACTCTGTTTCCATCCTCTCTTCACTCTTTGTGAGGCTGAAAGCTCCAGCCTTCTAATCATGGCTACTCTTTCATGTGATCAGTCCCCATTCAGGAGCCATCCAGGAATCCACCCAGAATAGTCTGAATAGAACAAAAGATGCATTAGTGCTCTTATTTCTTAGGAATTTACTAAGGTTTTAAGAGTCCTGTGTTAAGGACAGGGTCAAAGACAAATATAATAACAAGAAATGCTCCTAGTATTCTTTTCACTTGAAAATCACAGTGGTTTTTGGGAGAGCTGTGTCAGGAACCAGGGGAAGAGACCAATATATATATATATATGTATTTTATTATGTCATAAATACCGAGGTACAAATTTGCTTCTTACTTTTGAAATGATAAATAATATGACAATCCAAGGAAAGGGATCCTCTCAAACTGCTGGAAAAGTACAATATCTTGAGAAAATTATGTATACATTTGTATTGATTAATATATCCTAAGAAAATCAAAAGTGTAGTCATGTGTCACAAAATGATGTTTCAGAGGAATAACTGTGTCCCATAAGATTATAATGTAGCTGAAAATTTTTTGTTTAGTGACATCATAGCCATTGTAATATTGTAGCAAAGTGGTGATCTTAATGTAAACATACAGTATGGACAGATGTATAAAGGCACTGTATATCACATGCTTGCTGTACTTTTTCTATGTTTAGATATGCTTAGTTAGACAAATACCATTTGGATACACAAATACATTCAATTGCCTACAGTATTTAGTAGAGTAACATGCTATTAATATTTATAGTCTTGTATTTTAAGAGCAAATAAGCTATATATCACATAGCTTAGGTAGTAAGCTATACCATCTAAGTTTATATAATGCATTTTATGATACTTTCACAATGACAAAATTGCCTAGTGATACAAATCTGAAAATGTATGTATCCTTGTCATTAAGGGCCAAATAACTATATCAGTAAAAATGCACCTACAAAGATTTATTTAAAAATATTATAAATTCCGAATTCTGTTTCTTTATATTTAGTAAATAAAATATTTAAAATATATTTATTTTGGTAGAGTAACAGGTATTCAATGAAATAATCACTGTAAATTAAGAGGATTAAGTGAAATGACATATGAACAGTTAATGACAGTACAGAATTCAAGTAGAAATGATCAACACAGATCCAGTTAGGGGATTCTGTAAGTAAATTATATAATTTCTATATAACAAGAAACAGTAAAGCCATTAATAATTATGTGTTCAAAGATTCCTAGATAATTTTCCAAAAAAATAAGGTTTATGAAATAAATTATAATTTTAATTTTGGAAAATAAATACATAATTACTTAAATTTATACTAATATATGATAATAGAAAGCCAAATAACAAAATAGTAACAGTGTTTTAGATGGTAGAATTACAGATAATGTTAATTTTTTCTATTTTTCTCCCCAAGTTTCTCACTTATTGCACTTACTTATTCACAAAAGCCAACAACACTACAACAGTCTTTTACAATATTTTTAATAGCATACAACTGAAATTTCTAGAGAGCAATACTTAATTCAAGTAAAGCTAGTGCAAAATCTTCTGTTGCTTCTTTGCAAGAATACTTGACAATTGAGGCTGCAGTTCTGTTTCTGAGAAGTGAAACAGTCTATTGATATTCATTCCAAATCTCTGTTTAGTTTTCATTAGAGGTAGTAAGAAATATGATTAAAAATGTAATAGCTTTGTAACTAAAAGATGGATATTCTTCTTCCAGTGATATCCAAAATTGTGACAATGATTGCATTTTATCTTTGGACACATGTTTGAGTGACATCAGAAGATAAATCTATCAGTTTTTCTTTTTCACAATGATTAAGAGAACAGGAGTTGATATCTTCCATGCATGGGTTATTGATCCAGAGGTTACCTTTACAGGGACCCTTATTTTCAGGGTATTATTGGTCAAAGTTTTGAACTAACACTCTTAAATGTTGACTTACCTTAAATTTGAATTTCCAGTTGATGTCGGTAGCATTCAAAAAACCTTAGCAATGTGGAAACATTTCTACATCTTCCTGTATGCAACTTTCTCAAAATCAAGTTTCTTTTTGAATGTATCCATTTTATTTCTTAGTGTAAAAATGTTTGTGTTAAACCCCTGTAGAAGTACTTAGTTAACTGAAGAGGCTAAATATATCGGCCACATATGCAAGCTTAGCCATCCATTCTTTATCCAATAAAAGCTCTGCTAATACAGAGTTTTGCTCTTGTAGAAACTGTTTCACTTCTCTCAGCTCAAAAAGGCATGAAAGAAATCTTTTCACTTGAGAGCCACTTCACTTCTGAATAGAGAAGGAGATGTTGGTGTTGTGAATCTGTGCTTTCTTATAGTGTCGTGAACAGTCTGGAGTTCAGACCTCGACTACAGATACCATTAACAATCTTCATTGTGTTCAATTAAGGGGAAACTTTCTTTGTAGCTAAATGCTTCCACTAAATCATACAGTGTGTGGACAACATTTCTGGGTATAAAATATCCTTTATTTTTAAAATTACCCCTGACTGATGTCCAATCATGCTCACACTACCATCACTACACACTTCAATGTACTTTCCCAGTCTAAGCCTTCTGTTTGAAAGCACTTATTAAGATCAATAAATATTTCTGAACTTACTAGTAGTCCAAGCAGGTAGGCCAAGACAACAGAGTAGTTTTTTTTTTTTTAAGTGAGAGGAGGGGAGATAGTGAGACAGACTCCTGCACTGAGCCTCAAACAGGATTCACCCAGCAACCCCCATCTGGGGCCAGTGATTAAATCAACCATGCTATCCTCAATGCCTGAGGCCAATGCTCGAACCAAGTGAGCCACTGGACACAGGAGAGAAAGATGGAGAGAAGGGGAAAAGGAAGAGGGAGAGAAGCCGATGGTCACTTCTCTTGTGTGCTTTAACTGGGAATCAAAACCAGGATGTTTATATGCCGGACAGATGCTCTATCCACTGAGCCACTGTCCAGGGCCAACAAAACATTTTGATTGCTTTATCCCCTCTACAATTTGCTCTTCAACATCATTGGCCACATTAGCAATTCTTTGAATGGTATTGTCTGAAATAGGTATGGCCTTGAATTTTTGTGCTGCTTGAGGTCTTGAAATTTCCTGAGTGACATCTAAGATGCAAGACTTTACTCATTCTTCATCAACTGTGACTGTTTTTGATTCTGATATTCAAAGGGCAGCTAAACAAGACACTCAAAGCAGTGATTTTTCACTAGTTATCATTTTCTTCATTTGGATTTTCTGACTTTTCATTTGATTGAATAATCTTTTCAAAAAAAAAATCCAGTGGCTTCTCAATAAAATTGCTATGCTTCTAATGCAAATAATGAATAAGTTTGGAAGGTTTCATTGCATCATTTGACAGAATTTAAAAACATACTATATACACAATCTGTAGTGATAATTCACTATCAGGTGCTATCATGAAGCCAGCTTTTAAATATTACTTACTATATGCCTAACAAAATTTCCTTCTCTTTTTTTTTGTATTCCATTGCACCTTCCAAATTATCAACACCTTTTTTTTTCTGTTTATTTTAAACTTGACCTACTAGTACTTGGTTTACTTTTGTTGTCATCACTACTTTTCTTTTGACTCCTGTTTTTGCTTTTGAAGATGGTTAAAAGGTTTTGTTGTCATTTTCTTTTTTCTTTTGTTAAGTGAAAAGAGGGGAGGCAGAGACAGACTCCCACATGCATCCCAACAGGGATCCACCCAGCAAGCCCACTAAAGGGCAATGATCTGAGTATCTGGGGTGGTGCTCTGTTGCTCAGCAACTGAGCTCTTCTTAGCACCAGAGGCAGAGGCCATGGAGCCATCTTTAGAGCATGGGGTCCACTTGCTCCACTGGAGCCATGGCTGTAGGAAGGTAAGAGAGAAAAAGAGAAAGAGAGAGAAAAGTGAAAGGGGGAGAGGTGCAGAAGCAGATGATCACTTCTCCTGTGTGCCCTGACAAGGAATCAAACCCAGGATATCCACATGCTGGCCAGATGCACTATCACTAAGTCAACAGCCAGGGTTATGTTTTACTTTACATTTTGTCAGGTTTAAAATTTATAGTACAATGACACTATATCACACATTGGTGTTTTTGCAAACTATATGGACATATCTGAACAAGTGAGTTTATGCACAAGTCTTGTGAAAGAGTGAAAAAAAAAGAACTACTGAGAGAGGAGGAGGCCAGAAGCAGAAACAAGCAGCAGCTGAACTTTTATCATATTGCACATGGTAGTGCAGTACAGTGTAAGCTGGTACGTGGTTTCTCATTGCCTCATGGATGATGCATTTAATACTACATATGTAGGTTTGTCTGAACGTTATTTGTGCAAGCATGAAAAAATGAAAAAGAGAGAGAGTTGAAGTTAGAGCTTGTGCATAATCTAGCGTCAGCCAGAAACAAAAATGTGCAATGAAAAAAGTGTTATCTTACTGTGCATAACTGTGCAACAGGATACAAACTGGTGCTTGATCTCTGAACTCCACATGTACAATGCATTGAATACATTGTGTATTACATAAGTGTTTCAGAATGCTTTTTGTCTTTTGTACAGGATTTGTAAATGCTCGTTGTTTGAATGAACCTACAAGTTCCAAAAATATCTAAGTCAACTTCAGTAGTACTGTAATTCCCTCAATGATGCAGGCTGATAAGTGGCAACCACACTGAGCATAAGCATAAGATAATTAGATCTATGATCTTCATACAACATCAGGATGGTTAATGCTTTTGTGGACTGGCATAACATTTCTGGGGGACCAACGATTGAAAAACACTGGACTAGGGTATTCCAGAATGATTAGTTTAAAGCATTATTTCTGGAAGAGGCTGAAACTGCAATTAAGTATTAAGTCTTGGTGGGACTTACCACAGTGACTTCATTTTAGGTCTGTTGTTTCTTTTTAACAGAAGAAATAATGACACTCAGTGTAAGACAACATAACTATAAATCTTAATCTATCAATTTAAAAAAATTTCTTACAATTTAAATTATTTGATTAAAAAGCTGATATTTTATTATTCAAGATAAAGCAACTTTTCTTGTTTGCAGTATTTTCTTGTTAAGTAATATTTCTTCTCTCTTATTTCCCCGTGCTAACAGTTTTTAAGGTTTAGGCTTATAAGAAATACTACAACAGGAAGCTAATTTAGGTTATTTAGAGTGTCTTTCTGAATTCTCACCACATTACTACATCATTAAATATTATGTACATTATTAAATGTCCTTTATATCAAATTAAGGTTTTTTTCTCACAAACAGGGTCAAAACTAAGTTGCATTACTTTGAATTACTATTGTATTAAATTATATAATATATGTATTTTTAAACTAAAAAAGGAATACCCTTAATTTATATATTCACTTCTTGAAACACAGAGGAAAATGTAATGACAGAAAAATAGGGAGGCAATTTTGTTTCCTTACACAATAAATAGCCATGTTTGCTGGTGTTTAACATTTTTTAACTGCTTCTGTGCCTTGAGATAAAGATTTCAGCATGTATTTTATTCTTGGTTATCTGGCTCCAACAGAAAATTGCCCGGGAGCTGGAAGGATAGGCATTTAAAACACAAATATTTAGTTACCTCTTTTGACTGGTTAAGAGGCAGTCTATCTTGTAGAGAAATGAATGATTTTGTTTGGGCTGGTGCTTGGCTATATCAGAGAATGAATGTCTGACACTCCCTCTGTGGGCTGGAAGCAAATTGAGAACTTAACAGCTTTATATCATTTTCTCTTTGTACCTATATTATTTTTTTTTTAAAAATAGGGGATTTCCAGATTGGACATACTGAGAACCAACTACAAATATGATAAGCATGCTATACAAAATGGTTAATTTCTTAGTCAGAACAAAGAATTGTTCATTCTTTTATAGAATGATCTCAAATTGGTTTGCATGTAACTGCCACTGATTGGTTCCTCTTCCTAAAATAACATAAAAGAGCTCCCCCCCTTTTCCCCTACATTATAGCTTTTCTTTATTTGACATTTTCTAAGGTCCGTAGAAGCCCATGTTAGAACATATGATATTTTGACTTATAGTGCCTAAAACAATTATGAATTTGCACATCCATGTTAGAATAGAGGATATGCAATTATTTCTTAAAAGTCAAGAGCTGGCCCTGATCTGTTGGCTTAGTGGTAGAGCGTCGGCCTGGCGTGCAGGAGTCCCAGGTTCGATCCCCGGCCAGGGCACACAGGAGAAGCGCCCATCTGCTTCTTCACCCCTCCTCCTCTCCTTCCTCTCTGTCTCTCTCTTCCCCTCCCACAGCCAAGGCTCTATTGGAGCAAAGTTGGCCCGGGCGCTGAGGATGGCTCCATGGCCTCTGCCTCAGGCGTTAGAATGGCCCTGGTTGCAACAGAGCGATGCCCCAGATGGGCAGAGCATTGCCCCCTGGTGGGCATGCTGGGTGGATCCCGGTCAGGCGCATGCGGGAGTCCGTCTGACTGCCTCCCCGTTTCTAACTTCAGGAAAAAAAAAAAAAAAAGGTCAAGAGCTAACCCAACTTGGGACCTAAAAGAGAACTTGTCAAGTATTTTCATATTTAATCACAGCTTTTTTGTCGTAAAATTTGAGAATTGGTGAAAATGTGATTATGTATCAAAATCACATGTATGAGAAATTGAGACTGTAGTAGATTTTATAGTTGTAAGAAAATTTCTTGATCAAACTGAATAATAATATATATCTTTAGGACATCAGAATTCTTCTGCAATCAGAATTTATTGGTAATTGTTTTGAAATGTGTGAGAAGGTGAATGTCACTTGGGTGGTGCGAGGTGTTTTGATAAAAACCAGTGGTATATTACTAAGATTTCATTTTAAGAGAAAAGAAAAAGACCATGGTGCAGTTAATATATTGTATGCTTGTTGGAGTCTAATTCTAAAGCACTTTTCACACAAGATAATTTTAATAATTAAGATTGTCATTATGCTACTGCTGACACTTTCAAATGTCTACAGGGAACTGAGCTCATCTGTGTGTATGTGTGTATGTGTGTGTGCTTTCATTTACATAACTTTACCTCATACTTTTTAGCAGCATTTAATCTGGCATAAAATCAGATTTATTAGTGTGAATTAGCCTTAGTCAGAGGGCAGGAAAAGGTAGGATGTAAAGTTCTAATATTAATGTTATTTGAAATTAGGCATTTGGTTTATAATTATTGTTTGTGCTTCAATTGTTTTGTCTAAAAACTTAATGGCAAAGAGAACTTTTATAAAACAATAATACAAACACAAACAAAAACTTTTTTGGTTTAAGTATTGTCAGTCCTTTTAAAGTATTGTTTGATGTTGCTTTTATAGTAGCTAAGAGGATATTCTGAGGTCTAGAAGGCTTTATGGAGTTACCTAGAATCAAGGCAGAGGAAAAAAACAATGTATTCCCACCTACACTCCCCCAGGACCATCTGCACCTGAGAAGATATTTTAAAAATGTTGATGAGGCCCAGGCCCCTTCCAGAGAAATTCTGATTTTACTAGCCTGAGATAAAACTTGGGTGTTGGTATTTTTAATATCTTCCCAGATGGAGTTAATGTGTAGCCAGTGATTGAAACAACTAGTTTACTTTAATAAAATCATAAACATAAATGGTTCTACACCTGATCAAGCATTTGTATGGAGATACATTTCACTGTCTCTAATTTGTTGTGATGCTTTATTCACTTTCAAAAATAATGGCTGTTGGTTTATAAATGATGAGCTTAGAGCTATGCCTTATTGTCTTATGTCTGGTTATCACTTAACAATGAAACTAAATGGCTAATCTGTCTTGCCTATGCTACTTCTTTGCCTCTCTCATACCCAAGGCAGGCCTTTCTGATAGTCCTCAATGTTCAATTAGCCAATTTAATAAAGCATCACAGTCTTTCCCAATACAACATATAAGGCAGCTATGACTAATGGATTAGAGTTGTCATCTGATATGAAATCTACATACCACCTCTGAATAGAAGATAAAGCATTGAGGATTTCTTCAGAAAGATGTTTGAAATGAGATTTATATAAAAGTTATATGTTCACTGATTGCAGTATATATAGTAGTAGCTATATGTTCATCATTGTGAAGCAAATGGAAATAAACATTCTTAAAATTCTACAACAAAAAGTGTTTAATTATGGGTAGATTCTTTCATGAGGATGACATAAGATAATTTAGAGAAAAAATAAAGTGCAAAATTCTGGAGAAGCAAGATCAATATTTAAATTATATTCAGTGCCCAAATGAAGGGCTGTGTCCATGTAAATATGTATTACTTGTACTATGACATATGACTATATGACAGATAGTAAGGTATAAATTAAGAAGAATACAATATGATTTGGCAGGAGCCAATGAAACAAATGCTGTTTCTTTTTTGGGGGGGTCTATTCTGAAATGATATCTTGTTGATTTATCTAGCATCTAACTTGTGTAATATGAGTTAGAAGAAACACAAAATGCATATGCAAAACATCTGACGTAAAGAAGAAATATTTTAGATAAGAATTATTATTAAAAATCCAAAATTAAAACACTAGGAAATATATTTAAAGAGAAGATGTGCAGGGGAAATTTGTGTAAGGTTCATTTAAAATTTGTTTCATTTATCATGTCCTTTTTACCTCATCTTGTCTCAGGAAAGAGATGTCTTAGCTCCTTTTTTTTTTTTACTTTCTTCTTCACTAATATCAGGTTTACATACAATTTTTTAAAAATATTTCTCCACTGTCCTTTTCCTGGATCCTTCTTCCAACATTGAAGATGTGTATGTATGTAGGGAACCCCTGTATTAAGTTCATCGAATATTGCCACAATTCCACAAGGCAGCACTGCCTCCATATACAGTGGTGTTGCTGCAATAGAAGTTTCTCTTTGGTTTCTATGAATTTATTTCATGTTTTTAGTACTTTGAAATTATTTTTATTTTACAGAAAGAAAGCACTTCCCTCCTTCTATCAAGAAATTGAACTACACTGACATCTCAGGACTCCCAAAAGCCATCTGGATTTGCTGTTAGCAGTGTTGTAAGTTTACTTATAAAATCAAGTTTTAATAGATATTATCCTAAAATCAAATTTATTTAAAGAGCTTGAATATTTTCTTTAGGAAAAAATGTAAATATTATTTCAACAACATTTAAAATATAAATATAGCAGCGTAGATGTACTAACAATCCATTGGCTATTTAATTTCTCAACTAACAAAATATTTTCTCTACATCTTATAGCATGTGTTTCTATTAGGTTTTAGAGCTTTTTCTTAATATTTATTTGAGTGTTTGAGTATGTTTCTCTGTATTTTTATTTATTTTTTTATATGGCTATGACTCAATTTTTGAAGTCTTACAATGAATTTTCTTTATGTATGTATATTTATAATTGTGTCTTTGACCTTATGGATCCTGCAGTGGACAGAGTATTCATTTCTTCCTTTATCCTTCTGTGTATTCATATTTTTTACTTTCTTTCATTTCCTTTTTCTCATTCTCATTTTTCTCTCTTCTTATCACTGCTTGTGTATCTTTGATTGAAAAAAATCTTTTAATTTTTGTTATTAAACTCAAACACAGATGTTTTGGTTGGTTATCTTTCTCTTAAAAACAAGGTAACAAATACTCTATTCCTCTCCTTCAAGGCAATGTCAATTTTGTTACCTTTCTTTATACTAGCTTTAATGAGATTTTTCTCAGTAAAATAAAAAAGTAAAATTTTTCACACTCATGACTGAGAAGCATTCCTATGAAAGCCAAAGCAAGCCAAATCCTACCAAAACAAAACAAAAATACAACCTTAGAATTACTATTAACTTAAATACTATGTCACAAAGAACAAAATATTGTTCTAGAAAAGCCTATTGTTAATCCAATGTAGATAAATATTAGATTAATTTTTTTTTCATATAGCTAAGAAACAGGAAATATATGGTCCAGTGTTGTGCCATTATTCTCTTTTTCTGTTTCTGTGTGAATGAAGGGACGAAAGGCATCCTATCCTAGCAGGCAAGTGGCCTGAGGAGAGTCTTACCAGTCACACATTTGAAAGGTTAGCATTTCTTACCTATATATATATTTTAATGTACATGCTTTAACAAACAACTTTTAATAGGCATTTTTCTATATGTAACATTAGAATGACTTACTTTTGTTTGAAAGTAAATTTGAAAACAAATAACAAAAACAAAAACCCCCAAGTGAAACCGAAATTCTACATATTTTTAAATCTCTAGGGCAGAAAGATAAACTAGTAAATTTAGTTTTAAATATTTAAATTGGATGATCAGTTTAGACACTAAGCTCCATGAAGACAGGGGATCATGTTTGTCTTACTGCATATTATCTGATATCTGGCACTAATTGTCTGGTACTCTACTGAACAGATAGGTGTACATAATTTTTTGTTGGACAGATTCAAACATTTTAAAAGGAATTTGTTCTGAGTAACTTTCCTTAGCTTTTGTGTACTTGAAGCTAGTCCTAAAATAATTTTATATGTGCTATTTTCCCCTTATTCTGTGAACATGTCCAATGAGAATGTTTTGGTTAGACTAATCCATCTCTGAGGTGTGATGAATGAGCAAAATCATCCGTAGCTGCTGTAGGAGGAACCATGACTTCATCCACCAGACAGTGAGAGACAATCTCACTAGAACCGAGAAGAAAAGGACAGAAAAACATTTTCTGTAGATTTTGACTCTAATTATTCAGTGGGAAATAAGGAAGAGGCTACAGAGACTGTATTGAACTTATAGATCAATTGGAAGGAATTACTATCTTAAAAAAATAATTGAGTTTTTTAATCCATGAACATAAAATGTAGCTCAATTTATTTTTATCTATAATTTATCTACCAAAGATGGCAGCAGAGTAGGCAGACACACAGACTCCCAGCTCACATCACCAAACTAGATGACAAATTAATTTAGGAACAATCAGCATGAAAAACCAACTTTGGATTAAAAAAACAGGTCTCAAAAACTAAGGAGCAAAGAAGAAGCCACATCAAGCCTGGTAGGGAGTGTGGGGCATGGTGGGAACTCTCCTGCTTCCAGGAGTGAAGGTGGTGTGAGACTGAGAGCCCAGAAGGGCTCTCATTACAAGGAAAAGAGCAGAGAATATTGCTCACAGCCACTTGCCTGGGGACTTGGGTACAAGGTGAGCTGAGAGGGTTGGCTTGTCTTCCAAAAGGAAAGTGGGGAGAGAGAGACAGATGGTGATGGGTAGAGGAATGCATAGGATGACCTGAGAAGCTAACTCATTTGGTGCGGAGGCAGCCATAGCTGGGGGAGAGGTTGAACCCTCAACAAAGCACAAGTCTAAAGTGGTTCTGGGTGATCCACCTCCAGAAAGCTCTCCAACTCCAATCAGAGCAACAAGACACAGCTAAAAAAAGGAAATAGGGAGGAGGGGCAGTAACTCAGGTCTCCATGGAGATCTAAGATACACCTCCCCCTACTGAAACAGAGAAAGCACCCCACCCCTGGAGAGAAGCTGGCACAGATAGGGCCTTCAGAGTCTCAGGTTACACCCACTGCATTCCTGGATACAGCTTCAAATAAGCCCCCTGCTGAGATCAGTAAACAAGACTGCCACTGAGTTAAGAAAACTGAGAAGAAAACAAACAAATTAAGACTTCAAAGAGGCTCTACTAGGTAAGGAGATCACAGCTAGAAGAAGCTTACAAGTATAGAGAATAATGGGTAGGCAGAGAAACATAAGTCATATGCTTCAACAAGATAAATTCTCTGATAACATCTTGGACAAATTGGAAGTAATCAAATTAATGATGCAGAATATAAAATAATGATTTTTAGGATGCTTAAATATCTCAAAGCTACAATGGATGGACTTAATGAACACTTCAGTAAAGAAATTGAAAGCATAAAAAAGGACACGGAAATTATAAAGAAGAACCAGATAGAAATGACAAACACAATATCAGAAATGAAGACTACACTAGAAGGAATTAAAAGCAGGCTGGATGAAGCAGAAAATCAAATCAGCAACTTAGAGGACAAGCTAAGTGAAAGCACAGAAGTAAAGCAGCAAAAAGAAAAGAAACTGAAAAAATCTGAGGAAACACTAAGAGAGCTCTGTGACAACCTAACGAGAAACAACATCTGTATCATAGAGGTTCCTGAAGAAGAGAAAGAACAAGGGTTAGAGACTTTGTTCAATGAAATCATAGCTGAAAACTTCCCTAAATTGATGCAGGAAAAAGTCACACAAGTTCAAGAAGCACAGAGAATTCCATTAAAGAGAAACTATTCATTTATCTACCAATGTTTTGCACTTTTTACTGTACTATTCATTTCACTTCCTGTTCAATTGATTTCTACATATTTTATTTTTTATGCTATTACTAATGGAATTGTTTCTTAATTTCATTTTTGGATTGTTCATTGATGGAATATAAAAGTAAAATTGATTTTTATATTGATCTTGCATCCTGTGTCTTTGCTAAACTTCTTTATAAATTCTATTGTTGTTTGTGGATTTTTGTGGATTTTTATATACAGGATTCTGTCTTTGGTGAATAATTTCCCTTTTTCCCTTGTAATGTGCATGTTGTTTATTTCTTTGTTTACACCTCTAACCTCTAGATAATGTTAGAGAAGATTTAGTTTTGTGGATTCTTATTTTTCTGACACAACAAAGATTTAAGTGAATTCTGGGAGAACTTTTATGTATCTTAAAATTTGAAATTGGGTTTGGGTTTAAAATTTAGTTAGGTACCATAGCACTTTTCTTCCAAATAAACTTTTCATTAATTTTTATTTCTCTTTCAAACATGCCATGAATTTTTAAAAGTTTTTCCATGTATTATGGTTACCTCTATTTTTTTATTTTTTCACCTGCACTAAATTCTTTTTCTTTGTCTCAATCTTGGAATTTTTCTTTATAGCTTATATTCTATCTATCTATGATTGCCTTAACCAAATAACTCTAAAAATGAATCTCTGCATATATTAGAACTTGATTTATTGTGTAGAGCTTCTATGTCTTCACAGAGAATGGCATTATATACATAATTCTCCAGCAAAAAAAAAAAAAGAAAGAAAAAGAAAAAACAAGATAGCTTAAAATCACATTAGATTTTTTTAAAATCATTATCTATTTGGCTACTTAATATAAAAGACATCTCATTGCCTTTATTAGTAAATACAGAACTAGCTATTCTCACCATCTTGATGGTTCTCCTCTATGCATTTGCACTCTAATATATTTGCTTAACTCATGCTTCAAATTTTTATTCATCTGTTATGCAGAAAATGTCCACCCTTCCTTGTCTCTGTTTCCAAACTTGGTTCCAGACTTAACTTTTTCTATTTAATCACCTTCATGTTGTTTAATTGAATGCATGTCTGTTTTCTAACTGAGCTTATCATCATTACAAAAGAACCATACTCTGAAATATTTTTCTCTGTGCTAACTTGCCAAAACATTCGTTGAACTACATGTTCATGTGGCACAATTTCTGAATAGGTGAGCTTCTTGTGTAGTGTTAATGAACTTGAGACAAATCAAGATCAGCTGTAGAATGGAGGTGCCTTTACTAATATAATATGACCCATATAGACATAATATTTTACTCCTCTGGAAGGTGTCAGAGGGCGCCTCAAAAAGGACATTGTACTTGAAGGAGGAGTTCTTTCCAACATGGTTTTAATATTATTATCTCAAAGTATACAAAGTTTTGTCTTTGTCTTTTAATGAACAGATGCCTGCACCTGGAGGAAGCCATTCATCAAGTGTTGACTTCTTGTTTAGATATATAGAGCTAACTCTTATTAATGAATAAAGGTAAATTGAGGAATATACAATTGTTTAAACATGACTTCATGGTTTTGGTGCATGAAAAAGTAATGTTTACTAGTTTATTAGTTATACCATCACATTTTTTTTTTTATTTTCAGCACAACCTTTAATAAAAACTTTTTCATGCATGTGAAAATCTTGTAAAAACTTAAAGAAGTAAAATGATGTAGTATTTTATGGAAAAGGTTATATAAAAGAAGGGAATAGAAAAATGTTTCCAGTTTCAAGAATGACCTTACAGAAGTAGACAATATATATTTGGGGGTTTCAAATGCAGGTTATAATTTTGGAATACATCTAAAAATAAAAACAAAAACATAAAAATTTATATACATAAAAGCACATCATTAATGTTTCCTTTTGAAGATATTACCTTAGTTATTTCTAAAATTATCTTTCTAGTTTTAAATATATAATTAATTAAGAAAAATATATGCTATAATTATAAAAATATCACATTTTCTGGAGATAAGCAATTACTGAATAATAAAACTGATTTACATTTTAAATACTTTATAACTATTTAGATTAGATGTAATTTGCTCTCTGTAACAGTTTTCTGAGTAATCCACACTTTGCTCTTTTTTGCATCAAGTGTATTAAAAGCAGAGTAAATATCTTTTGATCTCTGTGCTTATTTCTTCTTTGACCCACTCATTTTTTAAAAGTATGTTGTTTAATTTTCAAATTTTTATGGTTTTTTTTAACCTCTTTTTTGCAGTAGAATTCTAGTTTCAAGGCTTTGTGATCAGAAAATATGCTTGGTACAATTTCAATTTTTTATGAATTTGCTGATGTTATTTTTGTGCCCCAACATATGATCAATTCTTGAGAATGTTCCATGTACACTAGAGAAAAATGTGTACTATCTCATTTTGGGCTGAAATAGCACAGAGATCAATATATAATATATAATATATAATATATAATATATAATATAATATATATATATATTATATTATATATTATAGACAAAACCGACAATGCAACATATCAGAATCTATGGGATGCAGCAAAAGCAGTAATAAGAGAGTTCATATCACTTCAGGCCTCTATGAACAAACAAGAGAAAGCCCAAGTAAACCACTTAACTTCACACCTTAAGGAACTAGTAAAAGAGGAACAAACACAACCCAAAACCAGCCGAAGAAAGGAAATAATAAAAATCAGAGCAGAAATAAATAAAATAGAGAACAGGAAAACTATAGAAAAAATTAATAAGACAAGGAGCTGGTTCTTTAAAAAGATCAACAAAATTGACAAACCCTTGGCAAGACTCACCAAGGAAAAAAGAGGAAGGACTCATATAAACAAAATCCAAAATGAAAGAGGAGAAATCACCACAGATTTCAAAGATATACAAAGATTTATTGTAGAATATTATGAAAAACTATATGCCACCAAATTCAATCTAGAAGAAATGGATAAATTCCTAGAAAAATACAACCTTCCTAGACCGAGTCATGAAGAGGCAGAAAGCCTAAACAGACCAATAAGCAGGGAGGAAATAAAAAAAAACTATTAAAAACATTCTCCAAAATAAAAGTCCAGTCCCAGACGGCTATACTAGTGAATTCTATCAAACATTAAAAGAAGACTTGGTTTCTATTCTACTTAAAGTCTTACAAAAACTTAAAGAAAAAACAATACTTCCAAACACATTTTATGAGGCCAACATAACCCACATACCGAAACCTGGCAAGGACGGCACAAAAAAAGAAAACTACAGAACAATATCTCTAATAAATACAGATGCTAAAATACTAAATAAAATACTAGCAAATCAAATACAACAACATATTAAAAATATAATACATCATAATCAAGTTGGATTCATCCCAGAATCTCAAGGATGGTTCAACATACGTAAAACGGTTAATGTAATACACCATATCAACAAAACAAAGAACAAAAACCACATGATCTTATCAATAGATGCAGAAAAGGCTTTCGATAAAATACAACACAATTTTATGTTTAAAACACTGAAAAAAATGGATATAGAAGGAAAATATCCCAACATAATAAAGGCCATTTATGATAAACCATCAGCTAACATCATATTAAATGGCATAAAACTGAGGACTTTTCCCCTTAAATCAAAAACAAGACAGGGTTGTCCACTCTCTCCACTCTTATTCAACATAGTGATGGAAGTTCTAGCCCAAGCAATCAGACAAGATAAAGAAATAAAAGTCATCCATATTGTAAAAGAAGAAGTAAAGGTTTCACTTTTTGCAGATGATATGATCCTATACATCGAAAACCCCAAAGACTCCACAAAAAGATTACTATAAATAAACCAATACAGTAAGGTCGCAGGATACAAAATTAATATACAAAAGTCCATAGCCTTTCTATATGCCAACAATAAAACATTAGAAAATGAACTCAAAAAAATAATCCCCTTCACGGTTGTAACAACAAAAATACCTAGAAGTAAATAGAACAAAGAATGTAAATGACCTATATAACAAAACCCACAAAGCCTTGTTAAGGGAAATTGAAAAAGATACAATGAAATGCAAAAATATTCCCTGTTCTTGGATAGGAAGAATAAATATAATCAAAATGGCCATATTACTCAAAACAATATACCAATTTAATGAAATTCCCATCAAAATTCCAATGACATTTTTAAAAAAAATGGAAAAAAAAATCATCAGATTTATATAGAACTATAAAAAACTCTGAATAGCCAAAGCAATCCTAAGGAAAAAGAACAAAGCTGGAGGTATTACAATACCTGACTTCAAACTATATATATTATAGAGCCACGACAATCAAAACAGTATGGCTTAGACAGAAAAATTGGCATTCCGAACAATGGAACAGAATAGAAAGTCCAGAAATAAAACCACATATATATGGTCAAATAATTTTTGAAAAAAAGGGGCAACAACACACAATGGAGAAAAGAAAGCCTCTTTAACAAATGGTGCTGGGAAAACTGGAAAGCCACATGTAAAGGAATGAAACTCGACTAGTTTGTCGCCTTGGACTAAAATTAATTCAAAATGGATCAAAGACCTAAATATAAGACCCAAAACAATAAAATACATAGAATAAAACATAGGTATTAAACTCTAAACATAGGTACTAAACCTTTAAAACCTATAGGTTTTAAAGAGCATTTTATGAATTTGACTCCAAAGGCAAGAGAAGCGAAGGCAAAGATAAATGAATGGGACCACATCAGACTAAGAAGATTTAGCACAGCAAGAGAAACTGACAACAAAATAAACAGACAGCCAACTAAATTGGAGATGATATTTTCAAACAACAGCTCAGATAAGGGCCTAATATACAAAATATACAAGGAATTCATAAAACTCAACAACAAACAAACAAACAACCCAATTAAAAAAATGAGAAGAGGACATGAACAGACACTTCTCTCAGGAAGAAATACAAATGGCCAACAGATATATGAAAAGATGCTCATCTTCATTAGCTATTAGAGAAATGCAAATCAAAAGTACAATGAGATACCACCTCACACCTGTTAGATTAGCTATTATCAACAAGACAGGTAATAGCAAGTGTTGGAGAGGCTATGGAGAAAAAGGAACCCTCATCCACTTTGGCGGGAATGTAAAGTAATACAACCATTATGGAAGAAAGTATGGTTGTCCCTCAAAAAACTAAAAATAGAACTACCATATGATCCAGCAATCCCTCTACGGGGTATATAACCCCAAAACTCAAAAACATTGGTACGTAAAGACACATGCAGCCTCATGTTCATTGCAGCGTTGTTCACAGTGGCCAAGACATCAAAATAACCAAAAAGCCCTTCAATAGATGACTGGATAAAGAAGAAGTGGTATATATATATACTATGGAATACTACTCAGCCATAAGAAATGATGACATCGGATCATTTACAACAACATGGATGAATCTTAAAAACATATTGAGTGAAATAAGTAAATCAGAAAAAAACTAAGAACTGCATGATTCCATACATAGGTGGGACATAAAAATGGGACTAAGAGACATGGACAAGGGTGCTGAGGAGGATGTGGAGAAAAGGGAACCCTCCTGCACTGCTTGTGGAAATGCAGACTGGTGCAGCCTCTGTGGAAAACAGTATGGAGATTCCTCAAAAAATTAAAAATCGAACTGCCTTTTACCCAGCCATCCCACTTTTAGGAATATACCCCAAGAACACCATAGCACTGTTTCAAAAGGAGAAATGCACTCCCATGTTTATGGCAGCATTGTTCACAATAGCAAAGTTCTGGAAACAGCCCATGTGTCTGTCAGTGGATGAGTGGATTAAAAAGCTTTGGTACTACTACTCAGCCATAAGAAATGATGATATTGGATCATTTACAACAACATGGATGGACCTTGATAACATTATACTGAGCGAAATAAGTAAATCAGAAAAAACTAAGAAGTATATGATTCCATACATAGGTGGGACATATGTGAGGGAGGAGAGGGACGGGGTTGGGGGTGGGGAAGAGCACAAAGAAAACCAGTTAGAAGGTGACGGGAGACAATTGGACTTCGGGTGATGGGAATGCAGCATAATCGAATGTCAGAATAACCTAGAGATGCTTTCTCTGAACATATGTACCCTGATTTATCAATGTCACCCCATTAAAATTAATTAAAAAAAGAGACATGGACAAGAATGTGGTGGTTATGGGGGTGGGGGAGAGAGGGAGGGAGAGGGGAAGGGGAGGGGAGAGGCACAAAGAAAACTAGACAGAAGGTGATGGAGGACAATTTGACTTTGGGTGACCGGTATGCAACATAATGGAATGACAAGATAACCTGGAGATGTTTTCTTTGAACATATGTACCCTGATTTATTAATGTCACCCCATTTAAATTAATAAGAATTTATTTAACAAAAAGAAAGAAAAATAATAATGTTACTTCAAATTATGGTCCAAATGTACCTATAAGAGTTCACTGCAGATAGCTTATTAAAATGGCCTTTTTGAGAGTTTTCTAATGATGCTATGTAGAAGGATAAAATAAAAGGTTCATAAGTATCAAAAAAAAAAAAAAGCAGAGTAAGATATGTTTCTTTTTCTTTCCAAATATTAAGATTTTTCTAAACACAAGTAATAAAATAGTTGTAATTAACATGTTATACTTTGATCCTTTAAATTCTAATTATATATCTATACACATGTCTCTGTGTGTGTGCGTGTGTGTGTGTGTGTGTGTACATATCTATATATATCTATATCACCAGTATCATATCCTAAATGTAATCTAGATCAGCTTTATTCAGTAAAATCAATTTTCTTGTCCATTTTATTATAAAGTTGACTATGGGAAACATCTCTCTACAATGATGCTATCTGCATTAAATGGCTTGTGTAACCAGACATAATTAAAGTAATTTAATTGGTACAAAGTAGTAGTAACTTTAGTAGCAAAAAAAAGTGGAAGTAGTAGTAGAAATGTAATAAGTCTTTTTGTATAATACTTTTGGTTTTACAGTGTGTTGACATACTTCTTGTCTCCTTTGACATATGTATTTTACAGATGCCTATCTGTGAAGCAAAGATTGCTTTCCTACCAAGATTGTTTGTTAGAACTTCAACCTAAGTTTCTGACCTCCAGACTTGCATTATTTTTATTATGTTTTACGTTGTTATAGGGTGCAAGGCAAGATTTAATAATTTTGATTTTGCCCAATGAAGAAGCTGAAATCTTGAGACCTAAAATGATCCATTCACTGAAATGTTGTTTATTTTACACACATAATGTGTGAGCAATTTGCTAGTTGCTACAAAGGTATCAAGAATATATGAGCTAAAGATTCAAAATAAACATTCTAAATATAGTATTTTCTCATAACAGACACTTTATTTTATTTTTTTAAGTGAGAAGAGGGGAGATAGTGAGATAGATTCCCACATGGCCCCCCTTACTATCCACTGAGCAAACCAGCCAGAGCCAACAGACACCTAATTTAAAGTAAAAAGTTTTTTCCTTAGAAAAAAAAAGATTTCTTAAAATGTTGTTTCTTGATATTTGTGTAAAACTATGAAAACTTGCTTAAGCTATTCTAAATTAAGATTACTATGTATTTGTTAGACATTACAACTCTAGTAAGGTTGCTCTAGTGACCAGAGTTAAAATGACTTTCTAAATGTCTAGGTCAAGTAACTGTGCTACGTACTAGGGAGATTGAATATTCTATAGCTTTGCTACTTACCAACTGGTCCAGGATCTAATACCATCAGTGGCCACTAAGAGCTAGATAAGAATGAAAATTCTCAGGCCCTAATACAGACTTACAGAATCAGAATCTGTATTGGAAAAAAATACATTTCCATTCTTATACTCATTATGCACTAGTTCATCCATATAGGTAAGGAGAGAATGAATTAAGGATTTATTGAAAATAGCCTGGTATAAAATTACTTTGAAAATTGATAAAATGTTTTTTGTTTTTTTGTTTTTTGTTTTTGTGACAGAGAAAGATGGAGAGATGGATAGATAAGTACAGATAGACAGGAAGGGAGAGATATAAGAAGCGTCAATTCTTTGTTGCGGCACCTTAGTTGCTTTCTCATACATGCCTTGACTGGGGGGCCACAGGAGACCACGAGGCCCCTTGCTCAAGCCAGTGACCTTGGGCTCAAGCTGGTGAGCTTTACTCAAACCAGATAAGACCGCCCTCAAGCTGGCAACCTCGAGGTTTCAATTCTGGGTCCTCTGTGTCTTAGTCCATCTCTCTATCCACTGTGCCACTGCCTGGTCAGGCTTAAGGGCAGATGAAGCAACTTCTTAACAGCTATAGAATGTTTGGCAGAAACATGATTAAATGAGATTTGCCAGCTTCATCTGTAAACCATAGGATTAGTCTGAATGTTTAAAACTTAATTTCATTTTCTTATCCGCATTTATTTTTCTAAATTAATTGGTACGTAATAATTGACTAGCAACATCTCCAAATAAATATAATGTTTATGTGCATTTAATCAATTTATAATACAATTAGCTTTTTAAAAATCTTAACTATGGTATAGCTTACATTCTCTCAGATCAGAGCATCTGTTAAGGTTTAGCAAATATTGGCCACGGATTTTAGATTTGGGATTTCATTGGTAACACATCTTTCAACAATCTCAGCAGGCTTATTCTTTATTTGCATTTTTTATTCCATGGGCTAGTGGCTAATAAACAATACCAGAGTTCTCTGTCCAACTATGGTTCTCAAAATCTAGTTATTACCTAGGAAGATTCCAGCATGAGCCTCGGCTTTGCTCCTCTTCATGTCTCTTAGCTTCTGCTGGGGCAATAAGACAGAATGATTTGCCTGTAGGCTTTGTCTCAAGATGTGAGTCTTCATAGTCATGTTATTTATTTTTCTAGATAGGGGTGAAGGGATAGGGGCAGTTGGCAGGATATGTTTGAGGAGTTCAATGGGAAGTACCTTGGAAGTACCCAGCTGAGGGTCTCTTTTTTCACTACCCTGGTTCTTCTTTCCCCCAATATTATCTCATGTCACATATGCTTTTTATCACTATGACTTGGTTTATCCTCATTTTAATTTAGGGCAGAGAATTAATCCTTTTAAGCTTTGAAATAATCTGATAGCCAGTCTAGCTAAATAGCAGGATCTCTGAAGAAGTTCTCAATAACTGAGGTTTCAAATGCAGCAGCTTGGACTAAAGCTCTTCATTTTCTAGTAAGTCTTTATTGAAAGTTTCAAGAAATTTGCTAAACTCTTTAGAGCTTGACATTCTTCTAAATAGACCTCTAAACTCTTACTTCTATAGGTACATTTTCTAAGACCTTTGTTAAAACAGATGGCAGTTTGACATCTTAATTGCCTACAGTTTACATTAAAGACTAATTTTTCAATGAAGGATAGAGGAACTTAGCACTTCACCTTCTAACTAATGTTAACTATTCCTGTACTAGAGGCAAGGTGAGGGAGGATGTTGTATCTACTGAACAAGAAAAAATTTTCATATATATGCTTATATATATATATATATATGCATACATATATACACCTATATGTTATATAAGAAGATAATGCTCCTAAAATTTAAAAAGGCAACTGCTAAAGAGACATTTTCAGTAGAAAGGTTGAAAATTTTATTAATAATCTAGAAGATAAATTGAAATTTAAGAAACTTTACCAGCATACAGAGGAGAAATAAAGATACAGAAACGAACAGGTAAAAGAAATGGAAGCTTGATACAGAAGATCCTATATGAGGCTAGTCAGAATTACGGAAGAAGAAAATATAGCCAATAGAAGAGGGAAAATAGGACAAGAATATTTCTTAAGGTTTTTTGTTTGTTTGTTTGTTTTGTGTGTGATAGAGACAGAGACAGAGTCAGAGAGAGGAACAGATAGAGACAAACAGGAAGGGAGAGAGATGAGAAGCATCAATTCTTCATTGTGGCACCTTAGTTGTTTATTGATTGCTTTCTTATATGTGCCTTGATCAGGGAGTTACAACAGATCAAGTGACTCCTTGCTCAAGCCAGTGACCTTGGTTCAAGCTGGTGAGCTATGCTCAAACCAGATGAACCCACGCTCAAGCCGGCGACGTTGGGGTTTCAAGCCTGGGTCCTCTGCATCCCAATTAGATGTTCTATCCAGTGTGCCACCACTTAGTCAGGCAAGATCTTAATTAGTTTATCCAAATTAGCAAGGTGGAGCACATATTTAAACTTGTAAACACTTTAAATAATATGTCTTACTAATGCCAAGTATTTGTGAATTTTAAGTGGTAACATTTGAACAAATGAAAAGTTAATCAGTTATTCTGCACCAAAATGCTGAATCAAATGAAATATTAAAAGCCAAGATAATTAAGGAAGGTTTCAAAATAGGTCAAATGACATACTACCAAGATAACTTAAGATTCAGGGGCGTTGGCTTAGTGGTAGAGCATTGGCCAAGATTTTGGATATCCTGGTTTTGATTCTCTGTCAGGGCACACAAGAGAAATACCCATCTTCTTTTCCATCCCTCCCCCTCTCACTTATCTCTCTCTTTCTTTTCCCCTCCTGCAGCCATGATTCGATTGGAGTGAGTTGGCCTGGGTGCTGAGGATGGCTCCATGGCCTCCACCTGAGGCACTAAGAAAGGCTCCGTTGCTAAGCAACTAAGCAATGCCCCAGATGGGCAGAGCATCGCCCCCTAATGGACTTGCCCAGTATATCCTGTTCAGGACACATGTGGGAGTCTGTCTCTGCCTCCTCTCTTACTGAATTAAAAAAAAAAAAGATGTGTGTGTTTTCTCTTTCTTTCTCTCTCTCTTTCTTTCTTTCTTTCTTTCTTTCTTTCTTTCTTTCTTTCTTTCTTTCTTTCTTTCTCTCACTTTCTTTCTAAGTGAGAGGAGAATAGAAGATATAGAGACAGACTCCCATGTGCACACCTCCTGGGATCCACCCAGCAACCCCTGTTTGGGTACCATGCTCAAATCAACTGAGCTATCCTCAGCACCCAGGGCCAGCTCTGGAACCAATAGAGCCACTGGCTGTGAGAGGGGAAGACAGAGAGAAGGGAGAGAGAAGCAGATGGTTGCTTCTCATGTGTGATCTGACTGGGGATGAAACTAGAAACATCTCTGCACCTGGTTGACACTCTATCCACTGAGCCAACTGGCTAGGGTCTTTTCTTTCTTAAAAAACATCTTTGACTTCAAAAGTCACTTCTGGACACATTTCTATTCAAACTGATGATTTAATTTCATGCTAAAAGGATAGCTTTTCATTAAACATAATCCTTTCATGAAAATCAAACAAAATCTAGATTTAATTATAAAATACAAAATTATGCAAACTTTTAAAAGAAAAGAAGTACAGTGGAAAATTGAGATACGAACAGACCAACATATGAATTTTTAAAGATACGAGCTGTGACTCGGTCCATATTTTTGTTCAAGATCCGAGCGAAATTCCAAGATACGAGTTGTGATTTGGGAAGCTGCCACTAGTTGGCACATTGGCGCATGGGCCATTATCAACAGTTTGATATACAAGTTGACTGATTTACGAGCCCAGTTACATAATGAATTAAATTCGTATCTCAGATACCACTGTACTTTATAAGTTTACAATTAAAAAAATATGTTGTTTTTTTTTGCCACAGAGACAGAGAAAGGGACAGAAAGAAGGACAGATATGGACAGACAGACAGAAAGGGAAAGAGATGAGAAGCATCAATTATTCATTGCAGTACCTTAGTTGTTCATTGATTGCTTTCTCATATGTTCCTTGACCTGGGGGCTAAAGCAGAGCATGTGACCTCTTGCACAAGCCAGTGATTTTGGGCTCAAGCCAGCGACCTTGAGTTTTAAGCCAGCAACCTTTGGGCTCAAGCCAGCAACCATGGGGTAATGTCTATGATCCCACACTCAAGTCAGACACCCTGTGCTCAAGCTGGTGAGCCCATGCTCAAGTCAAATGAGACCTTGCTCAAGCAGACAGCCTCTGGGCTTTGAACCTGGATCCTCTGTGTCCCAGTTGAACACTCTGTTCACTGTGCCACCTCTTGGTCAGGCTACAATTAAAATAATTAAAACAACATTGCTCTGCCTGGAGCTGATGAACTATATCTCCTACAAATGCTATCTGATATTGCAGAAGAAGAAAAGTCCTCATGTGGTCCCAAAAGCAAATGAAATAGTGGTGGTTCAGTTAGTTTGCTGGATAGTTACTTATTGTGCTGCAACAAGAAAAAAATAAGGAATTCATGGGATACTATTATTAAATTTAAAATATTAAACTTCATAAAATAGTGCTTAAAATTTTAGAGCAAATCTGTTTGTAATTGAACATATATGTGTTTACGAAGAGTGTGAATAACACTGTCTTTTATTCAAAGTTGTCAGTGTCCTTGATCAAAAAAACTTATTCTAGGTTGAATAAAATTCAATGTTCTTAAAAGTAAAACTGTAACTTGTCTTTATTTATTTGAAATCTACTAGTTATTCAATAAATGTACTATTAATTAGAGCAAAATATGATTGGTGCCTTTTTATTATCAGTTTTAAACTACTCTATTTCAAAAATTTTAAGTAAATGCCAAGTTAATTTTTTCCACACTCATTTAATATTCCATTTTTCTATTTGATGTCTAAGTAATATAATGCTAATGATGCTAGATCTCTGCCTGCTGTCTGTCTATCTCTTCTAAGATCACATCCTGCTTTGAGAGTACCTAAAATTTATCTTATTGGAGGGCCATTAGCAGAGAACAAATTCAAATCCCATTAATGGTCTTACTCAATTTGTGGCAGATGTTTCAGAATTCATGGCATGCTGCCCTCAGTTAAATGGAAGCTACTATATTTCAAGTTCGACAAGAGGTTAGCAGAAACTATAAAATCATGTAATACCTTCATAACTTTAACAAAACTATTCTTAAGCACCTTCAATCTCATCTTGTTTCCAGTGGGAATGGGTTCTTTTACAGAGTCATAGGAAAAATATTTCAGGGATCACATAAAAGGATGAGGTGTAATGGTCAGATTTATTAGAGTAGAAATAAAAGACTGTCCCCAGGTTCCTGGTGTCTAATCTCTATCCATCCTACTGTGGAAGAATTCCAGACTTGTCTTCATCAAGCCCAGAAAAAGAATGAGAACCAGAGATTCTGTCCCATTGGTTCAGATCATGCCAAGCTTAGTCTAGTTTAGTCTCTGTTCCCATCCGGGTAGCTCAGTCTTTGTTCCTGGCTGAGATCTTGCCAGCACTACATTGCTATATACTCATGTCTATCCTTGGAGCCTGTATTCGTGCTTGTATTTGTAGTCTGTACTTGGGTGCTGCACACGAGTGTACGAGTGTATGAATGGGTGAACAAACATGTTACTTTTTTAAAGTTTTGATTACATTACCTAGGACTTATTATTTTTTTAATTTTTAAATTTTTATTTATTAATTTTAGAGAGAGCAAGGGAGAAAAAGTGAGAGAGGGAGAGAAACATTGATTTGTTTTTCCACTTACTTATGCATTCATTGCTTGATTCTTGTATGTGCCTTGACTGGGGATTGAACCCGCTACCTTGGATTATGGGGAGGAACTCCAATCAACTGAGTTACCTGGCCAAGGCTTACTTTGGCTTTCAAACTGAGAAATTTCTTGGTTGATCAGTTTTCAATCCTTCACAGGCTTGTGTTGGTCCCTTCCCCTAACCAATCTGGTGTTTTTCCTACATTAGGCACATCCTCTTATGGTCACCATTTTAGCTTCCACTGCACTTGCTTTAAAGTAGAAGAACCTCTTCGTGCACCATCTTAGATTCCACTATGCATGTACACAGCAGAGAAATTTCCCTGCTGTTCTATCCTTCCCCTTCAGTCATCCTGGCTAATGACTGTTAAGCGTTTTCTCCTGCCTCCTTCAGAGATTAGGGCCTGGGAGTAGATGAGGTGGTCCCTGTGGGAGCCTATGAATGCTGTAGCGTCCTAGTGAATGGTATAATATCTGAATTCCATCTGCTCCCTTCCTTTGACTCATATCTAGCTACCTATAAAACAATTTCATGTTGCATACATGCTATATCTTATATTAGAAAAAAATATAAATTAGAAAAACTAGTAGATAAGAAATGGGAAGTGGCTTAAGGAATATATGTTTGGAAGTAGAAATAAAAAAGCGTATAGGATGTTTTGGGAAGTGTAAATTGCATTAAATATTTTTGAGCTCTCGGTAATCAACACTAAGGGTTCTATATATATAATATATATATTATATTTCATTCAGAGGAAATATTAACATTGATTGTATTTATTTATTATTTTTTTTCATTACATAATTTATTTTGACTATGATAATTCCCAGAGGAAATGGCACAGATTAATAGATATGCCCAAAGTGATAGGTTAACAGTCTTGATTTACTTATTCCTTGCCCTGTTCTCTGTGAGGCTTGAGCCACATTGCTGAATCTCTGTATCAGTACACTTTTTTACAAACTGAGAAATTTGTTTACATGGCTAGCCTTTCTTCTGTTTCAAGTACCCTCTTTTTTTTTGACATTTTATTATTATTATTAAATTTAATGCAGTGACATTGATAAATCAGGGTACATATGTTGAGAGAAAACTTCTCCCGATAATTTTGACATTTGACTATACTGCATACCCCTCACCCAAAGTAAAATTGTCTTACATCACCTTCTATCTGGTTTTCTTTGTGCCCCTCCCCTCCCCTCACCCCTATCTCTCCTTCCTCACCCCATTCCCCCCCCCTTACCATCACATTCTTGTCCATGTCTCTGAGTCTCATTTTTATGTCCCATCTATGTATGGATTCATATAGTTCTTAGTTTTTTTCTGATTTACTTACTTCACTTCGTATAATGTTATCAAGGTCCATGTTATTGTAAATGATCCGATGTCATCATTGCTTATGGCTGAGTAGTATTCCATAGTATATATGTGCCGAAGCTTTTTAATCCACTCATCCTCTGACGGACACTTGGGTTGTTTTCAGATCTTCGCTATTGTGAATAATGCTGCCACAAACATGGGGGTGCATTTTTCCTTTTGGAGCAGTTCTATGGTGTTCTTGTGGTATATTCCTAAAAGTGGGGTAGCTGGGTCAAAAGGCAGTTCAATTTTCAATTTTTTGAGGAATCTCCATACTGTTTTCCACAGAGGCTGCACCAGTCTGCATTCCCACCAGCAGTGCAGGAGGGTTCCTTTTTCTCCACATACCAATTGAAATACCAATGCAATAATTCAAAGATATAGATCACATATTCCAAAAATTTATATGGAACCAAAAAAGAACAAGAATAGCCTCAGCAATCTTAAAAAAGAAGAATAAAGTGGGAGGTATCACACTTCCAGATATCAAGTTATACTACAAGGCCATTGTACTCAAAACAGCTTGATACTGGCTGTTAGGCATATAGATCAATGGAACAGAACAGAGAACCCAGAAATAAACCCACAACTCTACGGACAACTAATATTTCACAAAGGAGGTAAGAGCATACAATGGATTAAAGATAACCTCTTTAATAAATGGTGTTGGGAAAATTGGACAGCTACCTGCAAAAAAATAAAACTAGACCACCAACTTACACCATTTACAAAAATAAACTCAAAATGGATAAAATACTTAAATGTAAGTCGTGAAACCACAAACATCTTAGAAGAAAACATAGGCAGTAAGCTCTCTGACATCTCTCGCAGCGATATCTTTATTATATGCGGTTTAAGTGTCTGTTTGTCGCCGATAGCTTATTGTTTGCTTGCGTAACTGTACTAGCCAATGGGTTGAAGTTGCCATGACATTCAAATAGTCCTGCCTTCTGGCATGCCACCTCACAAATTGAGGTTAAAGATTGGAGCAATTATTATGCTGTTAAGAAATCTTAACACCAGAAGGGGTCTTTGCAATGGTACAAGACTAGAGATTCTCCAATTGAAAAATAATGTCATAATAGCTAAGTCTTTGGCTCCTCTAAAGGTGAAATACATGTCATTCCAAGAATTGATTTGGCTCCATCTCAAACAGGGTTGCCATTTCAATTGAGACATAGACAATTTCCTGTAAAACTTGCCTTTGCTATGACCATCAATAAGTCTCAGGGCCAAATGCTTAAGCGTGTTGGCATTTTTTTACCTGAGCCTGCATTTGAACACGGTCAACTTTATGTTGCCTGTTCAAGAGTTCGTGAAAGAACGGACGTAAAATTAAAAATAATTGATGGTCCTCTGCAAGGCGAGCTTAAAAATGATGGAAAGATCTACACAAGAAATGTTGTGTACAAAGAGATCTTTGACATGTGAATTAACATTTTATTATTTAAATCACCTTTATTTATTGAGCTATGGTGGCTCTTAAGAAATGAACCACCAGTGGTTTCCTTCATTGCACTCTACTTTAAGCAATTAAGCAAGTAGAAGGGGGAAACCCGGAAACCCCGTGGGGCAGAAAGCAAAGGGGCGTCCTCGCCGCCCGCCCTGGGTAATTCAGTTTGAATTAGCAGACACCTTTGCACAAATCATTTTAATTACAATTTATAATATCTAGAACAGCAGTCATTTCGTATGACCGCCAGGCTTTCTAGTATTTATATTTGCGATTTATCTCCACGGGGAAGTGAAATAAAAGACAGGATAAACAAATGAGACTTTATCAAAATAAAAAGCTTTTGCACAAAGACAATAAGAACAGAATAAAAAGACAAACTACACAATGGGAGAACATATTTGACAATATATCTGATAAGGGGTTAATAACTAAAATTTATAGAACTTGTAAATCTCAACACCAGGAGGACAATTCAATCAAAAAGTGGGAAAAAGAAATGAATAGACACTTCTCCAAAGAGGACATACAGATGGCCATTAGGCATACCATTGATTGTATTTAGATATATTTTGTTTTCATGTGGAAACTAAATTCTCCCATCCTTAAAGTGGCTTTAGAGGTGGGTGGTCTCTGTTTTTGTACCATATACTCTAATGTCTAGAAGTTGCCTACATTACTGAAGTCACCTAAAAATTTTCTCAGCATATTTATGAAGCATTTTTTTATGCAATCAACCTGTTACTTTATCCTAAATGCCAGGAAATAGCTTGACCAGATGCAGATAAAAATATTACATTCTGTTTTAATGCCATTATTTGAATTTCAAAAAGGAGGAAACGATTCTTAATTGTAAATCCAATTGTTATTTGCAGGTGCAAAAGGGAACATTGGCTGCCTCATTTAATAACCTGCTCCAAAAGTTCAAAGGTGAATTTAAGAGTATAGTAAAATTTAATAAATGCCTGATTTAACTAGGTGTTGCCTAGAGCAGTTTATAAGTCCTTCAGGGAAAAAAATAGTACATTATATTAGCAAAAAGAACTTGTATTAGCTAATCACACACCATCAGAAAGGTGTAAACCTGTTTTTCTTTTTTAGAATGTCACTGCTTAATTTTTTATCTTTTGCCAAGAAAATGATTAAAATTTGTTGTTATTCACAGTCTGGGTTTGGAAGACTTAAGTGTGCTGAAACTTGCCTATTTCATATTTCTACCCAAATAATTTAGCTTCTGAAAAGAGGGATATTTTATTACTATGGGAAGAAAAATAGACAGGGATTAAATGGAATATATTTCTTGGTTTTCTATATTAACTAATTCTAAGGTTATTTCTTTCTTCAGCTGTTGTTTCAGGAATAAAAGCAATAAAAAGATCCCATTTTTATGATTGATTATATGCTGGGATAAATAAATCCTTAAGAGTAGGGTCTTTTCTTAGATTCTTCAGTTTCAGTAGTCTGTTATTTTGTTGAAAATGTCTATATATTTAAAAAATCTGACATGAGTTGAAAGATAATATTTTAAATGTAGAACACAAATTTTCTTCTTTGTTAAATAGAATGGTCTAGTACTTATTGTGAAATTATCATTGTTGGGCAAATAAGTTTGTAAAATTTGTGTTCTTTGAATTTGCTCACTTTTATTGTTAAAAATGGCTGCTACCCAGGTGAAACTGATAATTACTTTCTTGCTTGGGAAAGGGCATTGTTATATTAATGTGTGCTAGAGGAGGGGTTTTCAAGCCAAGAAAAGTAGAAGCCGAGATGGAGGGGAGGGAGAGAGAAGCCAGTTTGTGCAAAACCCGAATGTGTCATTAGATTTGTGAGCACTGAATGAGTGGGTTTTAGTGCCCTGTGTGTTTGTTTTTACTTTCCTGTCAGGTGTGAGGCTAGAATAAAGGAATGGCTAGCCAGTTTTGGGCTCTGCTGTTTCTTTACCATCTGTCCGAATTTAATGGGAACCTGCACCTGCCTGGCAATGATGGCGGCCATGGCTACTGGGTCTACAATCATGCTACATCTAAATACAGTAGTTTAAATTAAATGTAGGTATTCCTTTTTTGTTCATTGTGAACTGATTGTCCGTATATGAACCTTATGTTTTTACCCAAATGCATATTTTTAGTATATTAATCAAAATAAAATACCAGTATGTGACTATGTTTTTAAAGGAGATTTCTACAATCACATTTAGTTTCTTGTTATCATATTTATAAAATGTAGTAGAGATGTTGGTTAGAAATAGGACCATCTTATTTAAAAACAGCAACAAGGTTTAGGCAAACATTTAAAAAAATGTGTGAGGTTTTAAAAAATTGTGTAGTTCTTGGGAAAATTTAAAAATTAAATAGTAAGGCCAGCAACAGAATTGAAAAAATAAAATCCCTATATATCATGTACACTTGCCATGATAGATTAAGATATACATATTTATGCTATACACATGCACCTGTGCACAGAAATAATCAGGTCCTGTTAACTTCTATTTGACCTCTGAAATATTTATTAATATTCACATGTATATCTCAATGTTTCACTTTCTTATAATTACGTAATGAAGGGAAATCATCATAAGTTTCCATAGACAAGAATATCCAAACCAAATTAACTATAATGATTTATAGCAGATGCATTTACATAATTTGCATTTTTACTACCTAATGGGGCAGTGGTAATTATTTTATTAATAAGAATAACAATTTATTAAATATTATACTTAGCACTTTTATTTTCATATTTATTTCTCACTTCAAACATGAGAGATATACACTACTGTTATCTTTATTTTATGGATAAGAAAAGTGTGATTTATAGGTAAGATGTCTAAGATTAAGAAGCTAGAAACAATAGAGTTGGGGTTATAATTTTGGTTTACCAAAAATAACATATTGAAAGTATGAAAATTCTTTTAACTCACCTACATAATATTCTTCTTGGTCACTATGAAATTTTACAAAGTCTTACATTTCTTAATATACAGAAACTTAGGTATAATCATTAATTGTATATTATATTTAATTTAAAAAATGAGATTTTTTTTTTTTTTTAAGGAAATAATAAAATTTTTATTTTCACATTTTTTTTTTTTATTAATGGTAATGGGATGACATTAATAAATCAGGGTACATATATTCAAAGAAAACATGTCTAGGTTACCTTGTCATTAAATTATGTTGCATACCCCTCGCCCAAAGTCAGATTGTCCTTCGCCACCCTCTATCTAGTTCTCTGTGTCCCTCCCCCTCCCCCTAACTCTCCCCCTGTCCTCCCTCCCCCCACCCCTGGTAACCACCACACACTTGTCCATGTCTCTTAGTCTCAAAAAATGAGATGTTTTAACTAAAATTTTTCATAATGTAAATAAGCCTCATTTTCTAGTTTAATTACATTCCTAATCAATAATTCAACTGGTAAAAAAGTAGAAATAAATATATGCGTTTTCTTTTTAATAATAACGTTAAAATACAAGTGCCATTTTTAAGGTTAATCAAGGCTAAAGAATTGTAAAAATAATTTAGAAGCCTGATTTTTCAATTTAATGATTCCAATTTTTTTTTTTCTTTCTTGCACACATTTCATACACTGGCTAGTTCTATGAGTTAAAACTATTTTACCCTATACAAGAGGGTTTGTCAACATACTGTTTATATTAAATGTCTGGTGTTGAGAACTGCTGTTCAATATAAACATCTGAATTTCACCTCAAATACTTAAAATTGTTGGCATAGCAATTTTGATATTATTAAAAGTGAGAAGGTGTATAAGAACAATAAACTTGATGTGAAATAGAGGAAGGATTTAGGAGTAGGAGTTAGAAAAAAATGAGTGCAAATTGAGAAAAGAGGTACATAGATCTGGGTCAGAGAGAAAAGGTCAGAAGGATGAAAAGTCTTGGAAGGTATGTAGAGGATGACTGAAAACAGATGCCGCAGCAGTCAGAAGAGAGACAGAGAGAGATGATGACTTGGAATGTTATTTATCCTTTAAAGATAGAGAAACAGAAATTAAACGACCTTCTCTATCCAGAGGGAAAGACAAAAAAGAGTATTTCTTATCCATTTTTGAACAGAAAAAAAAAACACAAGGCCAGGTCATTGTTCTTCACAAAAATTAAATTAATATTAATATCTACTAGAAACAGTTGTTGTAAAAATACTTAAAAAGTTAATGTATATATCGAGGGCAGTAAAGATTAGCTCTTATTACCTTATTACCATCATAATTATTTCAATATTACTTCAATTACTATTCTCTAGTTTTTATGAAGAGAAATATTTGGAAAATAAAGATACAGAAAAACAGTAAAGGGGTAGTGGAACCATTCTGCTTTGAGATATTTGTGATATGAAAGGTTTAAATAAAGTTTTTAATTTAAACTTTTTATACAGTTTTTGTTTATACTTTCAATATAATATTTAGGGAAAATATATAGCAAAATTTTGTTTCAAGTATCACAGATATTGTTTTCAGAGAAAAATATTGCAGGATTGACCTTAATAAGAAGATTTTTAAATTTTTACATAAGAAAAAGACAACATTAACTAAGTAAGATAATCAAAAGTTGATTTATCTTTGTTTATAATTAGTTTGCTTTTTCTGGGATTATTTGAAGAAAAGTTGAAAAATGAACAACATTGGAACTCAGACAAAGAGTTTTTAATTCCAAAATCCGGGACATAGAAGAATTAGATTTATCCTTTTAATAAAAAAAGCCTTCCTAAAAATGATCTAAAGCAGTAAAATTTTTAGGTGAAGACATTAATAGTAGTTTATTTCAAAAAGTCCTTTATGCTCATTTTCCAATATCAAAAGGTTAAGCAATTCTTTTATAAAGTAAATTACAGTACTAAAGTGTTACTTGTCATCATGACAATATTTTAGTTTGTTGTCAAGATGAGAAAACTAATATCTTACATTTGGAAAGGAACGTTAATATTGCTAGCTATTTGCCAAATATGATATTTTAAAATATCTTATTTCATTCTTATCTTGAAATGACTAGCATTATGTCATTATCAAATACACAAAGATGCAGAAATAGAATGTATATCATTAGGTAGTTTAATGCATTTGGGACAAAATCTGCATTGCTGAAATTTATTATTTTAGATGCAAGACTGCAAGGGATGTTCTGTCAAGTGAAAACCACAAATCAAGCATTATAAAGGCAATATGTAACCTACCATATTTTCCATTGGAGGCTATGTTCTTAATTTTGTATAAGCAAAATATCTTGAATCAGACATTCAGTGTAATCAACGGGTCTCTTAATGTGACATGGTTTTTCATAAGGTTCTTCCCTTTGTTTGCACAGCTGCTTTCTAGAGACTTATATATCACATTCCCTTACATTACTCTCTTTGCTGTTTTAAACCTAGTGACCATTTCCAGGAAGAAAGTTGCTTGCACAAATGTTTGATTTTACAAAAACTTGATCCACTGTTTCATTATCATTGATAGTTTCAATTTACATATAGTCAAGATGTTTGGGTTATTCAATATACTGTTAAATTGTGACTTCATTAAAAGGAAAAAAAAAGTTTATGCAAATTTTACCCCAGAGAATATAGTAGAACAAATTTCAACATGTAATTTCATTTAATTATTTTGTTAGAAATATTATGTTAGGAAGCAATTGATTTACAGATTGATTTATTGGCTTTGAAGAAATATCCAATATTTCAATCTCAAAGGTTATATTGACTCCAAAATAAAATTGATAGAAAGGTCAATAATTATATAACTTATAAAGTTACACAATTGATTTTTAAGCATATATACTTCTAGTAAAACACAGTGAAGTCAATAAAATTTGTATTAGCCAAAAGCAGCCAATTAACAAGACACTGTGCTACTTGGTTCTTACCTAGGGAATTTGCAGTCTGAACTTCCACATTCATGCTAACACCTCACTTCCCTAGTTGACGGATTCTTCTGCTCATAAGTTATCATCAGGATAAAGTACAGGGAGTCCTTGGGTTATGACAGTCTTGACATGTGATGTTTAGAGTTTAGGATGCTCACTCCCATAAAACTTAAAAACATTTAGACGTGAGTGTTTTGGCTTATGCCATTAGTGTCATACTTATGGACTACTTACTGCTTACCAAAATTAGGGGATAATTCAAAATGAATATGAAGCAATAAAATATCCCCTAATTTTGGTGAGCAGTTGGTCATATTCAGCAACAGAATATGCAATAACGCCTCATATGAGTGAGGGAGTTGGCATCACTTATTTTTTGGTCATTTTTTCTGTTACTAAAATACAGTGTACAATACGGTATATTTATGTCCTTTTCCTGTGGCTTAGTTGTATTTTTATGTTTTTGATTATGATTTTACAATTGTGTTAAGATAGGTAAGTGACTTAGGCTAGGGTGTGTTTTTACGTACACCAAAATTTGGGTCATGTCACTGCTTTAGGAACAGAACTGTACTGTAACCTGAGGACACACTGTATATGGTTTTTAAGAACAACAAGACCCGCCTGACCAGGTGGTGGTGCAGTGAATAGAACCTCAATCTGAAATGCTGAGGACCCAGGTTTGAGACCCTGAGGTCACTGGCTTGAGCGTGGGCTCATTAACTTGAGCTCAGGCTCACCAGCTTGAACTTGAGGTTGCCGCTTGAGCGTGGGATCACAGACAAGACTTCATGGTAACTGGCTTGAACCCAAAGGTCACCATCTTGAAACCCAACATTACTGGCATGAGCATAGGGTCACTGATTCAGCTGGAGCCCCAGAGTCAAGGCACATGTGAGAAAGCAATCAATGAACAACTAAAGTGCCTCAACTATGAGTTGATGCTTCTCATCTTTCTCCTTTCCTCTCTGTCCTTGTTTCTCATTAAAATAATAAAATAAAATAAAAAAGTAAAATAAAGGAACAACCAGACCCTTCTGAATCTTTTCAAAGGTTATCACTTGCTCCTCCTTTATCAGTGTTCCAGTATATCCCTCACTGTCCCTGAATGTTTTAGGTTTAGGTTCTTCTATTATCCATACATAATGACTTAGTAAAGAGTGAATTCACTGAACTTTCTGAAATACATTATTGATTCTATTTGTTTTCTATATTCTAATTTGGGTTTTCAATAGTTATGTATTTTTATTTATTGTTCCTTTAATACATTTGCCAAATATTCCTAAGCAATGTTAAATCATAGTACTGGGAGTGGATATGCTTGTCTATTATTAGTTTATAATGGGACTAGCTTGTATTTCAATACCAACTGAATGACTTTATTTTGTTTTTAGATTGGTATTTGTTTTCCTTAGCTAGTTTTCTCATAGCTTATGAATTTTTCGAGAAATGGTGGTTAGATGTTACAAAATGAGTTTTTGAACATCTATTAAAATTTATTTGTAAATTATTAACATAAATTATAATTTTGTTAATAATATATCATTATGTTGTTTGAATAAGATCAAGTTGGTGACAGTTGATTATTTCATTGCAATATTAAATTAAATGTTTTAATTCACTCAGGATTTTGCATATGGATCAAGTGATATCATTTGGCTTTTTTATTTTAATTTTAAACTATTATATTAACATTATATATGAATTATATATAGAAAACTTTAAAATATTTCTATATTTACCATATTCTGAAAAAGTTTACTTACCATCAATATTTCTTCATTAAAAGTTTAAAAAAACTCAGCTATAAAAAGAAATTGGGCACAGAAACTATTTAATTCTAGTTAATTCTTCCATAAGTGGTATTCATTTCATTCACAGTTGGCTTCATTCAAATTTCTGCCACTTCTTAAGTTATCTTTAATACATATAAGCTTTAGGAAAACCTATTCTTTAAGATGAGAATGCCACTTGCTAAGTCTGAAAGTGAAAATAATTTAGAAATGTTATTTTTGTCTTAAATAGCTTTCTATTAGTTTTTGTTCTGATTCTTTTATTACTCACTATATGATAGCAGAATTTCCACATTGTATTCTTTTCCTTTTTTTTCCTTTCCTTTAAAAAAATTTTTTTTATTGTACCTCTGTGCTAGAACAGGTTCATCTTTTAATGTTTCTCCTTTCAGTGCAATTCTGTGTCTAATGTATCTTTTTAAATTAACTTCAAGTTATGCATTTCAAGACTTTTATTAAAGTTAAGAAGCATAGGAAAATACACATAGCATTAGTATTAGAGCTCAGTTTTCACAATGTGAATTCATTCATACAATCAGCATCCAGGTCAAGGAACAGAACATTATCACCAGAACATTATAGAAACTTAGTGTTCCCTTTTAATTTCTACTTCCTCAAATGTATTATTATGCTGACTATTATTAATACCATAGTATCAACTTATTTTTCACTTTCATTTATAAAATTATGAAGTATTTTTTGTGCATATAATTCTTTTAAGCAATATATTGTATGTGAGATCCTTCCATGTAGTGGCACGGTACTAGATTTTTTGTTAATTTTTATTATTGTTTGGTATTTACTGAATAAATATCTCACATTTTATTTATATATTTTTTATTGGTTAATCCATTTTGGAACTATTATAAATTGCGCTCCAGTGAACATTTTAGTACATGTATTTTGGTGGAAATATTCATTGCAAGCCTGTTAGAATATACTTAAGAGTGGAATATAAAACGTACATATGTGTATATATATACACATACATAGTAAACTAATTAATCTCCTTAATCACCAATTACTGGCTTTGTCAGTTTTAATTTTAATTTAGTCTCAATATCATAATATGTAGTAGTATCTCTTTGTGTTTTATTTATTTATTTCTATTTATTTATTTTTTCTGTATTTTTTTCTGAAGCTGGAAACGGGGAGAGACAGTCAGACAGACTCCCGCATGCGCCCGACCGGGATCCACCCGGCACGCCCACCAGGGGGTGACGCTCTGCCCACCAGGGGGCGATGCTCTGCCCCTCCGAGGTATCGCTCTGTTGCGACCAGAGCCACTCTAGCACCTGGGGCAGAGGCCGAGGAGCCATCCCCAGCGCCCGGGCCATCTTTGCTCCAATGGAGCCTCGGCTGCGGAGGGGGAAAAAAGAGACAGAGAGGAAGGAGAAGGGGAGGGGTGGAGAAGCAGATGGGCGCTTCTCCTGTGTGCCCTGGCTGGGAATAGAACCCGGGACTTCTGCACGCCAGGCTGACGCTCTACCACTGAGCCAACCGGCCAGGGCCCTCTTTGTGTTTTAAATGTGCACTTCATTGGTTTTCAATGATGCTGAGCTTTTTTCATATACGTATCAGCATTTGATTATCCTCATCTGGGAAGTGTGTGTTCAAGTGTTTTGCCAATCATTTTAATTGCATTGTTTGTCTTTTTTTTTTTTGTAATAGGCAAAGGTTTTTATGGATATGACTCAGGTTTTGGATATATATATATTTTAAGTTATATATTATAAGTACTTTTCCACATTTTTATTTGCCTTTACTCTTTCTAAAAAATGGCATTTTTTGATAATTTGGAGCGCTTAATTTTAATATCAATTTTTAATGGTTATTGTTCTCTATATTTTGTTTATTAAATCTTTGCATACCTCAAGGTCATTGAGGTATTTCCTGTTATCATTTGAAAGTTTCTTAGGGTGCCACAAAGTATATAGTGGGCTGTGTTGATTGCTCCCTTCTTTAAAACATTGGATGTCAAATCACATCACACAAAATCCAGCAGTCAGAGGTAAATTTAGTGTTTAAAACTTATGTGGAAATAATAAAAACAAAGAAAAATCCTGAATGAGCAGAGGTCGTGTCTCATCAGTAAGAGTTTGCTCTTGGATGTCGGGCAGAAGAGAAGGAAGGGAGTGAATGAGGTTATGAGAGGAAGATATATATATTATATATATATACACACACACATACATATATATGCATACACATATGTTAATATAATAGCTTATTAATCAAGATGAAATGTATCTATAACATAAACTGAAATAATAGAATTGAATAGAAAAATGTGGATTAAGATATGGAAGAAGTAAATTCAACAGGACTTGGTGTCTAAATGGTTTTGGAGCATTAAGTTGTCCAAGATGATTTCAAAGATTCTGAAATAAATGACTAGGTTTTAGTAACTAAAATAGAAGGTATGGAAAGAAAAAAAAATTCACTAAAGGGAAAAATAACTTTATTAAATGCTTTGTGCTTGAATTTTTGGGGAGACATTGCATAGAAAGTCTGATAATTAGTTGGAGATATAATTCCAAATCTAAGAAGAAAACCTGGACTAAAGACAACACATAAAGTAAGTGACTGAGATTTAACATAAAGCCTGGACTTTACTCACTGAATTCTCTTTACTATTTTTTAACAGAAATTGTTTCCTCAAGAGAAAAAAAATCTAAGAAACTAAAAAGAAGGCAGAAAAAACTTTGAAACTATAAGAAGGCAGAAGAATCTCAAATTGTGATGCTTTTTCAACCACAACTACAATTCAATTTTGAGATATCAATTTTACAATATTTGGGAATTAACTGAGAGTTTACAGCTAGAAGTTAGAAACTATCAAAGACTTTATTTAAAGTATCCATTGTCCATGGAATTCAGCTAAAAGACACAGTTATTCAAACAGCCTTACAAACCAACTGCTTTCAAAAAGCCTTCTGTCGTTGTCATAAAATGGTGCCACTAGCATATTATGGTCAACACTTTCCTTTAGAACACTCTTTCCAACAGGCCACAACCAACTCATTAACATGTCAATACTCAGATAAAAATCTAAATCAACCCAATAATCAGTCCGTGGTCAGAGTACAAACTGATAGTAATCACCTGGAAGCACATCCACCAAGCTCTAACCAGAAGGTGCAGAGATCCTCTGCCAAGTCTCAAGACACAATTTCTCAGACCTTCTATAACATGGTTCTAAAGTCATCATTAACCCCATCTAAACATCAAACTACACCTTCACTAGACCTTCATCAGAGAACTTCATTGAAATCTAATTGGGGAGCTCTGAGCTCACCTTTGTCCCATTCAAAATCTCAGATAACAACTTCACTTGACCTCACTAAGACATCATTATCACTGGAGCCTAATCAAACAGCCTTGAGCTCACAATTATCCCTCCCCAAACTTCAAGATACAACTTCCTTAGACCTTTGTGGGACAACACCTTCACTGAAGTCTAATAAAAGAATCTCAAGTTCATCATTATTCTCCTTAAAACATCAAGAAAATCCTTCCTTAGACATCTTTTGGACATCATCATCTTTAGCATCTAATCAAAGAGCCCTTAGCTCAACATTACCTCAGTTCAAGCCTCAGAAATTATCTTCATTGGACAGCCATTGGACATCTTTATTAAAGAAAAATCAAAGATCTTTGACCTCACCAATACTCATCTCTACAGCTCAAACAGATGACTTGGTTCAGGTATCACCTGTGTTACAACCCAGTAAGATAGCTTTTAGTTCACCTTTACTTGCCTGCAGACCTCAGATGCCACCTGTATTAAGCCCTGATACAGGTGTTCTGAGCTTACCATTGTCTAACTCAAAACCAAGGAAATCACCTTTACCACATTCTGTCCATCAGACTCGGAGTATGCCTTTGGTCAAGCCCAAATCCCAGACACTGCTTACACTGAATCATACCTTCAGGACCCTGAGATTGACAGTCTGTGACTCCAAGTTTCAAAATACCACTTCGCCAAGTGATCAATACAGAGTTACAGAGATGTCTTCACCCCATGTCAAATCAAATATTTCGGGTCAATCATCAAGCTCCAAATATTGTATCAGGAATATAGCTACAACATGGAGCTCCAGTATCCAGAGCAAAAACAGCTTTGATCTTTATGCAAAGACATATTCAAATAAAGGAATTCCATGGACTTTAAATTATGTTTATCCTTGCATTGTAAAAGGTGGAACTGTCCCCAGTGGTATTGTAAATAAAATTATGAATTCTCTCTCCAAAACCAAAATCCAAAAGGATCTCTGTAGGCAAATCCTCTTTAGAAGGATGAGGGGAAGGCCAAATCCTCATCCTGGTCCTCGTCTTTCATTAAGTTACTTGGTTTGTTTAACTTGTGCTTCCTGCATAAAAATTCAGTGTAACCATCTTAGGGGAAAAAAAGATCCTCGTGGTGCAATACTATTTGTTATACCAACACCTGAACACAATTCTGAGAGAGAAATAGAGGTGAAATTGTCTTTTATTCTTTCTCTACCAGAGAATAATTTCTCATCTTGTCTTCCATTTTCTGTGAAAAAAAATCAGTCTGATAAAGCCTCCGAAGATAACCTGGAAGGAATGGAGAAGATGTCACAATTCTTCCTTGCTGAACGTGATAACACTCATGGGCTTAATAAGAAGAAAAAATGGCTAACAGTATCCCCTGAAAACAAATTTGTAAGTCAAGAGCTCCAGGCTATTGACTGGTTGCTTTATATCAAGAAAAGTAATTCTCAGCCAGAGACTAGGCTCCCATCCTCTCCTTCCTCCGTATCGTCCTCCTCATCTTCTTCTTCATCTTCTTCCTCCTCTTCCTCTTCCATTGTACCTTCCTCACCCCTTTCTTACAAAGAGTCTACCACATCTACCATTTCAGGTTGTGTTTTCAGTAAGTTAGTTAGTTACCACCAGTTGCCTCCAGGAATCTCCTGGCTTGAGTTTATATGTAGCAAAAATTACCAGCTACTTCCTGAAAAAACACATCAAAGTCAAGTACCACATGCCAAAACAAGTTCTATGAGGAATAGCAACATGGTGAAAGGGCCAAATAGGCCAAAGACTTTGTTCAAATTTTTCCAGACAAAGTAAATGAGAGAAATCTTAACTAAATTAACTTTCTGTTCTTTGAAAGCAATTGACCTCTTAGTTCTTTGAAATTAGAGTTTGATTTCCTATCATGCTTATTAAAACTCTTCGTTAATGATTGAATGGGGCTCTATATTTTAGCTGATGATGCACCTAGGTAACAGGAATGATTACTTTCAACTTTATTTCCTAGTTAAATAATTAATTCTGATTCCTAAAAACAAAAACTGAATCTTTTGTTTTTAACCAAATGCCTGGCTTATAGTAGCCACTGTATAATTATTATAAAGTTAGTCATAATTGACTGTAGACCAGAAATAACTTACCCATCTGGCCCAGAATAGTATCTAGCTCATTGTTATTCTCTTTCCTCATAAGACCTGATAATGACAGTATTCTTAGGCCATGCATGGCAATCTGTTTCACTATCTCTAAAAAATTTTTAGATCATGTTTAACAGATAAGAATAAATATAGAGAGAGTAACATTTTCAGTTGTGTATTCCTAGGGAAAATTCTTCTGTGTTAAGATCCCATACTCTGAAATCCAATGATTTATTCAACTTTTGTTAACACATTTCAAGAGACAATAACTAACTGGTTTAGATAATTTTATCTTATGCTGACTGTGCCAATATTTAAATAATGGGCTCTAAAGTCACCTGTTTATCACTTTCAAAGTAAATTAATAAAATTGTTTTAAAATGTCTGTATTTCACTGGGTCTACTGGTAGTGGGGAAAAAAGGGGAGTTTTCTCACCTACTCATCTTAAGTGATTATCTCTATCCAAGGGCTAGAATTAGAACCTCTTCTATACAATGTTGACTCATAATTCTGGCTCTCTATCCACATCTTTCTGATCACCAGACTATATAGTGTACATATCCTATTAGAACATTGCACTAGCATCTCAAACTCACATGGCCAAAACAAAATTTAACCTCTTTTTTTTTTTTTTGTATTTTTCTGAAGCTAGAAACTGGGAGAGATAGACAGACTCCCACATGCGCCCGACCGGGATCCACCGGGCAAGCCCACCAGGGGGCAACGCCCCGCCCACCAGGGGGCATCACTCTGTCACGACCAGAGCCACTCTAGCGCCTGGGGCAGAGGCCAAGGAGCCATCCCCAGCGCCCGGGCCATTCTTGCTCCAATGGAGCCTCGGCTGCAGGAGGGGAAGAGAGAGACAGAGAGGAAGGAGAGGGGGAGGGGTGGAGAAGCAGATGGGCGCTTCTCCTGTATGCCCTGGCCGGGAATCGAACCCAGGACTTCTGCACGCCAGGCCGATGCTCCACCACTGAGCCAACCGGCCAGGGCCAAAATTTAACCTCTTTACATTGACAGTTACATCTTTACATTTACAATCCTTTGCCCCTATGTTCTCAGGATCAGTTTATGTACCACCATCCATCACGGAGTCATGTTTGACTCTATTTCTCATTGCTTACTCCTTTCTAAGTCCATGAGTTGTATGGCCTTCTTATTTCTAAAAGTCAGCCTTATTCTCTAACCACATTATTACTATCCTAGTTATGGTCACAGCTATTTGTCACTTGTATTACTGCAATAACTCCTAAACATGTGCTTTAATTTTTGAATGCATTTCTTTTTATTTTTTTTTGACAGAGAGAGCAAGAGTCAGAGAGAGAGGGACAGATAGGGACAGACAGACAGGAAGGGAGAGAGATGAGAAGCATTAATTCTTGATTGTGTTTTCTTATGTGCCTTGACTGGGGTCCTACAGCAGAGCGAGTGACACCTTGCTCAAGCCAGCTACCTTTGGGCTCAAGCCAGTGACCATGGGGTCATGTCTATGATCCCACATTCCTGCCAGCAACCCCAAACTCAAGCTGGTGAACCTGTGCTCAAACCAGATGAGCCTGTCCTCAAGCCAGTGACCTCGGGGTTTTGAACCTGGGTCCTCTGTGTCCCAGTCCGACACTCTATCCACTGTGCCACTGCCTGGTCAAGCTTGAATGTATTTCTTTTTTTTTTTTTTTTTTTCCAGTGCTATCTTACTGTGGTTTTAATTTGCATTTTTCTAATGATTAGTGGTGTTGACATATGTCTGTTAGCCTTCTGTATGTCCTCTTTGGAACAATGTCTATTCAGGTCTTTTATATATTTTTTTAATCAGATTTCTTTTCTGTTCCCAAGTTTTATGAGTTCTTTTTTATATTTTAGATATTAACACCTTATTAGATGCATCAATATCTTTTCTGAGTCAATAGGTTTTCTTTTTGTTTTGTTGATGGTTTCCTTTACTGTGAAAAAAACTCTGTAGTTTTATATAGTTTTATTTATTTTTTCTTTTGTTTCTCTTGCCCAAAGAGACATATTCAAAACAATATTATCAAAAGCAATATCCAAGATTTTACAGCCTAAGTTTTCTTCTAGGAGTTTTATGGTTTCATGACTTATATTTAATTCATTTTAATTTAATTCCTGTATATTGTGTAAGAAAGTGACCTAGTTTCACTTTTTTACGTGTCTGTTCGGTTTTCCCAAAACTAATTATTGAAGAGACTATCCTTGTATACTCTTGACTGCTTAGTCATACATTAATTGACTATGTAAGTGTGGGTTTATTTCTGTATTTTCTAATCTGTTCCATTGACCTATGTATCTGTTTTTATGCCAGTACCATGCTGTTTTGATTACTCTAACTTTTTAGTATAGTTTAATATGAGATAGTTTTTTTATAATAATTTTATTTTTTTAATAGGGTGACATCAATAAATCAGGATACATATATTCAAAGATAACAAGTCCAGGTTATCTTGTCGTTCAATTATGTTGCATACCCACCACCCAAAGTCAGATTGTCCTCTGTCACCTTCTATCTTGTTTTCTTTGTGCCCCTCCCCACCCCCTTTCCCTCTCCCATTCCCCCCTCCCCCCCGTAACCACCACATTCTTATCAATGTCTCTTAGTTTCACTATTATGTCCCACCTACGTATGGAATAATACAGTTCCTGTTTTTTTCTGATTTACTTATTTCGCTTCGTATCATGTTATCAAGATCCCACCATTTTGCTGTAAATGTTCCGATGTCATCATTTCTTATGGCTGAGTAGTATTCCATAGTGTATATGTGCCACATCTTCTTTATCCAGTCATCTATTGATGGGCTTTTTGGTTGTTTCCATGTCCTGGCCACTGTGAACAATGCTGCAATAAACATGGGGCTGCATGTGTCTTTACGTATCAATGTTTCTGAGTTTTGGGGATATATACCCAGTAGAGGGATTGCTGGGTCATAAGGTAGTTCTATTTTCAGTTTTTTGAGGAACCACCATACTTTCTTCCATAATGGTTGTACTACTTTACATTCCCACCAACAGTGTATGAGGGTTCCTTTTTCTCCACAGCCTCTCCAACATTTGCTATTACCTGTCTTGCTAATAACAGCTAATCGAACAGGTGTGAGGTGGTATCTCATTGCCGTTTTGATTTGCATTTCTCTAATAGCTAAAGAAGATGAGCATCTTTTCATATATCTGTTGGCCATTTGTATTTCTTCCTGGGAGAAGTGTCTATTCATATCCTCTTCCCATTTTTTTATTGGATTGTTTGTTTGTTTGTTGTTGAGTTTTATGAGTTCTTTGTATATTTTGGATATTAGGCCCTTATCTGAGCTGTTGTTTGAAAAAATCATTTCCCATTTAGTTGGCTTTCTGTTTATTTTGTTATCAGTTTCTCTTGCTGAGCAAAAACTTCTTAGTCTGATGTAGTCCCATTCATTAATTTTTGCCTTCACTTCTCTTGCCTGTGGAGTCAAATTCATAAAATGCTCTTTAAAACCCAGGTCCATGAGTTGAGTACCTATGTCTTCTTCTATGTACTTAATTGTTTCAGGTCTTATGTTTAGATCTTTGATCCATTTTGAGTTAATTTTTGTACAGGGGGAGAGACTGCAGTCCAGTTTCATTCTTTTGCATGTGGCTTTCCAGTTTTCCCAGCACCATTTATTGAAGAGGCTTTCTTTTCTCCATTGTGTGTTGTTGGCCCCTTTATCAAAAATTATTTGACTATATATATGTGGTTTTATTTCTGGACTTTCTATTCTGTTCCATTGGTCTGATTGTCTATTTTTCTGCCAATACGATGCTGTTTTGATTGTCGTAGCCCTATAATATAGTTTGAAGTCAGGTATTGTAATGCCCCCAGCTTCATTCTTTTTCTTTAGGATTGCTTTGGCTATTCGGGGTTTTTTATAGTTCCATATAAATCTGATGATTTTTTGCTCTATTTCTTTAAAAAACGTCATTGGAAGTTTGATGGGAATTGCATTAAATTTGTATATTGCTTTGGGTAATATAGCCATCTTGATTATATTTATTCTTCCTAGCCAAGAACAAGGTATATTCTTCCATCTCATTATATCTTTTTCGATTTCCCTTAACAATGGTTTATAGTTTTCATTATATAAGTCCTTTACATTCTTTGTTATGTTTATTCCTAAGTATTTTATTTTTTTTGTTGCAATCGTGAAGGGGATTATTCTTTTGAGTTCCTTCTCAGTTGTTTCATTGTTGGCATATAGAAAGGCTATTGACTTCTGTATGTTAATTTTGTATCCTGCGACCTTACTGTATTGGCTTATTGTTTCTAGTAGTCTTTTTGTGGATTCTTTGGGGTTTTCGATGTATAGGATCATATCATCTGCAAAAAGTGATACCTTTACTTCTTCTTTTCCGATATGGATGCCTTTTATTTCTTTGTCTTGTCTGATTGCTCTGGCTAGAACTTCTAGTACCACATTAAATAAGAGTGGAGAGAGTGGACAACCCTGTCTTGTTCCTGATTTAAGGGGGAAAGCCTTCAGTTTAGTGCCATTTAATATGATGTTAGCTGATGGTTTATCATATATGGCCTTTATCATGTTGAGATATTTTCCTTCTATACCCATTTTGTTGAGAGTCTTAAACATAAAATTGTGTTGTATTTTATCGAAAGCCTTTTCTGTGTCTATTGATAAGATCATGTGGTTTTTGTTCTTTGTTTTGTTGATATGGTGTATTACGTTAACCGTTTTACGTATGTTGAACCATCCTTGAGATTCTGGGATGAATCCCACTTGATCATGATGTATTATTTTTTTAATATATTGTTGTATTCGATTTGCTAGTATTTTGTTTAGTATTTTAGCATCTGTATTCATTAGAGATATTGGTCTGTAGTTTTCTTTTTTTGTGCCATCCTTGCCTGGTTTTGGTATGAGGGTTATGTTGGCCTCATAAAATGTGTTTGGAAGTATTGCTTCTTCTTCAATTTTTTGGAAGACTTTGAGTAGAATAGGAACCAAGTCTTCTTTGAATGTTTGATAAAATTCGCTTGTATAGCCGTCAGGGCCTAGACTTTTATTTTTGGGGAGGTTTTTAATGGATTTTTCTATTTCTTCTTTACTGATAGGTCTGTTTAGGCTTTCTGCTTCTTCTTGACTCAGTCTAGGAAGGTTGTATTGTTCTAGGAATTTATCCATTTCTTCTAGGTTGTTGAATTTAGTAGCATAAAGTTTTTCATAGTATTCTACAATAATTCTTTGTATATCTACGGTGTCCGTGGTGATTTCTCCTCTTTCATTTTGGATTTTGTTTATATGAGTTCTTTCTCTTTTTTCCTTGGTAAGTCTTGCCAAGGGTTTGTCAATTTTGTTGATCTTTTCAAAGAACCAGCTCCTTGTTCTATTAATTTTTTCTATAGTTTTTCTGTTCTCTAATTCATTTATTTCTGCTCTGATTTTTATTATCTCCTTTCTTCGGCTGGTTTTGGGTTGTCTTTGTTCTTCTTTTTCTAGTTCCTTAAGGTGGGAAGTTAAGTGGTTCACTTGGGCTCTCTTTTGTTTGTTCATATGTGCCTGAAGTGATATGAACTTCCCTCTTATTACTGCTTTTGCTGCATCCCATAGATTCTGATATGTCATATTGTCATTTTCATTAGTCTGTATATATCTTTTGATCTCTGCACTTATTTCTTCTTTGACCCATTCATTTTTTAAAAGTATGTTGTTTAGTTTCCACATTTTTGTGGGATTTTTTTCCTCTTTTTTGCAGTTGAATTCTAGTTTCAAGGCTTTATGATCAGAAAATATGCTTGGTACAACTTCAATTTTTCTGAATTTGCTGATGTTGTTTTTGTGGCCCAACATATGGTCAATTCTTGAGAATGATCCATGTACACTGGAGAAAAATGTATACTCAGTCACTTTGGGATGAAATGTCCTGTAGATGTCTATCATATCCAGGTGCTCTAGTGTTTTGTTTAAGGCCACTATGTCTTTGTTGATTCTCTGTTTGGATGACTGATCTAGAGCCGTCAGCGGTGTATTGAGGTCTCCAAGTATGATTGTTTTTGTCAGTTTTTGTTTTAAGATCAATAAGTAGCTGTCTTATATATTTTGGTGCTCCTTGGTTTGGTGCATATATATTAAGAATTGTTATGTCTTCTTGATTCAGTGTCCCCTTAGCCATTATGAAATGGCCATTTTTGTCTCTGAGTACTTTTCTTGTCTTGTAGTCAGCATTATCCGATATGAGTATTGCTACACCTGCTTTTTTTTGGATGTTATTTGCTTGGAGTATTGTTTTCCAGCCTTTCACTTTGAATTTGTTTTTATCCTTGTTACTTAGATGAGTTTCCTGTAGGCAGCATACAGTTGGATTTTCTTTTTTAATCCATTCTGCTACTCTGTGCCTTTTTATTGGTGAGTTTAATCCGTTTACATTTAGTGTAATTATTGATACTTGTGAGTTCCCTATTGCCATTTTATATCTTGCTTTCTGTTAGTTTTGTGTCTTGTTTGATCCTTCTCTTTCGTTTTTCTATCTTTTGTTTTTATTTGGTTGTATTCCATACATCTTTCCTCTGTTGCTATCTTTTTTATCTCATGTGCTTCTGTGGTGGTTTTTTCAATGGTGGTTACCTTTGAGTAATGAAAAGCGTCCCTACCCTGTTCATTGTAGCGAACTATTTTGTGAGTACTTTTGCACTCCATCGTCCTTTGCTACTGTTAATCTCCATCTTCTCCCCCTCTTTCTTTTTGTTGTTGTCACAGTTTAAATTTGGTTTTATTGTGTTCTTCTTGGAGCTTTTACTTGTGGCTCTGTTTTTTTTTTGTTCTTTGTATCTGATTGGAGAACCCCCTTTAGTAATTCCTGGAGTGGGGGTTTTCTGATGATAAATTCCCTCATCTTTTCTGTATCTGTGAATGTTTTTATTTCTCCTTCATATTTGAAGGAGAACTTTGATATGTATAGTATTCGTGGCTGAAAGTTCCTCTCTTTCAGGACTTTAAATATTGGGTTCCACTCTCTTCTAGCTTGTAGAGTTTCTGCTGAGAAATCTGATGATAATCTAATGGGCCTTCCTTTATATGTTGTATTCTTCTTTTCCCTGGCTGCCTTGAGAATTTTTTCTTTGCTGTTGGTTTGTGTCAATTTCATTATGATATGCCTTGGAGTAAGTTTGTTGGGGTTAAGAAAACTTGGAGTTCTGTTTGCTTCTTGAACTTGAGGCTTTAGTTCTTTCCACAGGCTTGGGAAGTTCTCATCTATTATTTGTTTGAGTATGTTCTCCATTCCATTTTCTCTCTCTTCTCCCTCTGTTATACCTATTATTCTTATGTTATTCTTTTTGATGGAGTCAGATAATTCTTGTAGGGCTATCTCATTTTTTTAAATTTTTGAGTCTCTTTCTTCTTCTCTCTGCTCTGCCTCAAGTTGCTTGTCTTCTATTTCACTAATCCTCTCTTCTATCTGACCTGTTCTATTAGCTAAGCTTGTTACTTCGTTTTTCAGCTCGTGAATTGAGTTTTTCATCTCTGTTTGATTTGTTTTTATAGTTTCAATTTCCTTGGACATATATTCTTTGTGTTCATTGAGTTGTTTTCTGAGCTCCCTAAATTGTCTTTCTGTGTTTTCTTGTATATCTCGGAGGATTTTTAGGATTTCTATCTTGAATTCTCTGTCATTTAGCTCCAAGGTTTCCAATATATTAAATTTTTTCTCCATAGATTTTTCCTCATCTAGCTGTGTTACCTCTCTTTCTTTTGTATCCATGATATTCGATTTTCTCTTCCTTAATGGCATCTGAGGGTGGTTTTGTTGATAGTATTAATGAGATTTAATAAAGAATAAAAAGTTAAAAAAATAATAAAAAAAAAAATCGAAAATAGTTGTTTTTTTTTAAAAAAATATTAATAATGAAATAAAGAAAAATAAAATAAAATAAAAATTTTTTAAAAAAGGAAATTATTCCCCCCCTCCTTTTTTCCTCTCCTCTCCTCTCCCCTCTTTCTTGAGAAAATCTTGTGGTGAACTGTGAATTATAACAAACAATGCCTGTGATGGAGGGCCTGAATTGGGGAAAAGTAATAAAGGGGCAAAAAAAAAAAAAAAAAAAAAAAAGAAAAAGAAAAGAAAAGAAAAGAAAAAAAAAAGAAAAACGAGAAAAAGAAAAAAAAAAGAGCGTATGGACCCACAAAAAGCAAATAAGGAAAAAATTTGGGTCAAGAATAAAATGATTTGCTTTTAGGTGTTGGTCGTCTAAGAGTTATGATGAGAGGAATAAGAGGAAAACGGAAAAATGGGGAGACAAATTAAAAAATTACTATTGTATTTAGTGGAACAAGAACTAGATAAAATGGAGAGCCAGGGATGGGAGCACTGCTAGTGAGTTAAAAAGGTGAAGTAAAACCCCCCCAAAATGCCACAAACATAAGTTTGAGTCCCAGATAAGATAATTTGTTTGTTATTGAGGTTTGAATGAGAGGAGATGTAAAGGAGAAAGGAAGAAACTAATATAGAGGGAGAAAAGAAAGAGAGAGAGAGAGAAAAAAGAGGGAACCACTAATAGAAGAAAAAAGAAAGGAGAGAGAGAGAGAGAGAGAGTTAAGGGTTTTGGAGTGCAACCCTCATAGAGAGAAAGGAAGAGAAGAGAAAAGATAATGGGAGATGTAACACTTATGGGTAGTGTAGTTCAAGGAGAGGAGAGAGTAAGACCGGCAGAGAGTTAATCGGCCAAATTGGAGGAGGAAAAAAAGTATCAAGAATGAAGATAAGAGAAACAAATGAACAAATATGATAAAATGGGATAGGTTATAAAGTCTGCAGATTATTCTTGATTTTGAGAGGTTATCTTCTTCCTTTTTCTTTTCTCTCCCTCTTCCTGGTCGGTGACTCTGTACCACAGGTTCTGCCCCTTTGGCACACTCAGGTAGAGGTTTGCAGTTGATAAGTCTCTATGGCAATGTCATGTATTGTGCTTTAGTCTCGTTGGCAGTCGAGGCTATTAGCATTTATAGGCTCTGACAGTGAGAGAGTCCGTGTTCCTGGATCCTTTCTCCTAGTCTTTCCTTCCTCAATTAGTAGCCTGATAATCCAGCTATGGGGTTGCTGCTGCCTCTGCCTGGATAGTAAGAGGCTCAAAGAGCTGGCAACTCCCCACTCTATTTCCACTCAGCACAGGGCTCTGGGTAAGGCTCCATCAGTCAGAGCTGCTAGCGTAATCGGGCGGGCTTTCCGCCCACTCAAAGACCTCTGGCTCTGTCTGCCACTCTGTCCGGTAACACAGGCGGGCGCCCACTTCCGGGGCGCTTGGAGGAAACTCTCACTCACTGGCTGCGCACGCAGACCAGGATATCCGGCCAGCAGTCTCACGCTCTGAGTGAAACCCCCAACCGCAGGGAAAAGTTGCAGCGTTGGAATTGAGTCTCGCTCCGTCCCCGTGTGCGGCTTTTGCAAGGCGCTGGGGCGGCCCGAGATTTCGTTTTGGCCCACACAAAGGCCCCTGACTCTGCCCCTCTGTGCGATAACACGGGCGCGCAGTGCCGAGGCACTCGGAGGAATCTCTCATTCACTATCTGCACGCGCAAACCCGGATATGAGGCCGGCCGCGTTTCCCTCTGAGTGAAACCCCCCAGCAGCACAGAAAATTTCCACTGTTGGAATTAGTTCTCACTCCCTCCCGTGCGTGGCTTTACCAGGGCACTGGGGCTGCCCAGAGACTCTGCCCTCGGCCCACAGAAAGGCCTCTGACCCTGCCTCTCCGTGGGGCAATACGGGCACCCACTCTCGGGGCCTAGGAAGAAATCTCTCGCCCACTAACTGCGCACCAACCAGGAGACCGGGTAAAATGGCCGCCCTGCTTGTCTTTCTTTGTTTGGGTTTGGCGCGAATGTTAGCTTGTATTGCCCGGGTTGCCACAGGATCAGTTTTTCCTCGGCTTGGATCTCCGTGCCACAGCCTGGTTCAGCCGTTTGTGCCGTGGCCTGAATCTATTCACCCCCTTTGCCCGCCTCAGTTTCTATATTCACAGTTACCAGAGAAAGCCGCCCTGTTTAGGTTAGTGAGGAAGGCGGAGCATTTCTTACTCCCTATTTCCTTCGGGGTTTGGTTATATATTTAGCCAATTTTTCACTCAACCATACCTTTGGGTGTATTGCGAAGCATCTGGAGGCTCCAAGTATAGGTTTTTCTGTTTCTGGTTGAAGATCTTGTTGAGTTTTGGGGGAGATTTATCGGAATCGCTTCCTACCCCGCCATTACTCTGACGTCATCCCTTGAATGTATTTCTAATACAGGAATTTGATAATGTTATTCCAATGCTTATAATCTTTTCATCATTGAACATTGTTTTCTGAGGCAAAGTCTAAATTCCTTTTACAATTGAACTGTTATTGTCTCTCAAAATTAATTTCTTATTTTCTAGTATCCTGCTGGATGCTTCAGCCACACTAATTTCTTTATAATATATAAAATGTGCCAAGACCTCTTCTACATTGTACTTTTAAATCAATTCTGCTGTCCAGAAAGATCTTTCCATCTACATATTTGTATCCCACAGAGATCTGTTTTGTCTTTCTTGACATTTTCTGAGAAGCCTTGTTCTGATCAACCTACAAAGGGGTTAGTTGGCCTTACAACTACCATAAAACTCTGTGTTTACTCTTTGTACTGCTCTTAATCCCATTTTAAAAAGTCACTTAGTGTCTATCTTCATTCATCAGACGGGAAACCCCTTGTTCACCATTCCTTTTTTATTTTTTAACCTAGTCTTTGGAAAAGAGTAATACTTTGAAATATGTGTGTTGATATTGAATTTCTACTAATGAAACTTTTCATCTTTTTTGATTATTTGATAAAACATATTTCATCAGTCAGCTTCCTTCCTATAAGATCAATATAGAATTCTTCTTTATATCTTTCGTTTGGTGAGAGCATATATAAAAAATGTTACTGCTGGCAGCAGTCATCCTTGTCATATTTCTTAGATTAATAGTGTTTCTTCTTAGTATTTCAGTACTAAATATGTTATTGGCTGATGCATACCTGGTCAGTGATGATGAAGAAGAACACACCTATGTGATAATGTTTTCAAAGCTTTCTCCAATCTCTTTAGGAAACCTGTGAAATGAGAAAAATAGAGTGACTAGAAGTCAACACCAAAGTGTTGAATAAAGGTGGTTATTACTGGGGAATAGTTATAACTGTGTTTAGAAAATAAGTAGATTTTTTTATTGATTTTAATTTATTGTGTTTACATAGATTTTAGTGTTGCCCCGAATGCATTCCCCCTTTCCTGTTTTCTCCTCAATATCTCCCTTGCCCCCCTTCCCACAGTGTCCTCCCCACCTCCCTTCAGGTTTATTCCATCCTATCATCCCCTTTCCCTCTGTCCTCTTTTCCTCTGGTCCCTTTGATCTCTCCTCTGTCTCAATTCAGTTCCTCAGTTCTCATTGTTCATTGGATTGTTAAAAAATTTTCCCAATCTTTAATGAATATAAATTCCTTTTATAATCAACAATTTAAAACCAGTGCTATAAAAATAGAAATAATTTTGTTGCCTCTATTTTAGAGGGTGTGTAAGTCATGATTTTGCTGTCTACACCTTTTCACTTATTGATATTATTTGTGTCCCTTCCAGTACCCAGGAAATACATATTTTTATGAGATTTATACTTTGTTTTCAGGCATAGCACATTTTATTATGTTTTAGAGTCTACTAAAACATTTAAAAATTTTATATTCTCTATTCCAATATTGATTGCAAAACTTTTACTATTCATATATATATTTCATATATATTTGTACATTTATTTATTTTAAGTTGTGAAATATTTTCAGCTTATGGAAAAAGATAGACAATATGTTGATAAAATTATTTATACCACTACCAAGCTTTATCAATTTTTTTCATGTGTTAAAGAAATAAAACTATTACTATAATGCTAGCCTCTGTGCATATAACCATCCAGATCCCAAGCCTATCATGTATGCCCCAGAAAGTAATCACTGTCTTGAATTTCCTGTGTTATACTTACCGACTTTTTAGAAATTTACTAAATATTTATGGGGCCACAGTAATCTGATCTTTTGTGTTTTAAAGCTTTGTATATATTTTATCATAATGTATTTAACATTTAAAATTTTGTTTTTTGATATACAGTGTGTTTTTGAGATATGTTTTTACTATAACAGATAAATTCTTTTTTTCTAAATACAAAAAAATATGTATAAATTTATAAACATATATTCATACATACTTATGTGTGTATATATATATAGAACTGATAGTGTGAATTTATTACAACTTATATATTCAGTTTTTGGTTGAATAGTTAACTGACATTTTTTATTATCATATATTATGTTGCACTGACATTCTTTAAAAGATTTATTGAAATATAATCGACAGAACATTGTTAAGTTCAGGTGTATGGCATAATGATTTGCTATTTTTATATATTGCAAAATGATCACTATAATAAGTCTAGTAAACATCCATTTTTATACATAGTTATAAAAACTTTTTCTTGTGATGAGGACCTTCAAGATCTTTCAGCAACATTCAAATGTACACTACAGTATGATTAACCATACGCACCATGAACATTATTTTTCCTGTCCTTTTTTTTTTGCACACATGAAAAATTCTCAGGAGTCATGCTGTGCAACATTTGGTCTACAGATTATCAAGTAGCATCATGTAAAAAATGCAGAATCTCATTATGTTTCAAATATACTGAATCATTATCTGAATTTTATAATATTTTCAGGTAAGCTCTAAACACATTAAGTATTAGAGAAACTGCATTAGATAGTCTAACAGAATAAAATTGATGATTGCAACAGTGCTATCCAATAAAAATATAACATGAATCATATTGATAGTTTTTAATATTTCTTACAGTCATATTGGAAAGTAAAAAGAAATAAGTAATGTTTATTTCAATAGCATATTTTATTTAAAGCTGTATAAAAGTTTTCCATTTGAACAAGTGATTAAGACTTGTTCCCGCCCATGGTAGATTCTACCCCGAGGGGATATTTGGCAATGTCTGCTGACATTTTTTATTGTCATGACTGAGAAGATGATTTAGATGTTTTAGGTCATAATTAAATATCATACAGTGCAAAAGATAGCCCCCAACAAAGAAATTACCCATCTTGTCTAAAATGTTAAGAGTGTTAAGACAACTTGAATTAATGTAACAAACATGAGAACTTTTTTCTTTTTACTCTAAATCTTCCAAAGCTGTTGAATTTAACACTTAAAGCCCATCACAATTCAGAGTAGTTATATTTTCACACTATCAGCAGCCACATTAAACAGTATAGGGTTATAGTGTGGGCATTACTGGATATTGCCAAGTGGTCTACAAAGTATTTATACTAATATACATACCCAAAACATTATATGAGAGTTTGCACTGTTCTGTAATCTCATCCGCACTAGATAATTTTCAGGCTTTCAGATCCTTGGCTTGTACAAATAATATGGTTTGTACTAATAAAATGATCTTCTTATACTGTATCTTTAATTTTAGATTTTTTATTGTTAATTATCTTGAACGTTTTATCATGTTTATTGACCTGGGTTTCCTTCTCTGTGACTTGTCTTTCATTATCTTTGCTCATTGTTTTATTGTGTGTTCTATTTCATATTAACCTGTAGAAAAATTTTATATATGTATTTCAAAGATAACTTCTTTGGCTTGGCTTGGTATTAAATCATCCTTGCACTATCTCAAAAAAAATGTTACTTGATCATCATATTATACATTATTATTAATCCTGCTGAATTCAGTTTCCTAAACTGACTGATAATTACACGTCTATGTACAAGGGTATTGTAACAATAAATAAAGATCAACCAAATAATAAGCAAAGGCTATTTAATCAGAGCTTGCTATCGCAAGGAAGTCAACCACCATTACTTTCATTTGGCAAACTCAAAGGCAGGCTGAGGTTTGGGAAAGCTTTACAGTGGGAAAATGAATAGGCTTCAGGTGTGCCCTCATTGGATGCTGTTGATATGGAGAAGCTGTAGGCAGACCAACTGGAAGAAGGGTATCCTATGTGATTGGTTAAGGATGCATGTTTGGCTTTTTCTAAGGTTCCCAAGTTGGAAGTGGAGATGAAACTTAGGGTATTTGTTATTAATCATGTCCTGGCCAGTTTGTGTCAATTTTTATAGAGGTTATTGTTTGGCTTTTTTGATTGTTGCTAGAGACAGTGGTATGATATCTTACAAATCTGACATAAGACAGCAGTCTGGTTTCCTGGGCTGGTTACAGTGGAGTTTGGGACAGGCAAGTAGCCAAGATTATCTATCTGTCTTTTCCTTGTTAGTGTTTTTTTTGGGACAGGCAAGTAGCCAAGATTATCTATCTGTCTTTTCCTTGTTAGTGTTTTCCACTAAGTTTTACTTCTTTGTCATCTGGGTTGGTTGTCTTCCTTCTAAACTAATTTTTAAATTATTGAATTTTATTGCAATAAAGTGCTATCTTTCTCTTTTTTTTCTTCTCCTTTTTTTCCTCCTTTTTCTCTCCCATTCCCATTTTAATCTGGAACAATTTATATAAATTCTTTGTCAAGTAGATACTTCAGATAAAAACAACTCTGGTTTAAACTTATTTCATTGGTTTCTTCTCTTCTTCTTCCTTCTTCTCTATCTTCTTCTCAATCTATCTTCTGTTACAGTTTAATATCAAATTGCATTTATTTTCCAGTTTCCTCCTAATAACCACAGCTCTTTTCCTTCCCTACCTGCCAACACACACAAAAAGAAGCAAGAATTTGGAAAATATCTTTTTTTAAATATTTTTTTCTTTAAGTGAGCAGTGAAGAGGCAGAGCAACAGACTCCTGCATGTGTCCAGACCGGGTTCTACCCAACCAGCCCCTCATGGGGCAATGCTCTGCCCATCTGGGACCCTCCATTACTTAGCAGTGGAGCCATTTTAGCACCTGAGGTGAGTTTACAAAGCCATCCTCAGTGCCTGGGGCGACCTTGTCCAACCGAGCCGTGAATGCGGGATTAGAAGAGAGTGATAGAAAGAAGAGAGAGGGCAAATGGTGGAGAAGCAGATGGTCTCTTCTCCTGTGTGCCCTGACTGGAATCGAACCTGGGACATCCACATGCCTGAGCCAACTGACCAGGGCTGGTGAATTTCTTATACAAGACACTAGATACAGTTTTGCCACTTAACAAATCATAGAACCCTTGACAAGTAATTTAGCCTATATTAATCTGAATTTATACATCTATAACTAGTAAGCATTGAAGTGTATATTTTCTAGAATTCTTTCATATTCTTGCAATTTTTTATATCCAAAATTGTAGCTAAATCTAACCCCAACTTAATCACATATATGTATGTAAATTTCATCCTTTATTTTTTTGTTTACAGATTTCCAAACACCAGTAATAACTGATTGATCTTGTGTACATTTAATAAAGGGCATATAAATCACCATTTATATTTTTCATTGTTTAAATTCATGAAACAGGTGCTGAATAAAACTATAGATGAAACTAGGCTCATTCTTGCATCCATTCATTTGTATAATATTAAGTGTTCACTTTAAACAAGTCATCTCACAAGGGAACTATGAATCATCTCTGGAACATTATCTAAAGTCTCTGTGTCTTAAACTGTCTCCAAAAGAAAAAAAAAAAGAAAAGAAATAGAAATAGATTATATTATCTCTCAAGTCAAAATATTTATCTCCCAAGTTGAAGAAATAAAATATGACTTTAACATTTAGGGATAGTGATTATGTGTTCTGAACTTTTAGGCTCCGACACTCTCAGACTCCCCCTGTCACTAACTGCAAACTTTTGGCAAGTCAATCACTGTGAAAATCTGTTTCCTCAATAAAAAGTGGTGATATGTGATATGTGGTGAGCATCTGGAACATAGTAACTCTGAAATAGTATCATTCTTACATTTATCATCATATATTGTTAAAATTCTTTTTTTTTTGTTTTACATTTGTGGATCCACTTTTTGTTTAAAATTATAGTTGGTAACATAACAGAAACATTTTAGATGCTCTAGAATAATAATGGCCAGAGATTCCTATTCAAAACATCAGTTACAGAACTCCATCATAATGGTCTCTCTTCTGTCCATCAAATTTATATTCCATTATAATCATCACCACTCAGGTCAAGGCTGCTTATTCCTTTTGGAGCAAATTCCAGCCTCTTTAGCCTGTCACATAAGGTCCTTCACAATTTTGTTCATCTCCGTCTCTTTCATCATCTTGTATTTCACAATGTGCTACATCCATAATGCACTTCATCTCCATGTAACCTTTGACTTTTGCAATGTCTCAAATGTACCTATTACTTGACTGCCTTTCAGACCTCACTCATACTTGGCCCCATTTAGATTACCCAACATCCATATCCAAACTATGTATCTTATCCACTACTTGAGCTCAGCTCTGTTAACATATGTCAATATCCCTAGTAATCTTGCCTTTGCATTCCTGTGCATCTGGCCTGGCTTTCTTTGATTACATTTACAAATTGATCCTTTCAATTTATTTATTTATAGTTTCCATTTCACCTATGAGATTGTAACTTCAAGTCTTTACTCTTTATACTGTATAGTACCTTGCCTATAGTAAATGCTTTGATAATAAGTATTTAAATGGATATTTGGTTTTAGATAGGAAGTATTGGTATAAGAAGATAAGCTGAGAGCAATTTTTGTTGCTTATAAAAAATAACTTTCTTAAAATTGTTTCTATGTTGGAGAAAATGATGTGTCAGAATCACATTCTGGGATTTAAGCCAGCCTTATACTATAAAGTGAGAAGTATTTGAAAAAGTAAAACTGAAGTGTTAAAATCTTTCATTAAAAAAGTGTTAATTGCACTACTTTAGAATATGGAATTTAGTTGAAGTATAACCACACACTTCTTAGTTAACCAAAAAGTATAAGATGTGATAGATATATATAATAAATTGGAGTGACTTTTTTAAATGTTAAGAAAATACCATAATATTCATGATAGAACAAAGACTATTGAGATCTTTACTATGAACTTGAATCATACTATATAGTATTTTAATATTTTTATTAATGACTAAACTTTAAATTATCCTTTAATTATTTTGAAGTTTTATTAAATATTCATTAAATTATTCTTTATTTTCAATAATAATAATAATAATAATAATAATATAATAATAATAGTAATTACAAAAGTCACCTGTTTTGAGAAAAAAAATCTTACCTTTACTGAAGATTATATTTTCTATTTTTAAAATTTATCCTGCTTAATATACCTAGATATATTTGCTATAAATCTGTAATTCTGAGTGAATCATATCACTATCTTAAATATGAAAAATTATCTAAAGGATTTTTAAGTGATCGTTCAGAGATTTAAAAAGATAGATACATTATTATTAATTAACATCTCCAATGTGACATCTCCTGCAGAGCTGAATAATGTTCTTAGGAAATTTGAGCATGTTATCATTTCAGTTGTACTGAGGAAGCGTTGGAAATCTAGAGAAGAGCTTAGTATAATACTGTATTATACTAAGAATAATAATGTGTAATCCACAAATGGTTAAAGAATGTTTTATTCAAATGTCTAGGGCTACAATCTCCAATACAGTGGCTATTAGCCACATGTCACTATTGAACACTTAAAATGTTAGTGCCACCTTTTAAAGTTTGAAAACTGAAGCAGTGTAACTATGATATTTTAAGGTAAATACCCGAATAGTTTTAGTAAGACTACACTTTAACTATCATTTGTCCCGTGCTAACCCCTGAGCCTGTCTCCAAGGTCCCCTTGCCCCAACTTTCTTTCTTTGCAGCCAATAAATCAATAAATTCTTCCTTTGCTTGCTGCGAAAACAAACAAAAAACCCTATCATTTTACTTTAGCATATTATTGATTCATTTAACTGTGCTTGTTTGTGTATGTGCGTTATTTCTAGTATTACACATAAATACAGTGCAAATCTGGTGGATACCAACATTCAGTTTAAATAATTTCTGTACACACTGGTACAATACTGTAATGTGTTTATTTAAATATTTGATATGGACAGCACAAGTTATAGTAACACTTCAGTTACTTTTAATTGGGTATTAAATAAAATACTTAAAAGTTTTAATTATGTAATTAAAATATTTTAAATTTTCAAATAAATATGAACACATTTTAAAATTAAAATGACGGTATACTATTGCACAGAATAAAATGGCACTGTAGAAGCTGGACCTATGACTAAAACAATTAAAAAAGAGTGAAAGAAGGTTTGCCAAAGTTTTTTGATAAATGGCAATTGCAATACGTTGCATTAGAGCAACACAAAAATGCTTATTTGCTCACTGTGTTAAAATTAAATATATTTATAATATAGTGAACAATATTTGGAAACATTTTGAGCAAATACATTCTTTATTAACAGTCAAAATGTATCAACACTATTAGTTGCCTGAAATCAGAATTAAATGTCTAACAAAATGCTTAAAATTATATTTAACAGAATTTTTTAAAATCAGTATTATTGAGTTTACTAAAAAACAAACACAAAAACCTTAATGATGACTTTGGGAAGCATAAACATAAAGTGGATTTAAGCTAATGACCACTAATAATACCTAAAATAAAAAGTAAAATTAATCAACTTTAAAACATTTTAACATTTTTAAAATTTTTAAAAGGGAAGCAAAGATAGCTGTGTTAGATTCTCTGAGATACTATATGTCTTTAAAATTACATGAACAAAGATTATAAGGGTAGAATTGGAGATATTTCAAATAATTGAAAAGAAAAGGCAAAAATAAAAAAATGTCCAATTAAAAGCAGTATTAGCAGATTTTTATAAAGCAGTTTTAAGAAGAATAATGAAAAAACAAAATAAGAAGTTTGATTGAAATCCAAACACATCAGTCATTGAAAAGCACTACATTAAATAAATTTGCCAAATCTAAATATATTCAGATTAGAATGTAACAATCTAGGTAAATGCTGTTTTCTGGAAATCTGCTTAAAAGAGAAAAGGCGACAAAAATTAATGCAAAATAATTATATTTCTTTATTTTTATTTATTTAGTTTTTAAACAGGATTTGAATTTGTAATTTTTGACAAGCTCTAAAATGTTTTGGATTTTTGCACAACAATAAAAACTATTTACATGGAGGAAAAAATTATTTCAGTTATTTAAACTTTGTTTTAAAATTAAAAGAAATTCTTTGTCGATTGGCTCAGTGGTAGAATGTCTGCCTGACATGTGGATGTATTGGGTTCAATTACCATTTCTGGTAAGGGCACACAGGAGAAACAATCATCTACTTCTTTACCTCTCTCCTCCCCCATCTCTTTCTCTCTCTCTCTCTCTTTCTCTCCCACAGCCATGGCTCGATTGGGTAGAGTGCATTGGCCCCAGGGGTTGAGGATGGCTTCATGGAGACTTTGCCTCAGGTGCTAAAAATAACGAGGGTGCACACAAGACTTTAGAGAGGAGGTTGGCAGGAGAATCCCAGTCAAGGTACATGCAGGAGTCTGTCTCTCAATCGCCCCTCCTCTCACTTGGAAAAAGAAGAAAAGAAAATTAAAAGGAAAGACTAAAAATAACATTGTACAAAAGTGAAATCTTCAATGAATCCATCAAAGAATTCTTAGGATACAAAAATTTTTAATCAATTAAAAAATCTATTTAATTCAAAATCTGAAAAATTGCGAACAGTTTTCTTAGCTTTAGATGCTAGCATTATATGACACATAGTTCAGTAAATATTTTGTGAGCACTTTTCTTCAGAAGATGTTCAAGTTGAGAAGGAGATATCATTTAACACCATAAAAATAGGACTTATATCTTAGGTATTTTTGAATATTTTCCAACTGCTAAAGTTGAATTTCAGCTAGATAATGAAAATTTAATTTCTGTCTTGATTATGGTCCTCCAGCTACCTAAGTTCGGTCAAAATACTATATTTATTGAAATTAAAATTGATGTTTCTTTTATTATTTTGTTCCACTTTATCATACGTATTAAAAATATCTGAGCTCAGTTTTCTGAGGCAATTAAATTAAAAATATAATGCAAATAGTATTTAAAAATCATTCAGTATATTCATGCAAGTGTTATAAATCACTACATTTATGCAACCTGTTGAATAAGAGACAATGAATTTAATGATCTTGTGTTCTTTGCCAATTCTTGTTGGTTGAGTTGTAGACAAATAAAAATTTGCTGTATTATTAATTCAAAATTTTCTTGAAACAAAAGGGATAGAACAACTTAAGACAAAAAATGGCAATACGATTTATATATCTTATCAATGTGACAATGCATTTGAACAGCTAGAATTTGTAGTACCAAAAAATGTAAAAGCTTATTTGTGATCTTGCTAGACAGGCATAAGAATTTATATATAAATGAAAACTTATCATAATACAAGTCAATAATAATGACTATACATTTTACAACATGAATTAATATGCAAATTTTAATTATATTTGACAATATTATATAAATTTTTCACAAAACAGAAAAATTTGAAGAACACTAATCTGAGTTGACACAAAATTTAAGGAATGTTTTTTTTTTGTTTTTTTTTTTAACGACCAATGCCCAGGCTACTCCTGGACCAGTTACAGGTCATGGTGGGACCCAGGCAACAGCATTTTTTATTTTTATTTTTTTATTTTTTATTTATTTATTCATTTTAGAGAGGAGAGGGAGAGACAGAGAGAGAGAGAGAAGAGAAAGAGAGAGAGAAGGGGGGAGGAGCTGGAAGCATCAACTCCCATATGTGCCTTGACCAGGCAAGCCCAGGGTCTTGAACCGGCAGCCTCAGCATTTCCAGGTCGACGCTTTATCCACTGCGCCACCACAGGTCAGGCCAAGGAATGTTCTTAACTTGGACCCAACCAATATTCAAAAAAGAAACTTCTATAAAAATAAATGAGTTTATTAATTTGAATACAAATATTAAAGCAAAATGATTTTTTGGTTATAAGTTCAGTTGTTTGAAATCTTTGAAATATGTTAAGGACAATTTGCATGTATAAATGTACTTTTAAACAGTATATTTATGAGCTCTTATTACAGGTCAAAATATATGATAAAAATTTAGTATCAAATTGATATGCTATAAGTGTAACACATGCACCTTATTTCAAAGAAGTTGACACAGTTCTTGCTTGGCTGTTTAGTTGGTTAGCATGTCATTCCCATACACCAAGGTTGCAGGTCCCATCCTGGGTAAGGACACATACAAGAATTAACCGATGAAGGCATAAGTGAGTGAAACAATAAACTGATGTCTCTCTCTCTTTCTCATTCTCTCTCTCCTCTTTATATCTTTAAAAATTAATAAAAATAAAAAAGAATCAACTGATGAATGCACAAAGAAGTGGAATAACAAATTGATATTTTTTTCTTTCTTTCTCTCTAAAAACAATAAGTAAAACAGATTTTTAAATACTCAAAACTCATAAAAAATGGCACAATACCTAAAATTCCTCTAGAAATATTGATATTGATTATGTGTTAAATAAAATATTATTAATACTAATTTTACTAGTTTCTTTTTCCATTTTTTAGTGTGGATACTAGAAAATTTATATGGCTCATTTATATCTCTCTTAGACGGTGTTGTTTAGGAAAGCAATAAAACAGGGATGTTGAATATTTTGAAAACTACTGTCTCCCCAGGCCTAAGAGAAATATACTTGGCATATGGTTAGTAGTTAATAAACATATCTGAGTAAAAAATGTGAACAGTGTATCTCTATAGAAAATTAGTAGACTCTGGAAGCAGAACTATATTTCTTGCCTCACTATTTTTTTTTTCTCATTAAACATGATTATCTCAAAATATTCAAATGTTAGAAAGTTTAATATCTGTCTTCTGATGCCATTCTGGAGAGAAAACTATTAATAATTCAATGTGTTATTACAAATTAGTCACACTTATCATTCTATTCTACATTTTTGAAAATGTAACTGGTATTTTTTTTTTTTTTTTTCTGAAGTTGGAAATGGTGAGGTAGACAGACTCCCGCATGCGCCCAACCGGGATCCACCCAGCATGCCCACCAGGGGGCGATGCTCTGCCCATCTGGGGCGTTGCTCTGTTACAACCAGAGCCATTCTAGTGCCTGAGGCAGAAGCCATAGAGCCATCCTCAGCACCTGGGCCAACTTTGCTCCAATGAAACCTTGGCTGCGGGAGGGGAAGAGAGAGACAGAGAGAAAGGAGAGGGGGAGGGGTGGAGAAGCAGATGGACACTTCTCCTGTGTGCCCTGGCCGGGAATCGAACCTGAGACTTCTGCACGCCAGGCCGACGCTCTACCGCTGAGCCAACCGGCCACGGCCATGTAGCTGGTATTATTATATACACACTTTGTTATCTGCTTATATAGTTTAAGAAATTTTTATTGTTAAGTAGTACATGCTGGTAATAATTCAGACAATAATCAAACATATACTATAGAAATCCAGCGTTTTTCTTTCTTAAAAAATTCTTAGATTTCAATATATCATTCTAGATTTTGTCTATACAGTTGCAAACATTTTGTATTCTGTGTTTTTAAAAATAGGTGATTTTAGTAGAATATAATTTATCTCTTCACTGTTAATCTGCCTTGATACTGTAAGGATTAATCTCATTTGTTTTTTCAATCAGACACTGAGAAAAATCCATAACTAGAGTCATCATCACTTTTGGCTAACACTCCCATTCAGCATGGCACTTTTAGCTTCTCCTCTACCCTTAACCAAGATACTGAAACCTTTTCTCTGATCCCTATGCTACGTAGTCCATTTTCAGCAAAATTTTTTATATACTGAATGTTCCACTGTTCTCTGATCATTCCCTTCTCAGTAAACTCATTGGATTAAATCTAGTAATCATTAAGATGATAATTTTGTAAATTATAATGCTATTATAAAAAAAAGACAAAATTTGATATATAGTAAGAAAAAAAATTGATACATAGTAAGTTGGCAATTATAAAATTTATGTACAGAAAAAGAAACTGTATCTGTTACGGTGGTGATATTATCAGTGCCTTATTTCTTCTTTTTTTTCCTGTTCTTATTTTTTTTCAATGAAAAAATATATATTTAGAAATTATGACAGTGGAATTCCCATGGTTGTTTCTTCTTCAATGTGGTTTATGCCTTGTGATTTAGCAAAGGTAAATTTAGTGTATAGGGAGCTAAATGTTTTGAGAGTTAATAATCCCAAGAGGAATGAATACTATTGCTACTCTATAACTGGTAAAGCCACTGGCACTAAGCCAGCTGCACTGGTGAAACCAAGGTTCACAGAGTCTAAAGTAATTCAACTGCAGTTATATCTTTCTTACCAGTGTTGCTTCTGTGGTACTTCTGTTAACATGTACACCAATCATTCCATTGTAATTTGCTCCAAAGAAGCAGAACTTGGCAATAGCACTGAAATCCCTTCTGCTCTGGTTGTTATATCTAGGCCTTTATTACACTTGTAATATCAAACATCAATGTGGTTTTCTTTTGTTGATTTTTAAATTGAATTTTATTGGGGTGACACTGACTAACATAATTATACAGGTTTCAGGTGCCCAATTCTTCCAAACTTCTCAGAACGCCATATTGTGTGTCCCCACCTCAAATCTTAATTCATCACCATTTATCCCCCCACACCCTTCTCCTTCCCCAGACATCACCACATTGTTGTCTGTGTCCATGACGCTATTTATTTTTTGTCCTTTTTTTTTGCTCAGTCCCTCTTTGTTGCTGTCATTTGGTGACTTCCAGACAATTCACTTGTCAGGAAATAATGGTTTAAACATATAAAAATAATGAGAAAAGTAGAAAATTTACATACTGAATTCATAATTCATCAGACATCAGAATTAAAGCATAAACTCTGACCCGGAAGGCCAGAAATTTCACTAAAGTTCAAACAATACAGAGAAAATTCACAAAGCTCCTATGTAAGATGATAATTTATTCATAAATTATTCTTTACTTTTATTTTCTCTGACTCTTTAACTGTGGGTAGGAAGCTCTTTTTGTATGACATCTTAGAAACTGTACTTTACTGTATACTATAATTTTAAATTCATTATAACTTTCTTATAATATTTTAATTTTCATACAGGGACAGCTTGTACTCTCCTTGCACAGCACTATATTTAGAGCAAATAAGTCTAGATTTTGGCACATGCTAAATTCTCATTTACATAGAAATAGCTGAGTGAATTAAGAAGTGAAAATAAAATGTCCTCAAAGAATAATGGAAAATGTTAAATGAGAAATAAAAATTCTTTTTAGGAAATATTTAAAAATCCTTTTTTATAATCAAATCCTTATCCTTGTCCTCATTATAAATGTGAGTAAATGTAGAAATTGATTAGAATACTAAGTTAGGGAGAATGCATATGAAAGAAGGAAGAGTTAATACCATAGTAATTGAAGTAAAACCAGGAATAGATTTTGACATGATTATAGACTTAAGAACAGATGTATGTATTTAAACTATGGATTTCTCCTATTTTTCTTCTTTAATTAAAACATCATACTTATTTTAGTGAGTTTTCTATTAAATAATTAAAATATTGTTAATATTTTTGAAATAAAATAGTACACTTGAAATTTACTTCGTTCACTACTTTGAGATAGAATTCTCACATCCTAACATTTTAAAAGTTAAAATTATAATATATTGAAAATATTCTAAAGTTGATAAAAATTGAAGTTTAGTTGTCAAGTGGAGAAAAAATTGAAAAATTAATGATCATGATAATAATAAGCTACTATAATAAAATATTGTTTATTAATATATAATATTTTATAAAAATAAGATATTAGATATTCTTAAACTAATAATAAAATTGAATAACAGACTATTTTAAATGTAAAGGAATAAAACATTTTAATTTGACTTTTGTTTTCTAAATCTCATTAGAAACAACAGAAAAGAAACAAAAAAATAGTGATATAAATATGATCTTGAATGAAACAAAGAAATATCCATAACCTCAGATTCTGAGCTATGAAGAATATGCACCAGATGCATGGAATTGGGGCCAACCTGAGAAAAAATATCCTGAACCAACGGACTTCTCTTTAGATATTTGGCTAAATCACTTTTTGTAAGTGAAATAGAACTGAAGAGTTTCCACTCTTTCTCCCTTCTTCTCTATGAATATGTTGTGAATTGAGCATGGAATGGGTTAGAAGAATTTGTTGTTCCCTTAGTCACACCTTCCTTCTGCTTTTTGTAATATGAGCTGAGTATCTTGGATCATGGCATGTATAATAATTATGATTTTGGTCTTATGATTTCTCACCTATAGTAAGAAAAATGTGGTTATTTCTGATTTACAGATGCAAAAACTACAGGTCAGTATTAATCTGTTTAAAAACTTATGAGATAAATAAAACTAGAATCTAAGGCTTTTCACCACCAATCTCAACCTTTTCCCATTAACAGGGAAAAAGAAATACAGCTTTCCTCCAAAAAAATAACCTCAACATGCTTAATGCTGAAATCCCCAAATTTCTATTTGAATGAGAATAGAGCAAGAATATGTTCTTTGTTTTAAAGAGTATATCGACACATGTTTTGTTTCACTCTATCATTAAGAGGTAAAGTTATTTCTTTTATAGGCTGGCCTTATGACTATTAAAAGTAGACTGTGAAATGACATTGTATTAATTTTTTTTCCCTTTTAGTTGGAAGCGGAGAGGCAGGAGACAGACTCCCTCATGCACCCAGGATCCACTGGGCAAGCCCCTATAGGGTGATGCTCTGCCCATCTGGGGCCATTGCTCCATTGCTCAGCAACAGAGCTATTTTAGTGCTTGAGGCATGACCATGGAGTCATTCTCAATGCCTGGGGCTAACTTGCTCCAACCAAGCCATGGCTGTGGGAGGGCAAGAGAGAGATAGAGAAGGGAGAGGAGAAGGTTTGGAGAAGAAGATGGGTGCTTCTCCTGTGTGCCCTGACTGCAAATCAAACCCAGGACATCCACATGCCAGGACGATGATCTACCATTGAGCAAACCAGCCAGGGCCTATTGTACTAATTTTAATATAAAACTTTTTAAAAGGCCTGCCAATTTCTTTTTTGCATTTTTTTGGGCTGCAAAGTACAGTCAGGTGGGAAATCTAACTTCCAAGCTAGAGAAAGAATATAAAGATATGAAGTGGTTGAACTGGGATGAGAATTTTTGAGACGAAATGGAGCAATTATTCCAGCATCCCAGATGAGTCTTAAAATGATTCCAGTCTGCAGTATTGCCATCTGACTGCAGGTGCAAGAGAGATTCTAAACAAGACTAGCAGCTAAACTATTTCGTTGATCCAAGACAACACAGAGATCAGTAAGATCTAGAAAATAATCCTTGTTTTAGGTCTCTGTTACTTGAAGTACATTCATACAATTTATTTTTATTTGAAGCGAGAAACAGTTGCAAATGAATTGGTGGTATTTAGAAGTTGCTCCTGTAAGAAAAACTAACATGTTGCATTGGCTTTGGGACTTGGTCATGATCAAAAGTCAGTAGGGTCTTATCTCTACCGCCCATCCCCAGTTTCCTCAAAAAATTAAAAATGGAACAGCTTTATGACCCATTGATTCTACTTCTGTGAATATATCTGAAGAAACCTGAGACATAAATTCAAAAGAATATATATACCCCTATGTTCACTGCAGCAATATTTATGATCGCAAGATTTGGAAGTAGCCCAAGTGCCCATCAGTAGTTGAGGGGATAAAGACTCTGTGGTACATTAATGCAATGGAATACTACTCAGCTATAAAAAAAGGAAATCTTATCTTTTGCAACAACATGGATGGACCTGGAGAACATTATGCTAAGTAAAATAAGCCAGTCAGAAAAAGACAAGTACCATATGATTTCACTCTTATGTGGAATCTAATGAACAAAATGAACCAACCAGAAAAATAGAAACAGACTTATAGATACAGAAAACAGATGGACATCTATCAGAAGAGAGACTGTTTGGAGGCTGTGTAAAAAAGGCAAAGGGATTAAGTGAAAAATAAAACAAAAACACTCATACACACAGACAATAATATTGTGATTACCAGAGGAAAGGGGAATTAAAAGAAGGTAAAGAGAGATTAAATTTTGATAGGAGACTTGACTTTGAGTGGTAAACACACAATACAACACACAGTTGGTGTATAATAAAATTGTACACTTGAAACATATAATTTTATTAACCAATGTTACCCCCATAAATTCAATATGAACAAAAAGTCAGTAGAGTTTCAAGAAGACTGTTAGTAAAGGTTGGAAAGACAGAGTGACAATGGTCATTGAAAGCTGGAGAATGATGACCTTTGCTATGAATGCTGGAAAGTTTGAATGGGATCACCCAAGATAATGTAAAAAAATTATAGATATGTTATTACATATAACATAAACAGCTTTACAGTTTTGTCATCATTTGTGAACCTGCCCAGAGCAGTAAAATATTTTAGTCATCAAATGAGTACAGTCTCATTTGAATTTGAATAAAGCAACATTCTGCCTGTTTGTTTGAACTCTTATCCTATTGACTCTAGAAACATGATTCAGTTTTTGCTGATTCAGAGTTTGTAAGGACTTTATGAAACATAAGCACTACAAGTAATTAGAATTAATTTATATATATTATATATAATTAACATATATAACTATAAAACTACTTTTGCCCACCTCTGTGTATGTGTGTATATATGTGTGTGTGTATACACATACACACGTGGATATAGATAAGAATATTTCCAGAATAATGTCAATAGTGACAATTTATTTTGTTGACCGGGGTATTTACCCTGTCTTATAATTGTATGCTGGATATGTAGGAATAAAAACTTGTCTCTTAATTCTAAGATTTTTAGCTGAAGAGTAATTATTCCTATGGAGCCTGAATCACATTTGAACCTGATTTAGATGATTTATTGACCTTAAAACTTGGTTGGAGTTCTATAAGGAAGTAAATGCACTTTACATGAGAGCAGAGTATAACTAATTTGTGAGTCAAAGGAAGACTGTAAGAAATTGAAGGTCATGCATATTTTTCACTTCTCCATTAAGAGGTAAAGTTTATTTTTCTGTCACTTAAATTGGGTTGTCTCTGTTAAGACTTAAGAAGATCTTGGTTTCTTTTACTTTTGTACTATTAGAGAGCTCTGGGTTTCCATTTAAGAAGTTTAATTACATTGCAGGAAAGAATATGCCAAGAAATGATGAGCAATAGAAAGTCTTTTAGAACACATGGAGACAAGAGAAGTCCATCTGTTATAGTGTAGTCTGAGGGCAATTTTATGAAGCACTTTAAGTAAGACCAGTGGAAGAGTTTGCCAGTTAAGCTAAGAAAACCCATTGAACTGTAAGAGAAGTAAGTAATGGTTGTTTTAAACTACAAAAATTTTGGGTGGATTGTTATATAGCAATAAATAATTAAAACACTATCACCATTATTATGTAACATAATGTTAAAATTTTTTGCCAGTCTTAATTGTCAAGAGAAATATATAACAATTTTCAACATGGAAAGGAAAATGTGAAATTATTATTCTTACTGCATATGATATAAATATATGACTGGAAAATATAAGAGATGATAAATATTTGGCAATTTAGTTATCAAAATTAATAAACAAAAATTATTAGTTTTCATATTTTAAAATAACCATTTGGAAAAACATTAGAAGAACAATGCCATTTATTTAAATAATTGAAAGAAAAGATACATAGAAATAAACTTAATGAAATTTCAAAATGTTTATATAAAGAAATTTTAGAATTGTCTCAGGATATAAAAAAACCCAATATGTTTAATGTCTTATAGTTGTATAAAAACTACTCTTCGAGTTTCAATTCTTCGTATAGTAAACAATAATTCAGATGTAATCTGCCTAAAAACACTAACACAATTTCTCTGTGTTATAAAATGTGACAAAATTATACTACACTTGTGTAGAAAAACAATCATGAGATAATCAAGGGAAACTACTCAAAGTAATATTTCTGAGGGTAAATCAGAAGAACCACATTTAAAAGCACAACATAAAGTTTTAATATTAAGTTTTGCTTTCTTAAGGGAAAAAATAATCAATGAGAGACTGAAATCTATGGAAAGATATGACTTGTGATAAACATGAAGAAAATGTTGATATTTTAGCTTGTAGTTTGGGGGTAACTGACTAACCCAAGTGTGAACTTGTTATACATGGCTTTCATTAAGTTGTGGTATGATTCCTCTAAAACCAGTTTTCAGAATATTTATCATGCAACGATGTGTGTATGCGCAGTGGTGGGATTCAAATAATTTAACAACTGGTTCTCTGCCCTAATGACCATTTTAAGTATAAATTCCGATATCCCAAAATGTAGTTTATTATTTCATGCATTTAATACTTAAATAAGAACAATAAAATAGGTAAATAAAACTCGATTATGTTATAAGAAGGAGTTCTAAAATATTAATGATAGAATATTAAATAATACCTGACACAAAAACAATAAAACTGTTACTTAAGATATTTCCAATGACAGCTTGTCACTCTCTGGTTGTTTGATACTTTCCCCCTTTACATTATATGTTTGTTTACTGAAGTAACAAATGCAAGGAAATTAAAATGTAGTGTTTCATCAAAGGTATAATGAGTTTTATGAAATGCATAAATAAATATTTCAAGTATATTTCACATCAAATTATTTTACCTATGAATGGAGTGAACATTAGTAGAGGTGCTTGGAATATGCTGTTGCACAGATGAACATTTAAAAAGGAGTAAGGAATGTAAATTTGTAATTTCCACATTGGGTGGCCCACCTTAGAGAGAACCCTGATTACGAGTGTCATGTTAACAACTGGTTCACCAACCTCAACAAAAAGTTAGGTATTTGTTCTGCTGAACCAATGCAAACTGGCTGAATCACACCAGTGTGTGTATGTGTGTGTGTGTGTGTGTGTGTGTGTGTGTGTAAATTCTACCAAACATATGAAAAATTTGCACATGTTGAACCATCCTTGAATTCTAGATATAGATTTCGCTTGATCATGATTTATGATTCTTTTCATATTCTTTTAATTTTGGTTTGCTAGTATTTTGTTGAACATTTTTGCATCTTTATTTATCAGGGACATTGGCCTCTAATTATTTTTCCTTGTAGTATCCTTCTTTGGCTTTGGTATCAGAATAATGCTGACTTCATAAAATGAGTTTGAAAGTGATCCTGCCCTTCAATTTTTTTGTAAACATTTGAAAAGGGTCACTTTTAATTCTGGCTGTCTGTTTATATCTATAGCTGTAATCACTTTTATTTTTTTCATATGGATAGTGACAAGCAGATAAAATGTTCTAAACATCTTATTTATTGTATTTTCTAATTTACTATTGATGTTATAAAGGAAACTTATTCCTTGTCCTATTAATCTCTACCTGATTACATTTCCAAACTTCATATTAATTTACATATTATTTCCCTGCATATTTTATGTAAAATATTGTATCATCAAAGGATAAAGAAGATTTTTGTTTCACTTTTCAAATATTTCTAACTGTTTAATTCTAACTTAATACTTCCTCTGTCATTGCTTGGTCCAAACTTTTGGTTCAAAGTTGAATAGTAACACATATGGTAGACATTTCTGTTTTAATATCAATCTCAAAGAAATGCTTCTAAAATTTAAAATTATATTAAGTACACATTTGCTGAAGGTGTTTATAAAATAATCTTTACAGGTTTTTGCTTCATTTTGATATTATAAGAAATTTGATCTTCTGTTGTCCATATTTTAGTTCTTATATACAAATTCTTTTGTTAAAATTAAAAATATTTTAATTGATTGTTATTATCTTAAGCCATTCTTACATTTTTAGAGTAAATTCTATTTAACATGATTAACTATGTTTCAATACAGTGAAAGATTTGACTAGTTAGAATTTTGCACATGGGTTGTAAGTAAAATCATTTTTTATTTATTAAATGTCTTAGTCAAACTTTGGTATCAAGGTTATGCAAACCTCTTATTAATTAGCTCAATTTTATGTAAAAAATTATATATAATAATTATTGTTTGAAAGTTTGGTAAAACTTCTTGATAAAATTGTATTATTTTGTTTGTGAAGGGGAGTTATTTACCATTTTTATTTCTTTAAGCATTACTTGTGTATTCAAGTTTTAAAAATTCCAGACGTTTCAATATGTAATATATTTATCTTTGTTACTACTTTCAAACTTGTATTTTTTATTATATTCCTGAAACATCAATTTTATATCTATGTCTCCAGTCTATTTGTTCATCCATCCATACATACATACATCTATCCCTCCCTCCCTCTCTCCCTCCCTCCCTCCCTCCTTTCCTCCCTCCAACTGTCCATCCTTCCATCCATATACACATCTTTTATTATCTAATCAATATTTCTTGAAAATATCATCAGTTAGAATTATATTTTCAATATAAATACATTTTATTTAATAAAAAATATATGTTATGTTTCATTCAAAAAGAACATTCTATATAAGATGCTTTAAGATATTTTGAATATTGACTCATTCTCCAATGGTTTCTTCATGTTTAAAGGTGCCTTTTTGAGGAAACAGTTATGATTTAAAATATTTTTAATATGCATTTCAATAAGCATTGTTCCTTCATCTATATGCAGCTGATGCAGTTTTCCCCAAAACTGTGTAAAAGAAATTAGTTAAATTAGTAATTCGTGACCTTGAAAACTCAATTACAATATGCATATGTCAAAATACACTACACTGCTAATCTCTTTGTTACTATTAAGTTCTCATTGGATTCACTGAACACAGACTGGGACACTGACATGGAGAATAATTATATAAAGCCTGGGAAGTATAAACAATGAGCATTTTGACTTTAGGAGCAATACTTTTTAAAAGACTCTTTAGAAGTCTTTGTAATGCAAGGATCTAGCCATTTCTTGATAAACTTAAGAAGCAAAATTATTATATACTTAGTCTTTAAAAAAATAATGCATATTTTCAGACAAATGATCAACTCCCGGGTCCTTGTGGACCAGACACAGGTTGCTCAGAGGGGTTGTGTTTATCCGGTTTGACAAATGGTCAGAAGCAGAAGAAACAATTACCAGTTTCAATGGTCATAAACCCTCAGGTTCCTCTGAGCCCATTACTGTGAAGTTCACAGCCAATCCTAACTAGAAAAAAAACAACAACACGTGGTGCTGATCTCCCAGCTGTACCACGTGCCATGATTCAGAGCCATGCATCACAGGCACAGAGATTCAAGGTCTTCTCAATGGGTGTGGATCACGTGACTGGCTTTCTGGTGTCAGCGTTCCAGGCAACGCATCTTTGGGCTGATGCATTTTCACCTACCACCTTGGTCATGATGCGGATGAGGGGATCCTCTTGCCGATGCTGTGCCCTTGAGCACAATTTCCAATGGGAAAGATTCACGACTTCAACATCAACAAGTGCGAAGGCGCTGGTTTTGTGGCCATGACAAACTATGAAGAAGCTGAGAAGGCCAAAGCAAATATGAATGGCTACCGCCTGGGAGACAGAAACCTTCCAGCATTCTTTCAAAACCAACAAGTCCCACAACCTGCTCATCTTTTTCTTTTTTTGTACAGAATAGATAATCATCGTGAAGAAGTTGAGACTTTTTAGTTAGTATACAGCTCACTTGAGCCAATTTCCACCAGTGTTTGTCTTAGTCTAAATGAGAAATGCAAAGGTTTTTATACATACTTTTGAGATGCAACTGACATGTTCAAATGCTTGAAATCCCACAATGCTAGGCCAACTTTAAGTTTCTTGAGTTATTTCCTTTGAAATAGGTATTAGACAGAAATCTAAGCGGACTGCACTGACTATCCAGTCCCGAGTTGGTGGCGAAACTGAAGCATGCTTTATCTCCTAAGAACCATTTCATTAGGTGTCTCCACAAATTGGATTAAAAAATATCCTTTTAGTTTTCTGTTTTAAATTAAAGATGTTAGATGCTGAGTATATTTTTTCTCAACTGTTTCAATATCTTAAATGATTTCTGTTTTGGCTCACAAGAAATTGCTTCCCTAAAAGGGTGACATTGCCCCCTCCTGCTCACTGAGCTCTGGACTCTGTGGAGTGGTCTTAGCAGCGGTCACAGCCCTTCTGACCTGGGCCACCAGCACCACTGGGAGGAGGTGTGCCTCTCTGCCAGACCCCCTGAGGAGTAGACAGTGATTCCTAAGCCCAAGCCTCGATGGGAATGGACCAAAGGGTTTCAGGGAAACTCCATATATTCCTGAGTCAGATCTGAGCCCCACGCATGCCTGAAGTTGGGTGGCTACTCTGATACCCTGAGTTCTTGTCCTCACGTTGCACGGACAGTGTCTGTAAATCGAATACTGTTGTTAACAGACATTTCTCCAGTTTCCAAGAGCATTTAACATAACTCAAATATGTAAAAGTATTTTATTTTAATAACATAAACATTTTAGTATTGCATTTCTTGAAAAATTTAAAAAATAATACATACTAATTAATTTGAAAAAACCTTGGACTTCCAATTGATACAAAAGGTGACAGGTATTAATGCAATCAATATATGTTAATCAAGTCACAAGTATAATTATAATGTAAAAACTTAACCAAAGAAACATTTACTTAAAAATATATTTATAACAATAAGAGACACAACTGCTAATACATGTGTACTTTGAAAATTTAAAATACTCACTGAACTGAGCAATAAAATGTGAAAATGACTTTTGTCAGAAATTCACAGTTTATTATTATTATTTTGCAATACATTGTTTTCATACTTCTCTCATAGACAGCTGTCAATTTTCTTTGATTTTGAAAAGACATTCTCACTTACTTACCTTTTCCCTTTTTTTAAGTATTCAGTTTTTGAATATTAATTGATGAATGGTTGATTTTTTGATTGACAAAGAAAAAACAAATAATACAGCCAAATGTCAGCAGTAGAAATATAATTTCTTAAGTGAAATATACTTTTTATTCCTTTTGATATAATTAAGCTAGCTAAGTTGGATAAATATATAGTTCTGACTTTTTCCTGTATCTACTTATATGACAAAATAAGGAATGTTGAAGATCAGAATTAATAACTTGACCCATATACTTAAATAAATATTCTAATATGGGAGATTCAATAGATCCAGAGGGAGACTTGGTTTTAATTTAAATGGAAATCTACTTTTTAAAGTAAAAATATGGAGGAGAAAATTTGTTCTTATAATAAAAGAGAGCAATGCTTCTTTAAAAGATTGTCTGTGGAGATTCAAACTACTATATCATCATGTTCTCAAAGATTTTATGTGATGCTCATGAATCTATAATATACAATAAAATTGCTCCCAGCAAAGAAACCTTAAGAGGAAACAAACATATAGAGAAATATATTAGAAAAAAGTTGAATGATTTATTTTCTTAAAATCCTCCTTAGGTGAATATTTCCACACAAAATAGCAATTGGCAATAACATTTGCATTTTTTTATATGTGGAAACTACCTCTAATAATTATACATTATATCCTGGTAGGCAAGTTAAATAACCCTTTCTAAATCCTTTGGAGATCCCCTTTGCATTAGCCTGCTATAAAATTTACTCATTTAATATCCTTTCTTTACTGAATGCTATTTTTTTAATGTGGTTTTTCTATCCACAAAGGTAACTAAATCTGCCATACAATCTCACGCATAGTAATCTTTAAGAATTCCCAATCATCTCGAAAAATGAAAAGAATGACAGCATCACTTTTCAGTAATATTACTATTCATAAATAATATTGATGCTTGAAAATATTTTATACTATGTTTGAAAGTAACTGGATAACTACTTTTGCCAGAATATTTCTAACTTCTGAAAACTAGAAGTAAACAGTTCATTAGAGCTAAGTTTCTAAACAGAAAAGTAACATTTTTATTCAAGGAAAAGTGACTAAAATTAGCACAATTTATGATTAGCACACAGCATCACTTTATAAGGGAGATATTTGGCCCTGGCCGGTTGGCTCAGCGGTAGAGCGTCGGCCTGGCGTGCGGGGGACCCGGGTTCGATTCCCGGCCAGGGCACATAGGAGAAGCGCCCATTTGCTTCTCCACTCCCACCCCCTCCTTCCTCTCTGTCTCTCTCTTCCCCTCCCGCAGCCGAGGCTCCATTGGAGCAAAGATGGCCCGGGCGCTGGGGATGGCTCCTTGGCCTCTGCCCCAGGCACTAGAGTGGCTCTGGTCACGGCAGAGTGACGCCCCGGAGGGGCAGAGCATCGCCCCCTGGTGGGCAGAGCGTCGCCCCTGGTGGGCGTGCCGGGTGGATCCCGGTGGGGCGCATGCGGGAGTCTGTCTGACTGTCTCTCCCCGTTTCCAGCTTCAGAAAAGGTACAAAAAAAAAAAAAAAAAAGGGAGATATTTGCAAGCATGAGTAACTTTAAAACACAGCCACTCGTGGAAACACTAACATCTCTAAAACACACATTATATTGGATATGGTTTATACAAATGCTCATTTCACACCACTTGGAAAATCTTTCATGCTATGAACTGGGCCAGAAACACCTAACTCTTGATATAATTAGATATGTAAATACAATTTAGAAATAATGCACTTTGATATTCTCACAAAGGTAAATATTAATGGCAATAATAATTTGTAAGTTGATGTTATTTGAACTTTTTATTTAACTCACTAACATTTAATTCTGCAAGTTAAATTAACTGAATAAAAGAATAAATGCTTATATTTTTTAAAGTTTTCCAGGTAAGATTAAGATGATCTATTTCAGGGAGCCTGACACTTTTTTATGCTGGATGTTGTTCTTCATATTGTCATGTAACAAAAAAAAAAAATCCACATAAAGAAAAATGTGAACTTTTATTAGACCATAACTCTCGGCTAATATAGAATTTGCTGAGATGAGCTGTGTCATGGTTAAATTTATGTGTTAACTTGTTTGAGCTACAGTGGTCAGGTAAGTGACCAAACATTTTTCTGAATGTTTCAGGGAGGGTATTTTTTGGATCAGATTAACATTGAAATCTGTGAAATCTTTGAGTGAATCATAATACCCTTTATTATGTGGGTGAATCTAATCCAACCAGTGGAAGGCCTAAATAGAACTAAGAATGACCTCTTTTTAAATAAACTGGATTCTCCCAGCAGCCAGCCTTCAAATCGGAACTGCAACAAGAGCATTTCTTGGGGTTCCAGCCTGCTGGACCACCAGCAGATTTTAGGCTTGCCAGCCTCCATAATCATATGAGCCAATTTCTTAATATAAATATATATATTATTGGCTCTGTTTCTATGGGGAACCAGGACAATTACAAGCTGTTAACTAGTCACTTGAAGTCTACAGCATCTGGAGGTTGTTTTGATTCCGGATGTTCTGAAAGCTTTAGACTGCGTAAGAAGGAGCTTCTGGAGTATCCTCTCTGTGCAAGTTTCCTTGAAGGTTCTGTACGATTTAGGTAACAGTTGGTTTGCTTTGCACATCTTGGCTATGATGATGGTTTAAAAGCTAAAGATTGCATTTTCTTTTGCTTTCTTGACAACTCTCACCCTCATCTGTTACTGTAGCCACATAACCTTCTTTTAGTTACTTCTCTCTCTTGGCTGGAAAGCATTTCAGGCAAATTCAAATGCCTGTGGGAATCAAATGAGTTGAGGATGCTCCAGTACATGTATATGAAACTAAAAATTAGCTTTATTCTATTTTGCATGAATGTAGTACTTTTTCTCTTTTGATAGATTCCTAGGTCTAGATAAGAGCTCCCCATGTTAAAGGAACAATAATGTTAACACTATGATAAAAGGCAACTGACTTTGTCTTAAGTGAGACAACAGGGTTGATAGATAATATGGGAAAGTGGACATACCATACCATTTGATACCATTTGAAAACTTGAGTAACTTTTTTTGAAGTGTTAACTTAAATTTGTAAGAGGAGGTTATAATTTTTTTTTTATCTTTTATCATCTACTGACAGGTTTCTGTACTTTGTATTTTAACATATTACTTGTATCATACATCAGAATTAATAGTAATGCATTATATTGTCCAAACACTTTAAGTAACACAACTATATCAGTTGGAATTTGGAAACCTTAATTACCCTTTGGATTTCTCAGTAAATTGAAACAGATTCAGATTATTTTCCCCACTATCTCCTGCAGAGGGAATATAGATCTTGGTTCTTTAAGAAGCAATATTTTCCCTTATGCCTGTACTTAATTTGTACTAAACTTGGTTACTTTCAAAAAACTTTAAGTTTGTCTTAATGTGCAAATAAATAATTTTAAGCATGTTTCAAAGATTTGGTATATGAAAACTTTTTAAAAGTGTAATTCCAATAAACAGTTTCTATTGATAAATGTCTAAAAGTTTTCCAGTCTACAAAATCTTACTTTCTTAAAACTGCCTATTACAGCATATTTCGACCCTTTACATAATTTAACTTGGGAAGTTGAATGTTAGTATCTCTACATTAAAAGGTCTATTAAGAACTAAGCTTATCCAAGAGTTTTTATTGCATTTGTACTAGAGGTGTTAGTGATAAAATTTATAAAGGCTTATTGGAGAATTATCTAAATATTAATTTGGAAAAAAACTTGTTTTGTTTTTTTCTTTTTCTCTCTTTTTGCCTACTCTTTTTCCTTCCTTCCTTCTTTAGTGTTTTTCTTACAGCAATGCATTTGCTATCATACTCTGAGCACTGCAAATCATATATTTCCTCCTTGGCTGGCTGGCTAGCAAGCTTAAGTCAAATTTCTATTCTGCCATAGAGAATGCATTCTCAGAATAAAACTACATAGAACAGTTTACTCTTCTAGTTTTCCTTCATTTTATTATTGAAGAATGTATATATATATATATATATATATATATATATATATATATATATATATATATACACACACACACACACACACACACACAATTTTAAAAGATGTCTCAATGCTTGAAGAAAGGCAGAATGTAAATTAGAGTCATAAACTCAATGCTTATAGATAAAAGAGACATTACTGTAGGAGCTACTACAAGCCATATAAGAAAATGAAGATAGAAGACTCCTGGAACCCAAGACTATTTCCCAATCCAAATGCATTCAAATTCAGATGAGTTCAGTTAGAATTCCAATCCAACCAACAAACATCTCTGAGACAAATTCAAACTGGGGCAGCCTATGATACTTTCCAGTATGGCTAGAATTGTCACTTTTAAAAAAGGTAAAGTATTTACTCTCTTCCAAATTCAGGAAATATAAAAAAGTCATGTGAAAAAACTAATCTCTTGTTGATCTAGTTCTTGATGTGCTCTCCGTAGGTATCATTTTACTTAGAGCTTATGTACCTTTCAAAACTTATTTTTATAATTTATTGGCATGTATATCTAGATTTTTGTATATTTTTATTTGTTTTTCACATATTTGTTAGCAATTAATCTGTACATTAGGTTTTCCTATTACTGTATAGAGTGTACTTTTTTTTTTAATATCTGCCTCATAGTCAATTGTATGATTATAATATAATTTACATATTTTCTTCCTTTTTTATGTTTATTTAGTATGTTTTTGCATCTGCTATTATAAATCATAAGCCACCTGGCTGGTGGCTCCGTGGATAGAGTGTCAGCATAGAGTATGGATGTCCCGGGTTTTTAGGTTTTTTTTTTATTTTTTTTTCTGAAGTTGGAAATGGCGAGGGAGTCAGACAGACTCCTGCATGCACCCAACCGGGATCCACCTGACATGCCCACCAGGGGGCGATGCTCTGCCCATCTGGGGTGTGCAACCAGAGCCATTCTTGCAACCAGAGCCATTCTAGCGCCTGAGGCAGAGGCCATAGAGCCATCCTCAGCACCCAGGCCAACTTTGCTCCAATGGAGCCTTGGCTGCGGGAGGGGAAGAGAGAGATAGAGAGGAAGAGAGAGAGGGGGAGGGGTGGAGAAGCAGATGGGTGCTTCTCCTGTGTGCCCTGGCCGGGAATCAAACCCAGGACTCCTGCACGACAGGCCGATGTTCTACCACTGAGCCAACCGGCCAGGGCCGATGTCCTGGGTTTTATTTCTCATTAGGGCACACAGGAGAAACAACTGTCTGCTCCCCCTCCTACTCTCCCTCTTCCCCTCCCACAGTCAGTGGCTCAACTGGTTCAAGCATGCAGCTGGAACTCTGAGGATAGCTTGATTGATTTGAGCATTGGCTCCAGACAGGGTTACTGAGTAGAGTCCCGTCGAGAATATGCGGGAGTCTGCTTCAATATGTCCCCTTCTCTCACTTAAAATAAGAAAATAATAATAATAATATATAATAATAAATATTTTATTTAAAATTTTTGTGGACATGGTCACATTGGCTTCCATGGTGGCTGTTCCAGTTAGCCCTCAGTTGTGAATGAGGTGCCTATTTTCTCACACTCTCACTAATGGAGTATGCTATCAGATTTTGAGATTGTTATCATGTGATACCTCATAGAGTGTTTTGTAAATAGTAAGTACTCAAGGTTTTTTTTTTTTTTTGACAAATTAACAAATATAACAGTCAAGGTTTGCTTCAGACAAGACAGGCTCCTATAGGATTATTAACTCTAAGTCTATTCTATCAATAAGTGGAGAGTTCACAGGGAATGGAGATAAGAAAGAGTGTGGATTAATGGAGAAGAAAGTTTATTTCAGTTCCAGAGAGTTTGGATAATGGGACTACTCTACTTACACACCGGCTTATTTGAATTTAAAGAAAGAAAAATCCAGTATATTTTTGATCCACTTTATTCTGACCAATAACAGCAATGAAAAGATCATAGCTATAGAGACTAAAAGAGCTGGCTTTGTTTCTTAGCAAAACTAATTCACCAAACAATAGCAATTGATATTTGTAAATGTTTATCAACTGAGCTAAGTTTTCTATTTACCATTTTTATCTTATGTGTCTTTACAATGGTCATATGATGTAAGCGATACTATCAGATCCATTTTACACATGTAAAAACTTTCAGAGTGACTAAGTCACATAGTTTGCCTCAAATACTACAACTATATACATCCTTTCTTCCTATTTCAGGTCAGCTAAAATATTCAACTCACATAATTCATTCTTTACCTATTACATTTTTGCTTAATTTTTTTTTCTCCTCTGACACATGATATTTTAAAAGACTTTGATTGAATGTCAATCTTATTTGATAACACATGTGTCCAACAGTTGCTTAGTTTTCATCTGGTAAATCTAAAGAGGAATACAGTTATCAGGCTGAATCCCCCTTCATTTACATTACTTCAACAGGTAGAATAAATTGTGTGTTTTAAATTTCCTGTTTCATAAAAAGGAAAAATGATCTGGCAGGTGAGGTGGAGTTATATTTCTTTTGTGTATGTGTGTGTTCACTGGGAGATAATTATATTTTCATCTGATCCTTTTCAATATTACTGTTCTTACCCTATAATATGCTATGCTTTCATATTAGTTATTTTGTGGTAATTTAATATAAACTGTTACTAGGTTTGAGCCTGGGAATATTCCCAAAACTTCAGAGTTCATATATCTAAAGGCCCTGGCTCAATTGTATCTCACTCATTTTTTTATGCTTTTAAAATTCTCTATTCAAGAGATACAATATTTAAACCAGTAGGAATTGTAAAAAAAAAAAAAATGCTTCCACTGCACTTTTAGAAATATTTATGGATCTTTTTATTTTTAAAAATATGTCCTTTCATAATACTTTGTTACATGTATAGAAGTCATATAAAATAAAATACTTTCATTATTTTCTATGAGTTATTTAATCTATTTGAATCATTAGTTTATAGATTTAAAATATAAAGTAGTTTTGACATCGTTAACAAAATCAACTAGGGTAGTGCATATAATAAAAACCAGAGCAATACTGAACAAACTGCACTGCACAGAGAAAAATGCATTAAAAATAAGAGTTTGGTTTAAAACACAAATATTTATGAATATACCTCTCAATCTTTTAGATGTTTTCACCCTTTTGGATTTGGGAATATGAGATACAATTTTTCACTTATAAAGGAATGGAAGATTTGTCCACTATTTGTATAATATTATATTATAGCTGCATTTAAAGCAATTTTTAAAAAGCTGTATGTTCTAGCCTGACCAGGTGGTGGCGCAGTGGAAAGAGCATTGGACTGGGATGCGGAGGACCCAGGTTCGAGACCCCAAGGTCGCCAGCTTGAGCGCGGGCTCATCTGGTTTGAGCAAAAGCTCACCAGCTTGGACCCAAGGTCGCTGGCTCGAGCAAGGGGTTACTCGGTCTACTGTAGCCCCGCAGTCAAGGCACATGTGAGAAATCAATCAATGAACACCTAAGGTGTTGCAACAAAAAACTGATGATTGATGCTTCTCATCTCTCTCCGTTCCTGTCTGTCTGTCCCTATCTATCCGTCTCTCTGACTCTCTCTCTGTCTCTGTAAAAAACAACAACTAAAAAAACCCAACCTGTTCTAGTGTAAATCACACTCTTTCCCCCTACCATTATAATTGCTATTATTACTGAAAAAATAGTTCAAAAAATTTAGTTTGGGTGAAAAAAAGATAAAAGGAAGAGTTTTCATAAAGCCAGATTTCAGCCTGAGATGTCGGCTTGCAAGATGGAAGGAGCTGGCACTCTTCTGTGTTTTATCCTGTGCAACATCGAGGAACCCTCCTTCCAAGCTAGCTGTGTCGTGTGCCATCCCCAAAGGGTATTTCTGCTTGTGTTGACAAAGCAGAAATACCCTTTGGGGATGGCACACAAAGTTATTGATATTTTGGCAAGCCCATGAGAGATTTTTTTGAATATTTATAAGACAATGGAAACTAATACTTTATAAAATATTGTATAGTAAATTAGGTTTAAAAATCACTGTGCAAAATTATTGTACTGTCTGATATTCCATAAGACTTTTATCATTTGTGGGCATTTAGAATAGCATCTTGCTAGACTGATTTTCTTTGCTATTTATAAACTCCCTTGTGGTAAAATAATCCTGTGTTTTGGACATAGTTAAGGTCATTCTTCAACAGAATTCAGAACAGGCTCATGCTCCCATCATATGGGCTGTGCTTCCGCGAATGCTAATGTTGTTAACATCCTGAATTTTTAGAGAAATCCTATACCTATTTCTTCATAGAAAATTAGAATATTTATATAAACTCAGAATATCTGGTTATCCATTATATATTGATTTTTTTTCTTAGCCCACATAGAAATACTAAGTGCATTGTAAAAAAAAAAAAAAAACATGAATAAAAAAAGAAATGCTTAGTCCCTGGCTGGTTGGCTCAGTGGTAGAGCATTGGCCTGGCGTGCGGAAGTCCCGGGTTCGATTCCAGGCCAGGGCACACAGGAGAAGCGCCCATCTGCTTCCCCACCTCTTCCCCTCTCCTTCCTCTCTATCTCTTCCCTTCCCGCAGCCAAGGCTCCATTGGAGCGGAGTTTCCCCGGGCACTGAGGATGGCTCTGTGGCCTCTGCCTCAGGCGCTAGAATGGCTCTGATTGCGGCAGAGCGATGCCCCAAGATGGGCAGAGCATCGCCCCCTGGTGGGTATGCCGGGTGGATCCTGGTCAGTCGCATGCGGGAGTCGGTCTGACTGCCTCCCCGTTTCCAACTTCGGAAAAATACAAAAAAAAAAAAAAAAAAAAGGAATGCTTATATAGTAAAAGTAGTGTAAAATAGCTAAGCTAAATAAAAACACAAATACTTTTTTTTTTTTTTACAGAGACAGAGAGAGAGTCAGAGAAAAGGATAGACAGGGACAGACAGACAGGAACGGAGAGATGAGAAGCATCAATCATTAGTTTTTCGTTGCACGTTGCAACACCTTAGTTGTTCATTGATTGCTTTCTCATATATGCCTTGATGGTGGGCCTTCAGCAGACCGAGTAACCCCTTGCTCGAGCCAGTTACCTTGGGTCCAAGCTAGTGAGCTTTTTGCTCAAACCGGACGAGCCCACGCTCAAGCTGGCGACCTCGGGGTCTCAAACCTGGGTCCTCTGCATCCCAGTTCGACGCTCTATCCACTGCGCTGCCGTCTGGTCAGGCAAAACACAACTACATTTTAATATCCCCCAAAAAATCTTTCTGTCTTCTCAAAAGTGCATTAAACTTATCTACCAAACATAATTGCATTGAGAAATTTCTGATTGAATTTCGTCTTTTTTTTTAAATGTACTTTTAGTTCAGATCTAATTTTCTGAGGCTTTGGCTGATACAGTTTTGTGGTGTGGAAACATTAAGTAGGCGAGAATGTAAAATGCCTCTTTTGCAAATTTATAAAACCAGGTGACCATGTGAATACCTTGCTAGAACTCTCCCAGTCTTGGAAAAGGTTCAGCACAGTGTGTGGCTCTGATGTTTCAGCATTATTAGCTTCAGAGTAAATCTGCCATGCATGGTTTTAAAAAGAGGATTCTTAGATCATTAGAAATGGAGGAACTTTTTCTATGTGGCCATCAAAAAATCATACCAATCTGCATACCCACTGATTGAGGCTATTAGGACCCATTTCCCTAAATTTGCCAGCCTGCTCTTGAAACCGGAAAAAGACCCTCAGATCCAGCAGGCTTTGGCCATGATCACCAATTACACAATGAAGGTGCTGGTGAGAAAGAAAGAGGTTTGTTTAAGTGCTGGCCATCTGAGAAGATGGGATGACTACTGTCCTCAAAGACCTGTCTTCCTTTTCTGGTGGAGGCACGGGTTTTTATGAGGGAGAAAGCGAGGCAATGAACAAATCTAGAACAAAGCAATCAAAAGGAGGGACTTGAGAGTTCTCCGCTGAGGGGGAGGCTAGTGCAAGCTAGGTCAGCGTGCTCAGATAACAGCTTGACAACCACCTGTCTTCCACAGCTGGATAGTCAGACTAACATCAGTAAATCAGTAATATATTCCCGGTTACACATACAGTCAGAACTTGAAATCTTTAACCATCCGATAGTGTCAAAGGAATATCTCATTACCTAACTGGTGTCATATTGGGGCTTAGTTGGTTTCTGCTGGTAGAGATTGGGCACTGAGCTTAGAGTCAACCAGGTTAGTGTTGGTAAGGGGAAGTCTGTGATGTTGAGCCCATGGCCCCATAGCTACTTTACCGCATGTGTTCTCTGAGTAAATGTTAGGATGGCTTGAGAAGGAGGTTGACAGCCATCCATGAATATCATCCTTTTTCTACGTGATTACTACACCTCCTCTGAGGTAGATGCCTTTGGTAGGTATTTCCAACCTGGGCACAACTACCTTTGTAGTTTGTGTCCATTCAGAGAGTTCCATCTACATCAGACTTTATTTTTTTTTTTTTACCAATATTCTAATCCTGTTTCTCCTAAGTCTCAGGTCATCCAGCAAAATAGTTATTAACTACCAATAAATCAATGTAGACATACACTTTTAACCCATCTCCAAACCCAGACAAAATGAACCACAAAACGTTGTCAGAAACCACTTTTTGGAACCAGGGCTGGAACTGATTTAAGAAACTTGATAGAGAGTGAAAAACACTGGTTTCTGATATAATATTTCTGGCAGTTACAACATAAGAGTGAGAAAAGAGTGAGCATAACAGAAGCAGAAAGAGGTCATCCCTCCTGTGGAGCTCCTCCCCTTCCTTCTACTGATCACACTTCGCGTTGCGTCAGCTCGCAAGGCAGGAAGGTACACAGAGTCCCGCTCAGGTTTCACAAAGCAGAACACTTAAGTGGATAGACAGGGCTAAGAGGTAATTAATTTATATTTGGGGCATGGACATGATCTCATTTAATCCTCATAATAAAATTACATATTTGCCGATATTATTTCCTTAAGCCCGGATGACTTTGCATGTTAATTTAGGAATGAAAGTATTAAATTGAGGAAGATGGATCAGTAGTAAGTATTATAAGAGAGGTTAAATATATATCTATATATGCAATAAATTATTTTATTCATTTAGATAAAAAATTATGAATGCCTCAATATATAAATGATCAAAATTCATTGACTGGATGAATCAAAATTGTAAGTAAACTTGGTCAAAATGCATAGATAAAAATACTTAATTTAGACAGTTGTAAAGTGTCATACTATTCCTATGTAATTAGACTAGTCACTCTGTCTCTTTACTGCCCTATATTTCTACCACACATCAACAAATAGGAGACTATAACCAACCAAAATCACTTGCAGTTCTTACTTGGATTTGCAAACCAAACTTTTTCTTGTAAAAAAGCAAACTTAAAAAGGTGTGCTTTTTTTTTTTCCTAGCAGTCCTCAAATAGTGGCAGAAATCCAAAAATATTTTGGCATAAAAATAAGACTCATTGAAGCCACTAGAAGAGAATGCATCTTGCTAATTACAAGGCAGGTAACGAAATGCCAGACTTGTCTCTTAATATGAGACCAGTTGTTACATTTATTTTGATTGATATCGACATCAGTATATATAGAGATATGATTAATTCAATAGGTGCAGTATTGAATTATTCTCAAGGGCAGGAGTATTGCAAAGGAACTCAGTCTGTCAGAATATTCTACCACTCTCTCTAAAATTTGAAGACTTGGGGAGCCAGAACATCTTCTTCCTAAGCACACACTCCCCATGGTTTCATAGAATTTATATATCAGAGTCTATTGTTTAATAACTTCATTCCCCTCTACTGGATTTCACATATTTAAAAACAACATTAAGAAGTGGGTATGTATGTGTAAGTTTAGAGGTTAAGATGAGAACAAAAAGACATAAGGTTGAGAAACCACAAAACAAATGAGGTC